>NC_083573.1:30037590-30637590 GCF_027579695.1 Neoarius graeffei | reverse complement strand
AGGGCAGGGGGGTGTGCAAGCAGAATCTGTGGCAGGGGACAGAGGGGGGAGGAGGGGCAGAACAGGGAGGGAGTTGAGCCTCCTGACCACCTGGTGAAAGAAACTGTCCTTGAGCCTGTTGGTTTTGGCACGGAGACTCCGCAGTCTCCTCCCCGACGGCAGCAGACTGAAGAGGCTGTGAGATGGGTGGGTGTGGTCACCTGCAATCCTGATGGCTTTGCGGGTGAGGCGGAAGTTATAGATATCCGATAGAGAAGGAAGAGAGACACCAATGATCCTCTCAGCTGCTCTCACGATGCGCTGCAGAGTCTTACAGCAGGACACGGTGCAGGCGTCGTACCACACGGTGATGCAGCTGATCAGGATGTTCTTGATGGTGCCTCTGTAGAATGTGTGCATGATGGGGGCCGGGACTCTTGCTCTCCTCAGTTTGCGGAGGAAGTACAGACGCTGTTGGGCTTTTTTGGCCAGTGATACGGTGTTGTTGCTCCAGGACAGGTCTTCAGAGATGTGCACACCCAGAAACTTGGTGCTGCTCACCCTCTCCACTGCAGCACCATCGATAGATAGTGGAGCATGCTGGGTGTGCGCTCTCCTGAAATCCACAACAATCTCCTTCGTCTTCTCCACGTTCAGGCGGAGATTGTTGTCCTTGCACCACATGGCCAAGCGACTCACTTCTGTAGATTGTCTCATTGCCATTGTTGATGAGACCCACCACAGTCGTGCCATCCACAAACTTAATGAAGAGATTAGAGCTGGATGTTGGTGTGCAGTCATGGGTCAGCAGAGTGAAGAGGAGGGAGCTCAGCACACATCCTTGGGGGGCCCCCGTGTTCAATGTGATGGTGCTGGAGGAGTTGCTGCCAACCTGTACAGCCTGTGGTCTCCCTGTCAGGAAGTTCAGCAGCCAGTTGCACAGAGAGGTGTTGAGTCCCAGCTGGTCCAGTTTATGAATGAGCTGCTGAGGAATGATTGTGTTGAATGCTGAGCTAAAGTCTATGAACATCATTCTGACATACAAGTCTTTTGTCTCCAGGTGGGTGAGGGCTGAGTGGAGGGCAGTGGAGATGGCGTCATCGGTCGAATGGTTGGACTGATATGCAAACTGGAAAGGGTCCAGGGCGGGGGGAGGGGAGACTTGATATGCCGCATAACTAGCCGCTCGAAGCACTTCATGAGGATGGTAGTGAGTGCGACAGGGTGGTAATCATTGAAGCAGGAGGGAGACGGCTTCTTCGGGACCGGGATGATGGTGGTGGCTTTGAGGCACGTGGGGACAACAGCCTGGCTCAATGAGATGTTGACGATGTCTGTAAAGACATCTGTGAGCTCCTCGGCACAGTCTCTCAGGACACGACCAGGAATGTTATCAAGACCCGGGGCTTTCCATGCATTTGTTGTCCTGAGAGCTCTCCTCATGCTGTCTGGGGACAGCGTCAACACCTGGTCGTCGGGAGATGGTGGGGTCTTCTGTGCCATGGTGCTGTTGTCTGCCTCAAAGTGATCAAAGAAGTTGTTCAACTGATTCAGCAGAGACGTGGAATTGTCACAGGTCTGCGGCGAGGGCTTGTAGTCTGTGATGGTCTGAATTCCCCGCCACAGGTTCCTGGTGTCTCTGCTGTTGTTGAAATAGTCAGCAATGTACTTGGAATACTGTCTCTTGGCCACCCTGATGCCTCGTGACAGGTTGGCCCTAGCTGTCCTCAGGCCCACCTCATCCCCAGCTCTGAAGGCGGCGTTCCGAGCCCACAGGAGCCTGTGGACTTCCCCTGTCAGCCATGGTTTCTTACTTACTTACCATGTCGAGCTAGCTCGGCTAAGCCTCGACACATGTTTTCTCCATTCTTCTTTGTCGCTCATTAGGGTGGGGAGGTCTGCAATCTGGCAGCCGATGTCGTCTGCTATTTGCTCTGGGTATGTCCTCTTGGGGCGACCCTGCGATCTCCTTCCATGGGAGGGTGTCCATAAAACTATTTCACCAGCCAGTTCCTGCTTGGTGCTGCCAGCAATGCCCAGCAAAACACAGTCTCTGTTGTCTGATAGGGTGGCTGAGGGGTGGGATGTTGGCGTAGAGTTCTTTGTTCGTGGTATGATCACGCCAGGACCTGCTTAGAGCTGCGCATAGCATACGGGTGTAGGCCCCATCCAACTTCCTCTCCAGTTCAGAAGTCAGGGTCCAGGAGATTGAGCCATATGTAAGGACTGACTCCACTGTCGCCCTGAAGAAGTTCCTCTTTAGGTCGTCTGGGAGGGTTGATTACCAAATCTTATCCATTCCATTAAGGGCTCTCCATGCTTTTCTGAGTCTAATGTCGACGTCTCATTCAGTCGAGGCAATGTAGCTACCAAGGTACTTAAAATCATCCACCTGTTTGATCTTTTCACTGCTCAGACTGCTCATACCTGCCGATGCATCTTGGTTCAGGCACATAAACTCCGTTTTCTCAGCATTAACTCAGAGCCCGATTTCTTTGGCTAGCTTCTCAATGCTATGAAGGAGTGAGGTTGCATCTCTTAGTTCGTCTGTGAGGATTGCAATGTCATCAGCATAGTCAGCATCTGTGATCTTCTGAGCTGGATGCCGTCTGCTTCTCCATTCGGTGAGAGTAAAGCCGAGTTCCATGTTGTTGTCGAGGGCTTTTCTTAGGACATAGTCCAGGCAGATGATGAAAAGAAAAGGGGCCAGGGTGTCTCCTTGCAGGACTCCAGTGGTGATTTCGAAGAAGTCAGTGTCTCCATTGGGAGAGTGTACCATAGACTGGGTGTTTTTGTATAGCATCATGATGGCGTCTACTGTTTCCCTTGGTATTCCATATGCGGTCAGGATCTCCTCCATTTTTCCACAGTATATGGAATCAAAGGCTTTAGAGAAGTCGACAAACAGTAGGGTTGCAGGAAGATTTTTCATGTTTACTCCTTCTAATATCCTACGGATGGTCAGTATCTGTCCGGAGGTAGATCTGTTTGCTCTGAAACCATTTTGGTTCTTCCTCAGTATAGGGTCGACTTCTGGGCGTACTCTGTTCAGTAGCATCAGGTTGTAGATTTTCGCCGCAATTGCGGTGAGTGTGATGCCTCTATAGTTCTTTGTGATCCCGAGGTTACCCTTTTTGGGGAAAGGGAGTATGCAGCCTTCAGACCATCTCGCAATGGGATCCTGATTATAGACGCTGTTAGCCATATCTAATAGGGCGTGATGGAATTCTTCTAGCTTCCATACTTCAGCTGGTGTCTCGTTGAGTCCGCAGGCTTTACCATTTTGAATGCAGCGGATTGCCAACTTGAGTTCTTACATTGTAAAGGGGCCTTTCTTTATATTAAGCTCATTTGCAACTACTGGTGTCACTTGCTCATTGGAGATTACAGGTGGCTTATCAAGCAGGTCTTTGTCGTTGTTGCCAAAGCTGAAGTCACTCTTCCTGGCTCGAGGCTTTCAATTTGCCTTGGGTGATGTTTTTCCTCCCACTGATTTCCTTGATAGTCTTCCATGCTTCAGCTGCCTTTTTATTGCTAGAAGTGGTTCTGATGTGGTCGATCTTTCTCTGCAGGTATTCCGTTTGCTCAATTTCATATGAGCCTTTGAGCGCCGCCCAAGCATCTTCAAATTGCTTAACATTTTCAAGAGAAGGAAGAGAGGTTTTAAGCTGTGCAGCTGTGTGCAGATCATGGCGTTTTTGGCATATCTCTGCTGATTCCCATGTTTTTTGTTTCTTTGCCTTGGGTTTCAGCGGGATGGTGTGTTTGGCTGTTTCCCTGCAAGCTATTTCAAAATTTTCGTAGGTGGAATTTACAGAAGGGATTGATGTAGAGTCTTGGAGGGAAGCAAATCTGTTATTCAGCTGGATAACAAAGGCCTCGTGGCTCTTAGGATTTGTCTTTAGCGTTGACCAGTCATAGGGGACCGCAGTGCTTGATTTCTTCTTATTTGTACGAAGACTCAGGCAGATTTGAGACAATGGTTTCTGACTGGCCCAAATGGAGATGGCGAGCATTACACAACACGGATAATACTCTTACATGACACTCGGTGTTATGTTTAGTCACGTTCATGATCTTGTTGAATTTTTTTCTGCTGTTTCTCTGGTTTCCAGACTTGGATTACATTTTGGATTATGATTTTTTTTGCTTGCCATGTTTTGGAACTTTTTGACTGGGACTTGACTCAGGACTGTTTTCCTGACTTTGCCTTTTTGTCTGCTCTTCTGGGATTTCTCTTGGGAGCATTGTGACTGTTATACTGCATCCTCTCCACTTCTCTTGGAACTGGCCAGGATACTTCTCACTGTGCTGCTGTGCTTGCTTCCTGCCTGTTCACCTCCAGGCTTCAGGTACGTCTCCATTCCTATCCGTATTTCGATAGCTGCTCATTGGGTACAATCAGCACCTGTGGCCTCCAGGTCATGAAACATTCACCACTTGAAGATAAACTTCATATCTTCACACCATCGTGTGATATCCCCCATATATAAGAGTTTCATCTAGATCTGACGCTTACAGTACAAGTTACCTGTCAAAATGTTGAAGTGTACTCTTATGCTCCACTTGTTCTGTTGGTGGAATATGTTTAGAAATGCGTGATTGGATATCCTAAATGAACAGGATGTTCACATAATTTATTTCAAAATGACATGACTTGAGCATTTTGATATCCAAACCAAATTAATATTATACCATATAGGTAGTGAGTGAATTTTTTTTCTCTTCCCTTTAAGGTGTTTCAGTTTCCTACTGTGATCAAGCAGCTACAGTGGGGTCCAAGAGTTTGAGATTTTTTTTTTTAACAGAAGGTTTTAGAGTTTTGAAATATTTGAAACAAAGAAAGTAAAAGTTCAATACCTTGAATATTTAATATTCCAATTCTGTACTATTTCTAGATCCCTATTTAAAATTTGCAATATTAACCATGTTAACTGCTTTATATAAAAGGTCAGATGTTCCTTATGCCTAATCTTTTTGTCTGAAGCATGTGTTCAGACGACACTCAGATGGGTTTAATATAAAATGGAGCATAAAATCTTGCACAAATTTGTGGAGTCTGCAGCCAGGTTTTCATTGCAGTTTTGCACACAACAGAAGTGATTTTTTTTTTTAACAAATTTTGACAATACACAATTGCGAATGTGTAAATGAGTTTTTGGTCTGTTAAAGCTAGGTTTTCTCCTCTTGTGATAGTTTTTCCTTTTGTGATAACTCTTACAAAGCACTCTTTTTTTTCGGAAAGGTAGTATTTCCATTTGTTCTTTACATCTTACGATTTAAATGTGTTTCCATTTTAATTTTCTGAAATATTGCTTCAGGCGGCACGGTGGTGTAGTGGTTAGCGCTGTCGCCTCACAGCAAGAAGGTCCTGGGTTCGAGCCCCGGGGCTGGCGAGGGCCTTTCTGTGCGGAGTTTGCATGTTCTCCCCGTGCCCGCGTGGGTTTCCTCCGGGTGCTCCGGTTTCCCCCACAGTCCAAAGACATGCAGGTTAGGTTAACTGGTGACTCTAAATTGACCGTAGGTGTGAATGTGAGTGTGAATGGTTGTCTGTGTCTATGTGTCAGCCCTGTGATGACCTGGCGACTTGTCCAGGGTGTACCCCGCCTTTCGCCCATAGTCAGCTGGGATAGGCTCCAGCTTGCCTGCGACCCTGTAGAAGGATAAAGCGGCTAGAGATAATGAGATGAGATGAGATATTGCTTCATGGAATCATCTAAAACAGGGCTTTTTAAAGTGTGGGGCGCGCCTCCCCTAGAGGGCGCCAGAGTTCTTCGGGGGGGGGGCGCAACGTGAGGAAAAATAAACCAGAATAAGTTACTATTGTGGACATTTAGCGAACTTCAGCTAGCCTTTGCCAGAGACGAAATGGATCGATTTTTAGTACCTAAAGCTACAGTGAGTGAGGAGACAGAGTCTGGGCCAAGCAAAAAAAGAAGGAAGTATGACCACGATTATTTAAAGTTTGGATTTTCATGGACTGGATCTGAAGATGCTCCACTGCCACAGTGTTACCCCTTTTCCACAAAATCAGTTCCAGGGCTGGTTCGGGGCCAGTGCTGGTGCTGGTTCACAACTCGTTCAACTTGCGAGCCAGCTGAGAACCAGTTTGCTTTTCCATAGCTCACGGTGCTAAGGGAAGCCACGTCATTACGTTGCTGTATACGTCAGTTACATCGTTGTATACGTCAGTTACGTCGGTACGTTTGCATAAACCTTGGCACAAATATCGAAGCAAAAACAACACGGAAGAAGCAGCAGCAGCAACAACAACAATAATAATAATAATGGATGACTTCGCGTTTGTACAGCTGCTGCTTCTCGTCGCTTAAAAATGGCGAGCTTTCACGGTCTTGTTATTGTTGTTGGTCTTAACAACTCCGCCCCCCCGCTGACGTAAGTGGTTCTTTCCTCTGGCCCAGCAGAGAGTTGGTGCTAGCCTGGAACTGGTTTTTCTGGCCCCAGAGCCAGTTCTTTTTCAGTGGAAACAGAAAACCCGGTTCCAAACTAAGCACTGGCCCCGAACCAGCCCTGGAACTGCTTTTGTGGAAAAGGGGCATCAGTTGTCTGCCAAGAGGTGCTAGCTAACGATGCTATGAGATGTTTAAAATGTGTAAAACAAGATGTTTTAAAAAAAAGCACAAATGTTTAAAATGTGTAAAAAAAGAGATGTTTTAAAAAGCACAAATGTTTAAAATGTGTAAAAAAAGAGGTTTTAAAAAAGCACAAATGTTTAACATGTGTAAAAAAGATGTTTTAAAAAGCACAAATGTTTAAAATGTGTAAAAAAGAGGTTTTAAAAAAGCACAGATGTTTAAAATGTGTAAAAAAGAGGTTTTAAAAAGCACAAATGTTTAAAATGTGTAAAAAAGAGGTTTTTAAAAAGCACAGATGTTTAAACTGTGTAAAACAAGATGTTTTAAAAAAGCACAGATGTTTAAAATGTGTAAAACAAGATGTTTTAAAAAAGCACAGATTTTTTAAATGTGTAAAAAAGATGTTTTCAAAAAGCACAGATGTTTAAAATGTGTAAAAGAAAAAAATAAAAATGTGTACAACCATTTTTTTAAATACGAATGGAACATTAAGTATAGCAACAACAAAAATTGTGGTGTGTGTGTGTGGGGGGGTGTTTATTTGCTCTCTGAGGGGGGGCCTGACTCTCCCACACTTTGAAAACCCCTGATCTAAAAAAAAAAAAAAAACACCATGTGAGGTAAAAACTTTTTTTTTGCAATATTTGAGATTGTTTTTGAAATCCATGTATTTCTTGTCTTCTTTTTTTTAGTTCACAATTTCAAATTGCACATTAAGCAGGTTAATGTAAACATGGCTATTGTCAGCTCGAGTTGACACAGCCATTAAAGCACAAAGGGGACATACCAAATACTATAGTGAAAAACTCTGAAATTCGTGTAAATAGTGCAAAGATTCAATTTTTTACTCAAGTTGATGTCGGTAATATAATTTGTAATGAAAATTGTTGCAATAAATTAGAACAGAATGTAAGATAGAAGCTTTTTCACTAGTACACTCAGACTTTTGGATCCCACTGTCTATAACTAATGAACAAGTTAATTTAGGCTTCAAAAGTAAGCCACATACCAGAAAAACTGCAAAACCTCACTGCCCATCTTCCCTAATGCACCCATTACTGACATCGCTGAGAAGGATAGCTCATCACATTAGGAATATTTGTCTTCCTCACCCCCGTGTCTTGCTCTGCCTCTTTCTCTCTGCAGTCTTGTTCCATTATCTTTCCCCTAAAGAACTCTATATAACTGACAAGATACAAAAAACTGGTTAGATAATTACTGAGGTGAGATTTGTGTTTTATTTATTTATTTTTTCATTAGCACACTGATTCACGATACTGAGACATGTCTGTTTACGGTGAGAACTGCGCTAGTGTACTAGAGCCCGCACTACACTGCCATCAGCCAGCAGAGGGCGACAGCAGCACACAATGAGATCAGCCTTTCAGGAGAAATCAGCTGCCCAGTATCCTCCTGGTTGATTAAGCTGGATTGCCTGCACCTCCCAGGCAGGTTACTTAAGGCCATTTCATGACCCAGTCCTTCGTCACACCTTTGCAGTGGGGTGACCAGTACAATATGTAAGGATTAAGAACGATAAAAAAAAGAGAGGAAAGTGAAAACTACACACTGAAGTGTTCTAAATTGCAGAAGCAGATTCTGCTTTTGATATTTTATTTATTCTGGTTTAGTGAAAAGATTTGAGACCCGCTTGTGACTTTTCCCTCCCAAAGTACATGAATCACATTCAAACCCTTCCTTTAGCCTATCAAATCAATCTATAAACTCGTACTTGTTTAGGTTTTCATTGGAGTTTGCGATTGGGTCCACACTTAACTGTCCTATAACAGTGTGTTGACCAGTGTGTTTGTCACTTCTCTCAAAGGTTGATGAATGATTATGTCAGTGTTGTAGTTGAATCACTAAACCTCGAGTCTGAGTCCAGTCTCACGTCCCTAGTGTTCAAGTCTGAGTCAAGTCCAAGTCATTAAAAAAAATTCGAGTTGAGTCCACTCTTGGTCTGAGTCGAGTTCCAGTCGAATCCAACACTCCAACCGCACCATTTGACGGTGGCCGTTTTAGCGCCATTAAAATTCGTTTGTTCCTGAACAGGACGTATGAACAGGTGAATGTGCATTCTCTTTGTCAGAAAGTGTGAAGTATTCTGTCAGAGATGGTTGGAAGTGCAGAAGGTGTGTTTGTTAATACACGTAAAGACAGGCAAACAATCCAGAACACCAGGCAAAATTGTTAAACAGTGAAACAGGCAATAGGTCGAGCGAGGCACAAACAGGCCATCATAGATGAGGCAGAATCAAAGAGGAGAAACAGAAAATCTCATTATCTCTAGCCGCTTTATCCTTCTACAGGGTCGCAGGCAAGCTGGAGCCTATCCCAGCTGACTACGGGCGAAAGGTGGGGTACACCCTGGACAAGTCGCCAGGTCATCATAGGGCTGACACATAGACACAGACAACCATTCACACTCACATTCACACCTACGGTCAATTTAGAGTCACCAGTTAACCTAACCTGCATGTCTTTGGACTGTGGGGGAAACTGGAGCACCCGGAGGAAACCCACGCGGACACGGGGAGAACATGCAAACTCTACACAGAAAGGCCCTCGCCGGCCACGGGGCTCGAGCCCGGACCTTCTTGCTGTGAGGCGACAGTGCTAACTACTTCACCACCGTGCCGCCCACAGAAAATCAGGAAACCAAACAAGGAAATAAGGCTCAGTAATGTGTCAGCAATGCAACTCAATACTTTGCAAAGTGCGTGCGTTTTCACAGTTTTTATATAGGCGTGCTGATTGAGCCTTAATCATGTGTAGGTGTGAGTTATTTACAGTGCGTGTGTGCAAGTCCACTTGGCGCGCGCTGGTCGAAGTGTGTCCGAGAGTCTATCTGATGCACACACCAAGGCGCGCAGGTGTGACACTCTTACATGAAATTAGTACAAAATTAATGTAGATATAAATATCTCATGCCAAATTATTATGGCATGTTACCAAAAAAATAAAGAAAAAATCTGAGTACTCGTCTCCATTTTCCGAGTCCTAATGCAGTTAATGCACGAGTCCGAGTCCAAGTCATCAGTGCTCAAGTCTGAGTCGAGTCACGAGTCCTTAAAATTAGGGCACGAGTTGGACTCGAGTCCGAGTCCTGGACTCGAGTACTACAAGCCTGGATTGTGTGTTTGTATCCCAGGGGCGTAGCAAGGACATTATTTCTGGGGTGGCCAGCTCTGGCCAGTCTTTTATTTGGGGTGGCACTTGATTGTCAAAAACTACTATTTTAAAACTCTCACACTGCATCACTCAGAGCAGCAGTTTTCTAATGGCTTATCTAGCCATAAACAATGGATTGAACCTTCTTATGGACACTAATGATGTCTTATTGATAATCCCATGTTATTGGAATGGGTGCTTAGATAATGTGCGAGTGCGATGTGTCATGATTATGTGAGGGGGGTTTGGGACCTTAACATGAGATGGGGATGTTTTTAGTGCAAATGACAGAAAGACACGATATGAATTGTCATTTTAGGCGATAATTTATTTAGGTAAACTGTAGCATTTTAAGTGCAATATTCCATTCATTTGCGATAATATATACATATGTATATATAAAGGGAGAGAAAAGCAAAAACATTACATCACACACACATGTCCCATAATACATAAAGAAAAACAAATATCAACTAGACAGGGACACTCTAACGAGTGCAAACCCCGCCTTTTCCCTATTAAAATACATTGGGCGAAAATTTCGAAGTTCTGCCATGACCTTGACCTTTGACCTCCAAAATTTAATGGTTTCCTTCCTGGGTGATTGGCAACACATGTACAAAATTTGGTCCAAATCGATCCATTGGTTCTTGAGATATCTTGCAGACACACACACAGACAGACAGACAGACAGACAGACAGACAGACAGACAGATACACACAGACTGACGCAGGTGAAAATAATAACCCCTCCGACTACTGTTGGCGGGGTTAACAATATGTACAATGTACATTGAACAGTATCACTACAAACAGTGAACAATATCACTAGCTTACTACATCAAACAGATTGTGGTGCTGAATGAAAACAGAGCACTGACAAACCAGGTCTAGAAGGGGCACTCTTTGTTTGCTTGTGTATGAGTGAGTGAGTGTAAGTAGAGCCATGTAAATAATTTTACATAATTGTCTTTTGTGTTTCTGAGCTGATTTGTTATTCTTGAGAACATATCTGAGAGTGTCTGTCTGGGAAACTGACCAGTTATGTCTAAATAGAACAGACATGTATTAACATTGCAATACCCATGTCCCATAATACACTCTAGGAAAAACTAAAGATGTAAGATGAACAATATCATTACCTCTTTATTGTTGAGGCTGTTTATGATCCAGAACTGGCAGGTATAACAAACAGATGCTGGTTACTTAGCTGTTAGTTTACAGCAGCTGTATTCTCCGGTTGTGATGATTTCTAGCAAATCGATCAACAAACTCATCTCAATTTAAAGTCGCTGCCCTCCTGTGTTCTGTGCTCAACACCCCAAGATCACTCAGCCTATCCTCTCCCACTGTAATTCTCAGGTGTGTTTTGACAAGCTTCAAGCAGGAAAAACTGCGTTCACAAGCAGCTGTGCTAACAGGTATTGCCAGTGCAATTTTGCAAAGCCTGGAGAAAACAAAGACCTCCTGGTATGGTTCAATAAAAGCTGCCAGGTCTACAATTGTAGGTGGTCTCTGCATCCCTTGTTTTACCTTATGATCTAAAACTCTTTTAATTTGGTAGAGCTCATGCTCAAGGTCGACAAGGTCACACCCATACAATTTGGCAAATGCAAAAAGGCTATCTTTGTCACAGAAGCTTTTGCTACTTGGATTTAAAGCTTGTATTCCACGCATTATGTCACAATTCTGATTGGAGAATCTGTTCCTGAGCTCACTGAGCATCCGGTCCAAAACCAGATTAAAGATTCCTGTCCTGTAATAATCTTTGCCATTGCCTGTTTCTTGGCTGCGCACAGTAGACAGAACATGGCATCCCTGTAGCTTTGAACTTAGTGTTCTCTTACGTTTTGGAGCAGTGTCTATAGAGACCTCACATTGCTTTGCAAGCTCCAAAACAGTGTCCCACAAATCACCAAACACCTGCTCACTCCTGTAAGTACTAATAAGTGCCTCCATAAAATCCACTGCTTTGGCCAAATCAAGAGAGGAAGACTGGAGCATGTCTGACAGTAATTTTGCACCTCCCAGAAGTTTCTTAAATATGGCAAGAAATACAATGAATTGGAAATCAATCTGAGGCAAAAGGCCTCTAGCACCTACTCACTCTCGCCACTGTTCTCATCACCCAGTTCCTCAAGCACCTTTACAACTGCTGGCAACCTATCCCACAAATTACGGCAGGCATAATATCTGGAGACCCACCGTGTGTCACTCAACACTTGCAACTCTCTGGGTGCACCTGTATACATCTCCTGTTGCACCTGTAACCATTTGGGATGCACTGCCGAGCTAGACATGTAGATGTACAGCTGTTTTAACAAGGAAAAGAAGCATTCAGCCTCTGGGATCCCTCTCACGGTGTCCACAAGCACCAGATTAAGGCAATGCGTGTTACAGTGAATGTAGAAAGCCAGCTTTGTTACTTCCTTAATTCGGGCCTGCACACCGCTGTGCTTGCCACTCATGACTGCAGCCCCGTCATAAGACTGCCCAACAAGGTTACTCTTATATTCTAGACCATATCTTGACAAGAGGTGAATTATTTTTTTTGTCAAGCTCTCTGCATCTAGCTTCTCTGCTACCTCGAATTCCAAAAAACTTTCAAGGATTTCACCATTGTAATAGTATCTCAAAACAAAAGACATTTGTTCCATTTTTTTTTTGTCTTTAGTCTCATCCACAAGTATGCTAAAAGAACCACTTTCCTTGACTTCTTTTATTATTGATGTGCGCACCATCTCTCCTAAGCATGACAAAATCTCATTTTGTATGTCAGGACGTGTATATTTAGCATTTCTGGGACCATCCATCTTTTTCAAAATCTTTTCGTCATGGTTTGCTATGATATTCAACATACCCAAAAAGTTCTTTTTCCTGCTTGAGGCCACAGATTCACGATGCCCTCGAAGAGCAATGTTCTCGGTTGCACAATGAAGAACCACTTCAGCAAGAGTTTTGATGTACCCCCTGTTCTCTTGTACAGTTTTGTTGTACTCTTTATTTAATTGTCCCATTAGAGATCCCTGATTTTTTTCTGTGATTTGGTGTTCTTTCCATGCTAGCATGGCATTCTTGTGATGCTCAGATCTACTATGTGCAGCATACCCTCCGTCTGTATAGGTAGCTTTTTTCCAGTTTTTGAAACCTGAACCTGAAGTAAATGTAGACTCAACATGGCCAGGTAAACTGAAAGGCCTGCAAGCATAGCAAAAGGTAGAGTCTTCACTTATGGAATATTCTAACCAGGGGTGGACTGCATACCACTCACCCTTGAAGCTCCTGTTTCGGTCTCCCTGGAGTGTCTTGGGGAAATTGAGTTGAGGTTGCACTGGAGTTTCACCCTTGGACTTGGAAATGTCTGTAAAACACCAGAGAATCCCATTAGTATCAGCTTTTAACATAAATGCTATCCACTTCCAATTACATGTTGTTCTTTTGTTGTTTTTTAAGACTAAACATGCAATCATTAACATCTTACAGATTGAATAAATATATGTTTATTATATGGCCAGCCTTAAAATTATTTTTGTTTGCCATAACCCGACTGACCCTGTCCCATTCTTCAGCCACTGATAACCACTCACCTGGAGGGCAGACTTGTTTATCATTCAGTTCTCTTCTCCCAGAATCAATCTCCTCCTCCTGCTCTGTCTCTGACAACTTGTCTCCTGAACATTCACTGGCTTCTTCCCTTTCTGCACCTGTTCTGCTTTCTCCACTAGCTCCTTCTGTTTCCCTTACATCTCTTTCTGTGACATTCTCTGTCGTGCTAGTTGCTGCTTGCGGGTCTCTGGTGCGCGTGCTGGCAAAAAAAGCATGGATTTTCCTGTCTCCCCCTGAGGCACTTATCCTTTTCATTGTGTCATCTTTAAAGAAAAGTTTTATACAACATTAACTATAGACTGCTTTTATTTCAATTTCAAGTGTAAACTAGCGACAGTGTGTTATCTATGACTAAGTGACACCAGGGAATGGACTTAAGCTAACTAGCTAGAGCTAGCTCGCTAGCCAGAGATAATCTTACAAGTTTGTAAAAAAAAAAACAGCGGCAGCCTAACTCAACTCACTCTGCCACAATTCCTCAATGTCAACACATTCTTGCACATTAAATTGAGTGTGAAGATAACTATACGATCTTATCATTTCAATGATCCTTTCAAGTATCACCAACTTACTCACCTGTTAGTTACAGTACAGTGCTATCCAGTGGTTAGCTGCTAGTTTCCATTGAAGCACTGTCAGAATGCAGGCACGTTGGTTTGTGTCTTGCGCTGTTGATGGGGGCATGGCCCAACATGTTGCGAATACGGGGCTTGTAGCGTAAGTTACAAATGACAATATAAGACTACTTAATTAAAAAAATAATAATGCATTTATTTCAGCTTTATAGGCTACCTTTTCTGTTCAGGAGGTTTTTTTTTTTTGCCGTGCCGTGAGGTTGGGGGGGCCGGCAGGGCAGCAATTCTCTGACCAATGGTGGCCGTAGCCACACCCCTGTTGTATCCTCAGACTTGTGGCTAGACAAATAAACCATAGGCCCCGTAAAGTGGGCCTATGGTTTATTTGTCTAGGGAGTTTGTTAAGAGTTTCCACCATGGAACGTGGGCTTGGTGATTTGTGCAGTCTGTAACATGCTCATATGCGAGGCAGCTCAAGACAGTGGATGGCTGTAATGTTTCCTGTTTTGTAAGCTCAGAAATGCATCATTCCAGAAACTTGTTGGCTGCTGCTGCACTTCTTTGGCTGTTGGGGCCACCTTGTTGGGTTGCTTCGCTGTCAGCTGCTTGCGTTTAGCTCCTAACTCCCTGCTGTTTGGCTAACGCTGGCTGTTTTTTTTAAATTTTTTAAAATAAACCATTCTACATCTGTGCTACTGTGTGGGACACTTTTCCTCTGTGTCGTCTGGTGTGCTTGGTGTCTGTTGTGCGTGTGTTAGAGTGTGGGTTGAATAGCATCTTGTGGGTGTGTATGAAATGGCATACTATCAATTGTTTTCAGATTTTGTTGTTTAATTTTCTATAAGTGTAGCCTGTGGAATTTGTACCACACAGGACACAAACTATCTGGGGTTTGTTATCTTTATTTTCCAATCAAAGTGCAATAAATAAATTAAAAAATGCAAAGCCTCTTGCATCAATTCTTATATTCCAGCTCATACGACTGCATAGCCAAAGATTCCATTCAAACTTACTACAAAAAATAAAAATAAAAAATACGGCAGTGGGCTTATCTACAAAATGAAAAGGTAGACAAGATTTTAGGAATGTGTGTGGCAGCGGGGGCGTGGTCAAGCGCCGGTCTGTGACAGGAGGGCGGAGTTGGGGAAGGTAAGTGGCAGAATCGCTTCACCTGAGTGTAATTAACCTGTGTTTTGTGTGTGTTCTCCCCAGTAAACTGCGCCCTATTTAAGGAGGGAGAGTGAGAGCGGAGGGGGGTGGTTGCCGAGAGGAGACTACGGCGTGATTGTGTGTGAATCTCCGAGTATTGGTTTTTGAGTGTTAGACTGAAAAGTTTGGCAATAAAAGCCGTATATTGCATCCTGATCTCTGTCCTGCCGTCTTCTGTGCTCCACCCACACGTTGTTCTCGCTACAGTGGTGCCGAAACCCAGGAAAGGTGGAGCATCTGTCCTGCAGCCCCATGGAATCCTCCCCGTTCGCGGACTTGGTCCACGCCCTCGCCACGGCTCAGCAGAGCCAGCACCAGGCACTCGTCACGCTCCGGAAGGAGCAGGAGCGCCGCTTCGAAGCCCTGGTGCTGGCTCAGCAGGAAGACCGAGAGGCGTTCCGGCGCCTCCTCACGTCGGTGGGGTCCACCAGCGCCCCGGCCGTGGGCCCATCTCCCATCACCTTGACCAAGATGGGCCCGCAGGACGACCCCGAGGCTTTCATCGCGTTGTTCGAGCAGGTCGCCGAAGCCTCGGGGTGGCCGATGGAGCAGCGCGCGGCGCGCCTCCTCCCCCTCCTGACGGGAGAAGCGCAGTTAGCCGCACTACAGCTCCCCGCCGACTACCGGCTGGCCTACGCCGACCTTCGCCGGGCTGTCCTCCAGCGTGTGGGGCGCACGCCGGAGCAGCAGCGCCAGCGCTTCCGCGCACTACAGATGGAGGAAGTCGGCAGCCCGTTCGCGTTCGGCCAGCAGCTCCGGGATGCCTGCTGGCGGTGGCTGAGGGCCGAAGATCGCGACGCCGAGGGAATCATCGACCAGGTGGCGCTGGAACAGTTCATCGCCCACCTGCCCGCTGGAACCGTGGAGTGGGTCCAGTGCTACCGCCCGGCGTCGCTGGATCAGGCCGTAGGACTGGCGGAGGATCATCTGGCGGCTGTCCCGGCGGCAGGACAACGGATGACATCATCTTCTCTCTCTCTCTCTCTCTCTCTCTCTCTCTCGCTCGCTCTCTCTTCCCCCTCCTCCCGTGTCCCATCCTCGCCCCATTCCCCCACCACGGAGGCGGGGGCCGGCTCCACCCCAGCCGGCCCGCCGCACCCATGGTGCCCTCCCGTTTCTCCCTTCTGTGTCTGTCTCTCTCCCCCCCCCCCCCCCCCAGGTGAGTGACCCTCAAACCACAGCTGCAGAGGGGAGGCCCGGGCCGGTTTGCTGGCGCTGCGGGGAACCGGGCCACCTGCAGCAACAGTGTGCCGCGATGGAGGTGGGGGCGGTGGTTCGGATCCCCGACGCGCCAGAGACTGCCCTCGATCAGGCCGGAGCGTATCGCATACCGGTAAGTGTACAAGGGGCGACATATCAGGTGTTGGTGGATTCGGGTTGCAGTCAGACCTCGATCCGCCAAAGCCTGGTGCAAGACGAGGCATTGGGGGGAGCACAAGGGGTGAAGGTGTTGTGTGTGCACGGGGATATTCACTGCTACCCGTTGGTGTCGGTCCACATACATTTCAGAGAGGAAAAATCAATAGTGAAGGCGGCGGTTAATCCTCGCCTTACCCACTCTTTGATCTTGGGGACTGATTGGCCGGGATTTCGGGGGTTGATGGCACGCCTAGTAAAGAGTGGGTCCTGCTGGTTATCAGGGGAGGGTCCCGGTGTCGCTTTGGCTGGGGCTGCGGTCGCAGAGCCGTCTACATCATCTCCGCGACAGAGGGAGGAGCCCCCGGCCCCTCCTCTTTCTATTGGGGAATCCCTCGCGGATTTCCCACTGCAACAATTGCGAGACGAGACTCTGCGACACGCGTTTGACCAAGTGAGAGTAATCGATGGTCAAACGCTCCTGCCGAACGCCACCCCGTCCTTCCCCTATTTTTCCATTTTAAAGGATAGGTTATACCGAGTGACGCAGGACACTCAGACGAAAGAGCGAGTCACCCAATTGCTAATTCCAAAGAGCCGCTGGGAATTGGTATTCCAGGCGGCTCACTTTAATCCCATGGCGGGACACCTCGGGCAGGATAAAACACTCGCCCGGATAATGGCCCGATTCTATTGGCCGGGGATTCGCGGCGACGTCCGTAAGTGGTGTACGGCGTGCCGCGAATGCCAGTTAGTAAATCCAGTGGCCATTCCAAAAGCGCCCTTGCGCCCCCTACCATTAATTGAAACCCCGTTTGAAAGAATTGGGATGGATCTCGTCAGGCCATTAGATCGGTCAACACGAGGGTACCGCTTTATATTGGTTCTGGTGGACTATGCAACGCGATACCCGGAAGCGGTGCCTCTTCACAATATCTCCACACGTAGTATTGCAGAGGCCCTCTTCCACGTCATCTCCCGGGTTGGAATCCCGAAAGAGATTCTGACTGACCAAGGCACCTCGTTTATGTCACGAACACTGACCGAACTGTATGGGCTACTGGGTATTAAGCCGATCCGCACCAGCGTGTATCACCCACAGACGGACGGTTTAGTTGAACGGTTCAATCGCACCCTCAAGAATATTATCAAAAAATTCGTAAGTGAGGACGCACGTAACTGGGATAAGTGGCTCGAACCCTTGCTGTTTGCAGTGCGAGAGGTCCCCCAAGCCTCCACGGGGTTCTCCCCGTTTGAATTATTGTATGGGCGTAAGCCGCACGGCATCTTAGATGTACTGCAGGAAAATTGGGAGGAGGGACCTTCACAGAGCAAAAACGAAATTCAGTACGTTATGGATCTGCACGCAAAACTCCACACGCTCACCCACCTAACTCAGGAGAATTTGCGGCAGGCCCAGGAACGGCAAACCCGCCTGTACAACAAGGGCACGCGCCTTAGAGAGTTCACTCCGGGAGAAGGTACTCGTCCTGTTGCCCACGTTGAGCTCCAAATTAATCGCCAAGTGGCAAGGGCCCTTTGAGGTCACACGGCGAGTCGGGGACGTCGACTATGAGGTTAGGCGAACGGACAGGGAGGGGGCGCTACAGATCTACCACCTCAATCTGCTGAAACTCTGGAACGAGGAGGTCCCCGTGGCGTTGGTGTCGGTAGTTCCGGAGAAGGCGGAGCTGGGGCCGGAGGTCCAAAAAGGGTCACTGGCATCTCGCACCTCTCCGGTCACCTGTGGAGACCACCTCTCCCTGACCCAACTCACGGAGGTCGCCCAGTTGCAGGCTGAGTTTTCAGATGTGTTCTCGCCCCTGCCCGGTCGCACCAACCTCATAGAACACCACATAGAGACGCCCCCGGGGGTGGTAGTGCGTAGCCGTCCTTATAGATTACCCGAACACAAAAAAAAGGTGGTTCGGGAAGAACTTCAGCCCATGCTCGAAATGGGCATCGTTGAGGAGTCCCACAGTGACTGGAGCAGCCCGGTGGTCTTGGTTCCCAAGGCCGATGGCTCAGTCTGGTTCTGTGTGGACTATAGAAAAGTCAACGCGGTGTCTAAATTCGACGCGTACCCAATGCCTCGTATTGATGAGCTGCTCGATCGACTAGGCACGGCTCACTTTTACTCGACACTGGATTTGACGAAGGGATATTGGCAGATCCCCTTGACTCCATTATCCCGGGAAAAAACGGCCTTTTCCACACTGTTCGGCTTACACCAGTTCGTCACACTTCCGTTTGGGCTGTTTGGGGCGCCCGCTATGTTTCAGCGGCTGATGGACCGGGTCCTCCGGTCCCATGCCACCTATGCAGCCGCTTACCTAGACAACATCATTTATAGTAATGACTGGCAGCGGCACCTGCAACACCTGTGGGCCATCCTTAGGTCGCTGAGGCGGGCGGGGCTCACTGCCAACCTGAAGAAGTGTGCGATTGGGCGGGTGGAAGTACGGTATCTGGGCTTCCACTTGGGTAACGGGCAGGTGCGTCCCCAAATTAATAAGACAGCAGCGATTGCGGCCTGCCCGAGGCCCAAGACCAAAAAGGGTGTGAGACAGTTCCTGGGGCTGGCTGGCTATTATCGTAGGTTTATACCTAATTATTCGGACGTCACCAGCCCGCTGACTGACCTCACTAAAAAGGGGGCACCAGATCCGGTCCAGTGGACGGAGCAGTGCCAGCAGGCTTTCTCTGAGGTAAAGGCTGCACTATGTGGGGGGCCACTTTTGCACTCCCCTGACTTCTCTCTCCCTTTTTTGTTACAGACGGATGCGTCGGACAGAGGGCTGGGGGCCGTTTTGTCCCAGCAGGTGGGGGGAGAGGATCGCCCAGTATTATACATCAGCCGAAAGCTGTCAGTGCGTGAGGGGCGCTACAGCACCATCGAGAAAGAGTGCCTGGCGATCAAGTGGGCGGTCCTCGCCCTCCGTTACTACCTGCTGGGGTGCTCTTTCACCCTCTGTTCGGACCACATGCCCCTCCAGTGGCTCCACCGCATGAAGGATGCCAACGCGCAGATCACCTGTTGGTATCTGGCGCTCCAACCTTTCAACTTCAAGGTGGTCCACAGGCCGGGGGCGCAGATGGTCGTGGCGGACTTCCTCTCCCGTCAATGGGGGGAGTCGGCTGCGGGCCGGACGGGCGCCCGGCCTGAGTCGGGCGGTGGGGGTATGTGGCAGCGGGGGTGTGGTCAAGCGCCGGTCTGTGACAGGAGGGCAGAGTTGGGGAAGGTAAGTGGCAGAATCGCTTCACCTGAGTGTAATTAACCTGTGTTTTGTGTGTGTTCTCCCCAGTAAACCACGCCCTATTTAAGGAGGGAGAGTGAGAGCGGAGGGGGGTGGTTGCCAAGAGGAGACTACGGCGTGATTGACTGAAAAGTTTGGCAATAAAAGCCGTATATTGCATCCTGATCTCTGTCCTGCCGTCTTCTGTGCTCCACCCACACGTTGTTCTCGCTACAGTATAATAACCCACTTTGTATCCTTTACAAACTGATTTAACTTTTACATTCACTTACAGGTTTTGTTTTCCTTCTACCAGCTTACACAGCAAATGTGGGCTGAACAATCTTCAAACATCGCAGTAAAATATGACCTCCAACACCATCTCGTGTTCTGAACAGGACATTACAAAATCTCGAGGATTCATAAGAAATCACTCTCTGAACAGCTATTTAACAGAAATTATTCAAATATTGGCCAACCTCACTCAAACAGGTCCCTTCCAGTAAACTATCTCAGGCAAAAAGGCCAAACCAACACCAAACAAGAAATTACTATCGAATCACGGCAATACATTTGCAACATCAAGTAACTTGGGAGCTGTTGCCCCCGACTGGATAACCAAAAATATCTTCCAAGATGTCATTCTCTCATTTACTCTACATTAATACATTTAACCAGGATTTTTTGTTGTACAAATATACCTTGGGTCTTCAAAACAAAAAATATATAAATCTCATGACCAGACTGTAACCATACATCATATAGACCTATTTACTTTTTTTTTTTTACTACCTGGTTACATTAGTTTTAGATTTTTTAATTAACTTTCTAATTGCATTGTAAACTCTCTGTATTGGCCTGGGGCAGGGGGGCAGATTTTCTTTTGTTTGTTTTTTGTTTGGGTTTGTTTTGAGTGTTGCACTTAATTTAAGTTCAGATTTGATTATGTTTGTGTGGTACCACAGAGATTTGAAGAGTTTGTTTATGATTGAGGAAGTTTTTTGTTGGGTTTCTTTCCTGGTGGGATAAAGATTGTGTTGAGGCCATTGTTGCATTATTGCTTTCCAAGACCTATTTCTTAACACCCTCATACTGGAGTCCTTATACCCTCTTAATTTTTTTTTTTAATCTTTCATGACTACAGTGAAATTTTATATGCATTTGAGGAAGCCTGCATCTCTTTCATTTACTTGATTCACCTGAATTGGGGTCAAAAATTCATAGTACTGTTTGAAGTGAGGTTATTCAGAGTTGTTAGATTAAAACCTCAGGTAGGTCTAACAATTGGTAGTAGCCACTGGTCCAGCCACAAATGGATCTCATATACTATGATTCACCATGGCAATTGGTGAGAACAAATGTCATCTTGCTTCCAGGTTTCTCAAATTGTGGTAGGGTGCACCCCTGATAGTGTGCAGACTGTCGGTGCACAAGAAAAATTCTAAAAGCAGAAACTAAAAAAAAAAAAATTAGTTTGTATGCATTTAAACAAAGTTATAATATATTGTATTCTAATGGTTAGACTACAGCAAATTGAAACTATGATACTTTAGACTAATGATTTGCATAACACATCTAATCTGGGTCTCAAAATTCTCTTGATGTAAAACTTTGTGAATTTAATTCAACTTCATCAATCCGTTTAACAAGAAAAGGACACTCCATGTCTGACAGCTGCTTCAGGTTCAGCAGGCAGGAGGAAATGTGAGAAATTCGGGTTTTGTTAAAGAAAACCTGCCAGTGAGCAGATTAGGTTCACAGGGACCCCTTTTCCACCAACTAGGAACAGGTTTCATTCTGGTTTGCGCACGAAATTTTGAACCATTCAGAGCATTTCTGACCAAAAATAAATTGGTTTGAAACCTGAAAAGTTGCCTCCAAGCTTGAACCAAAACATAGCTGGTTTTTCTAGCGTGAACTATGACATCAGTGGGCATGTTATTAGTTAGGAGAGGGAATAGAGTGCAGCAATAGAGAACACAATGGAAAAGGATGCATCTTCAGAAAAAAATGGAGCGAAAAAGCAATATTTGCAATAACAGAACAAAAGCTCACAGGTAATCAATGCACTCTGCCATCTTGCTACTACTGTTTACTTCCATTGTGCAACACCCTCCATTCATGACATCCTTGATTAAAGTGGTTCCACTCAAAACTGGTGAAACTGTGGGCCGGTTTACGAACTGGCAACAAGGTTCAAAGAATCCTGAATGGAACCAAGTCAAAAACCTTTTCCATGTTGGTCAAAAAGCGATAAGTGTCAGTTACTGTGGCAACGGACCCACAGTTTGAGTTACCTCTCTTTCTGGAACAGAAAGCCCAGAGTTCCCCTCATCTCAGGGTTAACAAACTCAGAAATTTCAATAAACCTGTTTTCTGGAATACCCCCAATCACTACTTGGGGGTGAGGTGGTTTCATCACACAGCAAAGTAGATTCACCTGATAAACCCTAGAGAGCATTTAACTCCTCTCCAAAGGACTGTTACTGTGTGGTGTGGGGGACCCTTTTCAAATCCTCAATCCTAGAGGCAGCTGCAGTGAGTTGTTGCTGGAAGGCTGTTTGTGCCCATCATGGCCGTAACCCTGGGACACTCTGTTAGACACCACTGGTGGCTGTCAAGAAGGTGACCTTCTGAGTAATGCACACAGAGGGCCATTCTTATTCAGTTATGAGGTACAGGTCGGCCAGAATGGCTGCAGCAAGATGCTTGCATAAGCAAATACCCAGTCAAGGAAGAAGTTTGCAGGGGCCTTTGAAAAAGATTTTAAGGGGTTGGGCTGGAGAGCTGGGGGAGAATTACCTCAACTGGAAGATAGTGAATGATGGAAGGAGCACTTTAAGGAAGTTAGTGAAAGTGACAGAAAATCTCTCCCATAAAAACAGCATTAAAATGCAATCTCTTGTGGATTGTTTTTCACACAAGACACTCAAGTGACATAAGTGCGATACAGTGAAGGTTTTGCTTTTAGTGTAGTGCATTGTCTGCATATCACAAATGAAAAGCAATACCATTTGTGTATTTGATTTCACATTTTTTTCACTGATACTTTTTGCTTTTTTTCTGACACTGAATCTTCGCTATACATGATTAAGATATAAAGTGATATTGTGATAATGTAAAACTGTCTTTGACCAGAAGAGAGCACTGTCTGACTGCACAGTGACCTGTAGCACATAACTGGCAAATACACAGTTTAGTGCAAACATATTCAACATATTTTTTTCGACAGTACCAGTCAAAAGTTTGGACACCTTCTAATTCAGTGGTTTTTTTTTCTAAATTAAAAGATACTTCATGCCTTAAAGTAATGATGGATGTTGTTTCTCTTTACTTAGTTGAGTGGTTCTTGACAATGGATTACTACAGTTGTGGAATAGGGCTATTTACTGTATTTTTATTATTTACTATTTACTGTTTATCTCAAATGCATTAAGAATGCAAGAAATTGCATTAACTAACTTTGTTACCTCATGAAGCTGGTTAAGATAATGCAAACAGTATGCAGAGGGGGACAAAGTACCCAACTTCATTACCTAAGTCAAAGTACAGATCTCACTGGTCAAATGTTACTCTGATACAAGTGAAAGTTATACAGTCAAATTTTTACTTAAGTTCAAGTACTAAAGTACTTGCTTTTAAAAATACTTACGGTAAGTATTAAAAGTACATTTTCTGTCAACACATCGTTGTATTATTGTCACAATGCTTACAAAACCTAATGCTGTTACCAAAGACAGAAATGTGAATTCACAAAATGAATACATGCTGTGTCATTATGGTGGTTTAACGTTAAGCTAGTTAGTCAGTGAAACTCCACCTGACATGCTAGCAAACTCTTTTTTTTCAAACTCGAAATCATATTGAGTAGCTAACACTACTAGAAAAGAGAGATTTCTACATTCTGTTTATTTGACAAGATTATGCTAAAACATATTTCTGAAAGGACTTCAGATAAGTTAATGTTATTCATATTAGCGTAACTCTGTTTTTATGTGCTAACTAACAGTGTCCAAGTTAACTAGCTATGTGTTATCGTTAGCTGTGGACAAGGCGATGGCAACTTGGTGGGCAAATCCATAGAAAGTCATTTGACTAACCAGACTGCATAGCTATTGCAACATTCTCGCTAGCTCTAAAAGCACAGACAACTTCATTACAAGCTTTCTCTTGGAATAAAATGTTTACATACCTCAATATGCTTCCACAGGTTGGACGGCAAGTTTTTGTAGGCTGTGATGTGGTTTGTTTTAGGCAAACAAAGTAAGCATTTAAAATGAAATGACTCTTTATTCCTTTCAAAAAATTGAAACATGGATTCTAGGTATGGCCATGGGTGCGTGCACTCCCCAGAAGAACTGCCTCCTTCCATTCTGCCATCAACTGATCATGTTAAATAATGCTGTGGAGAAATCATTGATCTTGATTTTATACAGTCTATGGACGTGATCCTAGTGATTACTGATGGGCTGTCTCAGTGTCACCTGTGAAAAAAACAATCACGTTTTAGAAAAAAAAGAAAAAAAACATCCACTTTCAAAGCCACTTCATAGTAACAAGTAACGAGGACCTTGATAGAAATGTAGTGGAGTGAAAATTATGATATTTGTCTTTCAAATGTAGTGAAGTTAAAGTCATAAGTTTCCAAAAGAAATAATACTCAAGTAAAGTACAGATACTCAAAAAGTGTACTTAAATACAGTACTCAAGTAAATGTACTTCGTTACTGTCCACCTCTGATAGTGTGTAAAGAATCAAGGTAAATGGTGGCTACTTTGAAGAATCTAAAATATGAAACATTTTTTAAAACACTTTTTTGTTTACCACATAATTCCATGTATGTTCCATATGTTATTTCATAGTTTTGATGTCTATTGTTCTACAATGTAAAAAAAAAAAATAGTCAAAATACAGAAAAACCTATGAATGAGTAGGTGTATCCAAACTTTTGACGAGTACTGTAGATGAAAAAGGAAATGTAGGCATAATCAGTTTAGGAACAAAAAAAAAAAACCACACACACACACACACTTCACACCCAGATAAATGACAATTCCAAGATGTTAATTAAATGTGAGTCTATCCTGCAACAATCCAAAATGGACACTAAGAATTTCTTTAAAGCCAAATGTAAGAAGCCTTCACACCTGATCTGAGAGATAGTGTATGGCTTCTATGAGGATCATAAGCTTTATGACCTAATGGCTGTCCAAAGATGGACCAAGCAACCTGGCAGAGTTAGAACAGAGATGGCAGGATTTAGGGGGACATGAAACTGCTCAGAGGACACTGAAAAGCTTGAATACATTTCTAAAGGCAAAGGGCGATCTACAATATCTTGCAAAAGTATTCATCCCCCTTGGTGTTTGTCCTGTTTTCTCGCATTACAAGCTGGAATTAAAATGGATTTTTGTGGGGTTAGCACCATTTGATTTACACAACATGTCTACAAATTTAAAGGTGAAAATTGTTGTTTTTTTTTTTTTAAATTGTGATACAAACAACAAGATTAAAAAAAAAGAAATCTGGAGTGTGCATAGGTATTCACCCCCCAAGTCAATACTTTGTAGAGCCACCTTTTGCTGCAATTATAGCTGCAAGTCTCTTGGGATATGTCTCTTTATTAGCTTAGCAAAAATCCACTGGGATTTTTGCCTACTCCTCAAGGCAAAACTGCTCCAACTCCAAGTTAGATGGGTTGTGTTGATGTACAGCAATCTTCAAGTTATGCCACAGATTCTCAATTGGATTGAGGTCTGGGCTTTGATTAGGCCATTCCAAGACATTTAAATGTTTCCCTTTAAACCACTCCAGTGTAGCTTTAACAGTATGTTTAGGGTCATTGTCCTGCTGGAATGTGAACTTTCATCCCAGTCTCAAACCTCTGGCTGACTCAAACAAGTTTTCCTCCAGAATTGCCCTGTATTTAGTGCCATGCATCTTTCCTTCAGTTCTGACCAGCTTTCCTGTCCCTGCAGATGAAAAATATCCCTACAGCATGATGCTGCCACCACCACATTTCACTGTAGGAATGGTGTTCTCAGGGTGTTGGGTTTGCGCCACACATGCCACTTCCCATGATGGCTAAAAAGATCAATTTTAGTTTCATTTGACCAGAGAATCTTCTTCCATACTGTTGGGCAAACTCCAAACGTGTTCTTCAGCAGTTACTTTTTTCTAGCCACTCTTCCATAAAGCCCTACTCTGTGGAGGGTACAGTTTAAAGTGGTCCTATGGACAGATACTCCCATCTCCACTGTGGATCCTTGCAGCTCCTTCAGTGTTCTCTTTGGTGTCTTTGTTGCATTTCTGATTAATGCCCTCCTTGCCTGGTCTGTGAGTTTTGGTGGGCGGCCTTCTCTTGTCAGGTTTGTAGTGGTGTGTTATTCTTTCCATTTTTCTATAATGTATCTAATGGTGCTCCCTGGGATATTCAAAGTTTGGGATATTATTTATAACGCAACCCTGATCCATACTTCTTTACAATTTGGTTAATGTGACAAATAAAGACTTCTTGGCTTGGCTTCTTCTTCTTCTTCTTCTTCTTCATTTTGTACATACTGTTTATCTGTTCTTGTAATTATGTTTTTCTATATTGAGCATGTTTCATCAGATGAGTTTGAACAGACTGACTTGAATATATTATCTTTGATAAATCTTGTGCTAGAACTAAATCAAGAAGGCCGTGTAATGAGTGGAGCCATTGTCATTGCCAACTCTAGGTTCCAGGCATGTCTACTGCTGCTCTTGACCAGAGAAGCCCAGCTCACTGCTCAGCAACTACCCCCTGACAGCAGGCTGGAGTACATGGCCTTAAAGTGAGCCATTCTGCCACGCATTGGCCACACCCCTGAGCAACATTGTCAGTGCTTACATGTACTGGGTATTATTGACACGGTTGCACTGAAGCAATTCATTGTTTGACTGCCCAGAGGAACAGTAGCATGGGTCCAGTGCCACTGTGCAGCATCGCTGGATAGAGCCATCACTCTGGCTGAGAACTATCTGGTGGCGGTTCTGATGCTAGGTGGGCATCTTGCCTCTTCTCTCTCTCTCTCTCTCCCTTCTGTCCTTTTCCTATCCCTGCAATGCGGAAGCGGGGGTTAACTTCTCTGCAGCCAGCTTGCCGGGCCCATGGTCCCTCCCCATGGTCCCTCTTCCCCTTGTGTTTCTCTGTCTCCTCCCCCTCAGGTGAGTGATCTTCAAGCCACCCATGCAGAAGTGAGGCCTGGGCTGGTGTGCTTGTGTTGCGGGGAGCCTAGGCACTTCCAGGACTAGTGCCATGTGATGGAGGTAGGGCAGTGGTCCAGGTTCCTGATGTGCGAGAGACTCTTTGGGACCACTTTTTTGTCAGTCTTGGGGGTGCCCAAGACTGACAAAAAAGTGACACAGTTGTTGGTCCCAAAGAGCCGCAGGGAACTTGTAATCCATGCGGCTCATTATAACCCAATGGCAGGACATGTAGGGCAGGATAAAACATTAACCTGTCTCATGACCTAGAGATTCATGGGGCTGTCCGCAGGTAGTGTATGGCATATCATGAATGTCAACTGGTGAGTCGCGTGGCTGCCCCAAAAGCACCATTGCACCCTCTTCCCCTAATCAAGACCTCCTTCAAATGAATTGGGATAGATCTCATTGGGCCATTAGATCAGTCTGCATGAGGACATTGCTTTATTTTACTCCTAGTGGACTATGTAATTTGATACCCGGAAGCAGTACCACTGTGTAAAATTTCCGCACATAATGCCACAGTCAAAGTCAAAGTCCTTCCCATGCCATAGCACCTGGTATTCCCAGGCAGTCTCCCGTCCAAGTACTAGCCAGGCCCGGTGGCGCATCAGGCGGCGCCGATCTCTGTTTCCATAGCCCTCGGCCTCTCGCCTATTACATAGCTAGGGTTACAGTGGGGGGCTAGTCCTCTGGTAACCATGAGAGTTTAACTCCCCATGCACATCTGTATGTGCATGGGGAGTTATAATGCCACAGAGGCACTATTTAAAATGATCTCCCAAGTTGGGATTCCGAAAGTAATCCTCATTGATCACAGCACTATGTTTATGTCATGCATCTTTTGTGAACTCTATGAGTTACTGGGGGTTAAATGAATCTGCACAAGTGTTTACCTCCCATAGACAGATGGCTTGGTTGAGTGATTTAACCAAACCCTTCAAAACTTAATTTGTAACGATAGCCCCTGTTATTTGCAGAATGAGCAGTTTCACAAGCCTCCATGGGGTTTTCCCTGTTTGAATTATTGCATGGGCACAAGCCTCATGGCGTCTTTGACATCATACAAGAAAACTGAAGGGGACCTTCTACTAGTAAAAACAAAATGTTTTCGACCTGTATGCAAAACTCTACACGCTCAGTCACCTAACTCAGGAGAACTTGTGGCAGGCACAAGAATGTCAGGCCCAGCTGTACAACAGTAGTGCACGCCTGTGAGAATTCACACTGAGAGATAAAGTACTTGTGTTCTTCCTCATGTCAAGCTCTGAATTGCTCCCCAAGTGGCAAGGGCACTTTGAGGTTACATGGCTAATTGGGGATGTCGACTATGAAATGAAACAAAGGTATAGGGGTGGGGTGCTGCAGATATACCACCTCAATCTGCTTAAATGATGGAACAAGGGGGTCTGTATGGCATTGGCAACAGTAGTTCCAGAGAGGGAGGAGCTGGGTCTGGAGGTAAAAACTAATGTAGCCGCTCAACCCACCCTGATACCCTGTGGAGACCACCTCTCACCATTTCAACTCATGAAGGTTGCCAAGTTGCAGGTGGAGTTTTCCAACATGTTCTCACCCCTTCCCAGTCACGCCCACCTCAAATAACACCACACTAACTGAGATGCCCCTGGGGGTGGTGGTGCATAGCAGCCCATATCGTTTACCTGAACACAAGAAAACCGTAGTTCAGGACAAATTCAAGGCCATGCTCAAAATGGGAATAATCAAGAAGTTGCACAGTGACTGGAGCAGCCTGGAGATCTTGGTCCCCAAAGCTCGACAGGTTGGTCCAGTTCTGTGTGGGCAACAGAAATATCAACACAGTGTCTAAATTCATCATGTACCCGATGTGTCGCATTGATGAGCTGCTCGATCTGTTAGGTATGGCTTATTTTTATTCAACACTGGATTTAACAAAGGTTGACTTCTTCAACTGGTTCAACCAACCCACGTCCCCCCCACCCTCCCCCTCACTGCAGCCATCTCTCCTTCTTCCCTCAACACACCTTCCCCCAGTCATTGCAGCAGTCCCCTCCTCCCTCACCTCAACACAGACTCCTCCATGCATTACTGCAGACCAGGTCAGAGGTCAACTGAGGAAGCTTCACCCCAGGAAAGCAGCAGGCCCAGACAAGGTGTGTCCCTGACTACTGAAGACCTGTGCTGCTGAACTGGGTGAACCACTCCAACACATCTTCAACCTCAGCCTGCAGCTGGGGAGTGTGCCCACCCTCTGGAAGACATCGCTCCAGTTCCCAAAAAGAATCGGCCCAGTGAGCTGAACGACTTCTGACCAGTGGCACTCACTTCACATCTGATGAAGACATTGGAGCGGCTCTTCCTCAGCCTCCTCAGACCCCAGGTACAACATGCCCAGGACTGTCTGCAGTTTGCATACCGGGCAGGTGTTGGTGTGGAAGATGCCATCCTCTACCTGCTACACTGAGCCCACTAGCATCTGGATAAGGGAAATGGCACAGTGAGGATCCTCTTCTTGGACTTCTCAAGTGCCTTTAACACCATCCAGCCCCTTTTGCTTCAGGACAAACTGAACAGGATGCGAGTGGACCCCTGCCTGGTCACCTGGATTTCCAGCTACCTCACCGACAGGTCGCAGTACATCAGGCTGAAGGACATCACGTCTGACACTGTGATTAGCAGCACTGGAGCACCCGAGGGCATGGTGCTGGCCCGTCTTCTCTTCACCCTGTACACCGCAGACTTCTGCTACAACTTGGGAGCTGTGTCACATTCAGAAGTTCGCCAATGATGCAGCCATCGTTGGGTATATCAGTGACGACAGAGAGGAGGAGTATAGGAGCCTGGTGAGGGACCTTGCTATGTGGTGCAACAGTAACCATCTACAGCTCAACACCTCGAAGACCAAGGAGCTGGTCATTGACTTTGGGAGGTCCAGACCAAGGTCACAACCAGTTCTGATCAAGGGAGTCGAGGTGGAGGCTGTGGATTCCTACAAGTACCTTGAGCTGTGGCTGGACAGCAAGCTGGACTGGACTTGCAACACCAATCACTTATACAGGAAGGGACAGAGCAGGCTATACTTCCTTAGGAGGCTGCGGTCCTTTAACATCTGCAAGAAACTCCTGTGGATGTTCTATCAGTCTGTGGTCACCAGTGTCCTGTTTTACACCGTGGTGTGCTGGGGGGGGCAGCACATCCAAGAAGGACACATCCAGGCTGGACAAACTGATCAGGCGGGCTGGCTCTGTGGTCGGCATGAAGCTGGACTCTCTGGTGATGGTGGCAGAGAAGAGGACTATGGACAAACTATTGAACATCATGGATGATGCCATTCACCCTCTGCACACCGTCATCAGCAACCAGAGGAGCCTGTTCAGTGACAGAATGCTCCTTCCCAAGTGCAGGATGAACAGACTTAAAAACTCCTTTGTCTTTCACGCCATCAGACCATACAACTCCTCTCTGGGGGGGAGGAGGGGTAACAGGAGGACAGAGGATGGGAAGGAGCAGTAGCCTAGCATAACAATAAGCAATACTGGACAATGTGCAATATAATCTGCAATATAAAGTGAAATATCTCTCCTGCTGCCCCCCTTCTTTTTCCCCCCTTCCTCTCTTCCCCATATCTTATTCTTTTTATATTTGTAAATGTAAATACTTAATTTAATTTATCTAGAAGTTTTTTTTTTCTATTTTCTGTTCCCTGTTTATCCTGTAATGATGCTGTTGGAATCTTAATTTCCCTGAGGGAACCCTCCCAAAAGGATCAATAAAGTTCTATCTAATCTAATCTAATCTAATCTAATCTAATCTAATCTAATCTAATCTAATCTAAAGGGATATTGGCAGATCCCCTTGACTCCCCTATCCTGTAAAAAAAAAAAAAAAAAAACAATGTCCTTTTCCACCCCATTGAGTTTACATCAGTTCATCACCCTTCTGTTCAGGTTATTCAGGGCCCCTGTGATGTTTCAAAATCTCATGGACAAAATCTTCACTCACACACTGCCTATGCTGCGGCCTATCTTAACAGCATCATTCTATATAGCAATGATTGGCTGTGGCATGTTAAAACACCTTAGGGTGGTTCTGGAGTCATTGAGGCACATAGGGCTCATGGCTAAACCAAAGAAGTGTGCAATTGGGCGGGTGGAAGTATGGTATCTGGGCTTCCACTTGGGTCATGAGCAGATGTGTCCCCAAATTGACAAGACCACAGAAATTGCAACCTGCCTGAGGCCCAAGACAAAAAAGGGGGTGAGACAGTTCCTGGGGCTAGCTGGTTATTATCATAGGTTTGTGGCTAACTATTCAGACGTCACCAGCCTGCTGACTGATCTCACTATAAAAGGGGCACCAGATCCAGTCCAGTGGACAAAACCATGCCAACAGGCTTCCACCCAAGTAAAGGCTGCACTGTGTGGGGGGCCACTGTTACACTCCCCTGACTTTTCTCTCCCCTTTATTTTGATTGATTGATTACTTTATTCCGAACAGTAAAGAAGATATAAAAACAAACAAAAAAACCCCCCCCAAAAAAAAAAAAAAAATGCAATCATCAAAACATCGTCATAAACAGAATAGCGTAGCCATAAGGCAATAGCATAATAATGTTCGGAAAGGATTAGGAAGAAGTAAATAACTTATCAAATCCTAACCCTCTATACCACCATTAATCAAACATCACTTTCCACCATAATAAACTATATATACAAAAGAAAGCAAAATCAACAACAACAAAAAAAACATACCAACATATCAAGACATACCAACATGGTATAATATCGCCCAAATCAAATCATATATATACAAATACTTATGCTATGCATATATACACACATACAATACATATATACAGTACATACATATACACGTACCAATAACTATACACATCCATACGTACACAGACACCCATATCATAATTATGCATATTATGCTTATATATTATATACAATTATGCATTATATATAATATACAAATACTCACTTCCTATTAATATATCCTTATGTACCCATACCCACATATATACACTTATATTATCAATAGAATGTTATTGTAATTCCTCCTCCCTGTACCCCATAAAGATCTGTTCCTTATACCTTTTTTTGAACTGGTTTATAGTTGTACATTTCATGAGCTCCACATTCAAACTGTTCCATAGCTTTACTCCACAAATAGAGATACTGAACATTTTTAACATTGCCCTAGCACTGTGAATTTTAAATTTCAATTTCCCCCTAAAATTATAGCCCCCCTCTCTATCCGAGAACATTATCTGGATATTCCTTGGTACTTTATAATTCCTTACTTTGTACATTACTAAGACAGTTTTATATTCTATAATATCCCTGAATTTTAAACATTTTGAATTTAAGAATAGTGAATTTGTATGATCTCGGTAACCAGCACTATGAATTATTCTTATAGCTCTTTTTTGAAGTATAGTTATTGCATGAAGTGAACATTTATACGTATTTCCCCACACCACTGAGCAGTAATTTAAGTACGGTAAAACCAGGGAACAGTAAAGAATGTGGAGTGAATTATAGTCCAGGACATGCTTAGCTTTACTCAACACAGATATGCTTCTTGATAGTTTCATTAGTATGCATTTTATATGTGATTTCCAATTAATTCTATCATCTATTATTACCCTCCGTACTTTCAATATCAACACCATCTACCTGTACATTTATTGCCCTATTTATTTTAGAATTATTAAATAACATGATTTTTGTTTTAGACAGATTTAATGATAATTTATTTCATTCAAACCAACTTTTTAACCTGCACAATTCTGAAGAGATTGTTTTCTAACTCATGTAAATTTGTTCCAGAGCAAAACATATTTGTGTCATCTGCAAATAATACCATCTTAAATATCTTTGATACATTGCACATATCATTTATATAAAGAATAAACAGTTTAGGACCCAATACTGACCCCTGAGGGACACCACAATCAATATTCAAACGAGTTGAGACAAAGTCACTCAACTTCACAAATTGTGTCCTGTTGCTCAAATAACTTTTTATCCAATTTAACACAACTCCCCTTATCCCATATTGTTCCATCTTATTAATTAATATATCATGATTAATAGTATCAAAAGCTTTTTGAAGATCAATAAATATCCCAGCGACATATTTCTTATCATCTATAGGGTTACTGATTTCTTCAATTGATTCCATTAGTGCCATCTCTGTTGATCTATTTGCTCTAAATCCATATTGACTATCACTGAGTAGTTTGTATTTTTCAATAAATTTATCTAATCTGTTATTGAATAGTTTTTCAAGAATTTTGGAGACTTGAGGAAGTAAAGAAACAGGTCTGTAATTTGTGAAGTTGTGTTTGTCCCTAGATTTATACAATGGAATTACTTTTGCTATTTTCATATTGCTTGGAAATGTACTGGTTTGAAATGACAAGTTACAGATGTATGTTAATGGTTTAGAAATCCCCCCAATAATAGTTTTCACTAGTTTCATATCAATATCATTACAATCTGTGGATATTTTATTACTACATTTATTAACTATTTCAATAATTTCCTTCTCATCTACTGGTGTAAGAAACATAGAACAAGAATTCCTCTTTATAATATTATCTATACAATCATCATTTGTTACTGTATCAGAGATATTTTAAGCTAATCTTGGTCCATCATTAACAAAAAAATTATTTAAACTATTAGCAACTACATCCATGTTATAATTTTCGATACCTTTGTCATTAAAGTATTTAGGGTAATGTATTTGTCCAGAACCATCTTTAATAATACTATTTAATATATTCCATAAATATTATTTTTGTTATTATATATTAATTTACCATAATAAGCCTTCCTACATCTCCTTATGATACTTGTTAACTTGTTTTTATATTTATTTTCTGCCTCTTAATTTAATAAATTCTCTATATAGAGTGTTTTTCTTCTTACGGGCATTTTGTAATCAATTAGTAATCCAAGGTTGGTCATTATAGCTGTTAGGGTTTTGCTGGGACTCGAACCCGGGTCGCTGGTGTAATGATCTAGCAAACCCCCACTAAGCCACCAGGGGAATGACTCAAGTGCAGAGGCGTGAGGCGAAGGTAGAAAGTAGCAAAAAAAAAAAAAAAGTGTTTATTTACAATATGTACACTATTTACAATCCAGGGCAAAAAACAAAAAGTATAATCCAAAAGTTCAGGGGCAAAAAACAAAAGGTATAATCCACAAATGAAAACAGAAGGGGCAAAATGCAAAACGCTCAGAAGATCCAAAAGGGTAGAAAAAATCCAAAGAAAACAAAATACCAAAAAAACTCAAGAGCACAGGCAAGGTACATGGGCCAGAGGAAACTAGCACTAGACAGCATAGCATAAAGACTCCGTGACTAGGGACTGAACTGAGGGAGTATATATACACAAAATAAATTGAACACAGGTGAAAATAATGATGACTAAACAGGCAATCAACACAAAACACAGGAACAGTGGCGGCCTCTAGAGGCCAAAACAAACATGACACGAAAAGGAAATAACAGCGGCCTCTAGAGGCCGTCCCAGTCCTAACAATAGTTTTGTTTTGTACTATATTGCTTCATTGGGCAATTTTTATCATATAATAATTTGAATATACTTAAAAAGTTATCATATGCTCTATCAATGCTATTCTCTATATAAACTGATTCCCAGTCTTGTATTAATAAATAATTATGTAATGCAAACATGGCCTCCTCAGTCCTAACTCTTCTATACTTAAGTTTATGGCCTGTTACATTTCTCTTATGATTACAGTCATAAATTGTAAAAACTGGTAGATGATCACTAATATCATTGATTAATATTCCACTTATAATGTTATTATCTATATCATTGGTAAATATATTATCTATTAAGGTAGCACTATGGTCAGTAATTCTGGTGGGTCTGGTAATATTATTTATATTGCAGACTGATGCGTCGGACAGAGGTCTGGGGGCTGTTTTGTCCCAGGAGGTGGAGGGGGAGGATCGCCCAGTGCTGTATATAAGTCGAAAGCTGTCAGTGCATGAGGGGCGCTACAGCACCATAGAGAAGGAGTGCCTGGCCATCAAGTGGGCGGTCCTCGCCCTCCGTTACTACCTGCTGGGGCGCCCTTTCACCCTCTGTTCGGACCACGTGCCCCTCCAGTGGCTCCACCGCATGAAGGATGCCAACGCGCGGATCACCCTTTGGTATCTGGCACTCCAACCCTTTAACTTCAAGGTGGTCCACAGGCCGGGGGCGCAGATGCTCGTGGCGGACTTCCTCTCCCGTCAAGGGGGGGGGGGGGAGTCGGCTGTGGGCCGGACGGCTGCCCGGCCTGAGTCAGGCGGTGGGGGTATGTGGCAGTGGGGGCGTGGTCAAGCGTCGGTCTGTGACCGGAGGGCGGAGTCAGGGAAGGTAAGTGGCAGAATCACTACACCTGATGTGAATTAACCTGTGTTTGTGTGTCTTCCCCAGTGACCGTGCCCTATTTAAGGAGGAGAGCGAGAGCGGAGCGGGCTCTCTCCCGACCAGAACACGTGTGTGTGGCGTGTGTATATGTGTATAAGTAAATGTATAGAAGCTGAAAAGCTGACAGTAAAGAGTTATTGAGAACTCAGTACTGGCCTGCCGTGCTTCTGTGCTCCACCCACCTAGAACACTTGCTACAAATACCAACACCATTTCTCTTTCCATCGACTCCATAATAAAACAACTTGCATCCATCTCCAATGTTCTTGGCCTTGCTTCCTTTCCACCTCATCTCCTGCACACACAACATGTCCAACTTCCTTCTTTCCATCATACCTGCTAACTCTCTCGCTCTGCCAGTCAATGTTCCCACATTCAATGTTCCTACCCTCAATTCTAAGCTACTTCCCTTCCATCTTTCACGCTGTCTCCTAACACACCTCCCCCCTCTCTTTCTCCTTCTCCGTTTTGGCGCAACAGTAGCACACTTTCCACCGGCACCCTGTTGACCAACAGTACCGGAGGCGGTCATTGTTAACCTGGGCCCCGACCAATCCGGTATGGTATTTCTCTTTTCATTCTGCATGTTGGATTTGGCACAGTTTTACGCCAGATGCCCTTCCTGACGCAACCCTCTCCAATTTATCCGGACTTGGGACCGGCACCAAGAGTACACTTATGCACCCCCAGTGGCTGGATTAAAAGCCTGACTGAGAAAATGATAGACAATATTGTCTGACTGTAGACACTGTTGCAGATTCCTTCACTGGTCTAACCTCACTGCAGGTATTTGGTGAATAAACAAATCTTTTCTTTTTAACACAACTGAAGGAAGAGCTGTTCTTTAGTATTTCACAGTCCTTATTTTATAAATACAAGGAAAAACCTTTACTGTCTATACAGGACAGGATTGCTTTAAGGCTACACAGGAGGTTTTTCCTAAAAATACATGAAAATGTTTTACCAAAGTGTACTGTATATATTGCTCTGCAATCTTGGTCAAATTCAATATTTTAACAAATCAAATTCTTAAATATCTCACACTGCAATGTCACACTGTTCAGTTAAGCTCAAATTGTTTTTGGTGGACAACACAGCATACAGTACATGAGAATCATCTTTTAAGCCCGCAACATAGGGATACTGCAGCATTCGAGGAGTAGCTGCAACTTGTAGTTCCCTGCCTACAACTGGTAAAATCCACCAAAAACATCCCCTCAACTTACAATTTCAACTTGCCAACTTGGGTTAGTCTTCTCAATTATCAATTCCTTGTTTATGGAGTGACTTCAAATCACCATGGTCGCACACTGTGAACAGCGTAACATGCTGTTTCTCTTCTGATATACAGTCATAGTACTTGGTTAAATCTAAAATGTTGATTCTATTAATCATCAACACTAGATTTATTAAATGTTAGCCAGTTAGCTTGTTGCTAAGCTACTTGCTGTTGTCCGCTGTGTATTGGAAGTCTGAATCCCAAGAGTAGCCAAAAATACACTTGCACAAAAGTTACCTTAAAGCACTTTTAATGCACAAAGTAATACCAGCACTTGAGTGATTCCAGAAGAGCACTAAAATTCTCTAGAGATACCAGTGGTTTTAAACAATGTCCTGGTATAAGGGACCTCAACCGAACCACCCCAAAACAAAATGGCTTTTCCTATTAAAATCATTGTAAAAGAAACTTTCTTTGTTTGAACACTTCTGCTTGGCTGCCCAATACACAGTTCCCATTGGCTAAAGCATATGTTCCACCAAGTTTACTGTATATATTGCTCTGCAATCTTGGTCAAATTCAATATTTTAACAAATCAAATTATTAAATATCTCACACTGCAATGTCACACTGTTCAGTTAAGCTCAAATTGTTTTTGGTGGACAACACAGCATACAGTACATGAGAATCATCTTTTAAGCCCGCAACATAGGGATATTGCAGCATTCGAGGAGTAGCTGCAACTTGTAGTTCCCTGCCTACAACTGGTAAAATCCACCAAAAACATCCCCTCAACTTACAATTTCAACTTGCCAACTTGGGTTAGTCTTCTCAATTATCAATTCCTTGTTTATGGAGTGACTTCAAATCACCATGGTCGCACACTGTGAACAGCGTAACATGCTGTTTCTCTTCTGATATACAGTCATAGTACTTGGTTAAATCTAAAATGTTGATTCTATTAATCATCAACACTAGATTTATTAAATGTTAGCCAGTTAGCTTGTTGCTAAGCTACTTGCTGTTGTCCGCTGTGTATTGGAAGTCTGAATCCCAAGAGTAGCCAAAAATACACTTGCACAAAAGTTACCTTAAAGCACTTTTAATGCACAAAGTAATACCAGCACTTGAGTGATTCCAGAAGAGCACTAAAATTCTCTAGAGATACCAGTGGTTTTAAACAATGTCCTGGTATAAGGGACCTCAACCGAACCACCCCAAAACAAAATGGCTTTTCCTATTAAAATCATTGTAAAAGAAACTTTCTTTGTTTGAACACTTCTGCTTGGCTGCCCAATACACAGTTCCCATTGGCTAAAGCATATGTTCCACCAAGTTTGAAATAAAGCTGGCCCACTTGTAACTCCCACCAAATGACACCTCAAGCTTTTAGCTACACAATAGGAGTCTTTGTTTAGTGTTTTAAGTGCTTCTGCAATGATTGCAATCAGTGGTAAAGAAAACATAATCATGGTTACACACAAGATCCTCTAAATATTCATCTCATTATCTCTAGCCGCTTTATCCTTCTACAGGGTCGCAGGCAAGCTGGAGCTTATCCCAGCTGACTATGGGCGAAAGGCGGGGTACACCCTGGACAAGTCGCCAGGTCATCACAGGGCTGACACAGACACAGACAACCATTCACATTCACACCTACGGTCAATTTAGAGTCACCAGTTAACCTAACCTGCACGTCTTTGGACTGTGGGGGAAACCGGAGCACCCGGAGGAAACCCACACGGACACGGGGAGAACATGCAAACTCCACACAGAAAGGCCCTCGCCGGCCCCGGGGCTCGAACCCAGGACCTTCTTGCTGTGAGGCGACAGCGCTAACCACTACACCACCGTGCCGCCCCCTCTAAATATTCTAACCCAAAAATTGTTCCAAGTGCCAAATGACAGAAAACCCCCTAAGTAGAGTATCATAAATCCAGGCTATGTATCTCATCTCATCTCATTATCTCTAGCCGCTTTATCCTTCTACAGGGTCGCAGGCAAGCTGGAGCCTATCCCAGCTGACTACGGGCGAAAGGCGGGGTACACCCTGGACAAGTCGCCAGGTCATCACAGGGCTGACACATAGACACAGACAACCATTCACACCTACGGTCAATTTAGAGTCACCAGTTAACCTAACCTGCATGTCTTTGGACTGTGGGGGAAACCGGAGCACCCGGAGAAAACCCACGCGGACACGGGGAGAACATGCAAACTCCACACAGAAAGGCCCTCGCCGGCCCTGGGGCACGAACCCAGGACCTTCTTGCTGTGAGGCGACAGCGCTAACCACTACACCACCGTGCCGCCCCCAGGCTATGTAATACAACATAATTTCTCAGTGATGTTAGGAAAATATTTGTAGTGGGTCAATGCATCTTAGTGTTTAAGGACTCTAAATGATTAACCTGGGAAAGGTCTAACTTGATAAACTAGCTAATTGAAATATATCCCATAGTTTGACCTGTTGACCCTTATAACACAGAGAGCCTGGCTCAAAAATAACCATAGCCAGAGAAAGAGGAATCTTAACACATTTTGAAGCTCAATGGCATGCTAAACAGTAATCTTAAAATAATCCTTCAGCTGTTGCTGTACTGCAATTTCAGTTCAACATTTTGCATGAATGTTTGAAGTTTAGTACATTCGAACAGTACCAATAGCCACTTTGGCTTCTAACTGTAAAAATTCAGATAAGTAAGCTTTATGAGCTCTATGTGCTCTGACAGAGCAAACAAAAGACACATTCATGCAGCCATCCATTTTTATTCACTTCACACAGCGAATGTCCTGAGGTGGAAAGTGACATTTATAACTTGCAAATTATCTACTCCTTACAAGGCACCAAAAATGTAGCACTAATACACAGCTATTGGAGCCAGTGCTTCTATTAGTGTTGGTTAGGTATTCATGTACTCACTGTTTTAATGGGATGAAATATTAATACTCACTGGACAACAGGCTGTTAACACATCATTTTGAGTCCCAACCAGCCTCACAGCTTCACTGGGAGTGAATGGAGTGTGGATGTGTTTTGCACAGAAAAAAAACATCTCGACATTTATTGGATAGTGCACTCTTTGCTTTTCCCATCTGGAAGCACAGCTTGGAAGCCTCTCCCCTCCCTGGCTGCCTTCCAAAGCCCAGCCAAGAGGCTCTCCATCTGACAACACCAGTGCTTACCTCTACACCTTTGAACAAACTGCCATAAGAGAAGGCTGGCCTGAGGAGGAGTGAGCTCAAGCTCTGGTCACTCTACTCACTGGAGAGACCCACCTGGCCTACTGTACTATGGTCTCCAGCTGACCTTAGCAGAAGCATACCTGCTCCTGAAAGCGCAAATCCTGGGGCACTCCTGGTTGTCTGCTTGCCAGGCCATGGCTGTATTCCATGGTTGAGTGTATCGGGCTGATGTCAATCCCTGTAGCCAAATGAATGCCAGTGAACGGTGAGTGCCACAATATGTATATAGAAATGTGTGGTTCCCCTATTTTTAAATACCCACCAGCTGACATGGTTATACAGTACAGCCTTATTATGTTTAAAATCATATTCATATCAATCTTAATATAGTAATGTCTGACTCTCAGAATTGCAGTGTCAAATTCAGAATTTAGTTTTTTTAGTAAATTACTATATAAATTATCAGAGGTGGGGACTTGAGACTTGGGGACTTGGACTCGAGTTGACTCGAGTCACTGTTTTCATGACTTGTGACTTGACTTGACAAAACATGAAAATACTTGAGACTTGACTCGGACTTGGAAGTTTAAGACTCGGGACTTGACTTGACTTGACACACGATGACTTGAGTGGCTTGAGTGTTATTTCCATCGTGTTTTTATTGTGAAAATAAAATGTAATATGCACATACTTCAGTAATTTTGATTGCACTGCCGTTGGGTTGTCACCACCCTGTCCATCAGGCACGCTCTCTGCGTGGGCTATATACCACGCCCCATGCCACGATGTGTTCACAGATTTCACATCATATCATCATGTCAGCCATCCCAAGAGTAATCACTTTCGGCTTCAAGGGCTACTGCCTAGAAGGTAAACGACGAATGGCGCAGTGCAAGATTTGCAACGTGACGATTTCTGACAGCCAGACCACGACCTCCAATTTCGTCCGGCATTTGAAGATCCATTCTGCCCAGTAAGTTTATTAATGTGTTGTTATTTGGTGATAGCAGCTAAACTCCTCGTTAGCCAATGTTAGCCATGAGAGTGAGCGGTAGGAGGATTTTAGCCGTTGCAGATGTAGCTAGGGATTCAGTTTATTATTGTGAAATTCTTATGTGAATGCTGGTAAGCAATGTAGTTACGTCAAGTTTAATGATATTGTATATCAGTAGTAGTAAGTTGATTGTGCACTTTGCAGTCGTGATGCTGAATAACATAAGCAGCTTCCTACCCTGTTGTTCTGTTTCAGGGTTAAGCTAATGGTCAGCTTGTGAACATGTACACGTTCATGAGCAGTACAAATTTGTGTAAGTGTGTTCGTGTACATTAGCCAGACTGTCCATAGGGCATAGAGGCAGGGGAGTTTATCATAGCCATTTGAAATAGCAGTGCAGCAACCTGCACATTTTTTTCCGTCACACTACCCGATCAAAAAAGAAAAGAAAACTCTGTCCCACTGCCTATCATGCACTATTGAAAAAAGCGCCACGATTTGGATTCACTGGCATGCCACTCGCTGTTTGAATAGCAGCAATACTAAACTCTGCAAAATAGGCTGACTGTGCGCGGGAGTCTTGGTTCCCGCTGTAACACAGTGTTACGAAAATAAATTGTGCAGTCATCCAAACCATGAATTTACATTTAGTATATCAGGCTACCAGGCCGCCAAAACAATGGTTTGAATGACTACAATTTAGAGAGCACAACTCTGTAACTGAACAGGTGCATTGGATATTTCCCAGTGAGGTAATTTAAAAAGTCTCTGGGTAATTGTTCAAGGAAAGATGAATCCCGCACACTGTCCTTTCCGTATTGTTCCCGAAACGTTGCATTTGTGGTAAGGAGGACAGTGCATTAGCCACGACCGAAACGTTGTGAGCAAAGTTCCTGTGGAAAGGAATACGCAGGATGCATATTTCATTTAACATTTATTTTCGTAACAATCTATTATAGCGGGAACCAAGACTCCCGGGCCAAAGTCGTTCTATATGTCCCCGCTCCGCACAGGCAGCCTCGGAGAGAGAGAGAGCGAGAGAGAGAGCGCTTTTGCACACACCTCTGTAGCTTGTCATATGGGGTAAGATGATGTCACTTTTGCACAGGCGAACAGGTCTTCTTTTTGAGACCTAAATTATGTCTGACACATTTCTCTATCCTTTGGGTTTTTTTTTTTTACTGGCGCAAACATACATCGAAGTCACTTCAGGTTTCTCCACGTGTATCTTATTAATAATAATCATCTCATCTGACGTGATTAGAGATTGGAGCTCATGCCCCTGTTAACCCAAGGTGTCGTCCTACCCTCTTTTAACTACGCACATAACAGAATGCCAATTCTCTGTTTATTTTTCTTGTTGGCTGATGACAATGTGAGAAACTTAGTTGGCTTTCAATCTTGCAATCAATTTTGCCATCAATAAATAACTTTGTGACATTATTACTGTTTTGTTTTATGTATTTTACAGAACATGAGTATTTAAAATGCAAATATTTAACAGGTTGGGCACATGTGCCAGGGATGTTTACTGACATTTACTTATGTATTGCCTTTTCAATGTATTAAATTCATATTCTGCTGCTAAAATTACGCCAATATGCCTAAGGTGACTTGACTTGGACTTGACTTGACTTGACATAGCCTGTGACTTGACTTGACTTGCCCAAGACAAAAAAAGACTTGGGACTTACTTGGGACTTGAAGGTTAAGACTTGAGACTTACTTGAGACTTGCACATTGTGTGTCTTGGTCCCATCTCTGTTTATACAAAATGCAGAAACTGTAATACTTAGAGTCATTTTGGTAGTTCCTTGATTTTGAGTAAATTCATTAATTTTGAAGGTGACAGTGAATTAATACTTGTACAATTTTACTTCCTATTGTCAGGAATACAGGCAACAGACAGATGTAAAAAGTGTAAGAGTTTATTCAGGTAAACTGGCAGATAAATCTAAATCATGAGGCAAAAATCTAAACCAAAAACAGGCAATGGTCACATGAGGCACAAATAGGGTATTGGAGCAAGATTCAATGTCAAACCAGATAAGCAATGCAAGAAATAAATGGTTTGGTAAAGCCAGACACAAGGAATTGAGCATATACTTTGCAAAGTTCTGATATTGTGAGTGTGCTTATCTAGTGTGTTGTGGTGATTGCGTCCAGGTGTGTGCAATCGATAATCAGGAGACTGTGAGCGGTGAAGTGTTGGATGGTTGTTGTAGTCTGTGGCAGACATATTTGAAAGCTGCTGTCAATTCTGGGAAATGGAGTCTTGAGGTCAAGCAGGTGCAGATGTGACACCTCTAATTGTTGCTCTACAAGTTTTTAATGTAGACGTTGTAATGGAAATTTCTAATAAACACTTCAGAACGCTTAACAGTTGTCTTTTCAGTCATTTATTATAGTAGATCATATAAAGATATAAAATAGGAAAGGAAAGAGAAGAATAGAAGAAGACATCACTTCTGATGATGCCGAGAGTACGCGCACTCTGAGTTGTGTTTTAGGAATGTTATCTATTATACTCTGAAAGCATTCGCTCACTGCTTGTGTCTTCACGTGATTGGCTCAAGATTTTCTATGAAGCTTTGTTAGAGCGTGCACCTGGCGTGCGGGTGGATGCGTAGTTATGAGAACTCAGGCACCCTGCTTATCACCACCAAGGTCAGGAAAGGTGGTTACATCATGAGAAGATGCAAGCTAGGATGAACTCAAGCACCCTGCTCATTACCACCAAGGCCACAGAAAAGCGATTACAACATAGGAAAAAACATCTTTCTCAGTATAGGCCACTTGAGCTCAACACACAGAAACACAGAGAATAATAATGTTCATCCATTAAAAATTCCCTCACATTCCCCCCTTTTTATCCTATAGGATAAATTACTAAAAGGAAAGAAAAGAACTGTACACAGTTTCAGTGATAAGAGTTCTCAGAGAGATTCAACTTAACACGTCATTGAGTGTACAGAGATAATGCTAAGGCTGTTTTTATAAGACATAGACATCTTAAATAAATGCTAGCAAGCCATATACATAGATCAGGAATAATAGAACAGGAAACAATCATAATGAAAGTGTTTTAAGTCAGGACTAGTTTCATGTCAACTGTGCTGATGTCATCGAACGGTGGGTTATAGTCTTCGTGTGAGTTTGGAGGCCAGTCAGGCAAGTCGTCTGAGTCTATTTTCACCATCTGGTAACCAATATTTGTCAGCTGCCTCTGAAACACAGACATACAACATTGACAGAAAACAGGGAGCAAACATAGCATCACAATCGCTAAGCCCAGGACCAGTATGGTGGATAGAATCAGAGTCTTCCATCCACTGAACCAACACGATCAGCTGTCTTCAACTCCTCCATGTTCATCTGCTTATGATTGTTCAGCAACCTTGCGCATCTTGTTCAGTGCCTCAATGATGTTACCGAGTTAACCCTTGCCCTTCTTGATGTGTATTGGTGCTCAGAGGGCGGGCACGTCCTATCAGCCCTCGTCCCACCTCACTGGGACTTGGAGGAAACTCAAAACCCTAAGACTTGTCTATCGGCTAGACACTGAAATACTCTTCCCTATTGAGGGTGCGTACGTGATTGATGTGATACTCGCACTGTTCCATGCAGTGATGCCTTTCTTCCTCACGAGCTTTAGTCAGCGTCTGGTCACTTAGGCCTTCCTTTTCCTCCTGCTCAGCCGGTTCAGGAACCCTCCTGCAGTGGCTAGCATGGATCCACATCACTCTGCCTGTGACTTTCACTGCCGTTGGGGTCGTGAGCAGGACCTGGAATGGGCCGTTCCACCGTGGCTTGTTCCACTTGGTTCGTCGGAAGTCCTTTACCACGATCCAATCCCCTGGTTGTAGATCGTGCAGAGGTCCCTCAGCGGGTTTGGGAAGTGCTTCTTTTACCTGTTTGTGGATAGATTTCAAAGCAGAGGACAACATTGCACAGTAATTCAACACTGCATCATCACACAGTGTGGTGTCCGGCAGTGTTCCTTGAGCTGGCCCTATCCCCATGTTGGGTACTCATCCAAACAGAATTTCGAATGGGCTTAACCCATGTTTAGGCCTAGTTTGCATCCTCATTTGTGTGAGTACTACAGGGAGGACCTTTGTCCATCCTAGCCCTGTTTCTGCACAAGCTTTGCTTAGTTTATTTTTAAGGGACCCATTTTCCCTCTCTACTGCTCCTGCACTGGCAGGATGATGGGCACAATGTTGTTTCAGGTCTATCCCTAGGAATGCTCCTATTTTCTTTAGGGCTGCATTAACAAATGGTGTTCCACTGTCACTTGAGATTTTGCTAGGTATACCCCACCTAGGAATTACATCTCTCAGGAGTGCTTTGACTACCGCCTCTGAGTCTTGTTTAGCTGTGGGGAATACTTCTACCCATTTTGAAAACATGTCAACTATTACCAGGCAGTACCTTTTCCCTTCACTAGGTGTCAGTTCAATAAAGTCCATTTGGAGGTGATCAAATGGTTTGTCTGGTATTGGGTGTGCTGCTTGAGTTAGTCTGATACCTTGACCTGCATTATGTTGTGCACATATCAAGCATTGCTTGCAAATTTCGCAGCATAATTTGAAAACCCCTCTGTGAACCATCTCTTTGTTACTTCTGCTACCATCCCCCCTTTTGACACATGGGTGAGCCCATGTGCCAATTTTGAATAGAAAGGGAACATGTATTTTGGTAGACAGGGACAGCCCGAGGGACAAACCCAGACCAAGTTTGCAAGGATACAGCCTGCCTATTTCCAGACTCGTCTCTCGTCCTGGATGGCAGTGCTCTGAAGGTCCGCTAGCTGTAAACAAGGGGTAGAAGCCTGAGGAAAGGCAAGGTTAGAGGGTGAACTGGAAGCCGAGGCTGCACACTTAGCTGCCACATCCACCCTGGCATTCCCTTGAGACACAAGATCAGTATTGTTAGTATGGGCAGCACACTTACACACAGCAATAGCTCTAGGGAGTAGAACAGCATCCAACAACTCAGAGACCAGTTTATGATGTGCAATGGGAGATCCTGTGCTAGTGAGAAAATTTCTATGTTTCCAAATGGTGCCAAAATCGTGCACAATGCCAAATGCATACCTACTGTCTGTAAAAATATTGACAGATTGCCCTGCCACCAATTTGCATGCCTCAATGAGGGCACAGAGCTCTGCGGCCTGTGCTGACAGGTTTGAGGGCAGACACGACGCCTTGAGGATCTCGTGATCTGAGACTATGGCAAAACCTACTTTGTTCTTTCCCGTCTCTGGAGGCTGAACCATCCACATAGAGGATCATGTCTGGATTTTCCAAAGGGTCGCTCTTTAAGTCTGCCCTGGGGGAACAAAAATCATTAGTGAGAGCAACACAGTCATGTGGCTCTCCATCGTCCTCTGTAGGGAGAAGAGAGGCAGGATTCAGAACAGTACAACGTTTCACAGTGATGTTAGGCATATCAAGTATGACTGTGTTATACTTCAACCATCTCTGTGCTGACAAATGTGACGTCTTTTTCTCCAACAGAAGCAGGGAGACAGCATGTGGGACCAAAAGGGTGAGGTTAGAATACCCCACAATATTTCTGGAGGCAGTTACCGCCTTTTCAGCTGCAGCAACTGCATGCAGGCAAACAGGAAGTCCAGTCGCCACTGGATCCAGCCTGCTGGAGAAGTAGGCTACAGGTCTCAATCTATCCCCGTGTTTCTGCAAAAGAACAGAGGTCATAAAACCCTTCTTTTCATCTACAGTTTGAACAAATGGTTTATTGGGGTCAGGCAGTCCCAGAGTGGGTGTGGTCTGCAGAGCGCTCTTTAGGGACGTCAGGCGTGTGCGGGACAGCCGCAGCATTGACTGCTTGCAGATCTTGGACAAACCTCCACTCATCGGGCTGGGACGGTTTTCTTCCTTCTTAACTGGAAAAATAGGAGTGCGCACTGGAGAGTCCTTGCAAGGGACAATTACATCTGCCTTCAGCAACGAATCAAAGACCGGTTTTATACCTGCAATTGCTTCTGGTTTGAGTGGGTACTGGGTCTGTTTAGGACTGAAATCTGATTTGGGGGTGATCACCACTGGTTCAGCATTCTTTATTAGGCCCACATCATGTTTACCCTTCGCCCAAATGGAATTTGGAACTCCCGCCAATTTGGGGTGCACCTCTGCTGGAGTTATGCCTGTGGAAACAAAGACAAACAGGCCACTATGGCTGGGGTCCCCAGGACCCTGGTCATCAGTGGCTAGTATTACGCTGCGCTTAACATGCACACACATAGCATGACTGTTTGTAGACCCCAAGCCTTTGACAAAACAACACACTAGGGTCCTCTGTTTGGGACCATTCATTGCCATCGACTGCACACTTCCTGACCCACTTCCCCACGTCTTTCCAATGGGTGGCTCGTGGCCTTGCTAATGAGACATGGGGAATAGAATTAATGATGTCTAAGAAATCATGTTGGCAGCAGTCAACCTCAAAGTCCTCTGTTCTGAGGCTGCTTATAACATGTTTGAGAACACTGCGATGAGCATTGATGCAGCTGTTTGGACAACGAGTAAAATGGACCTGCACAGCGCAATAATGTTTAGACCAATACATAGTTTGAGGGTCAATCTTTCACGTGCATGGGGGTCTGCAAACCAAGTCTTTTCAAACTCTACATCTTGACCTTGGTGAACATGTGCTGTACAATGCAAATCTTCCTCTTTCATATAATCTGTGTCAACTGATGAAGTGTTCAAGTATGCGAGCTGTACAAGGTGTTTTGGAGTTTGTGTGAGCTGATCTGAGCAGAGCTGCCAGACATACACATACAGGGGGCTTCCAAACCCATACTGCACACCGCACATTTCACTTACTTCAATAGTTAGTCCATCTGGAGTGGATGTGAGATTTACTTCTAATTTGCACATTAAATCACGTGCTAACAAATTTACTGGACATGTATGTGAGATGAGGAATGAGTGGGACGTAACTATTCCTCCCTCGCTTTTACACAGGAGGTTGACTGAGAAAGTTTCGGTTACAGGTCGTCCTGAGATGCCCATCGTCTGAATAGAATTTGAGCTGAGCGGTGGGTCTACTGGAAGTACCCCATGTTGTATCACTGAGTGTCCTGCTCCAGAATCTACTAGAAAGGCTAACACATGCCCACACACAGTGAGGGGCATACAAGGGAGTAGTTGTGTATTTTAACAAACTTAATGCAACTTCAGGTGTATCTATCTGGACTGGTGTATCGGGCATTTCTGTGTAGTCTTGCTGTTGCATGCAGGTGCTGCTACTAATGTGTTTAACGTTATGTGAATGCTCCTGTCTATGTGTATGTGTATCATCAGGTGTGTGTGTGTGTTACCTCCCCTGTTCTCTGTGTGGGGCCCGTTCCCGGAGTCCGCCCATCAGTCTGCTTTGCTGTACTCCTAACGGGGCTTCTGCCTGTTACTGTGGAGACAATTTTGAGCAATGTGTCCCTTTTGATTGCAGTTGTAGCAGGTTGCACCTTTTATCCAGGACGAGTCACTCCAGGTTGTCCTGTCTCGGCCCTTACTTCGACCTCTTCCTCCTCTTGTTCCTTTTTCTCCAGGCTGAACAGTCTGGAAAGAGTGAGAGTGGCGGCGTGTAGATCTTGGTCTCTTTGTGTCGACTTTGTCTTCTCCTTCTCTTTCAGCAGCTTTTCTGCATGCACAGCATACTGCTTGATCTTGGTGAGGCTCAGGAGTGCCCTCCACTGCAGCCAGGTTCACGGGTCTGGTCAGGCCACTGTTTTCTCGTGCGTGGCGGTGAGACGGGTGAGAAATGCTGACACCACTTCTCCATCTTCTTGCTTACACATACTGATCTTAGTCATGTCTATGTTCAAAGGAAAAGCACTATCCAGACGAGCACAGAGAGCAGTGATGGTATCTCTATACTCACTATTGCCAGCCACGCTCCAGTCTGGTGTAGTCATTCGCTGGTCAGCTTCCGGCCACTCTTTGGAAACTTTGTTCCAATCTATACCCATCTTGGTCATGATTAGGCAGCGAAGTTCATGGATGGTCGGTCGGAATTTTCTGCAAAATATCAACAGTTCGTTACCAAATCTCTTTCCTCCTACCTCTCTCACATTGGGAAGAGAAGCCATGCTTTCCTTGATATCAGCTGTCATCCAGGGTCTGTGGACTAAAAGCACGCCATCAGCTCCAGCCACTTCCACCATTGGAAGATGAAGAACTTCAGACTTTAGGTTACAGCCTTGTGGACCCACTGGTGAGCACGTGGTCAGGTCCAGGAGAGTATCTTTTCCATCGCCATATGTAAGACCGGATCTCATGTGTGATGGAGAAGCGAGGGGAGGTGCTGATGCTGGAGGCAGCTGGTAGGCTGGGGGAGATTCCAGAGGCTCAGTTTTTTCCTTCGTCTCAACTTCTCCCCTTCTCTGTGGGTGAGGCGCTTGTGGGAATGATGCTCCGCCTTGCTGAGGAGGCAGTGTGTGTCGGGGTGGTGGGGCAGACTCCAGGTCAGGGTCCATCTGAAATTTCAAACACTGAGAAGAGGGTGAGAGCCCTGCCTGTCGTTTCTCTCTTTTGTACTCTCTCTTAAGTGTTTCTTCTTTCCATGCAGAAAACGCCCTCCAGTCCCCTAAGAACTTAACATTATCTGCAGACTCTTCTTTTTCCTTCTGTTTCAACTTTCTTCTAACTGTCCTATCTGCCTGGGACTAAAACTGCCCTTTTCAGGGAATCCTAAGTCCTTTACCCATATATCAAACTGTGCCAAATAATCCTCGCCATACGAGGTTTTCATAAACTGGATGTTTGGGCTGTCATAGGAACAGCCAATTCTTATTATAACACATGTAGCTTCACACTTACTTGCTTTTTCTTTTCTTTCCCTAACTTACTGTTTCTGTTCCTCATTGTACACTGTTATATCAATAGGTTATGACAACAATGGCTGAGGTTTTTTTTTTTCAGAATCACAAGAAGAGCAAGTTGGACTATGTCCAAAAATGCAACACAATAATCTTTTAGGTGTGTTCTTATTAGTAAACAATTTATCTGACATTTGCCTTAAACCAAAGTAGGTATCATTTAACACAACAACCTCAAAGACAACTCGCGCATGTGTACAAAAGCTGTTTCTCTGTTTCAGAATTTGGAGGAGGACAGTACTCTGTTGATTCATCAATATTTTGCGTGCACACCGGTGTGTCTTTGCGTTTTCGCGATCGAACCTCTCTATCCCGTTCCCCAGATGGGCCAGTTGTTCACACAGAACAAAGGGAGCAAGATTCAATTCCCACGAATCGCTGAAAGTGAATCCGTCGAAACACGCACCCGTACTTCCCCTCCTCAAGTAGGCGAGCGATTACCCAGTCGTCACTTAGGCGGATAATTCTCTAACACAACCCAATAAACTACTCGCAGTTTATTGTCTCAAAATTGTGTTTTATCCGTTGTCTGCAAACATATTGATGGTACCACAGTTTAGCAGTCCTCCTGGGCTCAGACAAACTTCTGTCCGTCTCTTATATCAGTCTTCCTTGACTGGGACAATCTCTGTCCATCTCTTATATCATTCTTTAAATACTAGGACAAATCTCTGTCCATTTCTTTTTTTTTTTTTTGACAAATATCTTTATTGATTTTTACTTAACACACAAAAACAAAACAACACGAACAAAAAGGCACATTAAGAGACATAATCATCAGAGACAACAGTAGATAAATATAGAAGCTGGACCTTAACATTGGTTAAAAAAATAAAAGAATGACATGAGCAAACAAAGGACAATAATTACACAGCGTCAGAAAGACCTCCTCCTTCCACAAATTCCATAAACACTTCCCAGATCTTAACAAATCTGTCATATTTCCCTTTGATCAAGTAAGTCAATTTTTCCATAGCAATACAATGTAATAGTCCTTCTGCCCACTTTTGTTTACATGGCCTATACATAGATTTCCATGACAAAGAAATTTTGTGTTTTGCTTCAAGTAGACAATATATGACCATTGATTTCTCATACTTACTGAGTGTACAATTTTCTGGGAAAAGTCCCAGTATACAAAGCTTAGGGCATACTGGGAGAGGTACATCGATAATCTTAGACAAAGTTGTAATTATCTCCTTCCAAAATTCCTGGATAGTGGAACATTCCCAAAAACAATGAAATAGTGTACCTTTATGTGTACCACATTTAAAACATAGATCAGGTGTGTTAGGATCAATACGATGTTGTACTACAGGAGTGATATATGTTCTCATAAGCCATTTGTACTGAAGTAATTTAAACCGAGTATTTATTGTTTGGACTTGGCTCTGTAAACATACGTACTTCCATTCTTCAACAGAAATTTCTTCCTTAAGATCCAGACACCAGGCACGTCTTTTATCCTCTGAGGATTCTTTTTGTTTTGTAGTGATTATTTGGTAGAAACGGGAGATAAGTCCAGGTTTACCGCAAAGATTCACAGCTATGATTTCAATGGAGTTCAAGGAGGGCAGGCTCAAGGAGTTTTGAGTTTTTGTTATGAAATGTCTAATCTGTAAGTATTTGAAAAAGTGTTTAGCATCAATGTTAAATTTTTGTTTGAGGTCAGTAAAATTTAAAAAGACATCTCTATCATAAAGATCTGATATTTTGTTGATACCTTTATTAGCCCATATCTTAAAGCCAAGATCATTGGTGCCTGGTGTGAAATGCTTATTTCCCCAGATGGGAGTGAATTGGGACAAAGCAGCATTTTCTTTCAAGTAATTCAATACCTCATGCCACACAATCACTGTAAGTCTAACAAAAGGGTTTAGGGTAAGTTTCTTCAAAATAGAAAGCTTTGCTGAATGAAGATACAGCTTGAGGGGGATTTTTGAAGTTGTACTTTCTTCAATCCTCACCCAGGTGGGAAGTGATGTAGTGTCAAACCAATAGGAAGCTGCTCTCAATTGTGCAGCCCAGTAGTATCCTTGGAGAAAAGGGACTCCTAACCCACCTCTATCATATGGTAAGCACAACAGGGTCATGCGTAACCTGGGGCGTCTATTATTCCAAATAAAATGACAAAAGATCTGTTTCATTTTGGTAAAAAAGTTGGTAGGAGGGGCAAGTGGAATGGTTTGAAAGAGGTAAAGAAGTTTAGGAAGAATGTTCATTTTCAGAATGTTAATGCGACCAATCATGGATAGTGGTAGGGAATTCCATCTGTCTATAGAACCTATCACAGATTTAACTATGGGGTCATAATTAGTGGGTACCAGTGATTCTATTGTTGGTGTAATCTTAACTCCAAGATAGGTAAAACTATCCTGAATATTCCTGAAGGGAGTGTATAGTGGTGGAGTTAATCTTTCTGAGCTTTTCAGGAACATAATAGTAGATTTTGTTGCATTGACTTTATAGCCAGAAAAGCTCCCAAATGTTTCTATACATTTCAATAGAGCAGGTACGGAATGCTTCAGGTTGGTCAGGAAAACAACTACATCATCAGCAAAGAGTGCTATTTTATTCTCAATATCATTTACGTTAATACCAGTTATGTCAATGTTGTTTCTGATTGCAATAGCCAAGGGCTCTATGGCCAACACAAAAAGAAGGGGTGACAAGGGACATCCTTGTCTTGTACCTCTGGAGAGAGGAAACTGTTTGGATACCATGTGATTTGTCAGTACTGATGCTCTGGAGTCAAAGTACAGAGTCTTAATCCAGTCAAGGAAGTAACCGCTTATACCAAAACGCTTAAGAACTTCAAACAAATATGTGTGTTCAACCATATCAAATGCCTTTAAAGCGTCAAGACCTATTATGGCCATGTCAGGTGCCTCTTTTTTAGCATGAACAATATTTAACACCCTACGGATATTGTGGAAACCCTGCCTACCCTTAATAAAACCATTTTGGTCTGGCTCAACAATAGATGGCAAATGTTTCTCTAGTCTGCGTGCAAGAACTTTGGCTATTATCTTAGCATCATTATTGATCAAAGATATTGGGCGGTATGATTCGCATTTTGTTGAAGGTTTGTCAGATTTTAATATTACGGTTATAAGTGCAGTCTTTAGTGTTGAGGGCAATTCCCCTTTCTCTAGTGATTCTTCACACATCTCTAACAAGGGGCTAAGTAGCATACCTTTAAATTTTTTATAGATGTCAATTGGAATGCCATCGGGTCCTGGCGTTTTCCCTCCATTCATACTATCAATAGCCTCTGATAATTCACACCGGGATATTGGGGAGTTAAGTTCTTTTTGAGCGTTGTCATCTAGTATAGGTATGTCTATTTGGTCTAAAAAAGTTCCAAGTGAGTGAGGAGTTGCTTTAGTTTCTGATGTATACAGTTTTGAATAAAATGACTGAAAATTATTATTAATATCTTGTAAATTAGTAATTGGTTTCCCTTGTTCAGACTCAAGTTCCAAGACTGCTCTTTCATTCTCTAAAGATTTTATGCGCCAAGCTAATAGCTTCCCTGCTTTTTCCCCTTGGTCATAGAATGACTGTTTTAGTTTCATTAGACTAGACGCTGCCTTATTTGCTGACAACTCGTTATACTGAGCCCTAAGAATGTCCAGTTTTTGTTTAGTTTGGTTCGAATTGTGGAAATTAAATTCTTCTTCCAATTCCTTAATGTCTTTTTCCAGCTCTGTCAGCTTTATATGTTGTTTATTTGAGATACTGCTTGTATAGCTGATCATTTGACCTCTGATAAAGGCCTTGAACGCTTCCCATCTAATAGAGGCTGATGTCTGGTTAGTATTAATTTTAAAGTAGATATCAATATTTGCCTCAAGAAATGTCAAAAACTCCGTATCATGGATCCATCTTGGGCTTAATCGCCACACTGAGGGTCCTTTGGAAGCTCCAGTAATAGTATAGGAGAGCAGCAGTAGTGCGTGATCTGAAATGACAATACTTTTGTACCCACAGTCATTCACGTTTTCTATAAGAGATTTAGACAGAAGAAAATAATCAATACGAGAGTATGAATTATGAGTAGCAGAGTAGCAAGAATATTCACGTTTAGACGGGTTATTGTATCTCCAAATGTCACAGAGACCCAGCTTATTTATGTGGTGTTGAATTGTTTTCCTGCTCTGGATGTGTGTGACATCAATACCTGAGGATTTATCAAGAGCTGGATCCAGTGTACAATTGAAGTCCCCTGCTAGACAAAAGCTGCCATACAGAGATGATAAAGTCAAAAATAAATTGTCATAGAAGGGAGCATCATCATTATTAGGCCCATACACACATACCAAATTAACACCCTGGCCCAATAAGGAACCCCGCACAACACAATATCTGCCTGCAGGGTCCAATATGGTACTATGAATTTTCAAAGGAATAGAGGAGTGTATAAGTATTGCTACCCCTCTTGCATGAGAAGAATATGTTGCTGCTATGACCTGCCCTGACCATCTCCTTTTTAAAGGTGCAAGTTCAGATGACAGTAAATGAATTTCCTGAAGGAAGGCAATCTGTGTTTTTAGTTGTTTCAATCTGGATGTTACTTGTTTCAACTTCACCAACTTTCTAAGACCTCTTACATTCCATGAAATCATATTTATCTTTAAATCCCTGCTCATGCCATCTGAAAATTAAACACTACCACTGTTGTCTTAATAATCAGAACATATAGTATTTTCAATAATGTGCCTTCAAAACAGATACATAACACACTAAACCAAGGCCTATCCCAAACAAGGCTAAACACCGTCTCAGTGCGAACAAAAACGCACATCCCAACCTCCCCCCAATGATCAGTGTCCCAGCTAGGCTCCAACCTGATCCTATAAAAGGAGCAGTGAGCAACAGTAGTCACAATAAAGAAAAATGAACAGTAGACAACAAATTAAAGCATTGGATGTAAACTCCGCCAAAATAATTAAGAGATGAAAAAAAAAAAAAAAACACTTTTGTGACCAATAAGAAAAATATTTCACAGTCCACAGTGGCCCAGACCAGACCATGGCTTATCTCTGACTAATATGACCATACCATGTCAGAGGAGAGCAGTTACACATTCTGTTATTATTGACCATCTAGATTATGAACCAAAATTGTTATTGTGTTACTACCCATTTTCCTCGGAGGACTCGCGTCGGCTTTCTCGCGGGTTGCAGGGCGGCAGCTTGTCGATGAATTTATCAGCCTTCGCCGCAGATTTGAAGTAGTGCCAGGCGTCTTCGTGCCAAATTCGGAGTTGCGCGGGGAACATGAGTCCATAGTTTCTATTCAAGTGTCTCAGTCGTAGTTTTACCCCATCAAAAAGTTTTCGTTGTTTCTGGACCTTTAGTGACAGATCCGGGAAGAACATCACAGGGTTATTGTCAAGTTTAACCTCCTTCCGACGTGCTGCGTTCCACACGGTGTCTCTGTCACGATAAGACAGAAATTTCACGAGCACAACACGCGGCTTTGTCACACTCTGTTGTTGGTTTTGTGCTGACGGCGTCGTACCCAGGCGATATGCTTGCTCGATGTTTAGTTGATGCTCGATATCCAACACCTGCGGTAGCCATGCCCTCAGAAACTCACGGCAGTCTCGTTTTTCAAAGCCCTCAGGGATTCCAACCAGTTTTAGATTACAACGCCTGCGCTGGTTCTCAATCTCCTCCATCTGCATAACTAGTTTGTGGACCTTCTCTTGTGTGGTGTCAGTGACTCGTGTGAGCGAGGAGATCTGGTCCTCCGCCACACTAATGCGACTCTCAGCTGCAGTGAGTCTTTCTGAGAAGGTCCCTATAGCCTCTTTAATCTCGTGGTTGGACGTAACCACTTCGTGCAACTGCGTGGAGAATTCGTTTCTAACTTCATGTAGTTGCGCGTTAAAGTCATTTCTGAGCGACTGAATAGCTGACAGGATTTGACTCACATTGCTAGCTTCGTCCTGACTTAGCATATTGTCAACTTCGTGTTCGTCCTCCTGTAAAAGTCCAATGTCGTGTTTTAGTGGTTTATTTTCCCGTTTTCTCCCTCGATTCCTCGACATAATACGATGTCCACACCTTAGAATTGTTTTGGGTCACAATTCGCACGATATTAACTGTTAAAGTTTACAATTTATTTCAAATCAGGCGGAGCCCTCTGTCCAAGCGACCTTTCAGCTGCGCGCCATAACCGGAACCGCCTCTGTCCATTTCTTGTATCATTCTTTAAATACTGTTTCCACTAATTTCTTTACACAAGAATGCAAAGTTATCACTTACTGGTTCGGGGAGCCCTGATGGCCTGGTCTCTCGTCCGAGTTCTCAGCTCCGCACCGTAGCCTTGGGAGTGTTCCGTCGTCCGAGGATCAGACGCATAGGGCCCACCCAGGGACGCCAAATTGTAATGGAAATTTCTAATAAACACTTCAGAACGCTTAACAGTTGTCTTTTCAGTCATTTATTATAGTAGATCATATAAAAGATATATAAAATAGGAAAGGAAAGAGAAGAATAGAAGAAGACACCACTTCTGATGATGCCGAGAGTACGCGCACTCTGAGTTGTGTTTTAGGAATGTTATGAATGAATGAATGAATGAATGAATGAATGAATTTATTTTGAATGAATGAATGAATTAATTAATTTATTTATTTCGAACATGTATAAAAATGTATGTAACTATTTGTACATACAAAAGAAAGAAAATGAAAAAAGTGACAAAAAAAAGAATAAATAAAATAACAAAGAGCTAATACATTACAATACACCGCACATTGTTCGAAAAAGGAGTGGGAAGAAGTACAATACTTTTTTTTTAATCTATTATACTCTGAAAGCATTCGCTCACTGCTTGTGTCTTCACGTGATTAGCTCAAGATTTTCTATGAAGCTTTGTTAGAGCGTGCACCTGGCGTGCGGGTGGATGCGTAGTTATGAGAACTCAGGCACCCTGCTTATCACCACCAAGGTCAGGAAAGGTGGTTACATCATGAGAAGATGCAAGCTAGGATGAACTCAAGCACCCTGCTCATTACCACCAAGGCCACAGAAAAGCGATTACAACATAGGAAAAAACATCTTTCTCAGTATAGGCCACTTGAGCTCAACACACAGAAACACAGAGAATAATAATGTTCATCCATTAAAAATTCCCTCACAACGTATAGCTGAAAAAGATCAGAGTGATTATTATTAAAATTAAGGGGAGTTAACAGTGTTGGTACAGTGATTATAGTAATATCTTGATTATAGATCATTAGTGCTGAAAATTTATCTGTACTGTCATATATCTGAGGACTGTATTACTTTAAAGTGTCCAGTTCCTGCCTCCAACATTATCACTGTCCCCAAGTAATGGCTGTTGAATTCAACAGCACTGTGAGCCTCATCTGCTCTGTGTCTCATTCAGTGTTGGGAAGGTTACTTTAGAAATGTAATTCGTTACAGTTATAAGTTACCCTGTTTAAAATGTAATAGTAGTGTAACTATTTCAAGTACCATATCTGAGTAATGTAACTAATTACTTTTCAATTACTTTTTGATTACTTTTCTAATTTTTGAATGAGTATTCTGTGCCGTTAACCATTTTCAAATTTTTAAACCTGGCAGTGTTAAGCTCAAAACAATACTAAACACTGTCTACTGAACCCCTTTTAACACATGAATTAACATCACTTAACATCACATCTTTTATAAAAATAATATAATAATAACCACCACAAGGTCAGACTTCAAGCCACATTTTACTGTAAAATCAATGAGTTGACATACAGATACAAAGTTACAACCTTTTTTTTTAATTGTAACATGTTTAAAACATTTAACATTGTAGGTGACAGAACTGAATAAGCTGCTCTTAATTCTTGTGAGATGTGTCTCTGTGTTAGCTCTTTGCCAATGATAAAACTTCAAATAAAACTGTTGACACTGTAGATCCTATTCTTCGTTAGGATATGATATTTCATCTGATTATGTCATCACTTACTCTGCTAAAGTCAATTTTCAGTCACAAATCATGAAGTAGCCTAAAACCATGCCTTCGAGCCAATATAAAGCATGGGGTTAGCAGAGTGGCAAGGTGCCCGGGGGGTTTATTAGCATCGCTCAGGGGTTTGTTAGCTAGCAAACTCTCAATGACATACAGCTATAGCAAGTCAGGAGTGCTAACATCAGACCCAACATGAATTAACTAACAATATATCGATATATAGCCTATTGCATGAGAATAGTACATTAGATTTTAATGCGGGCGGCACGGTGGTGTAGTGGTTAGCGCTGTTGCCTCACAGCAAGAAGGTCTGGGTTCGAGCCCCGTGGCCGGCGAGGGCCTTTCTGTGCGAAGTTTGCATGTTCTCCCCGTGTCCGCGTGGGTTTCCTCCGGGTGCTCTGGTTTCTCCCACAGTCCAAAGACATGCAGGTTAGGTTAACTGGTGACTCTAAATTGACCGTAGGTGTGAATGTGAGTGTGAATGGTTGTCTGTGTCTATGTGTCAGCCCTGTGATGACCTGGCGACTTGTCCAGGGTGTACCCCGCCTTTCGCCCATAGTCAGCTGGGATAGGCTCCAGCTTGCCTGCGACCCTGTAGAAGGATAAAGCAGCTAGAGATAATGAAATGAGATTTTAATGCAAATGGGAGGGGAAGTGTGGCATATATGGCTCAAAGATCTCTTCAGCTATGGATAGCTATCTAGAGTAGCTAGCGTAATGTTGTGAAACAAAAATATAGATCTAAAATAGGCATACATTTTCATTTGGACACACTATAAGCGTGTGGAATGGTTAAGATACAGAACGGTCTCTGTATGGCTCTGTGAAGGTAGTCTTGGCAATTCCCTGCTTAATTTGATATTTCGTTTGCAGTTATAGTAAGCAGCACTTACCTCTAGATGTTTCTTGAGGTTTGACATGGACATTTTTGATGTGGACAACATCTTGACAGCCGGCAAACAAGCATTACATTGCACAGTTAAATTTATGCCCTTTTCCGTGACATATCAGAAATGTTTTCTAAATTTCCAGCAGTGGAATGCATTTTTATGTGACATTTCTGGTAGTTTGGCAACTGAAATTCAGGTCGCTGCATGCACAGGCTAGTAACAGAAGTGATGGCGCTGCAAATGTAGACGTGATAGGAGAGCCTATCAGAAGGTCCAGAATGGCTATCAAAATATCGGCTGTGGAGGGAAATGGCAAAAAAGGATGTTTATAAGGAAAACGTGCGAAACAGTAAAAATATTATTTAATATTTTGGCAAGGTTTTACTGACAATATTCAGATGTAATTCAAATTGTAATTCTGAATATTTTCGTAAGTAACTAATTGAATGACACATTTTTCTCCAGTAACTGTAATGTATTACTGTTACATTTATTTTGTAATTAAATTACGTAACGCTGTTACATGTATCTCATTACTCCCCAATACTGGTCTCATTCCTCTCTTTCATTTATTTGGCTCAGTTGCAGCTCTGAGGTAACAGTAGGGGGCGAGTTCAGCTAACAGAAAGCAACAGCAGACTGACCATTTACAGTGTGACCAGAAGTGACACAGGCCCATACCAATGTGAAGCATCCAACATCGTCAGCAAGGAAATGAGTCCTCCATTGAGCCCCACCATTTACTGTGAGTTATTTCATATCATGCAACTCATGAGGTTTATCCAACAAAATGCATGATATTGGTCTCCACAAGATCAGAATGGCTCTAAAACAGATTAAATATGGGCTGCTCTATTGCAGATGGTCCAGAAAATTTTGCTGTTGCAGCAGCTCCAGTGAAACCCTTCATTAGCTCTGGGTCTAACCTCATACTGACCTGCTCAGCTGAGTCCAGCCCTGCTGCTGAGTTTCAGTGGGCTGTGAATGGAGGAGAGCTTGGTGAAATGGGCCAGGAGCTCAGACCGAGAAATATTCAGAGCAGTCAGAGTGGCAATTATACCTGTATCACACACAATAAACAGAGCCTGAGATACTCCACATCTGAACCCATCAGCATCACTGTATGAAGTGGGTTATAGTTTAGTAATTAATTTGCAACAACAACAAAAAAAGAACAAGACATTGAATATGGTCAAGCAAATGTCCTTCATTTTACAGCTTTCCTATTTCAGATCTTTCATTGCTGTTAAAATTTTGTTTTTGCCTTTTGCATGCTTTTGAAAACTGCAAAAGATGGACAGAGAATGATGGGCAGTGGCACATCTGAGAAATCATTCATTCATTCATTTTCTACACCGCTTATCTATTGAGGGTCACAGGAAAGCTGGAGGCAATTCCAGCTGACATTGGGCAAGAGGCAGGGTACACCCTGGGCAGGTCACCAATCTATCATGTGCTAATACAGAGAGACAGACAGCCATTCACACTCACGTTCACACCTATGGACAATTTAGAGTAGCCAGTTGACTTAATAAGATAAGACTTTATTGTCATTGTAGTTATACAATGAAACTTGTATAAGTTAGCACTCAGAGAAAACAGCAGCAGTAAAAAGTAATATAAATAAAATACAAGATAAAGTAAGTGGAGGAATTGCAGTGTAAGCAGGTACTGCACAATTGCACTAAATCTATGTACAACCCCGATTCCAAAAAAGTTGGGACAAAGTAGAAATTGTAAATAAAAATGGAATGCAATAATTAAAAAAATCTCAAAAACTGATATTGTATTCACAATAGAACATAGACAACATATCAAATGTTGAAAGTGAGACATTTTGAAATTTCATGCCAAATATTGGCTCATTTGAAATTTCATGACAGCAACACATCTCAGAAAAGTTGGGACAGGGGCAATAAGAGGCTGGAAAAGTTAAAGGTACAAAAAAGGAACAGCTGGAGGACCAAATTGCAACTCATTAGGTCAACTGGCAATAGGCCATTAACATGACCGGGTATAAAAAGAGCATCTTGGAGTGGCAGCGGCTCTCAAAAGTAAAGATGGGAAGAGGATCACCAATCCCCCTAATTCTGCGCTGACAAATAGTGGAGCAATATCAGAAAGGAGTTCAACAGTGTAAAATTGCAAAGAGTTTGAACATATCATCATCTACAGTGCATAATATCATCAAAAGATTCAGAGAATCTGGAAGAATCTCTGTGTGTAAGGGTCAAGGCCGGAAAACCATACTGGGTGCCCGTGATCTTCGGGCCCTTAGACGGCACTGCATCACATACAGGCATGCTTCTGTATTGGAAATCACAAAATGGGCTCAGGAATATTTCCAGAGAACATTATCTGTGAACACAATTCACCGTGTCATCCACCGTTGCCAGCTAAAACTCTATAGTTCAAAGAAGAAGCCGTATCTAAACATGATCCAGAAGCGCAGACGTCTTCTCTGGGCCAAGGCTCATTTAAAATGGACTGTGGCAAAGTGGAAAACTGTTCTGTGGTCAGACGAATCAAAATTTGAAGTTCTTTATGGAAATCAGGGACGCCGTGTCATTCGGACTAAAGAGGAGAAGGACGACCCAAGTTGTTATCAGCGCTCAGTTCAGAAGCCTGCATCTCTGATGGTATGGGGTTGCATTAGTGCATGTGGCATGGGCAGCTTACACATCTGGAAAGACACCATCAATGCTGAAAGGTATATCCAGGTTCTAGAGCAACATATGCTCCCATCCAGACGACGTCGCTTTCAGGGAAGACCTTGCATTTTCCAACATGACAATGCCAAACCACATACTGCATCAATTACAACATCATGGCTGCATAGAAGAAGGGTCCGGGTACTGAACTGGCCAGCCTGCAGTCCAGATCTTTCACCCACAGAAAACATTTGGTGCATCATAAAACGGAAGATACGACAAAAAAGACCTAAGACAGTTGAACAACTAGAATCCTACATTAGACAAGAATGGGTTAACATTCCTATCCCTAAACTTGAGCAACTTGTCTCCTCAGTCCCCAGACGTTTACAGACTGTTGTAAAGAGAAAAGGGGATGTCTCACAGTGGTAAACATGGCCTTGTCCCAACTTTTTTGAGATGTGTTGTCATGAAATTTAAAATCACCTAATTTTTCTCTTTAAATGATACATTTTCTCAGTTTAAACATTTGATATGTCATCTATGTTCTATTCTGAATAAAATATGGAATTTTGAAACTTCCACATCATTGCATTCCATTTTTATTTACAATTTGTACTTTGTCCCAACTTTTTTGGAATCGAGGTTGTACGTTCCTATGTGTAAAGTGATGAAGTCAGTAAAACAAAGTGCAGTGTAAGCAGATATTGCACAGATTGTAATCACTGGTGTCACAAGATCCATTTTACTGGGGCACGTGCCCCAGTATATATCTGTTGTGCCCCAGTAAAATTTCCTGATCACATTTCAGAAACAGTAATGTCTTTGGCACTGCGGAATAACCATATACGACCAATGTGTCCAAATCACACCCATTCGTCTCTATTAAATTGCCGGCAGAATACTCATCACACAATTAACTTGCATATATCACATGAAACCACACGACTTGAGCTTCCCAATGGTGTTACCCACTAGTTGCTGTGATAAACAGTTTGCGATAAAATTAACATAAATTAATTCAAATCAAATTTAATCATATACTGAATACAGCTCTGCGTCCATCTCCACCCGTTCTTGTCGGTGCAATACCTCACTAACTCTTGAGTTTACACAGCAAACCATACATCAAAATAAACAGCAGTCCCTACTGTTTCGAGTGGTATAAAGTATTCATCTGTGCCTTCTGCCTTCAAGTAATCCAGTTTTAAAATTACAGCAACAGCAAATTACAGCAACAATTTGTCTCCAACTTTCGACTGATATTCTAATGTAGCTTACATTACATATGTAGTTATGTCGGTACATTATATATTTTTACAAATTATTGCTAAGACATATAGTAGGCTATCCCACTATCATATTTATGTTGCCAGATTCCATCCACACAAGTATGAAAAGATATTTTGATTGCCATGCTTCCTATAGTGGCATACGTTCAAGAACATAGAAAATTCATAAATGCGAAATGTTTTTCCTTGATAGAAAAGCCTGATGTAAATATGCAAATATTATCCTGAAAATAAAAAAAAACATAGATTATATCATTATAGCATGTAGATGGATGGCCCTTATAATGACCATGAACTTAAAAGTAAAGATAGCATACCCTGAAAATAAGCCTATGGTTAATTTAGATCGATAATATCAGGAATAGAGTGGATGTTTTTCTACTTCAAGGTGCATCAACGTAGGCAACTTCTCATCTCATCTCGTTATCTCTAGCCGCTTTATCCTGTTCTACAGGGTCGCAGGCAAGCTGGAGCCCATCCCAGCTGACTACGGGCGAAAGGCGGGGTACACCCTGGACAAGTTGCCAGGTCATCACAGGGCTGACACAGACAACCATTCACATTCACACCTATGGTCAATTCGCAGCAAAAGTATATATTTTTAATTGAAGCTGTATGTCCTATACCGGGCGGCACGGTGGTGTAGTGGTTAGCGCTGTCGCCTCACAGCAAGAAGGTCCTGGGTTCGAGCCCCGGGGCCGGCGAGGGCCTTTCTGTGTGGAGTTTGCATGTTCTCCCCGTGTCCGCGTGGGTTTCCTCCGGGTGCTCTGGTTTCCCCCACAGTCCAAAGACATGCAGGTTAGGTTGACTGGTGACTCTAAATTGACCGTAGGTGTGAATGTGAGTGTGAATGGTTGTCTGTGTCTATGTGTCAGCCCTGTGATGACCTGGCGACTTGTCCAGGGTGTACCCCGCCTTTCGCCCGTAGTCAGCTGGGATAGGCTCCAGCTTGCCTGCGACCCTGTAGAAGGATAAAGCGGCTAGAGATAATGAGATGAGATGAGAATGTCCTATACCACTAAACATTACTGAATTACCTCTGCAGATGGACATCAGGAAATTCTTTGTCTAAAACAGAGGCAGGGACAGGAAAGCAGTAAGGAGAGATGAAGATAAGGTGGAGAGAGGTAAAATGATCTAGCTGTACGTTAACATTATCATTAGCTATGCTCTGTCAGCTGGCAAAAGTGATGCTAGTTGTAGATGCTGTATGAATTTGATTTATGGCTGTCAAAATTCAGTAAGGGAGTTTGCATGTTGTCCGCGTGGGTTTCCTCCGGGTGCTCCGGTTTCCCCCACAGTCCAAAGACATGCAGGTTAGGTTAACTGGTGACTCTAAATTGAGCGTAGGTGTGAATGTGAGTGTGAATGGTTGTCTGTGTCTATGTGTCGGCCCTGTGATGACCTGGCGACTTGTCCAGGGTGTACCCCGCCTTTCGCCCGTAGTCAGCTGGGATAGGCTCCAGCTTGCCTGCGACCCTGTAGAAGGATAAAGCGGCTAGAGATAATGAGATGAGAGATGAGAAAATTCAGTAAGTTCCTGCATTGGAAAAAGTAGTTAGTTAGTTTGAATCTACAGAATCCCATAGCACTCGAAAGTCAGTGCATACTAGCATTTATATAAGCTACAAAAACTATGCAGTCTTGCCAGGGTGAAAATCAATAACTACCATAAACCTTTGATATGGGTATTGGGGGGGCTGTACCCCAGTAGAGCTTTATGTCTAGCAATACCCCAATTGTAATAATTATATTTACAGTCCTGAATGTAAAGTGATCAGCATGTTAGCAGAAACTTGGGGGTGTATGTGTGAGGGGGAGGGGGTGTAATGGAGGCTACAGCTCTGGGGAAGAAGCTGTTCCTCAGGTGGGGTTTACATTAGACTGTATCAGCGGATCATCAGATTAACGTTTTTAAAACGATTAGCGTGCACACAGCAACGCCAATACACGATTAGCGTGCACACAGCAACGCCAATACACGGATACGCTCGGCTCCGCAGGCATCCTGCGCTCCAAATCACTCCGCCCTGAACAGCGAGTGCCCTCTGGAGGGTGCGCACTCCGGCCCTGTGCAGCTCACAGAGCGCGCGAGTGAAGGGCACGAGCAGTGATTCGGGACTGAGCCACTGTGTGTGTGATCCCAGTGCATATTGGGCATGCGCGTCACTTACCACTTGCAAGTGGAAGGATGGCAAGCCTAAAGACAATCATAACTACACAATGGGCAGTATTTGCATCAGTATTTGCAGTATTTTCATACTTTTATACTCTTTAATGAAAGGTGATACAAGGCGGAAGTCCATGCCGTTTTTCAGCAGTCGCATCACATGACCAACGCCAGCGAATCAGGAAGGTGGATGTCACAGTGACGTCCAATGACGACGCCAGCTAGAGCTCAGCACAGCGTATCCGTGTATTCTCAATGTTTACACAGCACCGGACCAGACACGATCTGGATTGAATACGTGGACCCTGGCGGATTCCCGTCTCCCAGCGTTTCCAGGCGTTTTAATGTAAACGGACAGTGCATCCGCGAAGAAAATGAGACAGATACGGTCTAATGTAAACTTGGCCTCAGTCTACTTGTGTGTGTTCTGATGATCTTGTATCTTTTGCCTGATGGGAGGGGGACAAACAGTTTATGACCTGGGTGTGTTGAGTCCTTGATAATGTTGTTAGCCCTCTTACATAAACAGTTAGCATAAACTATGTCCACATTTGGTAACTTAGTCCCCACAATCCTCTGTGCAGTCTTAACTATCCATTCCATATCTCTCTAGTTCTCTGCAGTACAGCTGGTGTACCAAACTGTGACACAGTAGCAGAGCTAGCTCTCTATTGTGCTTCTGTAGAAGTTTACTAAGAGCTGTGAGGGGAGCCTCTGCTGAGCTTTCTTCACCAGGTGGGAGGTGTTAAGGGTCCACGTCAGATCCTTTATGATATGGAGTCCCAGTAATTTGATGTCATTGACCCTCTCCACCTCTTCACCATTTATGTAGAGGGGGGAGGTGTTGTTTTCCTGGTTGTCCTGAAGTCCACAATGACCTCCTTTGTTTTGGTTGTGTTCAGTACCAGGTTACTGTCCGAACACCACTGGACCAGGTGTTGAACCTCCTCTCTGTAAGGCTTCTCATCATTTTCTGATATCAGTCCCACTATAGTGCTGTCATCAGCAAACTTCACGATAGTGTTAGAGGAGTGGATGGGTGTGCAGTCATACGTGAATAGAGTGAAAAGGGCTGGGCTAAGGACACAGCCCTGTGGTTCTCCTGTGTTCAGGGTGAGAGTGGATGATGTGCAGCTGCCTAACCTGACATTTTGCAGTCTGTTAGTGAGCAACTCCAAAATTCATGAGCATAGTGTGGTGGTTAATCCCAGGCTGCTTAGCTTGTTGATGAGTTCATGGGGGACCATGAAAGTGGAGCTAAAATTGATAAATAGCATCCTGATGCATGTGTTGGGATGCTCTAGATGAGACAAGGTTGTATGAACTGCAATTGAGAATGCATCCTCCATTAATCTGTTTCCCCAGTAGGCAAACTGTCGGCTGTCCAGATCAATAGGGATGTTGGCCTTAATGTAAGATAGTATAAGCCTCTCAAAGCACTTCATAATAATTGGTGTCAGAGCAACTGGGCAATAGTCATTGAGACACCTGACTGCTTGCTTTTTGGGCATGGGGACAATAGTGGTGGATTTAAGGCATGTGGGGGCAACAGCCTGCTGCAGGGACAAGTTAAAGATGTCAGTGAACATCCCTGCTAGTTGGTCAGCACATGACTTCATTGTGTGGCCTGGCACCCTGTCTGGTCCTGCTGCTTTGGTGATGTCAACCTTCCTCAGAGTGGCTCTCACCTCATGGTGCTGCAAGACAAGTACAGACTAGACTGAATTAATCTTGAACTCAACTAGGCTGTAATCTGCATGTCTTTGGATTGTGGGAAGAAACTGGAGCACACAGAGAAAACCCACAGACACAGGGAGAACATGCAAACTCCACACAGAAAGGTGCTGGCTGACTGGCATATTCAAACCCAGAACCCTGCTTGCTGTGAGACGACAGTGCTAACCACAGCACCACCATGCCATCCTACATGAGACATTTTAATTTGAAAAGTAAAATGAATTAACAATGACAAAATTTAATATGGATTGGGGTTGATTCAAATTTTTGGACATATAAAGAGTAGAACTGTTTTTAATTAGCATTTGAATAATATGTGTGTGTTTTATGTAAGCAATATAACATGACGGGGACTGTTAAAATTTAAATTCCATCTCAAACTATTTTGACTGTTTATTTGTTTCCTCTGTGAATTTTTACAGAAAAAAAAATACTTGAAGCAGCAGTTACAGAGTAGAACAGACAGTGGTGTATCCCAGTGTACATTCAGCAACCCCTTCAGCTCTGATACTGCAACATACACAATGATTTAACTGTGGGCCCATTTACACGAGGACGCTGTCAGGTAAAAACGACTACATATTTTATCGGAAGTGCCTTTCGTCTACACGGGGACGGCGTTTCCGAGGCTGAAAAACGGAAAAAATTGAAAACGCCTTCCAGAGTGGATAAGTTAAAAACAGCCCCCGTTGCATATCCGTCTATACCCAATACGCGAAACTCTGCTCGGATCTGCTCACGTCGGGTACGCGTTTACGTCATACATGTGTCATATACTGTACATGCCAGCCCGGGAAGTAAGAAAGTAAGTAAAAAAGTAAGAGCATGTCTGATTACATCGATCCAACGGACCTTCAAGCTGCTCTGGCAGCTTTAATAAACGTCCAGGAGTCCTTCGAACATCTATACCGAATCTGCACATATACCGTTAATGAACAGAGGCGGGTATAGTATGCGCTTACTTTCTTACTTACTATAGAGATCTTGCAGTCACGTGACCGGAAAGTACACAGACGCCATCTTGTCGGGCAACAACACAGCTGAATACTGCTGCACTCGTGTACAGAATGGATCACTTTCAACCGACGGACTACACGGCTCATTTTTCTAATGCACAGATAATTAGATATATATGTCTAAAATAAACGGTCTACAGATTTGTGACCCTTATGGCTTTCCGGATGGAGTTTTCACGACCGTGTCAGTGGATCTTGAACTGCCGGAGGTGGAATACCCAGACGTGTATAATTACCTCAACAACTTTCCTTCGCTGTTCAGTGGTGAAGCACTGCGTGCTTCTAAGACCCCGTCCATACGTAGCCGGGTATCTGCTAAATCGAAGATATTTTTCTACGTTTTGGCCTGTCATCCACATGAAAACACATCAAAAACGAATATTTAAAAAAACTCCGGGCAAAGTGAAGATTTTTGAAAACTCCGTGTATGCCTTTTCGTGTAGACAGAGATAACCGGAGTTTTGCGTTTTAGAACGTCACAATCTGCGCCAAAAAAAATGACAACAAATCTGCCCTGACGTCAAACGTGCAACCTTTGTTTACTGCAGAAGCCAGATTAAGCATGGACTTAAGCTAGCCGCACACCACGGCAATCCACGCGGTACCGAACCGACCCATTTCAGAGCCGACTCCCGACAGGGCACGCACATATCACCCGACTGTTGACGAGTGCAGTCGCGATTGAAGCGACATGTGACAACTTAATAGCTTTGTGATTGGCTATTGGATATCGTTACTGTTAAATCCAACACTTGAAGATGCTACAGGCTGAATTACAAATGACACAACACGGAATATGTAGCGCACTATCTAGGCTGCATGAGCTATTATTTCCAACCTTAAATAGTGTACTTATATAGGGGAGTTAAAGAGATTTGGAATTCAGCCACACAACTTGAGCAGAGTGGCTTTCCAGCCCACTGTGTCTATGGATAAAGCTTCAGTCTATGGAATTACAGTATATACCTGCATTAGGTGCTACCAACACGTATTTCTCGCGCTAGAAATTGTGTTTAATGATGTCACGTGTTATATGCGAAAGATATGATTGGCTATTGCTAGCGACTCTCGCCGATCAGTCTGGCTCCCGGTTAGTTTTTCGAATCGGCTGAGAGATGAGTCGGTACCATCGAAAACTAGTCTTTACGCCTGACTCGCAACTTCAGTTGGCTCGGTAAGCTGAAAATCGGCGTAGTGTGCGGCTAGCTAAAGAGTAATGGATCGGAGTAGTGCCTTGAAAGCGTTAATTATTGTGCAGGTGCTATTTACATGTTTAATTTTAGAAGCCCAACTACTGCTCCAAGAGCACAGGCGATGTGATTGGGGGTAGGATTTGGGGAAATAGCCATCTACAGGTTTGGAATGCTTATGAATGTGATTGAAAACGCAGATGTTCGGTTATGTGTGGAAGGGATTTTTTTTCGAAGACGAGGTGGTGTGGATAAAACATTTTTATAAACGGAGGGGGGAAAAATGTTCGGTTTTAAAAATACCCGGCTACGTGTGTACATGGCAATCTCTGGAGAGTTATCGCTACAGAAATTCAGGATTTGTCAGCCCCCCTAAGGCCCAATCCCAATTCTAATTTCTACCCCTACCCCTCCCCCTCCGCCTTCCCCTTGGCCCTTCCCCTTGAAACTGAGCTACAAGGGATAGGGCTTGAAATTCAACCCTTACGTATTGGGATAGCCCTTCAACGATCGCATACGTCATCGCGTACCTCCGTCAGCGTTTACGTTAGCAAAACGCGACCAAATGCGTCATTGGCTGCGACCAGCCGCTACAGTCAGAGCCAGAACCAGAAATCTCTGCTGGCAGGGTGTGATTTGTTAACTAACACCACTGAATGGGATATCTTTGGCGCTTCGTGCACCACATCCGACAGAATGAGGTGTCAGAACACTCATGTAAACAATAAAAGCGAGAATAACAGAACAAAACGTACGCAGTAAAGCAACCGAAAACAATACTCACTCCCAAAGCTTTTTAGCAGCAGCTTGGATTTCAGAAATCGCTGCTCATTCTCAGCTCGAAAGCGAATCAAGCGGCGTGTTTCCTCTGGATAACAACTTAAAACACGTAAATAATGGAGAAAATAAATTTATGACAATCTTTCGCCGCGGGAACCACCATCTTTCTGAAATCCGCATGAAATCTCGCTGAAATCCGCATGGCATTGTGGGAAATCACTCAAACCCCTTCGTTCGGAGTCAGCTCCAGGAAAATCTCCGTTTGGAGGGGTACAGAAGCCCTACCTCTTCCCCTACCCCTCCGCGTTAACTGGGATTGGGATACCCCTACCCCTTCACGTGAACGCGCAAAATGGAGGGGAAGGGCCAAGGGGTTGGTCCAAGGGGTGAAATGGGATTCGGCCTAAGATGTGGCATCTTGTAAAGAAGAAAAAAAAAACTATCGTCATTGGCCGGGTAAGTCACTTAACTGATGCTAGATATATCAGTAGTATCTAGCATAGCACTGACCAGCCGATTATGGTTGAATATTTTATATTATCAGTTAGATCAAGTATCAGTAGTCTATCACTATTACTGTATATATGGTAAACCTGCTTAATGAAATAAAAACGTATTTGTCCAGTTTAATTTCCTTAGTTTTTACCTTAATTAGCAATACTGAAATCATAATTCTTAGAATTAAAGATGTGTGGGCATATATATTTATTTATAAGTCCTTATAAGGATTGATCCTTATATTTATAAGGATTTACTACTAAGACAGTGGTAAATTCTTATAAGTTCTTTACTGTTTTTTTTCGTACCACACCGCTAAAGACCCAATCCACCCCCGCCCCAACCCTCTTTTCTCAGGCTCCCACTTCCCGGAATTTTTTTATTAGAGCAAGTCATAAAACTTATGCTGCAAATAACCACATGGATATACTGAAATAAATACATGACGAACCGGAGATGAAATGGTCACTGCACAGGCGCCAGTGATCGCTCCTTCCAGTCGGTACCCATGCCTTGTTCTTGTTGTTTGGATTGGCCCGGCTGATAGCAGCAATCCATTTTGCGCGCCTGTCAGGGTCCCGTGGCAGCCTATGAAACTTTCTTCCTGTTTTCTGACCTCTCCTGTTGTGGCATTTATATGCCATGCAAGTATCCGGCATTGTGGCACGGTAATTTTTGAATATTTCAGCAAAAAAAAAAAAAAAATGAAAGTCAGCGTCGGAAAGGCGGCGGAAATATGGCGCTTGACCGCCAAGATGGCGTTTGTCTACAATCTGGAGCGGATGTGACGTCACATGCAAGTGCTCCATAGCCAGAGTAGTCAAAATTTTCGCGGCGCAGATGTGCAGATCAGACAAGACGGAAGACGTTGCGCATGTGTGCAGACATAGCGGAGGTCTTTCACAGCACCACCTAGCCACCTGGCATGCACATCTGTGACAGAGCGCAATGCGTCTGTCACTAAACAGCGGTTCCTCCCGCTGGTCATGTTTCAATGGTCAAGTGCAATGGACTAAACCACAGTTGCAAAGACATTCCAAATACAATGTGTTGTACGTTTGCTGTGGGTTTGGTAATGGGGACTTTACAAGTATGTTTTGTTACGGGTACATTTGTTACAACTTTTAGATATGTAAACTTGGGCCCTGTACTACGAACGGAGGTTAACCTACCCAGAAGTAACCCAGGGTTCCCCCGCTAAACCGGGGTTGACAAAACCTGGTTATCTTGTTTGGGGTTAAACGGTACTACGACGCCAGTTATGAAGTTGATTTGTTGAACCTGTGTTAACCTAATCAGGGTTAATGCGCGTTCACGTGAAAGGGGAGGTTATCAGCGCAAATCACCACTGTTCACAATGGCACGGTCGCCGTACTTCACGGAGGAAGAATGCGCTGTCATAATGCAAAGCTACGAGGAGTTCAAAACAACATTAAGAGCAAAATCTAACACAGCGGCTGCCAATAAGGAGCGGCAAGCATGTTGGCAACGAATTGCCGATCGGGTAAATGCGCAAGTCATTCTCCCTTCTACATGTTCCAGAACAGAAGTATCGGATGAGAGAAAGCTTCATGATCAATCACAAGTCACAGAAAATGGTCCTTCGACGTGGCCCCAGTCATATATAGCTTGTTTAATGTCCGAAAAATCCTGAATAAAATTTGGTATGGTAAATTCATGGAGTAGCCTAAGCTGATATGTGCACAGAGTCACATGAATTAGGATGACTGACTGTTCAGTCCCTTTGACTAAGTTGGTGTATGTCCTGTGAACATTTCAGAGGCAACAGCAGTGCCAAACGCACCTGGCAACAGGTGAAAATGAAATATAAAAACATCATTCATAATGGTGTGTGTGTGCATGCGCGCGTGCAAGCAAGCATTCATTTGCCTTTTATTTATTCAAGTTTTATCTGTTTGCCTAGTTCAAATTGTTTTGTATATAGTTTATAATGTTGTTGTGTGATATTAATGATAATATTGTGGGAAAACTACTTTGCACGGACGTTCATTTAATTTATTCTATCGTCATTTTGTTTGTTCTATTTTTGTGTATTTTATTTATTTATCTGTTTGTCTAGTTGTATCTATTTTTCTAATAATAATATATTTTTTGCATTAATAGTTTGTTTTTTCCTATTAAAATAATCTTGTGTTCTTGTTATAACTTTATCTATTTATCTGACTGTTTATAGTTGTATCTATTTTTGTTACAATTTCAATATTTTTAATATAGAAAGTTTGTTTTTTTCTATTAAAATGTTCTTGTGTGATAACTAGTTCTTGTGTTATTTATTGTAGTTTTATCTATTTTGTATCTCAGACTTAAATATTTTTGTAAAACAAGTGTTTTTCTATAAAATATTCTTGCGTTCTTGATAACTATGTTCTTGAGTGGGTTTTTTTTTTTTTTTACAGAAAAGCCGTTCTGGATGGACATTCATTGAAGCCCTCGTTTTTTAATGGTTATTTATGAGCGTTTAGGGGTTACAATAATGTAAGTCTAGGTTGCTTTATATAAAAGGTATGTCCAGAAATATTGATGTCACTGTCTAAGCAGAGGGATCTGGCTTCTTTAGACGCTGTCTTCTTAAAACTGAATAAATATTTAAAAAGAGCCAAATGAGCCAGTCTTTCGAACGGCTCTTTTCAAAGAACGGATCACAAAGATGCGATCAAAGAGCCATAAATCCCATCTCTAATCTGCGCTCCGATATCGCACGGGTCATCCAGGTACGCTGGCATTGTCTCTAGAGGAAATGTCGGTGGAGAGGTGGTGTTTAAAAAGGGTGTGGTTAATCGGAAACCTCGGGTTAACCAAGAACATAACCTGAGACGAGCAGGTTTGAGATGCAGCGTAAGTTGCCATGGCAGCATACCTCGGTTTGAACATAGCCAACTTTCGTAGTATGGGTTAATCGGGAAGTTACGCTGCACGTGATCAAGTTGCTCTCGAAGTTACCCTGGTAAGCCAGAAAACCCGCTTCGTAGTACAGGGCCCTGAAATGTTTGGTACATGTGTTCATAGTAAAAGACGGGTTTAAACAGCGCAAGCATTTATTAGTATTCACTATAAACAATAGCGTGTAAAGATTCATTAAGTGCGCACGTTTAACATCTGAATCCTTTTCTACTAGAGTTTATCTAACATCAGCCAGAAATGTTTGTAGCCATTTACCTGCTGTAGTCTTCCGGGTGCGGGACCAAACCAGAACGCAGGTCTGAAAGCGCTTTTCCAGGTTTCTTCCACGATGCGCGGGAAAGCAGCTCATTAGAGCGGAGAGAAATGGTCTAAAAATCTTACGTAAGTGTTTGTTGTAATATTTAAGGTCTGCACATTGTTGTAGGAGTGTAATGCATGCAGTGAAAATGTTTAGAACTGTTAAAATCTGTCTAGATGTGTTGATTGATTTTAATTGTGTTAAGACTGTGCCATAGTCTTTTAAATATGCGCTGCACTGTTCGTTGGGGAGATGGCCTCCGCAGGGAGAGGACGCATGACTTGAGCTCTGTGTGAGTAATGCCAGAGTAGCCTAGCTTGCGTGGGCATTTTGTCCCAGAATTTTTTTTTGTTTGGTTTTGTCATCAGTGGTTTTTTTTGTTTGTCCTGTTTGTGTTAACTGCCGGCTTAAGAATAAAAAGAAAACTATTTTTGTACAAGAATTTTCCTTGTTTTGCTCATCATTCTGACTGACTACTCCATCCGCTCGGCACACTCTATTACAACATCCAATTGAATTCCACACATTTATGCGTCACCGTATAGACGCAGATTTCCTCCTTGAAAACGGTCGTGTAGACACGGAAAAAAGTGAGAACGAAAACGGACTTTTGCGTTTTTGTTTCAGACCGTCCCCGTGTAAAGTGGGCCTGTAAGTACAAATATATTCCTGGTACTGATTTGTTTTAAGCTGAAGAAATATGTTGGCTTAATCTGACAGAAAGTGAGTGTGTACTGTGTGTTACAGTTGGACCAGATAATGTAATAATTAATTGACCACATGAAGTGGAAGGGAGACAACTGTGGTCTTGTCATACCACACTGAATCTACACCAAATGCTTTATTTGTATGCATGTTTAAAGGGAATTTAACTAATTTAACTGAAGTGAATACAGCCATATTTACTGTAGAGCAGGTTACCTTAACACACTGGAACCTACAGTGGTGCTTGAAAGTTTGTGAACCATTTAGAACTTTCTATATTTCTGCATAAATATGACCTAAAACATCAGATTTTCATACAAGATGGTCATGATCTTTCGCAAACTGCAGACGAGCAGCAATGTTCTTTTTGGAGAGCAGTGGCTTTCTCCTTACAACCCTGCCATGCACACACTGTAAAAAAAAAAAGTCCGTCGTTTTTACGGAATAATGCTGGCAACTTTGGTTGCCAGAACAATTCCGTAAAATATACATCAAAACTGTAATAACCTTTACAAAGAAAGATGTAAATTTTACGTTTTTAACCAGTATAATAATCATTGGAATTCAGTCACATTCACATTACACTAATAAAACAATATATATCAGTAAGATTTACATCTATTTCTTGTGTATTGTACATCATACTGCATTACATCTCACTGAAAAATATCTCGTCTCATCTCATCTCATTATCTCTAGCCACTTTATCCTTCTACAGGGTCGCAGGCAAGCTGGAGCCTATCCCAGCTTACTACGGGCGAAAGGCGGGGTACACCCTGGACAAGTCACCAGGTCATCACAGGGCTGACACATAGGCCAAGTTTACATTAGACCGTATCTGTCTCGTTTTCTTCGCGGATGCACTGTCCGTTTACATTAAACCGCCTGGAAACGCCGGAAAACGGGAATCCGCCAGGGTCCACGTATTCAATCCAGATTGTGTCAGCTCCGGTGCTGTGTAAACATTGAGATACGCGGATACGCTGTGCTGAGCTCTAGCTGGCGTCGTCATTGGACAACGTCACTGTGACATCCACCTTCCTGATTCGCTGGTGTTGGTCATGTGACGCGACTGCTGAAAAACGGCGTGGACTTCCGCCTTGTATCACCTTTCATTAAAGAGTATAAAAGTATGAAAATACTGCAAATACTGATGCAAATACTGCCCATTGTGTAGTTATGATTGTCTTTAGGCTTGCCATCCTTTCACTTGCAAGTGGTAAGTGATATGCGCTGGGATCACACACACAGCGGCTCAGTCCCGAATTACTGGTTGTGCACTTCACTCGCGCGCTCTGTGAGCTGCGCAAGGCCGGAGTGCGCACCCTCCAGAGGGCACTCGCTGTTCAGGGCGGAGTGATTTGGAGTGCAGGATGCCTGCGGAGCCGAGCGTATCCGTGTATTGGTGTTGCTGTGTGCACGCAAATCGTGTATTGGTGTTGCTGTGTGCACACTAATCGTTTTAAAAACATTAATCTGATGATCCGCTGATACGGTCTAATGTAAACATGGGCATAGACAGACAACCATTCACATTCACACCTACGGTCAATTTAGAGTCACCAGTTAACCTAACCTGCATGTCTTTGGACTGTGGGGGAAACCGGAGCACCCGGAGGAAACCCACGCGGACACGGGGAGAACATGCAAACTCCGCACAGAAAGGCCCTCGCCGGCCACGGGGCTCGAACCCGGACCTTCTTGCTGTGAGGCGACAGCGCTAACCACTACACCACCGTGCCGCCTTACTGAAAAATATAATTATTTAAACATTATTTCACTGTAAAAAGTCTCATTATAAAGCTGTTAAGTTAACTGATTTTGTCTGTATACTGTATAAGAAAATCCTGTCACTTATACGGAATAATGCTGGCAACTTTGGTTGCCAGAACAATTCCGTAAAATATACATCAAAACTATAACAACCTTTACGAAGAAAAATGTAAATTTTACGTTTTAAACCAGTATAATCATTGGAATTCAGTCACATTAACATTATACTAAAAACAATATATTTCAGTAAGATTTACATCTATTTCTTGTGTATTGTACATCACACTGCATTTAGTCTCACTGAAAAATAATAATTATTTACACTTGTACAACATGTGGCCTGAATATTACAATTATTTTTTTTTGAGCTTTCAGTTTACTTAATTCCATTATGCAAGTAAGCAGTTTTAATTTGGCAGAATTTAGAAACTATAATGTGTACTGTATATTATACATAAACTAATGTGTACATTTTGCAAGTAAAAAGACTTTAAGTTCACTTTATACACAACTCAAAGTAAGAATGACTAACAATAGTAAAAGCAATTTTGTTTCAAGTAAGTTTTACTAGAGGTTATGAAGGAAACATTACATAGGTTCAAAAATACATCAAGTCAGATCAAAGTCAGACATAAAGCCTCAGTTTTCATGAATGTGTTGACTAACAGCTATAGGGAATAACAGCAACAAAACACATCACATCTGTAGAAATGTCAACATTCATTTGAATAGAAATGTATAAAAACATTACATGAACTGTTATAGACTCGGACTAGCCTGGTAATAAAACCAGCCCCTCTTTCTACACTTCTCTTCAAACAGAGGGTCTGGACATTCAATAGTGAGATTCAATGACTTGCTGGAGGTGTTGAGTTAAAAAAAAAAAAAATTGGATTAGCCCTTGACTGATTCTGTAAAAATGTCATTCATTTGAATAGAAATGTAGAAAAAAAATACATGAACTGTTAAAGACTAGGACTAACCTGGTAATAAACCCAGCCCCTCTTTCTACACTTCTCTTCGAACAGAGGGTCTGAACATTCAGTAGTGAGATTCAATAATTTGCTGGAGGTGTTGAGTTAAAAAAAAAAAATTGGATTAGCCCTTGACTGATTTTCTACATTCTAAATTCCATACAAGTTGAATTATACATGTAACTCTTACATTGTTAAACGTCACGCCACTCGTAGTCTGACAGGTCTTGGATCAGAGTGAGTACACGAGGGTTGACCTGCATGTGGGCTGTACTGGTCTTCTCCACTTTGGTTCCCTTCTCAGGGTTAATGGAGAAGAAACATCTAGGGGAAGAAGGTTAGAGGAGAGGAATAAAAACAGATTTAATAGAATAATATAATCATAAAATCATTCACGTCATAAAAGAAAACAAAATATATGTTTCCCTCAGACCAAAGTCAGAGGGAGTTCAGTCATTCAATAAAGCCAAACTGTACGGTATTTACTTCAAAACAAAACAAAAAACATACCTCTGAAGAAACTCCAGGGTGGATGCGAGCTGTGATGGGTAATGAATATTAAAACAGTAATAACTGCCAAACATCATGCACAGTGATTGGATGAAAGACGTCATCTGGTCATTCACGATGACCCGATCAAGGCTGAGCATCATCCATCGTGAGGAAAAACAGGACTGTCCTACAAGAACACAAAAAATAAAAACACAATATTCTCATCTCATTATCTCTAGCCATTTCATCCTTCTACAGGGTCACAGGCAAGCTGGAGCCCATCCCAGCTGACTACGGGCGAGAGGCGGGGTACACCCTGGTCAAGTCGCCAGGTCATCACAGGGCTGACACATAGACACAGACAACCATTCACACTCACATTCACACCTACGGTCAATTTAGAGTCACCAGTTAACCTAACCTGCATGTCTTGGACTGTGGGGAAAACCGGAGGAAACCCACGCGGACACGGGGAGAACATGCAAACTCCACACAGAAAGGCCCTCGCCGGCCACGGGGCTCGAACCCGGACCTTCTTGCTGTGAGGCGACAGCGCTAACCACTACACCACCGTGCCGCCCTAAACACAATATTGTTACCATTAAATATGGAATATGGGGTAAGGGACACATGGTGTGTGTGTGTGTGTGTGTGTGTGTGTGTGTGTGTGTGTGTGTGTGTGTGAGAGAGAGAAGTAAGGAGAGAGAGAGGGTGAAGTAAATGAGAGAGAAAGGGAGAAGATAGAATGCGAGAGAAAGGGAGAAAGAGTGAGGAAAAAGAGAAAGGGAGAGGATAGGAGTGAGGGATACACTAAGCATGATAGAGGGGAGGAAAGGAGGGAGAGAAAATGTGTGGTGGTGGAGGGGTATGAGAGAAAGAGTGAATGGAGAAAGAGAGCAAGGGAAAGAGGGGGAGAAAGTGTACAAGTGTGTCTGACAGAAGGGGTAAAGAGAAGGGGAGAGGACAGAATGAGAGGAGAGTGAGGGATAGTGAGAGAGAGCAGGAAAGGAAGGAGCAAGATAGTGCATGACGGGGGGAGTGAGGAGAGGAACCGAAGCATAGAGAGAGAGGAGGAAGAGAAAGAGCATGTGTTTGGGGAGGGCAGGTAGAAAGGCAGAGGATAGAGAGAAAGAAGGGAAAGAAAGTGAGACAGTTGTGGAGAGTTAAAAGTTCACGTACCACATATGACTATCGTGGGAGTTAAGGCAACGTTGGAAAAGTCCACTTCTTCGGCCAGACAGGTCTCGTCGACATGGCAAAATGTGGCCTCCTCCTTTTCACCAAAGTAAGTGAGAAGAAGCAACACCATCTCCACGACATCTGCAGAAGATCCTGTGTGTTCTCCCCTAGTGACTTCAAGCTTGGCTGTGGCTTGGCACAGATTCCTGTTTTTGCTGGCAGCTACCGTGGTGGACAGCCATTCCCACTTCCATAAACCAAAAAGGCCAGTCTTTCCTAAGGTCTTGTATTGCTCGTCCTTCATTTACCTCTTTTCGTTGAGTGAAATAAGTCCCTTTCATCATTGAGCTCACCTCCTCCTCTTCCAGGTCGTCATTTTGTTGCAGAAATAGATTTTTCAATTTTTCTTTTTTGTCTTGTTGGCTCTCTGTTGTTTCCCCAAGCAGCAAGAACTTCACTTCCCATTTTATACACCCATATGTATCTTGAATTGCAGCTCTTTTGGTTGATGCGATCTCTGTATCAGAGAACCTTCTTTGAGTTATTTTTGGTGTTGTGAACCTTCTTGAATTCTCCACACGATTCTGGATTTGTTTGGCTAGGGAGTGATAGCCAGTGCCAATCACGTCTCCCTCAATGACGTAAGAATTTGGGGTATCTTGACACTATTTTTTGGGCTACATCTACAGAATTTCTTTTACTGACCAAAGACGAAGTTCTCAGCATTTCTTTGACCACAATCCTCACCAATTCTCTACGTAAAGCAGGTCTCGGCCTGTGGCCTCTCTCCAGAGACTGCATCAACTCCTCAGGAAAGGAGCTCCATGGGACTTAAAATTTGTCGGCCCAGTCTGGTCCTGCCGCATGATTGACAGTGTTGGAGATAGATTGAGGAGATAGAGAGGGTCCAGGTGAAGGGCAATCCTGGTCCTGGTCTTTAAAAACAAAACACATACAACAACAACAGTTAAAGGACATTATGAGTGATCTCCATTTTCAGTTTTGACATATGGGTAAAAAAAAAATACAACTAATCAGATCAGCACTTCATACTGCAACTCACATTTAAGTTTCCAAAAAGCCACTGCCTTTCGGGCTTGAATTGGCCTCAAGACCGAGGAGATATCATCTTCTTGAATAAATTGAAAGTCGTCGGTTGATTCGATGCCCAGAGTTTGAAGTCGCTCTTCAAGCATGCTTTTTGATATTTCCGGAAGGTCCGGAAAGACCTCATTAATGGCCCCTCGCAGAAATGCCATTTCTCTAGACTGTGGGGAAAATAAATATTCATTCAACACAACACATACATATTCAACACATATAACGATATATACAGTTGAAGAGATTTACAATGATCTATATTGCAGTATGCAGTGCTGATCTGATTAGTTGTATTTTTTTTTTTACCCATATGTCTAAACTGAAAATGGAGATCACTCATAATGTCCTTTAACTGTTGTAGTTGTATGTGTTTTGTTTTTAAAGACCAGGACCAGGATTGCCCTTCACCTGGACCCTCTCTATCTCCTCAATCTATCTCCAACACTGTCAATCTGTGTGGCTTATAGAGTTGGCAAGTGAAAATCAATGTTATTTTTGCAGCCTTAATGCAAATAAGGTGTGAGCAACAGAACAGCATCCTGACGGCTTGGTAGAAAACTTTGGGTCAATCGATTTTTGAAGAAAATAGAGAATTTGTGTAGTCAAAATCACAATGTTACTTCCAAAATGCTAAAGCAGGAAATCTAGTGGACTACAGCAGCGCAACTAGCAAGCCAGACTCTAGACAGGCAAGATGATAATCGTACGTTCTTACAACAATCACAGAATGACCTTTGGTTAACCTACTACTGTTCATTGAAGAGTTTGATCACTGTAGTATATAGATTGGTGTGAACAAGCTGTAAAAGACAATGACTAATGAGATATTACATAAAATCGAGGAGAGTAGGCAAGCATGTCATTCCATAACCATGGATACCCGTCTCGAATCCGGCTTGTCAGTCGCGCTACTGTAGTTAGCTAGATTTCCTGTTTTAGCTTTTTGGTAGCAACATTGTGATTTAGACTACACAAGCTTCTCCATTTTCTTAAAAAAATTCGATTGACATAGGTTTTTTAACCCCTTCAACAGAATGCCGAGGTTGTCTATAAGGTCACACCTTATTTGCGCTGAGGCTGCAAAAAAATAATATTGATTTTCCCATAATGATTCTCACCTTACCAACCAGGGGCCGTTAAATGTTAACAAAAATATAACCTATGCTTGTTCCTGGCCCACTTGCCAAATCTATAGTAAAAGAGTTTTTTTTTTTAATCTCTTTGAATTCTGATCCAAGGCATGTGAATTTTGAATTTCATGTTTCTCCACATGTGGCCAAATCAGCATGCCTACTGTAACTTTTGAGCAGTGGGGTACAATATGTAATAAAAAAGGTTTGGGCCTACTCTAAAACATTTCTGGCAGTAGCCCTAGACTACATAATAGAAACATGAGATCACACTGACAAAACACTGTGCTTCAGAGGAATAACTCTGTGCCCTTTAACAATGTACTGTATGAAGTCAAAGGATAAAAATCTACTAAGTCATTAATGCGAATGCACTTCATTCCTGTACTTGGTGCCATTACCGAGTACAGGTGGTATTCGGAAAGATAGTCACAATTGTGTGTGTCCAAAACAAAATACACAGCTTCATTTTCTCGAATTAAAATGATGACAAGCTCTCCAAACTCCAAGCACTCGTCATTTTTTGAGACCAGGAAATTGCCCTCCTTATATGTTGTTCGTTTGTACTGGATTTCTGTGGAAACACTGGTATCATTTCCTGAGAAGTCAAAGTCACAAACCACGTTTTTGATGGCTTCACTGTAGAGGTTGGGGAAAAAAAGCACAGCTATTTTTAACTTGCAGAAATTGAAATGCTGATCCTGCTGAAAGATATGCCTGTAACATCTGGTGCCTTTCAGACAATGTTAAGCAGATGGTTTTAAAATTTTTCAAATGCCTGGCACATCTTTTAAAGTAACTGTGTTTACTCTCAAAACCATAGACGTCGCCAGACCCATTTTAGGGTAGCTCCAGCCACCCTATCTTATGGCAAAGCCACCCTATATTTTTTGCCCTTTTTTAAATTATTTATATATTTTTTTTCCCCCAAAAAAAAGCAAAGGCAGTAAAGCACTGAACATGAGCCATCAAGAATGCAAGTTAATCCGAACAACAGTTTCTGCTTGCTTATTTATTGTTTAATGCAATATTATTAATATCGTTATGATTCCTCCTCATTGGCTCTGTGTCAAGCGTCACATCGAGTGGTAGGCTAGTAGGACTTAAAAAACTACGCGGGCATTCTGCAGCAGGCGCGGTGTGGTGCGGGCTTCCATTGAGTTGGGTTTGCAGAGAGTCAGAATTCTATGCTTTCATTTGCAGACACACACGGTGAGATTGTAATTTGATGTCAGTGGTTCGCATTTGCTTAACTTTACCTAGGCTATATTGAGCAATGGGTAGTGAGGAAAGACGATATTGTAGCTTTTCTATTTCAACTGTAAATCTGGCACGTTAGCATGGTGAACAAACTTACTAAGCTGTGTGGGTTGTAGCCTACTAGCATTAGTTTTGGCATGGGAAAAGATCATCTGTCTGTCTATCCTTTGGCTAGATGGATATACGAAGATTTTTTAAGAAAGGGAGTCTGGTGAAGTTGCTTCAGCAAGCAATTAAATGATGAAAGCAATTTTAAAATAGAATAGAAATGGTGGGAAGTGTGTCCCCAAGGTGTGATGCTCTTGAAATAATGAATTGATTGACAGCCTTAGTAGGTGCTCTGAAAAATGTTCGGCGCGTGCTGCGCGCGCACAATACCTTTTCTCCTCTGGGTGCTAAGCTACCCCTGTCTCTCAAACCTAGTGACGTCCGTGCTCAAAACGCATCGTCCATAGTCTGATCAGGGGACCGAATTTCAAAATCAGTGATGGATAATGTCTTAAGTAATGATGCTTAGGCTTTAGAGGAGTGCCTGGAAACAAACTCTTCCTTGACTCCAGATATTCTTGGATCATGATATCCAAGTAAGCCACCTGGGACAATGAAATCTTTTGTGCGCAAACAACATCAACAATGTCTTTCAGCTGCAAAGCTAACTGCCACACATCATCTTCAGCATTTAACACGGGTAACAACCTCAAGAAATTCCAGTTTTGGACAGCTTGACCTGACAGTTTTTTGCAGCCAGGTTTGACACCGCATGGCTTAGTAAGCGCATCGGATCCCTTGTATTTGAATTGCTTAACACGGCGGTTAAGAAGTGAATATGTAAACCATTTTTTCCTCTTTATGAAATACTTCAAAAAGAGGGACACATCAAAGTATAAGACACCTTCAAAAATGTCATGGCCTAAACATGGTGGCAAACCAGGTTGGCATACATGAAATGATGGCAAACCATTGAAATCAGAATTCAGCTTTATTCCTCTAACAATTGGCCTGTCTTCAGTGAGATCAGCAACAGCAGAATTGTAATTAACTGGGTTACGTTGCTGCCCGCAAACATTTGGATTAATCAGGAATTCTCTTTTTGTGACCTCACAGTACCTGCAGAAGTAGTTTGAATTACTAAAGTTTTCATTAAAGCCACCAGTGCTGTGAGAGCCTAAATTATCCCCTGCGATACAGAATAAAGCCCCCTTTACAGTTTCCGCACCAACAGTAATTCCATTTAATTCCAAGTCTTTCAAATCCGACAACAATTCTGAGAAGACACTAGCACATCCAAAACGTTTGAAGTCATTTTCTCTGCACAGTAACACAAGGGACATTTGGTCGGTATTAGACCGTACATGAACAGGTAAATTTGCCAACGAAAGGTAAACAGCAAGAACTTTATGCTTTTTCTTAGCTGAGCCTAGTGGATTTACTACGTCAAAGGCATCCTGGTATAAAATCAGATTCAGACATTCTGGATTTTCAATTGAGAATGGTTTCGTCTTAAGAACCTGCCCATCACTTATGTCACTAAAGACACAATGGCCTGTTTCACAGGACTGAGTCAACACAGAGTTGTTCCATAATTCTGATTCAAGTAAATTGGTCAATGTTTGCTTCACCGGTACGTAATAAGCAAACCTTTGTAACATATCTTCATCATTTCCTAATGCAATTCTTTTAGGCTGAACATGTTTAAACATGGAACAGAATGTCTGAATTCTTGAGTAGTTTGTTCTCAGTGGGCCTTTGTGAGAAGAAGAAAACAGATCAGACTCCTTCACACAATCACATATTTTACCAACATCATCATCTGTTAGATTCAATTCATTTTTCAAAAGTAACTGCAGTTTGCTCAAAGTGTAATCCAGGCCTAATTCATGTACATTTAATGTCTCTTCAACAATAACCTGTATTGTTGAAGCTGGAATGAGGAGCTGCCCTTGCAATCTTAGATAAAACAAACAAACATTCCTAAGAAAGATTTCACTGAAATTTGCTGGCAAGTCAGTATTTTCATCTGCACCATCTAGGTCAGAGATGTTAGAAGAATCTTCATGTGCTATGAGAGAAGACAGAGGTGTAGGCCTATTTTCTGTGAATGAGTCACTGATGTTATTGACTGAACATTCTCTGTGTTTCCTGGACATGTGCGCCTTAAATGATGATTTCACAGTGAATTCACTATGACAGCCAGTCACTGGACAAGCCACAGATCTTCCCTCTGCTATATGCTCATTTAAATGCCCTATCAGTTCTTTCACAGTCTGAAATTGACTCCTACACAAGGAAATGGCATAATTAAAATGTGTGACAACGGCAGAATTACTGGACCTAGCAGCTGTACATTGCACATTGTGCTTCCGATAGAAATGAGCCTTGAAAGCTGAGTATGTGCAAAATGTCTGCCTGCAACCGGTGCTCTCACATTTAAACACGCAGCGCGGTTCATTCCTATTAACTTTACAGTGAAGCACATAACCCCTTAATGTTTCAAACCTCTTGCGACAAAAATGACATGAAATCATTTTTAACCAAGGTTACAAACCATTTCTTACCAAGACAACTTCCTAACTACCAACTCACATAAACCGTAAATCCACACAATTTGTTGTAATAACCCTACAGAATCATTTTAGCTAAGTTTGGAAATAGCCCAAGATAAGCTACCGACACTCCATGTCACTTCAGCTACATTGCATTACAACAAGACCATGTGGTGGTGGGAAGACTAACGTTAAATTCGGCAAAAAACACGACAGCTGGAACTACATTTCCGCAGAGAAAATGCAAAGTCTGCTTGTTGTGGCAAGCTGTGGCAAAGTGTCACCGACGGAAACTGGATCAGACATGAGACCTCATGCTGCAAAAAATTTTTTTATAGGATCTACAGGTGTGTGTGTGTGTGTGCGTGCACTAAAATCTCGGTTTAAAATGGCTCAACTCGCAGAATGACATGACACTTCACGTTCTAAAATCTTTTACATGATCTACATGGTGCTGGGTAGATTAACTGAGAGAGTGTGGCATGGTTTAAAACAGAGATTTTAGTGCACGAAGTGTGCAGCGTGACATGACACGAAGATTTTCTCCCGAAACTCCGTTCATATGAATGGAAGTGAATGGGGGAAAATGGGATCAGTGAAAAGAAAGGAAAAGATGAGTGTGGGTCAGAACTGATTGCATGTATGTGTCGGGGGAGTTGGCTTGAGGTATCACATGAAGTTTGGTGTGTCTGAGCAGGATGATTCAGTTCATGAACCCCATTCATTCTCTATGGGGGAAAAAAAGACAGAAAAACAAGAATGAGAGAACATGTGCATCGATCCAAAAGCTATATACAAGTGCACTGTGTGGCATGGTTCAGTCTGGATGTGTCAGAGTTGGAACGGTGTTGATATTTTTAAAACAAAGACTTTTCATTTTACAGGTCTCTGTGCTATGCAGCTTACAGACAATTTACTTGGTAGACTCATGGCTACATGGGAAAAACAATAAGGAGTTATTAGTGTGCTTCTAAGCACAAAGCAGCATGAAGCAGCAAGCGCACTATTGTTATTGTTATTATTCTTAACTTTATCCATCCATTATCTGTAGCCACTTATCCTGTTCTACAGGGTCACAGGCAAGCTGGAGCCTATCCCAGCTGACGATGGGCGAGAGGCAGGGTACACGCTGGACAAGTCACCAGGTTATTGCAGGACTGACACAGAGACAACCAACCATTCACACTCACACCTCCGGTCAATTTAAGTTGCATTTCGACTACAACCGCGCTGAACCGTGCTGGCTGGAAGTGGGTGGACACATTGGGTGGAGTTAGCGAAAGTGGGTGGACGTCATGTGATGTCGTTAAGCAGCGCAAACAGTGACATCAGTGACAGTGGCGGAACAAGTCAGAGCCGGGCCGGGGGCGGGGCAAATGACCGGGCCCTTTATTAAAGCTTATCATAACATCATTTTAGGCTACAAAATGTCCGCAACTGCGGTGTTTACCAATTTCAACACTACCGGGTGCAACTATGTTATTTAGTACATCAAGTCCTTCAAACGAACATGTAACTCAGAAACAAAAAACATTAGGATACTGTACATGGCGCATAATAAAACATCAATAGCCTATACTGCGCACATTATTTGAAGGGCATACGAATGAGCGCTCAGAGTGGTGACAGGAAGAGTCAGAAATAAAAGGAGGGCGGTGCAAACCTCACTGAATGCACTGTGTTTACCAATTTCAACACTCCGGGGTGCAACTATGTTATTTAGTACATCAAGTCCTTCAAACGAACATGTAACTCAGAAACAAAAAAACATTAGGATACTGTACATGGCGCATAATAAAACATCAATAGCCTATACTGCGCACATTATTTGAAGGGCATACGAATGAGCGCTCAGAGTGGTGACAGGAAGAGTCAGAAATAAAAGGAGGGCGGTGCAAACCTCACTGAATGCACTGTGTTTACCAATTTCAACACTCCGGGGTGCAACTATGTTATTTTGTACATTAAGTCCTTCAAACGAACATGTAACTCAGAAACAAAAAAACATTAGGCGACATACTGTACATGGCTCATAATAAAACATCAATAGCCTACTGCGCGCATTATTTGAAGGGCATACGACGAGCCTTGCGCTCCGTGAACTCGTCCACGATGCTCTGACTGATTCAGTGAGCTTTTAAGCGGTAGTCTCACGACCCGAATAGTAAACAATAAACATGGAGGACATGGAGTCGTTAGTGTTGCTGGTCTTGGTGCTGTGGCTTGTTGTCACCGACAACGCCAACAGATACTGGCAAGAGCGTATAGATGAGGCGAGGCGCATAAGGCTTCAGAAATTCTCGTAATTCGTAATTATTCTTCTTCCGGGTTTGCGGTGTTTACAGATCCCAGCGCGCTCGCGGGGCGTGTGTGGGCATGTGAGGACACGCCTCCTCACCAATCAGTGCACAGGGGAGTGTCTGCTCACGCCCCCAGCCTCAGTCGGCTCGCTTTGGCTCGCTTCAGCCCCACTCCAAAACGGTGTGAGTTTTAGGGGCTAAGCAGGGCTGAAACGAGCTGAGTCGTGCTGGTTTTTGGTAGTCGAAACGCGAGCCGTGTCGGGCTGAAGTGAGCTGAAGCGAGCTGAAGTGAGCTGAAAAAGGGTAGTGGAAAAGGGCCATATGTGTCAGCCCTGTGATGACCTGGCGACTTGTTTCGCTGGGATAGGCTCCAGCTTGCCTGCGACCCTGTAGAACAGGATAAAGCGGCTAGAGATAATGAGATGAGATGAGTGTCAGTTTCCATTATCTACATGTATACCATAAAAATCATATATAATTATATATCATTAAAGAACATCATGCTAGGTCATATCTGCATTTTGTTTTGTTTTTCCGGATAACCAATCGGTCATAGTTTATTCTTGTTTTTATAAATAATGTTTATTTTATTCATTATTAGTTTATAGAATATTTATCGTTCTTATTATGATTTTGGTAAATTTTTGGTTTGTTTTTCCAGCTCAGGTGCAGCTTCAGATTAAATAAAGAACTCTTAAAAAAAGCCTTCGTAAGTTTGGAGATAATGAAGGCTTTGGGGAAACACTCGCAAAAACGGCTTGTGCGTAACGTCGCCTGCGTCCTGCTGGAAGTTGTGAGTAAATCGCTAAGAATAACCGTCATCGGGAAACTCACTCCAGATTTATAAACCCTTTTTTAGATTTAGATTTCAAGAAAAACGGTTCTCTCTTTCTTGAGAGAGAGAGAGAGAGAGAGAGAGAGAGAGAATAATGTTTCTCACTAATGCATCATTTTCCTCACAATGGAAAAAAAATTAGCTAAAAGAGAAAAGACCCCCAGCAGTGAAGGTTCTAGGTTTCTGACGTGAAACAGTATGAGAAATTACAAATGAGTGTTGGTGGGAGACGGAGGAACAATTGTTTAGTCATTTGGAAGGAAAAGCGGTATTTAGGTCAGTGTTGTAGGCTACCACACAACAACAACAACAATAATAATAATAATAATAATAATAATAATAATAATAATAATAATAATAGTTGTTTATTAAAAACAACGATTATTGTTACTGTTTATTAAAAACAACAATTATTATTGTTTTATTACATAACATCAACTATTATTATTATTATTATTATTATTATTATTATTATTATTATTATTATTATTAAGAATAATAAGAATAATTTGTGTAATTGGCCAGCAGTGGTAGGCTATTCTTACTTCTGTAAGTATGTACCTACTTTGGTACCCGCACACGTGTGTGTGTCACACACACGTGTGACACACAACGTACGTGTGTGTGTGTGTGTGTGTGTGTGTGTGTGTGTGTGTGTGTGTCCCCTTCTTCCTCCCATTTCTTCTCCCATTCCCAGCCTGACCTTCTGTCAAGATATCCCGCTGGCTCGGGAAGGTTCTTTTTCTTTTTATTTTTTCTCGCTTTCTTTAGACATGTGGATTGTATGATATAATACCCTAAAAATCTACTCCAGTAAGTTAGATTTGGCAGAAGCTCTTGTGCAATGCGGATTGTGATGCAGAAAGAATGAAAGTATGATTATTTGTGTGCTCGTCGGTACTTTATTAAATTACTGTGTTCCACTGTGTCCAAATCTAGTTTGAGAGTTTCTTTTAACGAAGTTAAGAGGCTGTAAAATGTTTTGGACAAGCACTATCGGGCTCCTGAAGCTTTACTTTAGCGAGCTATAATGATCTATGCAATTATTTTTCAAAGTGCTGAAGAAAAATACAACAAACCGCGTAGTTAAAAAAGAAAGTAAAAAAATTCCATCGTGTTTGTTAACAAGTTCACTTCCACGAAGAGCGCGCGAGCACATAATTCACCTTCATTTTAACAAATAAATCAATAAATACAATCTTCACCACACAATCTGCGCTCCCAGTTTCCCTCACAAAGAAACTCCTTAAAATCAGCATGAACCCAAAGATTACAGGAATTAATCTGGAAATGAAGGATTCTCCTCTTACCTCGAATGAAGTCCGTAAAACAAGATCTGTTTAGTGTCCACTCTATCTATCTATCTATCTATCTATCTATCTATCTATCTATCTATCTATCTATCTATCTATCTATCTATCTATCTATCTATCTATCTAAGATTAACTAATTCGCTAACAATACAAATGTCGTGCAAAAATGTAGTTTAGAATGAAACTGAAACCTCAAGCTGCAAACGAATCCAAAGTCGCTTTCATGGATCATATCCGGCATATAAACAAAAGAACAATCGTTAAAGGAAAGTCGTAATTATCGGCATAATGGCAGAATTAATAATGAAATAACCAAAGACTAAGTAATTCATCAACTAAAACGGCTAAATTTAAAAAGAAGGAAAAAAACGACTTGTGGGTCTATTTGGCGCACAATCATTTCTGCATTCAAACAGTAGTATAATAATAATAATTATTATTATTATTAGCAGCGGCACGGTGGTGTAGTGGTTAGCGCTGTCGCCTCACAGCAAGAAGGTCCTGGGTTCGAGCCCCGTGACCGGCGAGGGCCCTTCTGTGCGGAGTTTGCATGTTCTCCCTGTGTCCGCGTGGGTTTCCTCCGGGTGCTCCGGTTTCCTCCACAGTCCAAAGACATGCAGGTTAGGTTAATTGGTGACTCTAAATTGACCGTAGGAGTGAATGTGAGTGTGAATGTGAATGGTTGTCTGTGTCTGTGTCAGCCCTGTGATGGCGACTTGTCCAGGGTGTACCCCGCCTTTCGCCCGTAGTCAGCTGGGATAGGCTCCAGCTTGCCTGCGACCCTGTAGAACAGGATAAAGCGGCTAGAGATAATGAGATGAGACAAAAGCTCCTGTTTCAGTTTGATGCAAATCAGTGATCTCGAAAAGCACAGGCACTGAATTAAGCTCTTTACTTAAACTTATTTCAGCTGTTGTGCAGCACTTGATGGAGCAAAAGTAATTGTTTGGAACACACAGGGCTTTCTATCCATCTCATCTATTTCTACCTATTTCTATCCCATGTATTTCTATATGTCTATCTAACCCATCTATTTGTATCTGTCTGTGGATCATCTATGGCTATGTACCGCATGTATTTCTATCTATCCCATTTGTTCCTAACTGTCCAGCTATCTTGTCCATTTCTGTCTATCTACCTATTTCTATCTCACATCTGTTTCTATCTGTCTATCTTGTTTATTTCTATTTGTCTATCTACTTCTATCCATCACGTTTTATTTATTACATATTTTTATCTATCTCACCTATTTCTATCGCATCTATTTCTGTCTATCATCTTTTTTCTATCTCTATCTGCCTATCTGTTGGTATATTTCATCTATTTCTATCTGTCTGTCACATTTTTCAATCTGTCCATCTCATCTATTTCTAATCGTTTGGAGCACAATAATACAAATGCTCCTGTTTCAGTTTGATGCAAATTGGTTTTGTCGAAAAGCACAGGCACTGAAAATTAAGCTCTTAGTTAAACTTTTTATTTCAACTGTGCAGCACTTGATGGAACAGAAGTAACTGTTTGTAACACAAAGAGCAGACATAGATAATTGAGACATTTTGTAAATACAGTAGTTGACTTTTTTATTTTTTTCTGATGCTCGTTTGAAATGTAAGGCTGTTCATAAGAGATATCAGATGGTGAATTCATCTAATAATGCCCTGAATGTGTGGTCTGTTACAGGTACCGTAGATGTTATAACTGAACTGTTTGGTACAATACAAATGTTTATCTAGAGTTTGAGGTGTGCCCAAATAAAGATTTTTGCCTCTATAACAGTTTTTTTTAACAGTTTAAACAGTTTAACTTTATAACAGTTTTTTTATAAGACTTTTTTTTTTTTTGACAATTCAGAATCCACTACTTCCATAGTGCTTTTAAATATAAGGCTGTAAGCTTTGTGTTAGTTGTCTCTAATATTTATGTCTCAATATCTTGACCACATTTTAGGATGAAAATAATCATTTTAGATATGTTATTTTATATTGGAAAATTAGCTGTCTCGGAGAGGACTTTTTGTGACACAATTACATACTAATTTGATCAAAATAGTTTGAAAACTTACTGGCATTCAACATTAAAACTTAACTATGTTTCCAATGATATGGAACCAAATATTTGTTTTATGGTATAAAGAATGATTTAAGTGCATCCCTTTTGGAGCTACCTGTGGTCAAAAAAGCACTTTTTCTAAATGACGCGAGTAATTTTGCTAAATATGACATATATTGCCATACATTCACCAAAAATAAGGTTATCAAAATTTTTTTTGCATGGTAAATAGAGCTATCACAGGGCTACAATAAACAACCAAGTTTATTTAGTCAAGCCTTTTGATATTCAAGATAAGTGTTAAATGTGATTTTTAGCTTGCATACCCTGATTGTAAAACAACATATTACATTGATGTTACAGAGTGGAAGTCCTTCTCATTAAACATTTTTTACAAGTAGCCTATTGTGCTCTGTTTTGCTCTCAGGTTGATCATGTGGCTGCTCGTCTTCTAAGACAGCAGTTTCTACAACACAGCATCCTACAAGACCAACTGAAAAGTGCTGAAATTGAAATACTAACTGGGCAGCAGTGGTGAGTGAAACAGTGAGGTTGGGAAAATAATAAAATTAAATTAATGAAATTGAATATTACTAGTTAAAAATGTAAATATGACATTTTTGTATGACGTTAATTGTGGGCTGTTTTTTTACATTTATTTTTTAGTAATTATTACTATTTCTAATGCATAGGTAAATGATAATGAAAGGATATGGAGACACAAAGTACTTATAGGCAGTGATGTATGGAGATGTCAATCTCACTTTGACCTTCTTTTTCTTCAGAGCTGGGGACTACTACGGTACATGTTTGGTGTTTTACACACAATGATGTTTACACGATCACTGATCAACTTTTCAGCACTGCCCTCTCACCATGCTGTTGAGGGTCAAACAGAGATTTCATACCTTTTCTTGAGAATGTCAGTCTCTTTGACAATGTTCAGTAGACACTCTGACCTGGTGTCACATCATTTAATGCCCAGCAGATGAATCCTGATAAGCATGGCCTGCAGGTGCACACACGCACAAAACAAACCTTTCTGTCTGGAAAAGCAATGATAGATACAACAGACCTTTTTCCCAGAATGATTTAGTGAATTGTACATTTCGTTTGATGGCATTAAAGGTGTTTTTATGCTTTATGGCTTTCCAAAGCACCAGGTTGATGGAGTAGGAGAGATGCTCAGGATCATGATGGAGTTAGCGATATGTATTATAGAAGTGATGGCAGAGAAAGCTCATATTCAAACCAAGGATCTGCTAACTTTACAAATAACGAATGAGTGTAGCAGTTGGAAAGTTTGTGAAATCGGTTGTGGATGGATCGCCACACACAAGCAGGCATTTTTCTGAGTTATAATGCTTTAACATGTTTTTGAAGTGAGGTTTGGATAGAGAACTTGGGACTAAACAGATATATGGAGTGAGCAAGTGGGGCAAAATCATTTACAGAAGCTTTCAATGTGTTTGAGAATGTGATTTCCAAATTCGCATTTGCTATAGAGCACAATGTCGCTTTACAGTAGCACCTTCTCAAGTCTCCACGTGGACGACTCCTAAATATCCCCTTTCAACATGAGAGAGACGCTGCAGGCCTATGTAAGTTCAAAGTCACGTTTCCAGGAACTGTGGAAAACGGTTGCTGTGAGATTAGTCCAGTCGGGGTTTAGCTTTCAGCGTCCTGCAGGGAAGGGCTGGAGGATGGTGGAGCTCTCGGTTCTCTCTTTACAGATCCTTACTCAGCACATAGCACTCTCTCAGCCTGTCTCATGCTTCCCCAGACTTTGTGTGTGTCTTTCACATTCTGTGTCCTCCCACACACAGTCTTATCTTTAGTCACTTTGTTAAAGTTAAACAAACAAGCATCGCATAGCTCTTCGTGCAGTATGATATTCAGCCCAAAATCTTAAATTCAGATTGTTATTCTTCACTTGACAGTTCTGTTAATGCATAAATAAAGGAACTGTGGCTGACTGCATACAGTTCCAAGAGCAACACGACGAGGGGAGCCGGTGATTGTACGCTGACAGACAGGAGTTGCTCCTGAGGAGGGACGCACTCTGAAAGTGAATTTAGCCGGATGAGTGGTGGAAAAATCACACAGCTGTGGACAAGGGGAGATATACTGCTGTCACTCCCACATAGTTTCAAAATTATCTGCTCATGAAAACCTTCAAGGAATTTATGTTTTTGTTTTTCTGTGGTTTTTATTTATTTATTTATTTTTACTATTTAATGTTAACTGCGTTAGAATATTCAGAGGACTGCTATTCTGCTTTTCTCTCTCTCAGCTGCAGAAAAGCATTGGCCAGTGTCAGTGGGTTGGACGCCGCGACTGAGGTTCTCTCAAATGCCGACTGAGGAGACAGCAGGAGCATCCGTCCTTCTCCTCTGTTGTTTTTGGCTTGGGCTTAGAAGTTCCTCCCCTGCACATTATGCTCCCCCCACCTACACACACACACACACACACACACACACACACACACACACACACACACACACACACACACACACACCTCAGCTTGTGTCACACCACCCTTCCTCACTCTGTATTCTATACACACAGCTGCAGCACTTTTAGTGACCCTGACTGCATGCACACACACACACACACACACACACACACACACACACACACACACACACACACACACACACCCTTAAACACACAGTTACCCATACAGAAACATGCACACAGAATCTAGTGTACTTGTTATGTAACATCTCTGTATAAATTGATCAATCCTCCTGAAGAGCTTCCTTATGTAGCAGAAAACAAATTTCTTGATCCATGAGCACAGAAATGGCGTCTGATTCACTTGGTTATCATGCAGTAATATCCAAAAAGGAGTGACCGCCTGTGACTCTGCTGACACACTACCAAATGTTTGGCACTGCTTTACTAAAGGCCTAAAGGATAGCATTAGCATTTGGTCACTGATAAAAGCGATGAAGACCACCACCACCCCACCCCACCCCTAAATTTGTGTGTGTGTGTGTGTGTGTGAATCCAGTGAATAGTGTACTTTGGAATGCAAGGATGTCATAAATTAAGTAATCCTAGGAGGATTAACTCAAAGTGTTATTTTAATGTCCATTGTCTTTCAGATTATTATTCTATTTCAGTTACAGTAATTACAGTTCATTTAAAATGTTATGATCTTTTACGACTTTTCCTTGGCTGAAAAACTTTGAATTTTTGTATTTGTAATGGCTTTATTTCTTGATTACATTCGTAACACAGAACTATAGGCCCACCTACTACTATATTGTTTGGCCAAAAAATTAACCAGTGTTAACGCAACATTGAGAATTCTGCTGATAAATCACAGAACTGATCATGTTTTCTTGAGAAAAAAAAATGCATTCCTAGATTTGACTTTATGTGATGGATTTCAAAGAAACAAAACACTGATCTGAAAATGATCTCTTCATACGGTGTGGATGTGTGCTGAGATGTTTCTAACTATGAGTGTGTAGTGGTTAGCACTGTCGCCTCACAGCAAGAACATCCGGGTTCGAGCCCCGTGGCCGGCGAGGGCCTTCCTGTGTGGAGTTTGCATGTTCTCCCCGTGTCCGCGTGGGTTTCCTCCGGGTGCTCCGGTTTCCCCCACAGTCCAAAGACATGCAGGTTAGGTTAACTGGTGACTCTAAATTGACCGTAGGTGTGAATGTGAGTGTGAATGGTTGTTTGTGTCTATGTGTCAGCTCTGTGATGACCTGGCGACTTGTCCAGGGTGTACCCCGCCTCTCGCCCATAGTCAGCTGGGATAGGCTCCAGCTTGGCCGTGACCCTGCACAAGATAAGTGGTTACTGATGATGCATGGATAGATATTTCAATTTTGCTTAACTTTCTTTAGCTTAGCTTTGTTTTTAGATCAAACTTTGTATACATCAAGCAGCTTGTGAACTTCAAGATGTCTTTAGACCTCAGTGCACTTTTAAACCTGACAAATAGACAGTTAATGCCTAATGTGTAAGCATTTTCACAGCCCTTTTTCTTGTTTCACAACTGTTTCATGAATCATTCAGACATCAAGAACTGGCCAAATTTGCACTTTCTGGAAGTCACAAGGCTGTTATTACATTACTTAAATATCAATCTTTAAAATGGATGGAACACAATTTTCCATGACTTTTTTATTTCAAAGATTTATAAAGAACAGTGTGTTTTAAGATATTTTGTTATTTATGCGGATTTGAGATATTGACATTCATATCAGCAAAACCATGCGCAAATTAAACTATTGTATGCTGCATTTTTTTTTTACTATATATTGGACACTATTACTATTAACAGTTATCTCAATTATTGATTTTTAGATCCTAAAACACTGTACAGGTATCACATCACATCACACATCACATTATCTCTAGCCGCTTTATCCTTCTACAGGGTCGCAGGCAAGCTGGAGCCTATCCCAGCTGACTACGGGCGAAAGGCGGGGTACACCCTGGACAAGTCATACAGGTATCAGTGATGACAAATTCATTTCTATAAGATCCGATTCTAACCACCTCTAAAGCAATTAGTTTGAAGATTATTGTCTGTATTCAGACAGGCTCACAGCTTATTTATCCAAACTTGTCTAATCTTGAGCAGTTTCCTCATTTCTCTTGGCAGACGGCCTCTCAGTACTGATATGGTGTCTGAGTGCAGTCTGTCTGAGTTCAGCTCTTTCCATCGACTCGAGTTAAATGGTGCCAACCACATCTGGATAGCTGTCACCTCTCCTGCTTGGTAGAAGATACTGTAAGTGTTTCTGGAGATGCTTCCCATTGAGGATGTGTTCTTACAGTATTGGAATGTCATCCTGAACTGGAACATGACCCTGTCAGTCTAAACGCCAGGGGCCTCCTGCCTTTCACTTCATTTAACAGCAGATCAGTCTTACTAATCAGCCTTGCATTTGAACAACTCACTAATTCACTTCCTTTCAGGGTGGGGTTTGGATTTGCGAGTAATACGTTTATTAATTATCTCAAAAGCGTATTGAAATGCCCTGTTATTTTTTCCCCCTTCATATGTGAATTGGTCAAAGGAGAAACAGTCCTTTCCACAACTCATCTGATACATAATAAAGCAAATAGCGAGGCTTTCATTGATAGGCTCTGGCTCCAGTAGATTTGGCTGTGCGCACACTGCTTAGGGAGAGGCTGTGAAATATTTGGCTCAGAAAAACTGCATAATTCACACTGTAGCCGATAAGTTACTACATTGGACTGAGATTCCTGGACAATTCCAATATCATTGGACAATTCCTGGAACATAATTGCAACACTGACAACACAGTTTTAACTGCGGTAAGGGAAACACTGCAGGACAGTAATCCTCTTTATCTAATTTCAAAAACAGGACCTTTTGGCAGTGACTACAGGAGGTCATTGTTTTTCAGAAATAATTGTACTGTGATTGAGCCAGTGGAATATATTTTGGGGAATACTATCAGGAAGAGGACATTTATATATGTTCCCATTCTAAGTGTCTTAACAGAGTTACTCAATAGAAATGATATTCTAGAAAAAGTATTAATTGAAGAATCTGTTACATCACAGTCGGGTCATTTTAAAACTTTCCGTGACTGCTAATTTTACAAAGAAAATCCACTGCTTTCCAGAGAGGAGCTGTCGATTGCTGTTGGACTGTACATAGATGACTTTGAAATATGCAATCCCTTAGGTACTTCTAGAAGAAAACAAAGTCTGTGCTGTGTATTGGGTAATAGCTAATTTGCCTATCAAATATTGATTATCTCTACAGTCTATATGCCTTGCAGTCCTGTGTAACAGTAATGATGCAAAAACATTTGGCTATGACAAAATTCTTGAGCCACTTATAAAAGACATACAGATACTTGAAAACCAAGGGCTCTTCATCCAGAAATTAGGAGCAAGTGTCAAAGGAACAGTGCTTTTTGTCTCTGCTGATAACTTAGCAGCTCATTCACTCGCTGGCCTTCAGGAATCATTCACTGTTGATACATTTTGCAGATTTTGTTTAGCCAGTCGTAGCAATATTCAAACAACTGAAGTTAGAAGTGGGTTATTTACCCTCAGAACAAAACTGACTCATGATGCAAATGTTTTGGAGGCTAAAACAAAATCAGCGTGTAAATAATGCAAATGGTGTTAAAAGTGATTCTGTTTTGAACAATTTGACATACTTTCACACAGTTACAGGGTTTCCACCTGACTTTCTGCACGACCTCTTGGAGGGAATTGTACTTGTTGAACTTGGCTTGTGTCTGAACAAGTTCATCACAAATAAGTACTTCACACTGGATGAATTCAATTCTGCCATTCAGAATTTTCCATACTTATTCTCTGATAAGACTAACTGGCCCAACAGAACACCCCCAAGTTTCAGAATCACTGGATCAATTGGTGGAAATGGACATGAGAACTGGACTTTGTTAAGACTGCTTCCGTTGATCATTGGTGAACTAATTCCAGAGGATGACAAAACATGGGCTGTGCTACACTGTAAAAAGTATACCCTTACTCAAATTTAAAAAAATGATGTCCGTTTGTCACATCTAAAATATTTGACTTCACAGAATCTAAATTGAGTCACTTGTTACGACCTGATTCTTTTACGTTGACGTAAACGATATTACTGCACTTGACCCAAACTTAATTGTTCTCCTTGACCCAAATGAATTTCTTTGCATTTCAGTTGCTGAACCAAACTAATATATTGACATTGAACCAATCTAATGTTTTTACATTGCATCAAATTAACATTAATTAATATGTTTGCATTGACACCAGTTAATTCATTTACATATAGTCAAATCACATTTTTTACATTTCATTTGATTTTACATCAAGAATAATTTGCAATTTCCATATTAAACTCTACAAAACACTAGACAAGACACTTGGCCAACAATTTTTTTGAAACTCCTTTATTCCTCAGAGTAAAAAAGGAACATAACGTGGCAGTGTGTTCAGACAGACTGAAATGAAACATGTCAGTGTGTTGCCGCTTGCGAGAGATGTAAGACAAATAGAAAATAGATAGCGTACCAAGCAAATGAACTATACGTTTATTCTTCGATGCAATCCAAGTATGATGCTAATCGTTCCTCCTTCCCGCCGAAACAGAGCTCTGATACTCTTCACTTCTTCACGTGCACTTGTGCAGTGCACATGTGCAACTCAAGTTTGACTCAAAATAAAAATATTACATGCTGATCTTTTTTTTAACAGTATGCTTTGAGAGGAACCAAAAACTTTGTTTTGTGTCCTTTGTAAGTATATTTAGTTCCGTATAAATCAAAATTGATACCTCAAAATGCAAAAAGAAAGAGTTTCACAATCAAATAAATAATTTTACAATGTGTTCAATGGTAGTTAATAGATTGAATGAACAACTGCATGCAGCACTTTTTACAGTGTACTTGAATTGAAGAACATAGTCAAACTTTTGGCATCATCCTCTTTCACAGATCAATCACTCTGTTATTTGGAGGATAAAATCTCAGCCCACAGGCAATTGCTCCAGGAAGCCTTTCCTAACCAGAAACTAAGGCCAAAACACCATTTCATCGAACACTATCCCTACCTCATCAGTTGCTTTGGACCTTTGCTGGACTGTTGGACAATTCGTTTTGAAGCAAAACACAGCTTTTTCAAAAAAGTTGTGCGTGATGTGAACAATTTTAAAAACACTTTGCTAACATTAGCTACAAGACATCAGCATATGTTAGCTTACTTCCTTGACATGCCCAGCCTTTTCAAGCCACCAGTAGAAGTTGGCTGTGTATCTCTGGTTTCTCTGGACATTTTGGGTAACTCTGTCAAACAGGCTATCAGACATAAATACACGAGTGTTAAGACTGTGTCTCTTGCAACTAGTGTTATTCTACATGGCACTAAATACTCTGAGGGGATGTTTGTTTCTGTTGGGAGCACAAGTGGACTGCCTGACTTTGGTAAAATTATCAAAGTACTGATTGTGGGCAATAAGGCATTGTTCATCATTGAATGCTTTTCAGCATGGTACTTGGAGCACTTCAGATGCTATGAACTGACAAGGAAACTTCCCACAGACCTTGGAGTTGCAGACCCAGAAGAACTGAACAACTTCTGCCCACTGGCCCCATACATGGTGCAAGGACGACTAATGGTCTCACCCAAAGTGTTCCTACTTAACTGAGGTAAATGTAGTCTGATTTGGTGAATCTCTTGCCAGATAATATCTCAGTTGAAATTTGTTTACCTATTTAAATGACACATAAACAGCATTTTAAATTGAAAGAATAACTGAAAATTATTACACACTACATTATATTATTATTATTGTCTCTTTTTCTGTGTTCTGTCATCTACAGTGTCATTGTGATATACCCAAATCTCATTAATTAACTTAGTGACTACATGTTTATCATAATTGAAATAAAGGGTGGGAAAATGCCAAAATGGGGCTAAACCAGAACTGGCCGTAAAGCGATAGTTTGTGTTATTTTAAGTATGGTGGTGTAAGGTTCTTATCCATTGTCAGTGGTACCATCTGGAGTAGACTGTGGCCATCATGTCCCTAGTTTGTAGAAGTAAACAGGAGGACGAGCATAGAAGCTAAGCAATGTACTGCTGTGGGTGGAGGCAGCAGCAAAACATGATTTTGACAAAAAAACATCAATATCAGCCTAGGTATAAGTTATATTTAGAATAATTTCACTGTTTTACCTTGTCAGCATCCATTAACTACCAGAAACTGTAGCATTTATATCTATGACCTACATTGTCTTCAATTTCTCCTTTGACTAAAACAGTCAGTTTACCTGCAGTACACACTGCAAGGGTATGCAGACCGTCGTCTACTGTAAATCAGTACCTTATACAATCACACTTCAACTAACCACAAACTATCCCTGTTAATTATATACCTAAATTGGACTAGTTAAAACAGAACTGAGCTCACCCCATTTTGGTTCTAATACTCCGCCTCTGTACTCTCCTTTTAGGTACCCAGCATGTTGCTTCATGTCATTCTTGTGGATGATGACATCCGTAGGGTCCAGATTGAAACTCTTCCAGAGACAGTGGATGAATTGAAGACTGCACTCAAGAGCAAGCTCAATCTAGAGGGTGATATTGTTATCCAGTTTCAAGATCCAGAGTTCAACAATGAGCTCTGCAACTTGACTGACATGTCTGAGCTACCTACAAAGAGACCAAGGTTGAAGGTGTTACTAAAGGCACCACCCCTTACACCCCCCTCTGTAGCCTCACTGGACACTTCATCTGACACAGCCAGCATGTCCTCAGTATGTTCTCTATCAAGCCCTCGTTCCAAGCAATGGCCCAACTATTTCATCATACCTACTTTCACTTATGATGTTGAACTTAAGCTCAGAAAAGGAAATGAGGTTTATAAAAAAGATGGTTCTCTACTTACTGTGACTGCTGCTATGAAAAGAGACATACTAGACAAAGTAGGCAGTGCTATGTACAGTATGAGTACAATGCATATCCAACATCAAAACAAATTGAAGATGTTGCTAAAGCCCTAGTTGAAAAATATCCCTGTTTAAGAGAGCCAGGTTCTTCCCAGGGATGGTACTGCTGGAAGTTCAGCCTCACTTTTAGGATGGGTAACCTCCGTCAGAAGTATCGCATTGCAAGCTCTGGGCAACCAGCAATCAACCAAAAGAGGTCAAGCACATCAACTGGGAGCAGGAAACTGAAGAAAGCCAGACATTCTGAGATCAACTTCTTGCCAGATATTCCAGAAGGGAAGTCCCCAGATGGCCTGGAAACTGAGAGAATAGCTCTGATAGAAGAGATGAAGAAAAAGAAGAGAGATGGGAAAATGATGGATGCCCTGATGGACAGCACCTTTGCATTGCGAAGGAAGGAGATTGTTGATGGTGAGCCTCCTGTCTCCGAAATTGAAGATAGATGGCCAGCACTGTTCTCAGAAAGACAGGTAATTCATTTTTATTATTTTTAAACTTGGCTATACAAATATTTGCTTTGCTAGATTTGAGTTTTCATCATTTTACATTTCAATGGCCTGTGAGAGCCAAAGCTGACCTCTTTGCTCAGTGTATTTATGTTGTAAGGAAACCACTGATAACTCATTTGATTTTGTCCTTACAGATCAGTGCAGAGTTCCTGCGCCTGGTTTCAACTGAACTCCACCGGTCTTTCTTTGGACTGGACAAATATGTCCCGAGACTGCTGGAACTGTACAAAGTGTGAAGTAGCAGCAGTGCAGACCTGCGTGCTCTGCTTCAGCCCCTTGACATAGAAGTAAGGACAATAAAGATTTTTGCTATATTGTGCTATGACAAAGTTACAATGCTACTCATCTTAAAGTGTCATATTGACAGAGTAGCCATGTCCCATTTACCAGATTGTTAATCTGTTCTAAACCAGTTTAGTTTGTTGAATGCTAAGTGACACAGCAGTAACCCCATGAGGGTGCTTGTTTACAATTTTTCTTCTTTTGTTGTTGTGTGTTGAAACTTCAAACCAGAAGAGAAGAGCAGCTGCTTTGCTTGGACTTCCGTATTACCTGAAGGAGGATCCAAAAGGTTTCATCTGCATCTGTGAGGTGTGTGCATGGGCGTAACCACCATAGGCACTGGGGGGGACATGTCCCCCCCAATATTGGGAAAGTACCAATCTGTCCCCCCCAATATTTGGCATATTAAATCAATATGAGACAAATAATATGCCATCCTGAACCATGGCTATATAATGAATCCTTCACTTGTTATGTCCGATTTACTTTCAATTTAGGAAGCACAGAGAAACAAACAAACAAAAAACTTTGCGACCACCCCCTATGATTGTGCACTTGGGTCAGCCCATGACGCCGTAGTGGCTGGGCAGACACTGTGCGATTTTTTCAATCGCGGTATTCAGCTGCTGCTCACAGCAAAGTGAATCGCAGGGGTAAACAGCATGCAGCTTACGATTCCTGTTCTCACACTATACGATCCGATGCTCGGATGCGATCTGACTGCTCACACTGTACTTCCATACTTCCAGATTCTTGTATCCGGAACTGCAACGTGATATAGTGTTGTGACGTTCGCGAACGAACCGATTCTTTTGAACGGCTCCTAGGCATGAACGATGAGAACCGAGTCTCGAGCTGGGGGAGCCGTTCTTTCTGTCGTTCTTTTTCTGTACTGTGTTTCAGATGGTTTATAATGTTGTGTGATATTAATGATAATATTGTGGGAAAACTACTTTGCACGGACGTTCATTTAATTTATTCTATCGTCATTTTGTTTGTTCCATTTTTGTGTATTTTATTTATTTATCTGTTTTGTATCTCAGACTTAAATATTTTTGTAAAACAAGTGTTTTTCTATAAAATATTCTTGCGTTCTTGATAACTATGTTCTTGAGTGGGTTTTTTTTTTACAGAAAAGCCATTCTGCATGGACATTCATTGAAGCCCTCATTGTTTTTTAATGGTTATTTATGAGCGTTTAGGGGTTACAGTAATGTAAGTCTAGGTTGCTTTATATAAAAGGTATGTCCAGAAATATTGATGTCACTGTCTAAGCAGAGGGATGTGGCTTCTTTAGACGCTGTCTTCTTAAAACTGAATAAATATTTTAAAAAAGAGCCAAATGAGCCAGTCTTTTGAACGGCTCTTTTCAAAGAACGGATCACAAAGATGCGGATCCCATCAAAGAGCCATAAATCCCATCTACATGAAGAAGAGGAGGAGACCGGAAGTGCTGCTCAGTGTTTGTTTTCTCTTCCGTATCTGTGTTCGCGCATGTGCAGTGTGACAGGTTGAGGTAAATCGGCTCGTGACACTGCTTCAACAGTGCGATAGCCTCACGATGGGCGACCAGGATTTCAAACAGGTTTGATTTTCATCCGATCGATCAGGAGGAGGTCGTGAGGTGTTAATCGCTTGTCGTTACCCCATGTATACTACACGATCCGAGATGCACGATTGAGCCAAAAATCGGCCCGATCTCCAAAATAGTCGCACGAGTGAAAATCATGTCAAAATCGGGCCAAAAATCGCACAGTGTCTGCCCAGCCCAGTTTGGATACAAACTAAAAAAGCTGGTAGAAACCGTATGTAATGAATGAAGTCGAAATGTAAGCTGATCTCTTACAATACACCACAGCACTTGCGAATCCGCATGGGACTGAACTGAGATTCTCATTGAATACCCCTCCCACTGCCAATGCTTTATCCCAAAACAATAGAGGGATTTCACTGACGTCACCCGAAACCGGAAGTAAACAGACCCTGCGCCATTTTGGAAGACCAACAAACTTGTGATTAGGGGGAAATAACGGCAGCGGTATGTGAACCCACGAGAATAAAGTGGAGTGGCAAACGACTTAAACAAACAAATCTGAGCTGTTTTATTTATGATTTATTGGCCCAACAGTAGACTTGAAAGAAACCTGTGTGAGACTTGGCAAAAAACTGTGGATATAATGGATAAGTCTGTGCATGATCTGCGGACACTTTGAGGTAAGCAAACGCAAGAAATTCAGATTTAAAACATGCTAAACTGGCCCCAAGTTGATAACTGTATGAGCAAGCCTCCCAGACTTCTACAATTTAATAATAATAATAATTTAGGATGGTTTGGGGCTTGCTCTCCCTCCTATTATATAAATAAAGCATAGTTGTTGTGTAGGCATATATCATAAATACATATGTATAATTTGGATAAATTAACCTAAATTATGGATACCTTAATAGGAACAAAAAGTATTATTTTTTCAACTGAAAAGATATATTATTAAAAGATAAATATCAACAAGATTACCTTGGCCATAACTATGTGTAGGTTATTCTTAATAACAGCTGTAATATCACGAACCAAGCCACTAACAACATAATTGTAAGCCTGTAGCCCTTTGTAGGCTTTCAAGTCATCAGCAGTGTAGGCACTGGGTGTAAACAACAAATAGTTTACAATGTCTGGGTAGCAAACAGATGGCAGAATTGGTGTCAGGTCCTCCTTATGTTTCCATTCTCCCTTGCCCCAAGTCTTATCATATGGGTCAAACCCATCAATCACAGCGAGTTTCTCCACATACCGTGCCCTTTCTGCAACTGGTAATGTACTCATAACCAGAATTATCAGCCATCGTGTCACTTCACTCTCGCTCATAGTTTGTTTTATATTGTATGTATGTATGTATGTACTTGAGGTCTTCCAATATGGCGCCCTAACAAAATCTCGTGGTACGGTGATGTCACGCGGTAGCCCTCTATTCTTGAACGCCTCCATATTTTTGGGCCATTTATTTAGATAAAGTCAATATATTTTCTACAAAGTTCTATGTTGTTTTGACCTATTAACCAGGGTAATGCTCCTTTCTATTGCTTTGGTAGCCATTTTTTTGTAGCAATTTGGCATTTCTGCATTTGTGTGTATGTGTGACTAGCTCTGGTGTGACAGATTTTCATGCAATGTTTTACATGTTTTTTGTATGTTGTATTGCGTTACATGTTTTGCAGTTGCACATTCTGTTGTTTTGTGTTTTGCCTGATACACAATAAAAAAACAAGATATAAATGTTAACATGTTCATTGGTAATTGTATTCATCAAAACAATGTTCTAGATAAGCACATCTTTATCAATAGGCCCATATGAAAATTGCGCAAAATGCACTTAAAAATATTTTGGGAAGGGCTCAAATTTGGACCCCCCCAATATTTATACCATGGTTACGCCCTTGGGTGTGTGAATTGATTTTTTGGCATGGAAACTCTAATTATGGTGAAAAACAGAAAACACTGATATTTACGCATGTTAAAGACTGACATTTAGATTTTAGGCTTACAGAATGTGCCAGAAATTATCACCTGAAAAAATGTATACCTACAGAGCCTTTAAGTAGCTATGAAACTCTTTTATGCACTTTACTTCACACTTAAGCACTGTGGCACCACTTGTAGATCCAGTGCGCTGGTTAGTAGCATCTAATGGTGTAGATGTGTGTTTTGTGGCCACTGTGTCTCCTTTGTGCATGGAGTCAAAGTGTTAGGTGAGGGAGTTGCAACAACCATACTACTAGATGCCACTACACAGTACTAAATACTACACACTGGACTATTTCAAAAAGGCCTGTGATTACATGCTATGATGATTACACTACGGAAAATATTTGGACTTGCGACTTAAATTTGAGACTCCATGTTTTTTATAAATAAATTATACTATGTGTATAAATGTATACATTCGCCAAATTTAAATAGTGAATTGGCAAATGGATGGTACATGCTTAATTTCTGATCAGCTATCTCTCTACTTTATCATGTTTTTTAGACTGGCAGTTCAGACGAGGAGGCAACAAAAGGAGTGGACATCGGGCTCTTGATTGTTGTTGAGGAAGGTGCAAGAAAACAGGAGTTGCTGGCAAAGGAGGTAGTCGATGTTGTTATACTGGAGGAGCACATCATTCTACATGACCAAAGGGATGTTGCTAATGCCTTTGCTTCATTGATAGGTCTTTTGTACTGTCTTAACATAGACTATCCCAAAGGACTCAAGTACACATTTGAAGTGATTCAAAAAGTTTTCATGGGCATCGGAAGTGGCAATTGTTCAGCCAAAGTTCATGGAATCCGAAACAAGATGCTTCAAGGACAAGTGTAGTGGCAAGTTGGCCAGCTATCACTATTCGGGAACAAATGTATATATCTAAGATATGTTAAGAAGACTCAACAGAAAGCCTATACTCAAAAGAAAAAGGCCTGTAAGTCACAGAAAATGCCTAATGTAGGTGTTGTAAAAATGTTGACTGTTGTAATGTTTTTTTTTCAGTTATTTTTTTCTTAATGCAACAGTGGCACGTTAACAAAATTTAGTATTTGCTCAACTACACCACCTAGGGTGGGGGAGGACAACCTAGGAAAATAAAATTACCCCCCAATTTAATAGTATCAGGACACAGGTTCGGAGCACTCTTAGGCAGGAGTCAAATTCATATCAAGTTCAAGTTCATTTATTCTTTTCACAAAGTATAAAACGTTAAGAGCAGTGTACAATAAATACAGGTTGACTGATCAGGCCAAACCAGTTTAATAACAATGTTCAAGGATAGAAACGAGTTCACGTATGTACACCTTGAGTCAGTCATGCACATCCAGTAGCCTAACAAATCAACATCATAAAAATACATACAAGTGTACAACAATGCAGGTGATTATGCAAAAGCCAGCTACAAGAAAAGTCAAGATGATAAGTATGGCACTAACCCTTGTGTGATACCCTTAAGGCATATAATTACAGAGAGAATGTGGCCAACCACATTCACACGGCACACACACAGCACGTGCGGGAGGGGAAACTGCCCCCAATGTCACAAAACACCCTGGTACAGGGTGGGGCAAATAGTGCTACTCTTACAAAGGTGGCACAGGAATGAGGCTAGCCAGTAGCAGCACGGTCAAAAGGAACAGCAAAAGACCAAGAAAAACCACACAAAAATAAAGAAACACACTTCAACTAAAACTGAGAAAAACACTGCAAACAATCAAAAACACTGCAGACAAATGACAATAATCACCCAAGTGCACAAAGCGATGGAAAAATGAGAGAATCCACCACCTGAAGTCCGGCGTGCTATGACGGTGCCTCCACACCTGCCCAGGGGAGAGAGAGAAAGAGAAGACACTCAATGGCAAGTATTACAAATTCTACTACGTAATACTGATTACGTACACCATAAGGAGCAGATGTGACTTAACTGTATAGCAGTAGAGGGGGGCTAAGCCAACCTCACAATGGCAGAGAACGGTGTAAGAGACCGGGTATGGTTGTAACACATTTTTCTTCAGCACATAAAACTCCCATTTCTTTTTAAACTACAGTTGTAGAACTTTTAGGCAAAGTACCCACATTTGTCTACTGCAGTTTGCAACCATTTAAATCTCCTCAACTACATCACAAAATTTGTCTGATTATGTCAAATACAGAGTGTACCTTTGTTACAACCTACCCCACTACTGGGGTAGGTTGTAACAGGTAGTTAAAACACAGAAGTCCATTTCATATGCCGATTTATTGCATGAACATGGAAAATAGATTCACCAACTATGTTGTATGACATACAATCCACTCTCCATATTGAAAATTAAGATCATATTAAATGTTATAAACGGTTTCTTGCCACTGCCCTTACAGATGTATCTTTCCTAATCTCTTCTGCTGCTCTTTTTAGTAGTTTAGCATCCACTCCACGAGTTGTTTTCCTCACCCATGTTCTAGGCATTCTGCAGAATTATCAAAATCACAAAAAGATCTTTTTTGTATGTAAGGGGATGGTTGTAACACTTTCAAAAAACTTGTTACAACCTACCCCACCACTGTCATCCATTGCTTAGCTAGCTGTATTAGCATGGTGCTTTGACATTAGCAGGGGATAAGTACACCATTCTTTACCTTAGAGACTGTAGTTTGACCTGATAACTCATACAACGTTACCTACAATGTGTAAAGCACTAGGAAAAAAATAATATATATATATATATATATATATAAAAAAAAGTTACTTTCTTACCTCAGACTTTGTTTTTTTTTTCACTTCTCTCCGTGAGAACTTGCACCAACGATTTCCAAATGTCCATGCGTGGTCGAAAAGGAACTATGAAGAGATTCTAATTGCCACATGACTTGTATCTTATCCCTGATTGGTGGAATTAGTGGCGTTACAACTCCCCCCGTGTTACAACCATACCCGGTTTCCCCTATACAGTCGCCTCCCGTGCCGTGCCTAGGGTAAGACACTCACAACCACACACATACTGTAACAAAGCCTCACAGATACACAAACAGGAGACTGGTGCCCCAGCTCCAGACAGAGGGCCAGAGAAAACAATAAAATAAACAAAACAAAAATCAATAAAATCAAATAATCAACAGTCCAAAGTAGGATGGGCAGGTGAACCGGAAATGGCACAATTGCTACGGCGACAAAACAGCAACCCCCCGTGGCTGCATTACAATCCCCGGCATAGATCCACGTTTCAGTCACGTCACACTAAAACCACACACTTTCACTGACTGCGGTCAAACGCACATGAGCCAAGCAGGTCTGCAATAGAGCCCAGGCGATGGGGCGAAACGCCAATTCACGAAGAAGTTGTACCACAAGCGCAAATGCAATAGCTAAACGCGCTGAAGTGAAAGTAGATCCACAGCAAGGTGCAGTTCCAACATGGACGCGACTGAAGCACCGAACCTCCCGAATAACGTTCCCAGCCAGCAGCAACCCACACACCCAGAGGCGATTTTTCTCACCAGGCAAGCCAATCAGCTGCTTGGGGCCCCCACCAGGTGGCGACAGAGAGTCGAAATCTCTTACACTATTGTTTCTCCACAGGGGCTCTACATCCCCCCAGGCGGTGGGAAGACCTAGGGTAGCATTGAGAAAGATAAAGTTGATTGGGGGTGGTGCTTATTACCATTGGGGGTCACTGGTCCATTTTATTTTTTAGTACTAAGCAGAGCATTAGCAGCGGTCAAGGGGGCGTTGGGAGGCTTATGGTGAGGTTCAGGGGGCGTTTGTTTAAAAAAAAAAAAGGTTGAGAACCGCTGCCTTACACAAAGGTTAAAAGCTAAAAGTTTAAAGGCTTTTCGTTTGTTTGTTTTAATATAATATTGAAATAATACATTTAATATAATATTATATTTAATATTGCACTCTCTGTTAAAATAAACAGAAACTTCACAATGTTCATGTTTGTTTATGTAATATTTCTAACTTGTGAAATAAAACAAAACTATACTTGCTACAATTTGTTGGTTATTTATTAAAATTACAAAGGTCCAGAGTTTGTCCTAGTGAAATTCTGTTGCGTGTGTGGTGGTGGTGGGGGGGTCGGGCGGGCGGTGGTGGGGCCCCCCAATGAATTTCTGATTGGGGCCCCACTAGACCCTAGAATCGCCACTGCACACACCAGCCGACGTTTCTGCTCCCAGCACAACAGCAAGATGGAAAGACACCAACGTCACATCCCAGAGCCAAATTTATCAACGTAAAAGTCCCTGGTACTCACGGCTCAACCACAAAAAGGAGCAAGTAATTAATCAGCGCCAGATTGGAGAGCATGGAGCAAGTAACTAATCAGCGCCAGATTGGAGAACATTGCCCAATCTGTCACATTAACTTGAAGTGTTGTAGTTAAATTGTACAAACCTTTAAGCAGTTAGTTTTTCATCTCATCTCATTATCTCTAGCCGCTTTATCCTTCTACAGGGTCACAGGCAAGCTGGAGCCTATCCCAGCTGACTACGGGCGAAAGGCGGGGTACACCCTGGACAAGTCGCCAGGTCATCACAGGGCTGACACATAGACACAGACAACCATTCACACTCACATTCACACCTACGGTCAATTTAGAGTCACCAGTTAACCTAACCTGCATGTCTTTGGACTGTGGGGGAAACCGGAGCACCCGGAGGAAACCCACGCGGACACGGGGAGAACATGCAAACTCCGCACAGAAAGGCCCTCGCCGGCCATGGGGCTCGAACCCAGGACCTTCTTGCTGTGAGGCGACAGCGCTAACCACTACACCACCGTGCCGCCCGCAGTTAGTTTTTATATTTCACAATTTATACCTTTATGCCTTGACAGTTCTTGTGGGGTTGAACACAGTACTCAGGCTATTCTGCAGACAGTCTTATTATACCCACAAATGTTTATACAGTAAAACTACATAACACAGTAAGAACACTCAATGTCTATATTCAAAAGAAAAAGGCCTGTAAAAGCCATAGAAAACTTGTAAATGTTATAACAGTGTTTTTGTAGTATGTATGTAGTATTCGTTCAGTCAAGACATACTTGAAATCTACTTGAATTGCGAGTTAAATTGCACAAGCTTTTAAGCAGGTAGCGTTTATATTTCATGTCTACCTTCATACCATCAGAGTTCCTGCATGGTAGCAGGCAAGCACAATATTAATGTTATTTTACAGATAGTTTTATTCTGTAAATGCTGAATATATTAAAGTTAGAAATGTGTTAAATATGTGGCAATTGTGTTGTCATAATTCAATTCATGTCATAATTAATTCAACAAAGTTTGAAATTAAATAAAATGGCATTCTGAATGTTCTTTGATGTTAAAGAATAGTTATGTTGTACTGTATATTTAAGTCGTGTGGGGAAATAATGCGGTTCAGTTTTTTGAATTAACTTAACATTGCAACTAAGATCAACTGTTCCTACACTGTAAAAAATGTAACTTGCAAAATTGTTGAGTGAAAAAAGGATTCTAAGTTGAATGAACAAATTTCCCTTCTAATTGTTCAAGTAACTAAAAAAAAATAGTTGAGACGCCTTTCCTTCGCCACAAGTTCATAGGAATTGGAAAATTAAGTTAAGTGAACTTATATATTCAAGTGCTGATTGACTCCCCTTAACCGATGCCACTGCGCATGCGCACTTAAGTTCGAAAGTTTCAACGGTCGGGTGGAGTGAGAAATCCGTGGAAACTGACACGAGACGTTGTATAGGAGTATAGACTAAGCTTTCCTCAACAGAGGCCAGGGAATTCCCTCCTTGTATGTCGGTATTTGTTTCTGTAATAATAGGCAAAGTGAAGTAGAACTTAAGTGTTGAGAGGTTTGTGTTAACTAAAAAATGTAATGCACACTAAATCATTGTATAAAAAAAAAATAGTCAAGCCAACTTAAAAATGTAACGCAACCTGCTACCAAAGAATTTTGAGTAAACTCAACTTAGAACCATGATGTGCCAACTTGCTCTTCTAAGTTAATTGGCATTATTATTTCAATTTATTTCAACTAAACACTTTGTTGGACTGAACTTCTAAAGGCAAGGCAAGTCAACTCAACATAAAATACTCTTCTATGTGAACTTAAAAGAACATTTTGGGGCATCGTGGCTCAGGTGGATAAGGTGCCATACCATATATCCGGGGACCTGGGTTTGATTCCGACCCGAGGTCATTTCCCAATCCCTCCCTGTCTTTCTCCCACTCATTTCCTGTCTCTACACTGTCCTATCCAATAAAGGTGGAAAAAGCCCCCCAAAAAAGAATAATTTAGGATAACTTAATGTTTTTTGTGCCAACTTGCTTTTCCAAGTTAATTGGAATGATTATTTCAATTTATTTCAACATCACAATTTGAATGCACTGACTGCTAAATAAAGTAAGGTCAACATAAAATACTCATCTGTGTCGACTTAAAAGAGCAAGTCAGCACAACTATTTGGCCTGGAGTTGAGTTTACTCAAAATCCTTTGGCAGCAGGTTGTGTTACATTTTTAAGTTGGCTTGACTAATTTTTTTTTTTTACAGTGTAGAAAAAGTTACCTGGCTCGGCTGCCTTAAAAACATAAGTTAATTCAACAAAATGCTTAGTTGAGTTAAATTTTATTAGTATGTTTACAAAACAAAAAATTCTAAGTTAATTGTACAACATGCTTAGTTTAAACAACTTGTCTTATGTTTGTACAACTCAAGATATCGTTCCAAGTTTGTTGGTTTTACTGGTCATTTTATGTTGTCTAAACTAGGATTTAGGTTTGTACAACTTAAAATATCTTGTTGGTATCACTAAAAAAACTTGTTGATTAAACTTAAAATCTAAAGTTAATGGGACTAATTTGTCACCTTCGCCTTTGTCAACACAACTATTTATTCAATGTTTAAGAAACTCAGATATATGTTTAAACAACTTAAGCTTCTTAGTTTGCCAAACTCAACAATTTAAGCCTTAAACTCTTGTCCAACTTAAAATTTTAAGGCAGCCAGGTTACAAATTATTTTAAGTTGAATGAGCAATTCTTTTTTACAGTGTAACTGTAACAAAGTATTCATAACTTGTGAGCACTTCTTATTCCCTCCACTCGTAGTCTGCAATTTTGGTGATCAGTGTGAGAACCTTTGGACTGACTGCAAGGTTTTTTTTGGTGATGTTCTGCTCCACTTTTGATCCCTTGTCTGGATTTATCTTGAAGAGGCACCTGTCAAATGAAAAAAAAAAAAACAGCTTTAGTAACTGTGGACTGTACTGTAATTTAATGTTTTCTTACATTTGCAATAAGGTTACACAACAGTGTAGATAGAGCTTGCTAGTGTTCGGACATACAGGGAACTGTGGAATAGTGATGTAATGAAAAGATTAACATGTGAGTACTGTGTATGTGTATTGTGTATGAATGTTTGAAGGTGGTCGGAGGGGCTGTTTGGCATGAAATGGCAGCCATGCTTCCCTCAGTCTGCCCCAGGGCAGCTGTGGCTACAAACGTAGCTTACCACCACTGGTGAGAATGTGTATGAATGAATAATGGTTTCTGTAAAGCGCTTTGGGTGCATTGAAAAGCGCAATATAAAATCCAAGCCATTATTATTATTAGTAGTAGTAGTATTGCAAATACTATTTCAGGGAGAAGAATGCAACTTTGGTCAGGAGGATCTGCTACTCAAAGGTTTCTTGGGTATGTGAGTTTTGTTTTGTCATTATTTCATAAATAAGCATTAACAAGCACCTGTTTCTGTAACTTGACATGAGCATAAATCAAGGATAAATAAGACAATAAGAGACATAGCCAGTCTGAAAATTTGAAAAACAAAAATGAACTCTGAGGTATAGTTTGGACTATTTTCATCCAGTAGGGGCCTCGATATCACATGGCAGAAATAAATATGACAGCGGCCTGTCACTCTGCCATCTATTGCTGCACCATAGACTGTATATAAAAGAGGGCTGCGCGTAGGATAAACCACCTCCTGTTGTGAGCGTGTATAGTTTAAGCTGCAGCTAAAGCTAAAGGGAGGAAGAGTAAAAGTTTGAAAAGAGTGAGGAAATGAGTGCAAGTGGTGCTGATGGCAAATAAAGTGACGTGAACATGTGTGACTTTGGAGCTTCCTGCTACTTTCAGGTCAGTCCTGAATGTTTTATCTTTATCATTAAGATTAAAAAAAGTGCACTGAAATCACATTATTAGGCCTCTGTATTGTTAATGAGAAATTTTTGAGATTTTCAAGTGGGCCTTGAGTTGCCAAAGTTTGGGAACCCTGTACTAATCATTTCAGCACTTGAGCAGTGATCAGTTTTATAGTATGTGCATTATATATCTTATTTTGATGTATTAAATTGACTTATGCTGTCTTACCTCTGTAAGAACTCCAAAGTTGATGCTTGGGCTGCTGGGTAAGATATGTTCATACAGTAGTACGAACCAAACATCAGCATAAGAGCATCATTGAAGCTTCTGATATGGCCATTCACAATGGTATGGTCCACAGACAGCATAAAATTCTCCACTGCCAAAGTCAAGTTTCCTGTTGAAACTTGACAAGAGAAAAGGGGAACATTTTTGTGACAAACTGAGCCAAAAGACCATAACTCCAACAACAACTAAATGAAATTAGGTTACAACTGAGTCCAGTACAACAATAACAATCAAAGTAATAGTAGTAATAGTTTTCTGTTTTTTGGTTTTAATATATTGTGGTGTAGAAAGACAAATATTCATGCCACACATAATGCATGGTGTACTTGGAAGTCCAGCACAGTCCACTTCAGAGGGCAGGGTTGTTTGATCCACTTTGTAGAACATCTGTTCTTCTTCTTCATTGAAGTACTTGAGGAGCAGTGGAAGAAACACTGCAACATTCACATCTGCATCATTTTTGCTTGATGTTTCCATTTCCCTGAAGATGGTCTCCATCTTCCCTGTCTTGTCACCAGATTTAAGAAATTAAATAACTCTGGCACATTTATTAGCTATGTTTTTGTCTTCCATGTCGACACCTGTAAGCTCTTTAAAATGAGTCTTCATGCCAGTTGTCTCAAACAGATATGGCCATTCCTTTGTCAAGTCAGAAGTCTCAGTCCCACTGATAATGTCTTTTCTCTGAGTGAAGAAAGTGGCTCTCATCATATTCTCAATGGCTTTGCGGTCACAGCATCTTTCTCGCCACATTTTCTTTAACTCTTCTTGTGCATGTTTCTGAGATTCAGGGGTTTCATCAGGTGGCAGCCGTTTTGGTTGCCAGTTTATGAGTCATTCCATAATTAGGGGTACATCTCAAGTCCATGTGCTGTATTTGTCAATTTCACTAACTATTAACTTCAGCCAATGATCTTTTGTACATTAGCACACATTTCTCTTTTATATAATACAAAAAGTCAACAAATTACATCATATTACTCTGCAAAAATGCATATATAATACTGGAATTTGGTGTTTTTATGCTGTCCGATTTTCCAAATGTCAGGTTTGGTCTTCATATTTACATTTAAAAAAAGGTTTTTGTTTAAAATGTTTACAAATATTTATTCATGGTAATTATTATAATATGACAAAAGTGTTTAAAAGCCTAAAATGCTTTATATTATAAATTAAATGAAGAATTTTGTGTGTGTCTGAGAAACTTATGTCAACTGTGTTACCCACTGAACCCCCCCCCCCCCATAAATCGGCAAATGGTTTGGTCCTAAGTCATGTGACCAACATCATGTGAAGTCATATCCTCTTTGGTGGGAAATTTGAAGACCGTGTGGTAAGTTCTGAGTTCATCTCTTCAATATTTTCATCAATACTGTTGTATAGTCCTAGAGAGGGTTAATTGTCTGTCAACTGTGTTGTCAACATATTCATATAAACCTGATTTAGAAATTGTATTTACAAAGTATACAGCTAAAGATAATAAAAATATGAATTGATTAAGGTCTTGTAGTGAAAGCTCTGAGGTCTGCAGTTAGCACAACACTCTAAAAATGGCCGAAATGTCAACTGTGTTACCGTCAACTGTGTTACCCATCAGCTATGACACAGTTGAGGAGGAGTATGTTTTTGTCACTTAATCTTCATATTGACAGACAAACAAACAGAATGATTTAATATGTTCAATTTGTTAAATAAGCTACGTTTCTCTGAAATTGTGTCTAAATGTTGTTTTAACAGTTCACCTGAATTCATCAGCTTATTTGTAGTTAAATTTAAAACAATAAAAAGCTCTTTTTATCCTAAAAAGTATCCTCTTGTTCTTCTGCCCTGTCAACTGTGTTACTCCCGTCAATTGTGTTACATTGCCTGTCAACTGTGTTGCAAGTGTTTTTTTGTGCTATAAATCTCTTGTGTTTGATGAACTGTAAAATAAAAGATTGGGGATTATCTCTGGATAGGGAAGTCTTGTATAAGGAGGGAGAACAACTCTAAATTCGACGTAACAAGGATTTATGTTGAAAAAAGTGTCATTCTGCATCACAGTGAACCATAAAATCCTATTTATGAAGCTCACAATTCATATTTTCCATAACAGTTGTACAGATTAATTAAAAACATCTTGTTAATGGACTTAAGCACTTTCAAACAAATGTGTTTTCAAATGTGTAGTATTTTTATATATGTTTAAGATGACATAACATTTGTCCGTAACACGGTTGACAAAATAAACAATCAAATGTTCATTTTCATTAAAATATTTTAAAAGTAATTTAAGATTAAGCTTGGCAATTAATTTGTTTAGGAACTTGAGGGTATATACCATGGAAACATATAGGTTATTTATTGCAAAAGAATACTGATATTTTGAGATTTTGCTTTACATGAAATGTACCCCTAATTATAGAATGACTCTTATACACCCATAAGTGTCTAGTCTTCTTTTCTGAGTTGGGGTATCCTCTCCTTCACTGCTGCTAATAACTTGTCTCTTTAAAGAAAGTGAAGTGTTTCCTCTCTTCAGGTTATCCACTCTGCTGACCATCTGTTTGGTGAGTGATTCATACCCACTGCCTACAACTTCACCTTCAATGACATCAGTAAATGCCACAGGGTAGGCCTTTGTCATCTTCCTTGCTATCTCACTGATATGTTTCTTCCCAGGTGTTGGGCACACGGTTAAGATTTCACTGACAATGAGCCATATGATTTCAAGTCTCTCACTTTTTGTTGGCCGCTTTCCTGTTTCCAGCTTTCTGATGATCTCGGATGGAATTTTCTGCCAAGGAATTTGAAATTTAAAATGCCAGCTGTTGTCAGACAGTCGACGAGGTGTGGTATCCATACTTGAACTACTTGTTGACCTCGGTGAACTTGCAGTTTCTGAGCTGTAACCACCTGAAGAGAACACAGAGAATGTTAGCTGTAATTAAATAATAGGTGGGTTTTCATGGAGCCTTTTTCCTCTTTCGGGACGTTGGTTCTGGCCGAAACTATATAGAAATGACTTGGGTCATTTTTCCTCTTTTTTTGGCCGTGTTCGGGTCAAGACTTAATGCTAGTGAGACGCACTGAGTCCAGGCTTCAACACCCATGGGTCCAGTCGAATTTTAATTTTCAGGCCCATAAAGAACTCGTAAATGCATAGTGATGTTTACATTTTGATTTCTCTCGACATGGAGCAGAAAGAACGGAACAAGAAAAAGTGTTTTTTGTCTTTTGGCTGTGTGTATAGGTAGGCTGTGTTCATGTCCCTTTAAGACGTGGCACACGTAGTACAGCGCATAGACATATAAACATAGACGCCGCATTGAGCTGGTGGCCCCGTTGCTGGGATACGTCAGAGTGTCCGCCATATTGGATGTGGCAAATCTTCCCCGTAAACCAATGCAAGTAAATGGACTGAACTTCATAAAGCCCCTTTCTACAATAATATTTAACTCGATGCCTTTTATTCACCCATTAAGACACACACGTATATATTTGGGAAACAAACAGGCATCAAAACAACATATATAACTTTTAATGTGATGGTTATAAATAGTGTGCGAAATACCCTGTACACTGCAAACTAGCGACAGATACACGATAGATAGCTCAGGTAAGCTAATCAGTCAGCATACTGAGGCCAAAACCTGAGGCCAAAATAACCAACCTACAAGACTAAATATGATAAATGATGGAAATAGTGGAAAAGCTGGAAGTAGTGAATGAAAATAAAAATTTACTGTTTTATTTATTGAGTCACCACACAGACCTACTCTCGTTGAATAAAGTGAGCTGAATGACCGCCAAACTGATTTCGGCCAGGTTCTAACGTCATACCAAAACAAAATACATCACTGATTCCTTCACATTCAGAAAGGTTAAAAACATTCATTCATCATAGTGTGGCACTGTATTATCTAATTCTCAGTGCTTATAACTCTACACCTACCCGGTGGAGATGAGCTGGGAAACTGAAGACTGAAGGAACAGTATTGAAAAGTATTTTTCCAGTCTCACCTGTGAAAGGTAATCCCATGTGATCTTGTTTGGACGGTAAACCTGTTGGTACAGTTAAACGCAGCACATGAATGAGGCATCTTTATTCTCGGCTACTGTCTAGACGCTATACCAGAGACGGTTGAAGAATCTCCACTTTGCCACATCCAATATGGCGGCGAGGATGACGTATGATTCTACGCAGAATGCGGCGTCTATGTTTATATGTCTATGGTGCAGCGTATGTAGTCACGTGACTCCACCCCATCCAGTCTGTAACAAGAAGGGGAAGAGACGGTGACGAAATGGAGGACAGTTCAAATGTCAAAGTGGCAGCTGCAGTGTCGGCGGCAGAGGTAGACCTGGTCGAGGAGGAAGAGCAGCAGCTTGTTCCCAAAAACGCGTCTTCAATCGTGTGGCAACGATTATACTTTTAAACTTGTTCAGTTGTGCTTAGTTGTTCAATAAATCTGTACTAAAAGTACTTAATTTGTATCTTCTTCATTTATTTTCAGACACTGTAGGTTTTACACTCCTTTTTAAAGTGACAAAAATAGTTGCAATAAATAGGTCCAGGGGAATCATACTAGTATCAATTTAACTGGCTGTGGAGCAATTATGCTGCCACAGCCCATCTAGTGGCCAAACTTTTTTTGCGCAAGGGGTGGTGGTAGTTATCGTCCATTTATTGTTATCGAGGTGAACTGCTCAATATATCGTGATATTGATTTTAGGCCATATCGCCCAGCCCTACAAGATAGACCCAACTGATGATACTGATTTATAAGCACACTGTCAATTCACTGCTGGTGATTGTACTATATTACAGTAAGTTACAGGTAGATTATATTTTTTTCAGCCCATCTAACACAAAAGAGTGATTCTGTGCAACAGATGCATATACTCACCAGAAAGGGGCATCTCATCAAACTGTGTTCCTGGACTTGTACTGGCTCTGCTGAACTGTTGGTTGCTCTGGTTGTTTGGATGACTGTCCAAGACATCTTGTTGGCCTTAATAAAGGACAGATAGTAGTAATATTTAACCATACAGACATCACATAGCTCAATCTGGGTATATTAATACCTAACATAATTATATACTCAGTAGCCAATTGATATATTTCAAACTGTTCCTTTCTCAATATGCAGTACAGTACACCACCGCTAACACCCACTATGAAATCAATGATGAACAAGGTATAGTGTATAGTCATCACCTTTTTGAAAACATCAACAAAAATGTAGAGAAGATTCTTTGAAGTATAATTCATAGTAGAACTGCTGTATTGGACTGCATTAATTTGAACAGGTGTACCTAATAAGTATATTTTGACTATGCACATTTTTCTAATGTGAAAGTTTATTATGTACAAATTGAAACACATACTTGTCTTTTTGAGCAGTGACAGAAGTTTCCTGGCTTCAACTGGTCTCAGGACAGAAAGGAGGTCACTCTCTTGCAGGTAGCTCAGGTCCTCCAGGTCCTCAACTCCTAAACCTTGCAGATGCTCCAGCAAAGGCTCAGGGTCTCTCAGTTTAGGAAGACTTGATTTGATGAAAGACAAAAGCAGACTCTCTGCATCCAAGGCTAGGAGGACTAGAAGGGATTAAAAATACTGTTCTTCAAGCATTACTGTCAGATTTTAATCTCTCAAACTCCAGATTACTCTGAGTCAACAATGCTATGCTTAAGTGAAATTACCCTTGTCCTACAAAGCTTGTACACAGGCAAAGGATAATAATCTAACTTCCGCTCAGGCTTCCAACATTTCATGCTCTGCCTTGCTTGTTTCACTTCATACAATGCAAATGCTGGCATATAGGACACGTCATGAGTTGTAACAATGAAGTACACATGCTGGTCCTGCGTCACAAGCATGAGCTCAATCTGTCCGAATTCAAGTGCCTCACCTTGGTTTAAACACAGAAAGAGTCCCTTTTTGTACTGAGTGCCTTTCCACTGCACCTCGGTAACTGACTCAACATTGGGTTTTTTGACTAGGTTTCTCCTACTGCAGAGCGCACTGCTTCGCTGTATAGTTCAGCATGGAAAGGAGTGGAGTTCTTAACCAATAAATAAATATATATAAATATATAAAGTATATTACAATATAAAGCATGTGACAGACTCCCCAAACACATGGAAGAAGATTCTCTGGTCAAATGAGACTAAAATTTAACCTGAAAAATGTCAGGGTGAATACTTTTGCAAGGCACTGTACTGCTGCTACAAGCACATCGGTGACATTTGATAAGTGCCATGACTCAGTAGTCTGTTACTTCAGCTGCAGTTAAAATGATGTATTTATGATCATTTATAGTTTATCATTTACTGACAAATACATAGTCCTACCATCCTAGTACATAATTAATGTCATAATTATGATATTTGTTTGCATTTTCTAACAGCTATAGTTATCTAATAAATGACAATGAATGTTTTATGTACACAACTGCTTTTGACTCTGTATTGAATTTCATTGTTTCCTTTGTGTTACAGTTCACCAAGCATCTCTCATTTACATGCAAGGTTTTTTTTTTTTTTTTTTAAAGCAGAGCATTCCCATTTCCAATCTCAGTCATGAACAATTTCAAATATGACTGAATGTAAGTCCGGTCAGAGCAAAGCCAAAATTATGTTGAATGTCAGATGATAGTTAATGCTGTTGAATTTCATGTTTGACAGCAGATGACAACACTTTGTTCAAGGCTTCCTGTTTCCTATTTGTTTTCCACCAGATAGGTGGAGTATTTCCTGCAGATATTCTGAACAATACTATGCACAGAGAAAAAATAAACTGCAAAGTTCATCTATCAACTATTTTAAAAAGTAAACACTGGTATGTCTGTTACCTAATGGGAGCACATGTCTGGACAATGAGAAGATGCAAGATTGTCTTAGGATGGTTAAATCTTTATATTGAACAAGCTTGCAAATTTGATCTGATCTAGCTTGAGATATCAGAGAATTGAGTCCAGTTGTAATAAAAAAGGTTGTGCACCCTACGGACTTACCATTTTTTAATTGGTTATTCATTAAAAGTGGTCCCAATATCATCTCATCTCATCTCATCTCATCTCATCTCATCTCATTATCTCTAGCCGCTTTATCCTGTTCTACAGGGTCGCAGGCAAGCTGGAGCCTATCCCAGCTGACTACGGGCGAAAGGCAGGGTACACCCTGGACAAGTCGCCAGGTCATCACAGGGCTGACACTTATGGCCCTTTTCCACTACCCTTTTTCAGCTCGCTTCAGCTCACTTCAGCCCGACACGGCTCGCGTTTCGACTACCAAAAACCAGCACGACTCAGCTCGCTTCAGCCCTGCTTAGCCCCTAAAACTCGCACGGTTTTGGAGTGGGGCTGAAGCGAGCCAAAGCGAGCCGAGTGAGGCTGGGGGCGTGAGCAGACACTCCCCTGTGCACTGATTGGTGAGGAGGAGTGTCCTCACATGCCCACACACGCCCCGTGAGCACGCTGGGATCTGTAAACACCGCAAACCCGGAAGGAGAAGAATTACGAATTACGAGAATTTCTGAAGCCTTATGCGCCTCGCCTCATCTATACGCTCTTGCCAGTATCTGTCCGCGTTGTCGGTGACAACAAGCCACAGAACCAAGACTAACGACTCCATGTCCTCCATGTTTATTGTTTACTATTCGGGTCGTGAGACTACCGCTTAAAAGCTCACTGATGTCACTGTTTGCGCTGCTTAACGACATCACCTGACGTCCACCCACTTTCGCTAACTCCACCCAATGTGTCCACCCACTTCCAGCCAGCACGGTTCAGCACGGTTGTAGTCGAAATGCAACTCCAACAGCCCCACTCAGCCCGACTCAGCACGGCACGGCTCAGCCCGACTCAGCCGCGTTTGTAGTGGAAAAGCGGCAATAGACACAGACAACCATTCACACTCACATTCACACCTACGGTCAATTTAGAGTCACCAGTTAACCTAACCTGCATGTCTTTGGACTGTGGGGGAAACCGGAGCACCCGGAGGAAACCCACGCGGACACGGGGAGAACATGCAAACTCCACACAGAAAGGCCCTCGCCGGCCACGGGGCTCGAACCCGGACCTTCTTGCTGTGAGGCGACAGCGCTAACCACTACACCACCGTGCCGCCCCCCAATATCATCTATGTCACAATTATAGATAGAACCAATCTGACTAAACTAATAATACACAAAACGTAGTACTTTTTAAGCCTTTATTGAACACATTATGTAATCATACATTTATTTTTATTTTTTATTTTTATTTATCCTTTATTTAATCAGGGGAGTCATATTGAGACTATCGTCTCTTTTTCAAATGGTCCCTAGCCAAGAAAGGCAGCACTTTAAAATTTAAGTAAAAAATAGAGAAACCTCATCTACAAAAAGACAAATAGACCAACATCAAACAAAGCCAAACACACACAAACAGCAACAAACACCAATTTTTACAGACATAAGAACACAAATGCAGCAACAAACAGAGCACACCATATTACACAAAAACATAGAAACACCACACAAATCACACCACATTACACAGCAACATAACAATACACAACACAACACAACACCTAACAGAACAAAAATTAAATACAGTGAAGAACAAAATATAACGCAAGAATACATACAACAACCAAGACATCATACAACAAACAGCATAAGAAACCACAAACAAGGTGTAGGCTGGAAAAAGGAAGTGAACCCTTGAATTGAGTCACTTGTAGATTCTGTTTTTAAGTAACAACTTTCAGTTTCAGTTCAATATTTCTGGTACATCATTATTGAACATACCACAGTATTTCATTTGGGTTAAGGTCAGGACTCTGACTTGACCATTCTAAAGAACATATTTTCTTCTTATTCAGCCATTCTTTAAATTTACTTGTGTGCTTTGGGTCATTGTCGTGTTGCATCAGGTCTTTTGCTTTTACCTTTGGGTTCTTTTTCACATCATCATCATTATCATCATCATCTCCCTTGTCCAGCACTGTTGCCAGGTCAGGGTCCATGTGGACCCTACTGATCCACATTAACTGGAGCATAGTTTTATGCCGGATGCCCTTCCTGCAGCAATCCTCCTATTTCCAGGCTTGGGAAACAACCATTCACACACACACATTCACACCTAAGGTCAATTTAGAGTCACCGCTTAACCTAACCTGCATGTATTTGGGCTGTGGTGGAAACCAGAGCACCTGGAGGAAACCCATGCAGACATGGGGAGAACATGCAAACTCCACACAGAAAGGCTCTCCAGTAAACATGCTCACACTTGTCATGTTTTGACAAAACTGGTATGAAATGCAAAGCAGTTATGACTGGAGCAAATGACCATCTAATAACAGCTTAAATGTTCAAAGCTTGATATCTTGCAATTATTTGCAACTGACAGCTATTCAGGGTATTTAACACAGTGTAAATGTGTCTGGAGTACCATTAAATATTAACCTTTCAAGAGATTCCTTGTACTAATCTAAATACTAACCACACAAATTTGCTTTACTGTTGACTCATATGCATTTCCAGCATGTTTGATGACTTGTGTGTTTATTCTTGCAGGTCTGACCAAGGCCCCACTTTCGGCACCTAAGGGTACGGTAATGCATGAAATTGGTCTGCCATTATAGTTTATAGCAATGGTTTGTTTTGCTTTTTTATTTTTTTAATTAATTTATTTATTTTTAATTCCAGCCCTGCAGATCCCATGCTTTGTACCTTTTAGCAACCTCCCGATAAGCAGGACTAGAACTGAAATATGCTAGCACGGAGAAAAAAAAATCCTGTTTTACTTGATTTCATGCAAAGTGTCACACTTCTGTAAACATTCTGGATAGCATGCATGTTTCCTCACCTTGGTTCCTGCATGATTTAGTGCTTTTACTGCTTTCACACACCTGATTCAGTCAAATTGTTTGTGTTAGAGAGAATGCTAAAATGCACAGGACAAATAGCAAACAATCATTGAAACTATGTTAAACATTTTCGTACTTTGTTGTGCCCTGAGCTAAATTCGGAATCTGCCAATTAAAACCCAGCCTCCGGTCACCTGCCCTCCGAAAGTTTGTGTAGCCATACACATTCATTTGGCCTGCGCCCCAAATGAGTAGGATGAGTAAATAATTTTGTCTAAAATGAATTAAGCAGGGCGGCATGGTGGTGTAGTGGTTAGCGCTGTCGCCTCACAGCAAGAAGGTCCGGGTTCGAGCCCCGTGGCCGACGAGGGCCTTTCTGTGCGGAGTTTGCATGTTCTCCCCGTGTCCGCGTGGGTTTCCTCCGGGTGCTCCGGTTTCCCCCACAGTCCAAAGACATGCAGGTTATGTTAACTGGTGACTCTAAATTGACTGTAGGTGTGAATGTGAGTGTGAATGGTTGTCTGTGTCTATGTGTCAGCCCTGTGATGACCTGGCAACTTGTCCAGGGTGTACCCCGCCTTTCGCCTGTAGTCAGCTGGGATAGGCTCCAGCTTGCCTGCGACCCTGTAGGACAGGATAAAGTGGCTAGAGATAATGATATGAGATGAATTAAGCAAAAGGATTTATTATGTTTAATATTATGCTGGCAGGGCGGCACGGTGGTGTAGTGGTTAGTGCTGTCGCCTCACAGCAAGAAGGTCTGGGCTCAAGCCCCGTGGCTGGCGAGGGCCTTTCTGTGCGGAGTTTGCATGTTCTCCCCGTGTCTGCGTGGGTTTCCTCTGGGTGCTCCGGGTTCCCCCACAGTCCAAAGACATGCAGGTTAGGTTAACTGGTGACTCTAAATTGACCGTAGGTGTGAATGTGAGTGTGAATGGTCGTCTGTCTCTATGTGTCAGCCCTGTGATGACCTGGCGACTTGTCCAGGGTGTACCCTGCCTTTCGCATGTCAGACATTCTGTCGCATGTCCCAGACCCGGTGAAATGTAACTGAATTGTCTTGGCCAGCCCTAAGGGTCCCATCTGCATCTGCCCGCACTCACTCTGATCTATAATTGCAACTGTCTCATTGCTGAGGAGTGTGCACCCATCACCCATTCAAGCATCCAGCCAGAGCAGGTCATGATATTTTTTAACCATATTAACATGCCATTGTTGTGTATTATGCCTGACGTCAGGACTCTCGTCTCTGCAAGCCTACCACACAGACTTAATACTTGTTATTTTTAGACATTGTCTACACTTATTCAGGTGACATTGGGCATACCTAACAACCTGTGTTTTCTCCCCCCCCCCCAAAATCTGTCCCTCTGAGTTACATGTCGGTCCTGGGATCGAGATGCTGACCTCTTCTGCTCCTCGGACCTGCTTGATCCATCCTGGTGCCCTGTGTCTGGTTGGAGTCTCATCGCATCACTCCTGTGGAGGATGGCCCCATGAGGACAGTTGAAAGTCACACCTGGAGGACGCTCTGGACTCTTACAGTAATACTTTTATGGCTGAGGACTACAGTTGACTTGCTAACTTTAGGACTGCAGTTGTCATGAACAGTTTTGCACTCAAGTTTCCATCAATGAAGAGTTTATAACATCAACGAAACTGACTTCATGTTAAAACTGTTAATATTATAGTCATGCTGTCTGTTGTTGCCCAAATGAGGATGGGTTCCCTTTTGAGTCTGGTTCCTCTCGAGGTTTCTTCCTCATGTCGTCTGAGGGAGTTTTTCCTTGCCACCGTCACCACAGGCTTGCTCATTGGGGATAGATTAGGGATAAAATTAGCTCATGTTTTAAGTCGTTCAAATTCTGTAAAGCTGCTTTGCGACAATGTTTATTGTTAAAAGCGCTATACAAATAAACTTGACTTGACTTGACCTTTCGCCCGTAGTCAGCTGGGATAGGCTCCAGCTTGCCTGCGACCCTGTAGATAATTAAGGCACTAATGATGATCAGAAGTAATAAGCTATAGCCAGTGTTACAGTGTAGGGGCGAGTGGATGTTAAAATGTGTGTGTGGGGGGGGAAATCACATGGTTGTGTGTGTGTGTGTGTGTGTGTGTGTGTCAGAGTGTGTGTGTGTGTGTGTGTTTGCATGGAATGCAAATGGAATGCAGCCGCGCCCAAAAGGGGGATGGTCACACAGCGTGTGAAAAACGAACAAAGGAAACTGTAGTTTAAACTAGTCTCGGCTAGCCCTTAAACCCAAACTGGAAATCCCTGGATAAGAAATGTAGTACGACGAAGGGAGTTAGAGAGAGAGAGAAAAACGCATGCACAATCTAACTAAATCCAGATAGTAAACAAAGTAAATCAACAACACGCGGTCTAAGACCGACCTTTATGTGAATCAAAATGCATACATTTAAATCACAAATGAATTCAAATAAACAACACTATTCACATTAACTAACTACAAGTAAAAGCTAACAAATTTTGCCCAGATGCTAGCCTCACTTGGGTGATCGCTTTTGTTAGCGATTGAAGTGTGCCCTCTCTGAAGATAGCGCGGGACGCAGATCCAGGAAGATGGTTTTGTTTCTTATGGCTCGTTGGCTGGAGATCCTCAGTCTTCTGTCGGTTGTCCGATGATCTAGAAGGAATCTTGTTATAATTCGTTGACTTTGAAAAAGGGAAAAGGGATCCGGTCGCCTTTTCTCTTTGAAACACTGCGGGGCTGCAGTAACTAACTGGTTCAGTTATTATTACAACTCTGCAAAGATCAAATACATTGAACTTTGGCTAAAGTCCAGTATCAATAGCTCGTTCTTTGTTCTTGTCCTTCTGTAGTGCCAATGCATTGGCTTCTCTTTTTCACGTGTGGAATCCACCGCCAGAGAGGGAATCCACCGCCAAAGAGGGAATTTCGGTTCCGCCGCTGGTTTAAAGCAGTCGTAACGTCACTGTACTTGGTGTCCGGTATCGTCTGTATCCAATACCGTTACAGGGAGTCAGAGGAAGGGGCGGAGATAGAACATGGCGTTGAGTACAGAGATTGGTGTGTTCAAACTGGTTACTATGACTATGGCTTGGCTGCTCCCCTACAATACTCATTAATTGAAGCCCTACATTATTATTGTTCAAGAAATTGCACATTTTAAGCTGTAGGCATCCACACCCCTTCCTTTCTCTCCTCTCTTCTCTGCCCGACAGCAATGGGTTATCTTTATGGGTAGAAATGTTTTGTCACCTAGTTGTTCAGGAACTTGGAACCACATTTGAAGCTGTTAATGGAATGATTATAAGACAGTGTTTGGTGTTTGAAATGTTTTGTGATCCAGTTATGCTGAAAGTTGCACATTATTCTTTAAGAAACTTCCACATTTGAAGCTGTTGGCATCCTCTCCTCTCTTGCCTCCAGAGGTGGACAAAGTACCCAACTTCATTACTTAAGTCAAAGTACAGATCCCACTGGTCAAATATTACTCCAATATAAGTGAAAGTTGTACAGTCAAATTTTTACTTAAGTTAAACTACTAAAGTATTTGCTTTTAAAAATACTTAAGTATTGAAAGTATATTTTCTGTCAACACGTTGTATTATTGCCACAACACTTACAAAACCTAATGTCTCTGAAGCAACTGACTGGATTTACTGATCTTGTAGAACCTATAGAATAAACACCTGGTAGAATGTTACAAAATGAAACACAACTGAACTGAAAAAGAACCATTGTCATTTTTTTTTTTTTTTTTTTATTGTCACACTCCTCCCCACCCCACAAAGCAGCATGGCAGTGTTCTGACACAGCTCTGGCAGTGTGTGCACACATGCATGTGTATGCTAATCAGGAAGATAGTGGAATAGCTGTAAATGCAGCTTGCTCAGAAAATAAAAATGACAATCCAACCTGCTTAAAACCCAGGTCCACACCTCTGGCTTAATAATTGCCCAACAGCAACACTGCTTTAAGCAAGACAATATATATGCAAGACCATCATCTGACATCAAAACAAAAAATTCCAGCAATTTGTTGTGACTGACTAGTACAATACTGTCCATCTCACAGGTCTCACGCATGCAAGTGTATGTATTCATGCACATATGAATCTGCCTGTGGAATCATGGTGGTTTAATGTTAAGCTAGCGAGTCAGTGACGCTCCACCTGACATGTTAGCAAAATCTTTTCAAACTCAAAATCATACTGGGTAGCTCTACTAGAAAATAAAGATTTCTGCATTTTGTTTATTTGGCAAGATTATCCTTAAATATATTTCTGAAAGCACTTCAGATAAATTAACATTATTCATGTTAGCGTAGCTCCATTTTTACATGCTAATTAACAGTGTCCAAGTTAACGAGCTATGTGTTAATGTTAGCTGTGGACAAGGCTATGGCAACTTGGTGGGCAAATCCATAGAAATTCATTTGACTAACCAGACTGCATAGCTATTGCAACATTATCACTAGCTCTAAAGCACATACAACTTCATTCCAAGCTTTCTCTTGGAATAAAACATTTACATACCTCAATATGCTTCCGCAGGTTGGATGGCAAGTTTTTGTAGGCTGTAATGTGCTCCGCTTTAAGCAAACAAAGCAAACATTTAAAATTGTAATGGAAATTTCTAATAAACACTTCAGAACGCTTAACAGTTGTCTTTTCAGTCATTTATTATAGTAGATCATATAAAAGATATATAAAATAGGAAAGGAAAGAGAAGAATAGAAGAAGACATCACTTCTGATGATGCCGAGAGTACGCGCACTCTGAGTTGTGTTTTAGGAATGTTATCTATTATACTCTGAAAGCATTCGCTCACTGCTTGTGTCTTCACGTGATTGGCTCAAGATTTTCTATGAAGCTTTGTTAGAGCGTGCACCTGGCATGCGGGCGGATGCGTAGTTATGAGAACTCAGGCACCCTGCTTATCACCACCAAGGTCAGGAAAGGTGGTTACATCATGAGAAGATGCAAGCTAGGATGAACTCAAGCACCCTGCTCATTACCACCAAGGCCACAGAAAAGCGATTACAACATAGGAAAAAACATCTTTCTCAGTATAGGCCACTTGAGCTCAACACACAGAAACACAGAGAATAATAATGTTCATCCATTAAAAATTCCCTCACACTCCCCCCTTTTTATCCTATAGGATAAATTACTAAAAGGAAAGAAAAGAACTGTACACAGTTTCAGTGATAAGAGTTCTCAGAGAGATTCGAATTAACACGTCATTGAGTGTACAGGGATAACGCTAAGGCTGTTTTTATAAGACAGACATCTTAAATGAATGCTAACAAGCCATATACATAGATCAGGAATAATAGAACAGGAAACAATGATAATGAAAGTGTTTTAAGTGTTATAGTCTTCGTGTGGGTTTGGAGGCCAGTCAGGCAAGTCATCGGAGTCTATTTTCACCATCTGGTAACCGATATTTGTCAGCTGCCTCTGAAACACAGACATACAACATTGACAGAGAACAGGGAGCAAACAAAGCATCACAATCACTAAGACCAGGACCAGTATGGTGGATAGAATTAGAGTCTTCCATCCACTGAACTAACACCACCAGCTGTCTTTATCTCCTCCATGTTTGTCTGCTCATAATTGTTCAGCAACCTTGCGCATCTTGTTCAGTGCCTCAGTAATGTTACCGAGTTAACCCTTGCCCTTCTTGACGTGTATTGGTGCTCAGAGGGCGGGCACGCCCTATCAGCCCTCGTCCCACCTCACTGGGACTTGGAGGAAACTCAAAACCCTAAGACTTATCTATCAGCTAGACACTGAAATACTCTTCCCTATTGAGGGTGCGTGCGTGATTGATGTGATACTCGCACTGTTCCATGCAGTGATGCCTTTCTTCCTCACGAGCTTTAGTCAGCGTCTGGTCACTTAGGCCTTCCTTTTCCTCCTGCTCAGCTGGTTCAGGAACCCTCCTGCAACGGCTAGCGTGGATCCACGTCACTCTGCCTGTGACTTTCACTGCCGTTGGGGTCGTGAGCAGGACCTGGAATGGGCTATTCCACCGTGGCTTGTTCCACTTGGTTTGTTGGAAGTCCTTTACCACGATCTAATCCCCTGGTTGTAGATCGTGCAGAGGTCCCTCAGCGGGTTTGGGAAGTGCTTCTTTACCTGTTTGTGGATAGATTTCAAAGCAGAGGACAACGTTGCACAGTAATTCAACATTGCATCATCACACAGTGTGGTGTCCAGCAGTGTTCCTTGAGCTGGCCCTATCCCCGTGTTGGGTACTCATCCAAACAGAATTTCGAATGGGCTTAACCCATGTTTAGGCCTAGTTTGCATCCTCATTTGTGTGAGTACTACAGGGAGGACCTTTGTTCATCCTAGCCCTGTTTCTGCACAAGCTTTGCTTAGTTTATTTTTAAGTGACCCATTTTTCCTCTCTACTGCTCCCGCACTGGCAGGATGATAGGCACAATGTTGTTTCAGGTCTATCCCTAGGAATGCTCCTATTTTCTTTAGGGCTGCATTAACAAAGGGTGTTCCATTGTCACTTGAGATTTTGCTAGGTATACCCCACCTAGGAATTACATCTCTCAGGAGTGCTTTGACTACCGCCGCTGAGTCTTGTTTAGCTGTGGGGAATACTTCTACCCATTTTGAAAACATGTCAACTATTACCAGGCAGTACCTTTTCCCTTCACTAGGTGTCAGTTCAATAAAGTCCATTTGGAGGTGATCAAATGGTTTGTCTGGTATTGGATGTGCTGCTTGAGTTAGTTTGATACCTTGACCTGCATTATTTTGTGCACATATCAAGCATTGCTTGCAAAATTTCACAGCATAATTTGAAAACCCCTTTGTGAACCATCTCTTTGTTACGTCTGCTACCATCCCCCCTTTTTTGACACATGGGTGAGCCCATGTGCCAATTTTTCATAGTAAGGGAACATGTATTTTGGTAGACAGGGACGGCCCGAGGATCAAACCCAGACCGAGTTTGCAAGGATACAGCCCGCCTGTTTCCAGACTTGCGTCTCGTCCTGGGTGGCAGTGCTCTGAAGGTCCGCTAGCTGTAAACAAGGGGTAGAAACCTGAGGAAAGGCAAGGTTAGAGGGTGAACTGGAAGCCGAGGCTGCACACTTAGCTGCCGCGTCCGCCCTGGCATTCCCTTGAGACACAAGATCAGTATTGTTAGTATGGGCAGCACACTTACACACAGCAATGGCTCTAGGGAGTAGAACAGCATCCAACAACTCAGAGACCAGTTTATGATGTGCAATGGGAGATCCTGTGCTAGTGAGAAAATTTCTGTTTCCAAATGGTGCCAAAATCATGCACAACGCCAAATGCATACCTACTGTCCATAAAAAATATTGACAGATTGCCCTGCCACCAATTTGCATGCCTCAATGAGGGCACAGAGCTCTGCAGCCTGCGCCGACAGGTTCGAGGGCAAATGTGACGCCTTGAGGACCTCGTGATCTGAGACTACGGCAAAACCTACTTTGTTCTTTCCCGTCTCTGGGTCTCTGGAGGCTGAACCATCCACATAAAGGACCATGTCTGGATTTTCCAAAAGGGTCACTCTTTAAGTCTGCCCTGGGGGAACAAAAATCATTAGTGAGAGCAACACAGTCATGTGGTTCTCCATCGTCCTCTGTAGGGAGAAGAGAGGCAGAATTCAGAACAGAACAACGTTTCACAATGATGTTAGGCATATCAAGTATGACAGTGTTATACTTCAACCATCTCTGTGCTGACAGATGTGACATCTTTTCTCCAACAGAAGCAGGGAGACAGCATGTGGGACCAAAGGGTGAGGTTAGAATACCCCACAATATTTCTGGAGGCAGTTACCGCCTTTTCAGCTGCAGCAACTGCACGCAGGCAAACAGGAAGTCCAGCCGCCACTGGGTCCAGCCTGCTGGAGAAGTAAGCTACAGGTCTCAATCTATCCCCGTGTTTCTGCAAAAGAACAGAGGTCATAAAACCCTTCTTTTCATCTACAGTTTGAACAAATGGTTTATTGGGGTCAGGCAGTCCCAGAGTGGGTGTGGTCTGCAGAGCGCTCTTTAGGGACGTCAGGCGTGTGCGGGACAGCCGCAGCATTGACTGCTTGCAGATCTTGGACAAACCTCCACTCATCGGGCTGGGACGGTTTTCTTGCCTTCTTGACTGGAAAAACAGGAGTGCGCACTGGAAAGTCCTGGCAAGGGACAATTACATCTGCCTTCAGCAACGAATCAAAGACTGGTTTTATACCTGCAATTGCTTCTGGTTTGAGTGGGTACTGGGTCTGTTTAGGCCTGAAATCTAATTTGGGGGTGATCACCACTGGTTCAGCATTCTTTATTAGGCCCACATCATGTTTACCCTTCGCCCAAATGGAATTTGGAACTCCCGCCAATTTGGGGTGCACCTCTGCTGGAGTTATGCCTGTGGAAACAGAGACAAACAGGCTACTATGGCCGGGGTCCCCAGGATCCTGGTCATCAGTGGCTAATATTACGCTGCGCTTAACATACACACACATAGCATGACTTTGTTTGTAGACCCCAAGCCTTTGACAAAACAACACACTAGGGTCCTCTGTTTGGGACCACTCATTGCCATCAACTGCACACTTCCTGACCCACTTCCCCACGTCTTTCCAATGGGCGACTCGTGGCCTTGGTAATGAGACATGGGATATAGAATTAATGATGTCAAAGAAATCATGTTGGCAGCAGCCGACCTCAAAGTCCTCTGACACAAGGCTGCATATAACATGTTTGAAAACACTGCAATGAACATTGATGCAGCTGTTTGGACAACGAGTAAAGTGGACCTGCACAGCGCAATAATGTTTAGACCAATACATAGTTTGAGGGTCAATCTTTCACGTGCATGGGGGTCTGCAAACCAAGTCTTTTCAAACTCTACATCTTGCCCTTGGTGAACATGTGCTGTACAATGCAAATCTTCCTCTTTCATATAATCTGTGTCAACTGATGAGGTGTTCAAGTGTGCGAGCTGTACAAGGTGTTTTGGAGTTTGTGTGAGCTGATCTGAGCAGAGCTGCCAGACATACACATACAGAGGGCTTCCAAACCCATACTGCACACTGCACATTTCACTTACTTCAATAGTTAGTCCATCTGGAGTGGATGTGAGATTTACTTCTAATTTGCACATTAAATCATGTGCTAACAAATTTACTGGACATGTATGTGAGATGAGGAATGAGTAGGACGTAACTATTTCTCCCTCGCTTTTACATGGGAGGTTGACTGAGAAAGTTTTGGTTACAGGTCGTCCTGAGATGCCCACTGTCTGAATAGAATTTGAGCTGAGCGGTGGGTCTACTGGAAGTACCCCATGTTGTATCACTGAGTATGCTGCTCCAGAATCTACTAAAAAGGTTAACACATGCCCACATACAGTGAGGGGCATACAAGGGAGTTTAGACAAGGGAGCAGTTGTGTATTTTAACAAACTTAATGCAACTTCAGGTGTATCTATCTGGACTGGTGTATCGGGCGTTTCTGTGTAGTCTTGCTGTTGCATGCAGGTGCTGCTACTAATGTGTTTAACGTTATGTGAATGCTCCTGTCTATGTGTATGTGTATCATCAGGTGTGTGTGTGTTACCTCCCCTGTTCTCTGTGTGGGGCCCATTCCCGGAGTCCGCCCATCAGTCTGCTTTGCTGTACTCCTCACAGGGCTTCTGGCTGCTTCTGTGGAGACAATTTCGAGCAATGTGTCCCTTTTGATTGCAGTTGTAGCAGGTTGCACCTTTTATCCAGGACGAGTCACTCCAAGTTGTCCTGTTTCGGCCCCTACTTCGACCTCTTCCTCCTCTTGTTCCTTTTTCTCCAGGCTGAACAGTCTGAAAAGAGTGAGAGTGGCGGTGTGTAGATCTTGGTCTCTTTGTGTCGACTTTGTCTTCTCCTTCTCTTTCAGCAGCTTTTCTGCATGCACAGTGTACTGCTTGATCTTGGTGAGACTGGTGGTTTCCCACAGGAGACAGAGCTGCTTTACTAACTTGGCCACTGCTGGATCCATACCGCTCATGAAACTGTTCCGCAGATGTGCTTCCCAGATCTCAGGAGTGCCTTCCACTCCAGCCAGGGTCGCGGGTCTGGTCAGGCCACTGTGTTTTTTTTTTTTTTTCTCTCATGCACGGCGGTGAGACGGGTGAGAAATGCTGACACCACTTCTCCATCTTCTTGCTTACACATTCTGATCTTAGTCATGTCTATGTTCAAAGGAAAAGCACTATCCAGACGAGCACAGAGAGCAGTGATGGTATCTCTATACTCACTATTGCCAGCCGCGCTCCAGTCTGGTGTAGTCATTCGCCGGTCAGCTTCCGGACAATCTTTGGAAACTTTGCTCCGATCTATACCCATCTTGATCATGAGTAGGCGGCGAAGTTCATGGGTGGTTGGTCGGAATTCTCTGCAAAATATCAACAGTTCGTTACCAAATCTCTTTCCTCCTACCTCTCTCACGTTGGGAAGAGAATCCATGCTTTCCTTGATATCAGCTGTCATCCAGGGTCTGTGGACTAAAAGCACGCCGTCAGCTCCAGCCACTTCCATCATTGGAAGATGAAGGACTTCAGACTTTAGGTTACGGCCTTGTGGACCCACTGCTGAGCACGTGGTCAGGTCCAGGAGGGTGTCTTTTCCATCGCCATATGCAAGACCGGATCTCATGTGTGATGGAGAAGCGCTGAGAGGCGCTGATGCTGGAGGCAGCTGGTAGGCTGGGAGAGATTCCAGAGGCTCAATTTTTTTTTCTTCTTCTTTGTCTCGACTTCTCCCCCTTTCTGTGAGTGAAGCGCTTGTGGGAATGATGTTCCGCCTTGCTGAGGAGGCAGTGTGTGTTGGGGTGGTGGGGCAGACTCCAGGTCAGGGTCCATCTGAAATTTCAAACACTGAGAAGAGGGTGAGAGCCCTGCCTGTCATTTCTCTCTTTTGTACTCTCTCTTAAGTGTTTCTTCTTTCTATGCAGAAAATGCCCTCCAGTCCCCTAAGAACTTAACATTATCTGCAAGCTCTTCTTTTTCCTTCTGTTTCAATTTTTCTTCTAACTGTCCTATCTGCCTGGGACTAAAACTGCCCTTCTCAGGGAATCCTAAGTCCTTTACCCATATGTCAAACTGTGCCAAACAATCCTCGCCATACGAGGTTTTCATAAACTGGATGTTTGGGCTGTCATAGGAACAGCCAATTCTTATTATAGCACATGTAGCTTCACACTTACTTGCTTTTTTTTCTTTTCTTTCCCTAACTTACTGTTTCTGTTCCTCATTGTACACTGTTATATCAATAGGTTATGACAACAATGGCTGAGTTTTTTTTTTAGGATCACAAGAAGAACAGGTTGGACTCAGTGTTGCCAGATACTGCTGATGTTTTCCAGCCCAAAATATGTTCAAAACCTGCCAAAATGTACTTAAAACCGCCCAATCTGGCAACACTGGTTGGACTATGTCCAAAAATGCGACACAATAATCCTTTAGGTGTGTTCTTATTAGTAAACAATTTATCTGACATTTGCCTTAAGCTAAAGTAGGTATCATTTAACACAACAACCTCAAAGACAACTCGCGCATGTGTACAAATCTGTTTCTCTGTTTCAGAATTTGGAGGAGGACAGTACTCTGTTAATTCATCAATATTTTGCGTGCACACCGGTGTGTCTTTGCGACTTCGTGATCGAACCTCTCTATCCCGTTCCTCCGACGGGCCAGTTGTTCACACAGAACAAAGGGAGCAAGATTCAATTCTTTCCCAGTTAAGAATCGCTGAACGTGAGTCCGTCGAGACACGCACCCGTACTTCCTTTGCTCAAGTAGGTGAGCCATTACCCAGTCGTCACTTGGGCAGATAATTCTCTTACACAACCCAATAAACTACTCGCAGTTTATTGTCTCAAAATTGTGTTTTATCCGTTTTCTGCAAACATATTGATGATACCACAGCTTAGCAGTCCTCCTGGGCTCGGACAAACTTCTGTCCGTCTCTTATATCATTTTTAAATACTAGGACAAATTTCTGTCCATTTCTTGTGTCATTCTTTAAATACTGTTTCCACTAATTTCTTTACACAAGAATGCAAAGTTATCACTTACTGGTTCGGTGAGCCCTGATGGCCTGGTCTCTCGTCTGAGTTCTCAGCTCCGCACCGTAGCCTTGGGAGTGTTCCGTCGTCCGAGGATCAGACGCATAGGGCCCACCCAGGGGACGCCAAATTGTAATGGAAATTTCTAATAAACACTTCAGAACGCTTAACAGTTGTCTTTTCAGTCATTTATTATAGTAGATCATATAAAAGATATATAAAATAGGAAAGGAAAGAGAAGAATAGAAGAAGACACCACTTCTGATGATGCCGAGCATAGGCGGTTTTAAACGGGGGCCAGAGGGGGCCAGTGCCCCTGTAAAATTGCTCCTGGCCCCTGTTGTGGCCCCTGTGCTGAACAGATAATAAGATTTATTAATTTCGACGTGCGCTGGCTCGAAGATCGGAACTGACATGACGGAGTGTTCTACACGGACTCCTTAAAGCGCTACACGCACACTGTTACCTGCAGCAGAAAGACCAGCAGCAGCACGAATTGTAAACTTCGGACGTGAGTGATAACAGCTGTCACGTCCGAAGTTTTTTGATTGAAAAGCCATCAGATACAGTAGCGTTGACACGTTTCACTGAGCCATATAAAGAAGTATTTTTTGAGCTCTTTAGACTATGCAAAATAGCTGTGGCACTCCCAGTGAGCTCTGCCTCTTGTGAGCGGAGTTTCTCCACTTTGAAACTGGTGAAGACCTACGGTACCTCCGATCCACCATTAGTGAGGAGCGTCTAAGCAATCTTGGTGTGCTCAGCATTGAATCCAGAAGGTCCAAGGCTTTGAACCTTGATGCATTTGTAGACCGTTTCTCAAGGAGTCACAATCGCAGAATCTTGTTGTTGTAGTGTTTCAGCCTGCTGTGAATGCTATAGGGTGATTCTGAGACCACTGTATGTAAATTTATTTTTTCTTTCTATTTTTCCCCCCTGCTGTACATAAAGAGTGAGATGACAGTGTGATTTAGATAAAGATAGTGATTGTACATTCAAGTCTCATGCTGTGAAAAAGAAAATTCATTCATGCTGTGAATTTAAAAAGTGTCATTGGACAGATAAAAGGTTCATTGTATGCAAAAATAGAAATCTTATTTTACAAAAAAGAGAAACATGGTTTTAAGATTTATTGAGCACAATTTATTTTATGTTTAGGCTATTGAGACAGAATGTTTATCTCATTGTATTTATGCTCAATGTATTTTGTTTTGGTTTTAAATAAGCTAAACAAAACATTTTGAACGCTTAAATATTGCCATGTTTTTTCCTTATATGTGCCCCCCTGAAAAAACACTGGCCCCACCTCGGCCCCCCTAGTAATTTTGGTCTAGAACCGCCACTGATGCCTTGAGTACGCGCACTCTGAGTTGTGTTTTAGGAATGTTATCTATTATACTCTGAAAGCATTCGCTCACTGCTTGTGTCTTCACGTGATTGGCTCAAGATTTTCTATGAAGCTTTGTTAGAGCGTGCACCTGGCGTGCGGGTGGATGCGTAGTTATGAGAACTCAGGCACCCTGCTTATCACCACCAAGGTCAGGAAAGGTGGTTACATCATGAGAAGATGCAAGCTAGGATGAACTCAAGCACCCTGCTCATTACCACCAAGGCCACAGAAAAGCGATTACAACATAGGAAAAAACATCTTTCTCAGTATAGGCCACTTGAGCTCAACACACAGAAACACAGAGAATAATAATGTTCATCCATTAAAAATTCCCTCACAAAATGAAAGGATGCTTTATTCCTTTCAGAAAACTGAAATATGGGTTCTAGCTATACCCATGAGTGCATGCATTCCCCAGAAGAACTGCCTCCTATCATTCTGCCATCAACTGATCATGTTAAATAATGCTGCGGAGAAATCACTGAACTTGATTTTATCCAGTCTATGGACATGACCTCACCCTAATGATTACTGATAGGCTGTCTCAATGTCACCTGTGAAAAAAGCAATTATGTTTTAGAAAAGAAAAACACATCCACTTTCAAAGCTACTTCACAGTAACGAGTAATGAGGACTTTGATCCAAATGTAGTGGAGTAAAAAGTACGATATTTGTCTTTCAAATGTAGTGAAGTTAAAGTCATAAGTTGCCAAAAAAAATACTCAAGTAAAATACAGATACTCAAAAAGTGTACTTAAGTACAGTACTTGAGTAAATGTACTTCATTACTGTCCACCTCTGCTCGCCTCTCCTTTTCCTCTCCTCCTTTCCTTTTACCTTCTCCTTTCCTCTCGCCTACAGCACTGGCTTATGTTAAATACAACACATAGATGGAAATGTTTTGTGCAGAATATGCAAAGTGAATTTGGTTGATTAAAAAAAGTTAAAATGATCAGTACTGTCTGCAGGTACAAGGCAATGAAATGCAGATTGCATTTAACCAGAAGTGCATAGCAGCAAATAACATAAGTGTAATATACAAATATAAATGTACAGGAATTACAGTATATACAAAAATTCTCTCCCAAGCCAACGCATGCCAGAATCTCAAACAGATAGGACCATTCAACTCTGTCAAAGGCCTTTTCAGCATCCAGTGACAGTAGGGCAGTATCTGTTGCCCCCTTTTGATTATAAAGGATATTCAAAAGCCTTCTAATGTTGTGGAAGCCTTGTCTGCTGTGGATAAAACCATTCTGATCTCTCCCAATTATCTTTGACAATGTTTCTTCAATCCCTCTGGCTAAAAGCTTACTCAGTATTTTTAAATCTGCATTTAGAAGACTGATTGGCCTCAAGTTTTCACATTTATTATTTGGTTTACCTGGCTTTGGGAGAAGGGTGATCAATACTCCTCTTAAAGACAATGGCAAGATACTGTTTTGAAAAGACTCTATAAACATTTCTAAAAGTGGAGTCAGTCATTTGTTTTTAAATTTCTTATAAATTTCAATTGGAAGGCCATCAGACCCCGGTGGTTTCCCTGTTTTAATACTATCAATCACTGCAGATAACTCCTCTACTGTAATATCTTTCTCTAAATTAGCTTTAAGAGCTTCTGGTATACTGGGTATATTTATTCTATCTAGAAAGGCTTTCAGCTCCAAATTGTCATGATTTATTTCTGAACTATAGAGTCCTTCATAAAATTTCCTGAAAGTCTCATTTATTTCTGTTGGGTCTACAATGGTATTTCCTTGATCATTCTGCAATGAAGTGATAGATCTTTCACTCTGTAATTGCTTGAGGTGCCATGCCAACACTTTCCCAGGTTTTTCTCCCTGATCATAGAATGTTTGTTTAAGTCGCAGCAGACTGGCCATCGCTTTGGATGCCAATAGTTCATTATATTATGCTCTAAGCAACAATAGACTTTGATGGGATTCTGGGGACTTTGTTTAGTAATACTCATTTTCCAACACCCTTATTTTTGCCTTTAAATTTTTTGCATTTAGAAATGTTTGTTTTGCTTTAGAACTAGTAATGTTGGTTATTTGGCCCCTGATAAAGGCCTTAAAGGCTTCCCATCTTATACTCACTGTAGTTTCTGTTGTATTCATTTCAAAATAGAGATCGAGTTGTTCATCCAGGAAGGCGACAAAGCCAGGGTCAGCCAACCATTTTTGTTTGCAACACCAAGTCTTAGCATCTCTCACCAATTTCAAATCACAATATACTAATGAATTTGAGGCATGGTCTGAAATTAGGATGGCATCCTAAGTGCATTCCTTGATTCTATACCTTAGTTCTGCTCATACCAGAAATAAGTCAATTCTTGAATAGGACTTGAGTACACCAGAGGACATGAAAACTTTAAATCATCAGGATTTTCTTCCCTCCAGATATCAATTAGATTAAATTCTTTCATGAAGTGATGTATTATTTATGCAAAACTAAACTTTTTTTTTGCCCCCCACAATCTGTGCCAGGAAAGGTGTCCCATTTCAGCAACAAGCTGTGTGCAGATCTTATTTTTTTTATGTTTTTCTTTATGAAAGCTTGTAAATGAAGGGTTTCTTTCCAAGTCTATTTTACTACAATCGGAGAAAAATCTAAATTTCAGCTAATCATTAACAATTCCATTATTTCTAATAAGGATTGGATTGGATTGGATTGGATTAACTTTAATACTCCCCAAAGGGGAAACTCAGTGCCACCATCAACATACAAGACACAACACAACATGAAGCAAGACATTAAAACAAGTACAGGACAGAAGATATAGCAAAGAGCAACATAGAGAAGCAGACCATGGCAATGGACCACCAACATGTGCAACATACAGCAGTATAAGCAAGGAAGAAAACAAGCATCAACAGTTAATGGCAATGGACCACCAACATGTGCAACACAAAACAGTATAAAAAGAACCATGCATACACATACATGCACATACACACATATGCCTAAGTAAATAAATAAATAAATAATAGTGAGTCAATAAAAACAACACTTTATCAAAGGTGCTTATTAAAAAACCTAACTGCAGAAGGTACAAAAGATCTCCTGAATCTCTCAGTTGAGCAGCTGGGGAAGAGGAGTCGCTGACTCCTACCACTTCTTACAAAGAAACTATGAAGAGGATGGTCCTCTTCTGCCACAATCCTTTTCATTTTTCTCATGGTTCTCTGTTCAATTACTTCTTCTAGAGAACTGGGGCTGAGACCAATAATTGAGCCTGCTTTTCTGATCAGCTTGTTGAGCCTGTTCCTGTCCTCCCCTGACAAACAGCTACCCCAGCACACTACCGCATAAAAGAGGACACTGCCCAGAATCCCATTATAAAAAGTGTAAGGTGGACCTAAATGACATTCATTTAACTAAACTGAGATATTTCAGACATTTTCAAAAATGGTTAGTGAGAAAATGTTATGTAGTGCTCAAATATGTTTCTTCTTTTCCCTATATAGCCAGTAAGGGCACCACTGATGACATTTTTAACAGTATAGGCCCTAGATATTTTTGGAGAAGTTTTAAGTCATGATGAGAAAAACAAGAAAACGCTTGTGGAGCTATTAAAGCAGGTGCCATTGTAGTAAAAATAAAATAATAATAATAATAATAATAATAATAATAATAATAATGGGTTGTTGTGTTTGATGTTCCTCATATTATAAAAGTAACAAACTGACAGTCTCTCTCTGTCTGTCTGTGTGTCTGTATGTCTCTCTTTGTGTCTGTCTCACACAGTCTCACTTGGCTCTTCTTGAGGTGAATTGTAGAGATGCTGTTGATAGCTGTCTGTGGAACGCTGTGTGGACATTTTGCAGATGGGTACACTAAAAATCTGCACTAATGTTATTGATGGTATGCAGTGATATGTAAACTATATGTAGATGTATAGAAAAGTTGACACAGTTATATTTGCCTTTTCCTGCTGTGTGCCACTTGCTGTCATGCTGTTAATAATTGTTTGGTTGTTTTTTGCTATTGGGAATATCAGAATATATTCTATCCACATTCACTGGATATGAGCAATCGTGCACTCTGAATGTCTACTCTACTACTAGGATATCAGCTCATATACTGTGAGTAGAGAAAAACAAAATGGTGGCGGGTGTTGCTGAACCAACCTAAGGAAGAAATAAAAACTCTCCTCGAAAACAAATCCCCAAATAATAAAAAAAGCAACAATATATGGAATAAAAGTATTTGATGGTAAGAACGTATCTTTTTTTTTATTGTTCAAGAATTATAATTATAGCATTTTTCACAAATTGCTACTGTCATTTCACCGGTTTGTTTACATTCTCAGCGGAAATTATTTTGTCGGATGTTTTGGATAAAGTTTTTATTTATTGAATTTGCAAAAAATGAAAATAAAAAATGCTCTGTTTCTCAAATTCCAATGAATGTGGATAGAATAAAACAGTTATTTCACTCAATCTCGTCATACATAGCTTATAGCCAACTTGGCTATCAGCTCATGTACAAGTCAATTTCGTGGAATAACTGTTAAATATTCCACACACATTTGACCTTTTGAACGACTGCTCCATTCTCATTGTCTTCTTTATATTAGGCCTCTATATGGTGCTGTAAATTAAAATTCTTTTGACTTGAGTCATATATAAAAAGGTGTTTAACTGTCAGGATGTTCATTTTTCAGTGTTGGTGGCTGTGTAAATGTATATAAGGACATTTAAATTAGGGGTGGGCAAAAATATCGATACGGCGATATATCGCGATACTTTGTCTTCCGATTCAATATCGATACTCGAAATTTGAATATCGATATTTTTTCAAATAATAAATCATGTTTCAGACGGGTTTGTAAATCCAGTACGACTTCCGCACCTCCGCTCCGCAAGGTGTCGCTGTGCCGCTCCCTCACTGCAAGGCACACTTTGTCTTCTCTTTTTTTCCCGGCAGTTGCAGTGAGGAAAAAAACAAGCAAGCATGGCTGTTAACGTAAACCTAGAGACGCCGCCGAACTTTAAGGCAGATGTTTGGAGGCACTTTGGATTCCAAAGGAAAGGAGAAAAAAAAAACAGTGAACTGGACAAAGAGTACGCACTTTGCAAAACCTGTTTCGCTCCAATTAGATATTCAATTTCTACTGCAGGTGACATAATCAGCTCTCAGAGGAGCTGTCTCACCTCTGAGCATGCTGACCAGTTGCTCTCCCTGAAGAAGAACATGCAGTTTTGAAATGTGTGCTCACAGTACAGGTTTGGATTAAACTTTACACAAGTACTAAGCACAAGTTAAATGTTCTCAGGTATATGTTCTCAAGTTTACAAAGAACAAATTGATATTAGTGTTAGCACTGAAATGTATGTGCAGTCTGCAGTGCAAGTTTTCATAAAACAATTTGATTCTGCTTGTTAAGCAGCACTGATGTGTCCATGCTTACAGAAAAGTTGAGAATACTAGCACAGAAATGGGAATTTTCTGTATGTTGTAGTGAAGCAACTCTTGGTTTTGCCAGCAGTGGAATAGAGACAAATATATGTCTGGCAAGAGTGTGTAGTTATGTATGTGAAATGTAATTTTACACTGGTCAATAAATTCTGATTTTCTTCAGTGACACAGATATCGTGATGTGGTTGAAATTTCTTGCAATATATCGATTATCACTGAATCGCTGTACCGTGATATTATCGTTATCGTGGGCCATAGTATTGTATCGTGAGGTATCTGGTGATACCCAGCCCTAATTTAAATATGGTTGTCTTTTGACTTTTGTTTTCAAGAGTGCTTTCTTCCTTGTTTTCTTGTGTGACCCTTTGAGAAGCCCAGGCCTAAATTATTACTTCTACAAACTACTACTACTACGACTATTAATAATAATAATAATAATAATAATAATAATAATAAAAGCAGCAGTGGCAACAACACCATTTGCACAGAAATCAACTTTTACTGGCACAATCAAAGAAAATCCCAGACATTTTGGCCCAGCACACTCCAGCCCTTGGGGAAAACTAATTGGGGGACCCTGGTCTAAGGCATTTAAACTTGGCAGAGCCCATCCCTCTCCAAGCTTGATCAATGGACAATTTAGAGTAGCCAGTCACCAGGGGAAACCGGAGCACCTGGAGGAAACCCACACAGACAAAACATGCAAATCTCACACAGAAAGGCCTCTCTTTGGTCATGAGGTTTGAACATAGAACCTTCTTGCTGTGAGGCAACAGTGCTAACCACTACACCACCTCAAATATGTTTACTCAAAGTTAAATGCACAGTTTCTTTGAAATTCACCTTCAAACTGGACTGGGAACAATGCGATAACTGCCAATATCACTGAATCAGCCTATAGCAGTGTCGCAAGACAGACACTTGCAATCGAAGATGACTTGTGGTCTGTCAGTCAGTGGTGCATGAATGTTTTGTAAAATGCATTAATGACACTGCTTAATTATTTTTAACTCTTCACCCACAATTATACTACAATATTTCCATGGTTTTATGACCAATGGCATGTGCACATGACCTAATAGAACAGAATCTACTAGCTGAAGGACTTGGTGAGTTTTGAACCTGACAGCTACTGGGACTTGGCAGATTTTGGAAACAAAATACATTTTACATAGGCTCCAAATATTGGCCTTAAGCATTTTTGATCATAACACTTATTTATTAGGATGGACAACAAGATTTTTGGTTCATTTAATGTTTTAGCACTTTTTGTTTTTAAGCTGGACTTAGCAGGTTTTGGAAATCAGCCCTTGAGATGTTCTAGCAAATGCTCTCTGTCAACACAGACCTACTGCCAGAAACCGACAGGAAGACAAAAGCCTTTACATTAGACCTGTGTTTCCCAACTCAGCTTCTGAGATTGATCAGGACAAGTTATGGATCAGGACAGCTGTTATTATTTGAAAGATGTCACAGGAAAACTAGGGGGAAAATTAATGTTAAGAGTGTTAATGTTTGTTCTGTTGTTTCTTACAAATGTGTCAGATGTAAACATTTAACACATTTATGTTAACAAGTTATTGGTCCTTTTTTATTTCATTCACTCGATCCACTATTAGACAGTTGTACATGATACAGTTTGGGTTTTGTTTTTGTAAGCTTGATACTGATCTTCATGTTTACAAACAAAAATTCTTTAGTCTTGGTGATTCATCACTGCCCCAGAATGTACACTGCAGTTGTAATGTCAAGGAATTTCCACACTGCCTCAAACTAACAGGTTCTACTGGTCTCACTTAAACACATATTCAATATGCCACAAAGTGAGTGTAAAACAGAATGATGTGTGAAAGTCCATGCAGAAGGAACAAGTGCAACTGTAACACAGATACTTCAACAAGCTTTGTGTATGTTTGGAAATTCAAGCCTTTCAGTGTCTCTGTATTATTATTTCAGATAGCTTATCACTTCTTTTTCTCCACACAGGAAACTAAAAATAATTATTCACAGTCAAGGGTTAAAAATGGTTTTCATTTTGCCAGGAATGTGAAAAGAACAGTGAAATATAAAACAGTTAAATGTGTGTAAAGTCTGTGGTAATAATAACAGTAATAATTGTTTGTGTTAATAGTGTGTGCGTGTGTTCACTGCTTCAGATGGGTTAAATGCAGAAGATGAATTTCACTGTGCTTGAAGTGTGCATGTGACGAATAAAGGTTTCTTATTATTATTATTTAATTTATAGTACAACCCCAATTCCAAAAAAGTTGGGACAAAGTACAAATTGTAAATAAAAATGGAATGCAATAATTTACAAATCTCAAAAGCTGATATTGTATTCACAATAGAACATAGACAAAATATCAAATGTTGAAAGTGAGACATTTTGAAATTTCATGCCAAATATTGGCTCATTTGAAATTTCATGACAGCAACACATCTCAAAAAAGTTGGGACAGGGTCAGTAAGAGGATGGAAAAGTTAAAGGTACAAAAAAGGAACAGCTGGAGGACCAAATTGCAACTCATTAGGTCATTTGGCAATAGGTCATTAACATGACTGGGTATAAAAAGAGCATCTTGGAGTGGCAGCCATACTGGGTGCCTGTGATCTTCGGGCCCTTAGACGGCACTGCATCACATACAGGCATGCTTCTGTATTGGAAATCACAAAATGGGCTCAGGAATATTTCCAGAGAACATTATCTGTGAACACAATTCACCGTGCCATCCGCCGTTGCCAGCTAAAACTCTATAGTTCAAAGAAGAAGCCATATCTAAACATGATCCAGAAGTGCAGACGTCTTCTCTGGGCCAAGGCTCATTTAAAATGGACTGTGGCAAAGTGGAAAACTGTTCTGTGGTCAGACGAATCAAAATTTGAAGTTCTTTATGGAAATCAGGGACACCGTGTCATTTGGACTAAAGAGGAGAAGGACGACCCAAGTTGTTATCAGCGCTCAGTTCAGAAGCCTGCATCTCTGATGGTATGGGGCTCACACACATTAGTGCGTGTGGCATGGGCAGCTTACACATCTGGAAAGACACCATCAATGCTGAAAGGTATATCCAGGTTCTAGAGCAACATATGCTCCCATCCAGACGACGTCTCTTTCAGGGAAGACCTTGCATTTTCCAACATGACAATGCCAAACCACATACTGCATCAATTACAGCATCATGGCTGTGTAGAAGAAGGGTCCGGGTACTGAACTGGCCAGCCTGCAGTCCAGATCTTTCACCCATAGAAAACATTTGGCGCATCATAAAACGGAGGATACGACAAAAAAGACCTAAGACAGTTGAGCAACTAGAATCCTACATTAGACAAGAATGGGTTAACGTTCCTATCCCTAAACTTGAGCAACTTGTCTCCTCAGTCCCCAGACGTTTACAAACTGTTGTAAAGAGAAAAGGGGATGTCTCACAGTGGTAAACATGGCCTTGTCCCAACTTTTTTGAGATGTGTTGTTGTCATGAAATTTAAAATCACCTAATTTTTCTCTTTAAATGATACATTTTCTCAGTTTAAACATTTGATATGTCATCTATGTTCTATTCTGAATAAAATATGGAATTTTGAAACTTCCACATCATTGCATTCCGTTTTTATTTACAATTTGCACTTTGTCCCAACTTTTTTGGAATTGGGGTTGTGTATTAAAAAGATGCAGAGGTGGAATGTTACACTTTTTCTTTTTTATAGCCTTTAGAGTGTGTTTAGATAACTCTACGCTCTGCCACGCTCTAAGGACACGCCCTGACTTACACTCTGCAAATTTTTTTCATTCTTATTTTCTCTGTTACCAAGGGCAACCAGGGGACCCATTTTGTGTTCAGCCATTTTGAGTTCATCCATTTTGAGTTCAGACATTGAGTTCAGCCATTTTGTGGACTCTACTGTTAAACTTGTAACAGTAAAAACAAAACAAATAAAATAAATTAAAATGAAACTTATACTGTTCTAATATTTTCTTATCAGTTATGTTGTACTCTCTCTCTCTCTCTCTCTCTGTGTGTGTGTGTGTGTGTGTGTGTGCGTGTGTACCATGAAATAATGCACTTCAGTGAAGTGAAGCCACTGACTAGCATACAGGTTGGATTTGCAAGTAGACACACAACAGCAACTCTGCAGTGAAAACAAAATATTCTTTTGACTCTACAAATTAATACAAAATATTGTAACATTAAAAGCGACAGTCAAAGCTGAACAAAAAGCAAAGCACATTAAAACTGTCAGGTTCAAAGGCTGTAACTGTTAAAATGGAGACAAAAAAACAAACAAAAGTGTGTTCAGGTAATCCTTCTAAATGATTTAATGATTTGTCTGTCGTGTTCAACCCTTAGTATATAATTGCATAATGTTCTACTTACAGTGGCGGTTCTAGACCAAAATTACTAGGGGGGCCGAGGTGGGGCCAGTATTTTTTCAGGGGGGCACGTAAGGAAAAAACGGCAATATTTAAGCGTTCAAAATGTGTTTAGTTTATTTAAAACCAAAAAAAAAATACATTGAGCATAAATACAATGAGATAAACATTCTGTCTCAATAGCCTAAACATAAATTGTGCTCAATAAATCTTAAAACCATGTTTCTCTTTTTTGTAAAATAAGATTTCTATTTTTGCATACAATGAACCTTTTATCTGTCCAATGACACTTTTTAAATTCACAGCATGAATGAATTTTCTTTCACAGCATGAGACTTGAATGTACAATCACTATCTTTATCTAAATCACACTGTCATCTCACTCTATGTACAGCAGGGGGGAAAAATAGAAAGAAAAAATAAATTCACATACAGTGGTCTCAGAATCACCCTATAGCATTCACAGCAGGCTGAAACACTACAACAACAAGATTCTGCGATTGTGACTCCTTGAGAAACGGTCTACAAATGCATCAAGGTTCAAAGCCTTGGACCTTCTTGATTCAATGCTGAGCACACCAAGATTGCTTAGACACTCCTCACTAATGGTGGATCAGAGGTAGGTCTTCACCAGTTTCAAAGTGGAGAAACTCCGCTCACAAGAGGCAGAGCTCACTGGGAGTGCCACAGCTATTTTGCATAGTCTAAAGAGCTCAAAAAATACTTCTTTATATGGCTCAGTGAAACGTGTCAACGCTACTGTATCTGATGGCTTTTCAATCAAAAAACTTCGGACGTGACAGCTGTTATCACTCACGTCCGAAGTTTACAATTCGCGCTGCTGCTGGTCTTTCTGCTGCAGGTAACAGTGTGCGTGTAGCGCTTTAAGGAGTCCGTGTAGAACACTCCGTCATGTCAGTTCCGATCTTCGAGCCAGCGCACGTCAAAATTAATAAATCTTATTATCTGTTCAGCACAGGGGCCACAACAGGGGCCAGGAGCAATTTTACAGGGGCACTGGCCCCCTCTGGCCCCCGTTTAAAACCGCCTATGTCTACTTACTTTCAGTGTCTGATTAAATCAGATATCATTTTGCCAGATTTGTTTTGTTTGCACACAAGCCCATGTGCAAAGACAAGTCCATGTTCCTCTTTCCTATGTGCTGGAAAACCTCAAAACAAGTGTCAGTTAACAACTCCACTTGAGGCTTTGGAGTCTAACTGTAATTGTATTGTCATATAGGGTTGCCCCCCCCCCCCCCCCCCCCCCCCCCGCAAATTGCTTCCAGTGAACCTAGAATAATTGGAGAGGAAGTGATGCAACCCATAACATTACATTTTCAAAATGAATATTATTTCATGATTGCTCAAAGGATGTTATTTAAGCATTCTCAGATAAGCAGGCAAAGCAGCACTTAATCAGAAGCAGAATCTCTTCATTCTCCAGTGCTCAGGTATACACTGGAACTGGTCCACGTGGAAACAAATGACAAAGTATATGTAGGGACAACACAACAATATCACACACTAGGATACAAAATGTACAGCACAGGGGAGAACACTAATCACACTAGATAAACGAGACGTATTACTATAATATGTGTATAATACATCTTGCTATGGATTTCTGTTAGGGCTGGGCGATTCACCCCAAAAAAAAAACCTTCGATTTTTTAATAAAAAACTCGATTCACGATTCACGATTCGATTCAATGACCACCTTCAAAATAAAATGACTGCTCACGGTAAATGTATTTCCAAACCACATTTATTTTCATAAGAGGCTTCAATAACTGTATTCAGCAAAAAAAAAGTGCTTGTGCACTGTAGTTTTATGGACCCGCACTCCAATCAGCTATTAAAGAGCCCAAAGCCTGACGTAACACATCCAATAAAAAAACTCAACTGTTAATTTTAAAGAAGTGCAAACATTCTTCATAAGGAGCCTAGCAATAACAGCAGGCTTCAAACATTCCATAAACATCTTAATAGAAATGTAAAAAAGTAAGTGCAGACATTCTTTGTGAGGAAAAGGAGCCTAGCAGCAACAGCAGGCTTCAAACATTCCATTAACATCTTAATTGAAAACAAAAAAATACTCTTGATGAACTGTATGTGTGTGAAAGTGCACGTGTGTGTGTGGGAGGGAGGGAGAGAGAGAACTCTGCCTCTGTGTGTATGTGTGCATGAGAGAGAGAATTGTGTGGGGGGGGGGACTCTGCCTCTGTGTGTATGTGTGTGCATGAGAGAGAGAGAGAGAGAGAGAGAGAATTGTGTGTGTGTGAGTGTGTGTATGAGAGATGTGCGTGTATGAGAGAGAGAGAGAGAGCGGGCAAGCATACTGTGTGTATGGATACTGTAGTGAATCCTTCCTCTTGTTGCAAAAATTTCAAAAGCTAGTGCAGACATTCTTTTTAAACATTTTTCGCAAGAAAAATGAGCCTATCCACAACATCAGGCTTCAGACAAGCTCGGTTGCAGGTAACTATACCCCCACCCACACTAAAAACTCTCTCCGACGGAGCGCTAGTTGCTGGAATGGCGAGATATTTTCTGGCCAGGCGACTGAGTCTGCTGAAGTTGGGCTCATGCCGCTTCCACCAATCAAGTGGGTCAGTGTCAGGGTCCACCTCAGGACCCAGTAAGTAGGATGTCAGCTCTGCTTCAATTCTGTCCTTTTCTGACTTGTAGGACTGTGACCCAGCAGCAGGCGCTGCTTTCTTGAAGAAAGCAGCTAAATTTTTTTTCTTTGGGGAGCTCTTCTCCAGCGGTTGCTCAGTAGGGCGCTCATCCAGGCAAAGATCCGCAAGCTCATTTATGGCGCTCTCCTTGATTTTGTCCAATTTTCCAGGGGTGATGTAGGTGGTGCGGAATCTTGGGTCCATCATTGATGCCATGTCTAAGAGTTCATCATTCTCTGGATCGCTGTACTTGTCTTCCAAGTAGCTGAGAATGTTCCTCTTGATTGTAGTGATGAGGGGTAGGTCACCCTCTTGTGCCTGCAGGAGGTTGGTTCGGAAGAGATGTAGTACGGGTTTGATACAGGACACACTCACATATGACTCCCCTGATAACGCATCTGTGAATTCTTGGAGGGGCTGTATGGCTTTGTTTATGGCTTCTAGCACCTCAAGATCCTGCCACGTTGGAATGAGATGGCGTGTTTTCTTATCACCCGCTAGTATGCGGGTTATGGCCTTCTCTTGTTCCAAAAAGCGTTCTATCATTTTTTGACGCGAACCCCATCTGGTTGGGGACTCTGTTATCAGCTGATGAGGAGGAAGGCCAAGCTCAGTTTGCAGTTCAGCCATGTCCCTTCGTTTCTTCCAACTGTACGAAAAGGCAGAAACTGCCTTTCGGCACAGTCCTAGGGCACGATCTGTTTTATCATCTTTAACACCATTCACTGCAACAAAGAAGAATAAGAAGGAGAAACAATATTTAGTCAGGATTTTTAAAAGCACATCAATACACACAAAGCTTCTACTTTTATCATATAGAAACCTGTGATCCTTTAAAATGTGATTCAGATAATACCAGATCTCACCAGTATTAATTTTGTCATCCATTTTTCAATTTAGACTTAGTCTTGTGTCAAAGCTCGTTCTTAGTCATTTTTGTTAGTCAAAATTCAGTTTACTTAAAGTCTCAAAGGCTCATTGATTAACATGTTTTTGTCTCCTCTAGTCTGGCAAAATGAACACTGGATCTCACTTAAATGTTAAATGGTGACAAATGGATCAATCAGACGTTTTTGGGGCTCAAACTACAACCCCAGATAATATAATATCCATGTACATTAATTTGCAATAGTAGTTAGAATGAATATGCTTTCTACATAATCCAGTAACCCCACATAACGGTTTTTTTTTTTTGCTGTGGTAACCACCCTGACGTGTGCTAAAAAGTCATTAATCCAAATACCATAATCCAGAAAGCTTTTACTGTAATGCACCAAGTTATATCATAAACATACCTATGGCATTATGGAGTCGATGCCCAAAGCATTTCAGGTTAGGCCAGTTGTTGTCTTTCATGGCTTTAATTACGTTGGAGCCGCTGTCGGTTGTGATGCAGGTCAGTCGCTCCTCGGGAAGGCTCCAGCTGCTGAGTGCGTCTTTTAACTCGAGAGCTATGCTTTCGCCTGTATGATCCTGCGGGAAGTATGAGGTTTGTAGACACACACTTCGAATTTTCCAACTTTCGTTGACGTAGTGAACCGTAAGGCTCATGTACGGCTGCATGGTTCGACTAGACCACAAGTCCGTAGTGGCAGCATAAAAATCAATTCCTTGCAACTCGCTTAACACCTTCTGTCGAGTAAGATTGTACAGTTGAGGAAGCGCAACACCCGAAAAGTACTTGCGGCTAGGAACGTTGTACCGAGCATCCAGAACCTTTAGCATATGCTGAAACCCCCTCTTCTCTACTGAATAAATCGGAAGCATGTCGGTGGCTATGAAGTATGTAATTGCATCCGTAATAGCTTTCCATCTTGCTCCACTCTTCTCATACGGGACACAGCTTGAAAAGCTTTGCGGTAGAGTGGATTGTTTGGCAGATGTTGACTTAGCAGTGGAAGTACGGCTAGGAATGCTTTCTTTCCGTAGAACGCAGCATTTCTCCCATTCGGTGGGATGTTTTCGTTTCAAGTGTTGAAACAGATTTGTCGTGCTGCTGCAGGTAACGACAACTGGTTTCAGACACACTTTGCAAAGCGGTGTTGTTTGCTTTTCATCTGTTTCAGCAAAGCGGTACCAGTTCCAGATTACTGATGTAGTTGTGCCTATTTTGGGCAGGAGCCTCTCTTTCTCATCGTCTTCACTCGCCATGTTTGTTTGAACTAGAGAAACTGCAGGACGTGTACGGAAAGCCTCGAGGGTTCTTTGGAGAATGTAAAAATGCGTGCGCTGCGGGCTTGCGGCCTGGAAATTGATGTCGGGACAGTGGATTGGTGAATATAAAAATGACATGCGTGCACCATGGTCTTGGAAACATGAACGACAAAGGATAGTGCATTGGCGAATGTAAAAAATGATATGCCTGCGCCGTGGGCTATAAAACATGAGCGACACATAGACAGTGGATAAATAAATAAATAAATAAACCGTAAAACTCGAGTTTCTTAAAAAATTAATCGATTTCACGTGCCCACTCGATTTTAAAACCGCATCGATTTTTTGCCCAGGCCTAATTTCTGTGTGTAGTGCAACATGTATAGAATAGAATATAACGTGCACACATGAAGAGGCAAACAGTAGTTCAAAAGTCTAGGTAATGGTGTACTCGCTACCATAGATGGGTTACAAGGCACAAAGCATGATTTCTTCTGTTATCACAATGAGACCAGCACACACAAATATAAATATCAGAACTTTTTATCTATAATGGTAATATGTGTTTGAGGGAATATTGTTTCATGAAATCATACCTCTAATCCACGTACCATATCTTCCAAAAGCAAGCAGTGCAGATGGACACAGAGGCAGAAATAAGTCAGATTTTGTCACTGGCCAGAAGGGATAGTTGATTTAGAAATGTACTGGCCCTTCCCAATTCCAGGTGGCCCTTCAGTCTGTCTATCATGAGAATATTGTAGTACTTGAGACCAGTCATGGTCTCAAGACCTCTTTTTGAAGGTCTCAGTATTGTCTCGGAATCACCCACATTTTTACTCAGTCTTGTCTCGGTCTTAGACATAGAAGACTGGATTTTATTGGAAGAACAGTCAAGACCACAACTTTGGGGATTTCATTAAATTGCTTGTGCATCGTCTGATTTATTTGTTAATGTCAATACTGTCATTGGATAGAAATCCTCCTGCTTTAAATGCAACCAATAATGTGACTCATTGCTAATTCAAAATTTTCATTACTGTTAATGGCCATCACCCCTCCCCACCCTTCTTTACACCCACTGGTCTCATCCTGGTCTTGACTCGGTCTTGCCCTGCTTTGGTCTTGGCCTTGACTTGGTCTCAACCTCTCAAAGTCTCGGTTTTGTCTTGTTCTTGATACACTCTGTTCTTGGGCATGACTTGATTTTGGTTTAGGTAGTCTTAACTGCAACACTAGCATGAGATCAGGGATAGACTAAAGAGGGGATAGATGATGTTCTATTACGTATGTCTGTGTGTACCTTCTCTCCAGAAACTTCCTCTTGAACTGTGCCAACCTTCTGTCCAGAAACTTCCTCTTGCACTGTGCCAGCCTTCTCTCCAGAAACTTCCTCTTGTATTGTGTCTACCTTCTCTCCAGAAACTTCCTCTTGCACTATGTCTACCTTCTTGCCAGAAAGTTTTAAAAAATTAAATAAATAAATGTTCACTAACAGCTTAATAGTGAAATACAAGTGCCGCCATTTGCAATATGCATGGCGACCAATCACGGGCAAGATGACAAAAACAGGAAATGAAATGCACCTTGTAATAAATACATGCAACATGATTGGCTCTCTCACGATCTCATTCATAAATGCAGTTTATGTATGCAAGCAAATATCATCTATATACATGTAGGTGCAATAGGCTTATCAAATCAGTCTCATGTAAAAAGGAATCAGTCTCATAAATTCATTAATCATTAATTCAAGTGTCTAATAGTTTATAGCTAAGCTATTAAAATCGATGAAATACGTAACTTAGTGGTGATGCTGCTATAGTTTATTGAGTATTGTAGCTCTAATGCAATATGTTTACTCTCGATCTATAACATACATATAACAACCAAATGGGTGAAGGCAATTAGAATACTTGTTCGGCAGAGGTTGGCATTCAGTGGGTGTTATAGCAATAAACAAGACACAGTTTATTCCAAAGATATCATTTATTGAAATAGCTGACATGAATTAGCAAACTAATACTGATCAGATATAGCAAAAATAGCAGCCAAGGAATAATTCAATATAAATGGTGATACAATGTATACAAATAAGAATCAGTAGTGTATATGATGATAATTAAGGCACTAATGGTGATCAGAAGTAATAAGCTATATGCCAGTGTTACAGTGTAGGGGCGAGTGGATGTTAAAATGTGATAGGGAAATCACGTGTTTATGTGTGTGTGTGTGTGTTGGTTTTTATGGTTTGGCTGGACTTTACACCTGATTATGTACCGACTCTACGCGGACCTGAGGGGATTACCACTCCTAGCACTGCGAATATTCGATCCATGCGTGTAGGCCATACCACAAAGCACTGAAATGTCTTTGCCTACTAGCAAAAGTTGTCCTTGGAAAGTCTTGGAGATGGGGTTGGACAGGTGGATCTGCTCTTGATCTCGAAATGTCTAAAATGAGAAAAATGCACCATAAGCCATCTGAACCATGTCACCAAACATTTCCATATACATTTATTTATAAACTGCACAAATATGATTTATACCTGCAGGAGGCCCACTCAACCCAGGGTTGGTCCTGGCTGTTGGCGCAGGTCTAATCTGTTGATATCTGTCAGTTTAACCACACAACATAACATTAGAATAATAGTTGCACTTGGTGATGTCAGGTTTGTATCATAAAGCATCATATCCTAGCAATGTTACATGCAATTTAACCACAATTATAATACAAAAAGTAAACAATGGTGGTAGGCATACTGCTTACCTTGCGAAGAGTGTGGATTGTGTTACTGGGTCAATGTCTGAAACACAACAGCTGAAATTATCACCATGATAAATTTGAGTGATTTTGACACAGGTACATCAGCTACATTGAGCATAACAACATAACACATGGCATAACTACACACATACAATGATGGCAGTGCCAGTGTGTGGTACCTTGGGATCCATTTCCAGAAGAGATCCTGTTGCTGTCTAACTTATCCTGCTCACCCTCATCACTGTCCCTTCTGTCTTCGCTGCATGTCTGTTTACTATTACTACACTGGCTGAAGTAGTGTGTAATCTTTCTTTTCATTTTGCCTGACAGGTAAAGGAAACACCAAAATACATCAATCACATTACTGCATGAACATTTAGCAAAAGGGGAATGTAGGCCTACTGCTGCATTTAGATTTCTAGGCTACTATGTCCGCTGTGGACTAAAGGTAGCCAGATACTCCCAGAAACAGATATGTAATCTTTGAGAAAGATAGACTACACCACTTTCAGTCAACCCGTTCAACTGTTTAAATTCAAATTCAAAGTTATTCCAAGTCAAGCATAGTGGTTAAGGAGCCTGACTAATATGCTTGTAGTCTGGAAATTGTGGGTTCAAATCCCAGCTGCCACTGTTGTGCCCTTGGGCAAGGCACTTCACCCTAAGTTGCTCTAGGGGAGAATGGTCCAATTTATAGTTGACAAATGTAAGTCACTTTGGGTTAAAGCATCTGCTAAATGCATAAATGCAAAATGTATTATTATTTGTCCACCTCCAATTGGATTGCTTTGGTTTCATTTAGTTTTATTTGACAATAATATTTCAATTGCAGTTTGATAGACATTACTTGGAAATTACTATAACAACTTCATACGATGCATGATTTCTGCTCTATCCTACATATCCCACAATTCCTGGAGGGATCTTGTTTTGACTTTGACTAGAAAAAAACATGGCGGCAAGTTTAATTATCGAAAATGTTTATCATGTTGTTTGTGTATGTATTTCACCTTGCCTAAATTAAACATTAGACTCGTTGGTAATGTCATAGTGCCATAAAGGCTAACGTTAGCTTGATAGCTCATACATCAAAACACCCCTCTCTAACCTACGCGACACGCTGCCTACATGGTTGATGGTGCTACCAACGGGCTCTGGTGCTACCTAGCTCGGCTATCCTAATGTGCTAATCACTGACTACATTTACATGCACATCCAAATCGAGCTGCTGTCGGTAATCGAGCTGAAGGTCCCAGCAGGGTGCCAGAGAAATCCAATCCTACATGCACACAATGAAATCGGGCTATTGTGTGAGGTGCATTGTGCACCCGAGCCACAGGTGGCGCTACACGCCCCATCGTGTTGGTACACTTCCGGTTGTTGTCATGAAGAAGAGCTATTCAAGAGTGTAAACAAAGTTATCAGTTCCGTGTTCTCCACTGCGCGTTTTTCTCCCGTCCATGAATTTTAATATATTCAACTCCTTAAGCTGAATGAGCATGAACTCTGTCTCCTCATTGCTCCAGAAGTGCACATTTCTGCTTGCCTGTGGCAGTGGGGGCGTGGTCAAGCGCCGGTCTGTGACAGGAGGGCGGAGCCAGGGAAGGTGAGTGGCAGAATGACGGTACACCTGACGGTAATTAACCTGTGTTTGTGTCTTCCCAGTAACTGTGCCCTATTTAAGGAGGCAGAGGGGACAGCTCATCCCGGGACTAGAACACAGCGCGCGCGCGTGTTTTTCTCTCTCAAGAATAAAAGTAGGCTGTTAAACTGAAAAGTCTGACAATAAAAAGCCTATTAGTACCAGAAGCTTTGTCCTGCCGTCCTCTGTGCTCCACCCACACTTCAGAGAGCTCTACATCGCCATTTTCTCTTCTTCGTTTGTTCCTCCTGACCTCTTCTGCTGCTCGCTACTACTGTTGTCATGCCGACCGAGGCTGTTGTGTTTCCCGCTTGTGGTCTCGTCACTCGTCACTTCCGGAAGTAGCTCGACAACTAGCTCGATAGGGTATACATGCACAAAGTAGCTCGGCAGAAATCGCATAAACTAGGTCGTGTAGCTCGATTCCGAGAAATCAAGTTCGGTTCAATTTCAGCCGAATTAAGGTGTATACATGGCATTTTGAACTTCGATTTCAGTCGAGCAACGGCAGAAATTCGATTCTCTCTATGTGCATGTAAACGTAGTGACTGTCTGACAAGCAGTCTTCACAGGACGTTGCTTGTGTAGTGGGGTGCATATTCACATTCTTTCTCCCCTCCACTAGGAGGAGTCAAGTCTCGGTCTTAACACAGGAACTAATTTTGGGCACTCTGGACTATTTAAGGAAGTGGTGTGTGTTGTGATGGTAGGGGGCCGTTAGTTCCTGGTTGATGCGGTAGGGCGTGCGGAGCAGCCTTGTTTAACTTTCAGTTGCTGCTGTGCTTACATTAGTTACTCTACAACAGGAGTACGCACTGGCTCCGGAGGTTGCTTTTTAGCGGAAGTTGTTTTCTTTCTCTCTGGTCTAGTGGAGCCTGGAGCACTGTTCATGTGCCTGTCCGATTTAGTCGGCGTACGTGTTGGCTTCAGAGTTTTTCTTCATGGTCCGTAGTGGAGCGTGAAGCACTGTTCATGTGCTGGTCTGATTTAGTTGGAGCCAGTCTGATTTAGTCAGAGCATGTATTGGCTTCAGAGTTTTTTTTTTTTTCTTCCTGGTCTGTAGTGGAGCGGAAGTATTGTTTGTGTGATTTGCATGTGCTGGAAGCTGCTCGCCTACTGTTCCCATGGCTTTCGCTGCTGTTGTTTTGTCTCCCGTTTGATTTTCCACTTACAAATGGTGGTTGTTCGGCTTGCTTTTGGCTGCTTCACAGTTGCTGTTAGCCTGTAGGCTACTGCATACTTGGGGGCTTGGTGCAAAGTGGCTAAGTTGTAGTAATTAAGTGCCTGTTGTGTCTGTAGTTTTCTTTTTGGTTTTGCTTATTTTTGTTTGTGAAATGTACTACAGAGTGGGCTAATGTAGCTGTGCCTGTGGTTGTTGTTTTTTTTGGTCGTGGATGTGTATGGTATGTGTGGGCATGATGCCAATTAAGTATATGTAGAAAGAGTGTATGTATGCTTGTGAATCTGTATGACCCGTCTAATTTTGTCTCCTGTGACCAAGGTAGCTGGGTTTTTTTTTTTTTTTTTTCCCCTGTCCAGTGGGAGCGCTTCGGGACAATGTTCAGCCCTAGCTGTGAGGAAAGTTAAGTCATATTACTGTGCTCTCAGTATATTTAACTTTTTAGAATGCCAGTAGCTGCTGTAGGTATTTGCCTGATTTGTATATATATATATATATATATATATATATATATATATATATATATATATATATATATATATAATATTTCCCCCCCCCCCTTTTTGGACAGGAGTGTAGCAATCCAGGCGGGTCCTCGGCTGACCTAGAGGTGATGGAGCCTTCTCACTTTTTCCTTTGTTGTGTCCACAACGGGTGATTTTTGTTTTGTTCTATAGTTGTGTGCTGTGATTTTGTTTGTGTTTCTTTTCTGGGCCTCTGCCCTTTTCTCTTGTCTGTCAGCCTGGCGTGCTTGGTCTGTCCTAGTTCCATTTATTAAAGTAAGCAGTAGGTACTATGGCTAAATGGCTATTATGTATGTGCAGTGTCCTGGGTTATCTGGAGTATGTTTAAGTGAGGTGCGTGGTTGTTTTAAAACCTGTATTTCTTTTATCAGTGGTTGTTATTCATGTGTTGTAATAAATATTTTGTGTGGAACATACTGTACCTCCCTGGCCTAAGAGTGTTTGAACCTGTGTGTCTATTTGTTTGTCATGGTTAATGTCTTAGTAACTGGTTAATGGTGTCTGGGAACATAATTCCCAGACTGGTGTAGTCGACTACCAAAATTTACATTTATTGCCTGGCCTTCGCTACACTTGCAAGCATGGTCCTCCCTCGTCTTTTGAACACAATTATTGTGCAAGTTCACGCGCATGAAGGAGTTCAAAGTTCAGTTCATACTAAACACACTTGAGCAGAACTCGCTAGGCCAAGTCAGTGAAAGCCATTGGTTTGAAAACAGGATAGAACGGTCAAACACTAAAAGACAGCTAACTTGCCGACGTAATTTTCTCTTGAGTTGTACAATCAAACCACCGTTTTGCTTTCTATCTGTGTGCACACAGCACAAATCCCACTGTAGCCAGATATCTATAAAGATGCATATTTATCTATATGGTTGCATTTACATGTAAACGAAGGTTTCAGTCACTGAAAACGGATACTTTCGAAAACTCCAGGCAAAGTGGAGATTTCTGGAAACTCTGAATTGCCTGAGGACAGAATTGTAACTATGTCTACAAAGTGAGAACTTGAAGAGAGTATAAGAGACGAATAACTTACCTCCCAAATTAAATGCACGTTCACGTAGTTCGTAGGTTGCGTTGTCGGACTAGAGCATGACTATCTGATACCACCACCGTCATGACAACCTGCTCATCCACCTGCTGCTTGAACGCGCGAAATGTTTGTGTGCTACGGTAATATTCATCCCTGCAGAAACCAAATAGGCGGAACAAAAATCCAGCGGGCGGAACTAACATTTCGTGGGACATATCGGTTTTATAAGTTTTATTGTCTGGCCCTGGGGTGGCCAGGGCGGGGCCAAGGCTTACCCCGGGGTGGCCACGGCCCCCGGCCACCCCTTAGCTCCGCCCCGATTCGGATTTGGCAATTGGAGACGAGGACTCGGATTTTTTCTTTATTTTTTGTAACATGCCATAATAATTTGGCAGAAGATATTTATAGCTACATTAATTTTTACACTAATTTCGTGCAAGAGTGTCACACCTGTGTGCCTTGGCGCTTGCATCAGATAGACTCTTGGGCGCGCTCCAGACAGTGCGCACACCAAGCAGACTCTCATGCGTGCCCCATAAACGACTCGCATCTGCACAGGATTGAGGTGCAATCAGCATGCCTATATAACAATTGTGAAAACACACCTTGCACCATGTTGAGTTGCGTTGCTGACACCTTACCGAGCTTTATTTCCTTGTTTGGTTTCCTGAGCCCTGATTTCCTGTTTCTCATCTTTGATTCTGCTGAGTCTACGATAGCCTGTTTGTGGCTCGCTTGACCTATTGCCTGTTTCACCATTTTACTATTTTGCCTGCCATTCTGGGGTAGGTTTCCCAATAACGTTGCCCTTTAGGGCTAAAGAGTGAGTTAGACTCTTCAGCAACGGACCTTGTCTCTATACGTGGTTTTCCCGAACTCACTCGTTTTTTAATTAAATGAAAACATTCACACGAAAGAATGAGCAAATAATAAACTAAAGAACGAAGTAAATGTTTTCCCCATGCCCACTCATTTCAGTTACCCAAACATAGTCAGGATTATTTTAACTGTTCTCCATGATGCCAAGCTGGCAATGTTCTCCCTTATATGTGCACGCACAGACAGAGGTTTTAATCTGTGTGTACCCAACAAGGTCGAATTTACATATGTATATATGTAACTGAATTAGGGCCTTGGCTAGATTTTGGCTTTTACAACACTAAAGTCCAACTACGCCACCCTGGGAATTTTACCCAGGGAATAGTCACTTGAATGAAAAAATTATAATTGAACCTGACTCATAAAATAAAGCCAGGGGGTTCCCACACAGGCAAGTTCACAAAAGAACAGATATGGTTCATTTAGTTCACAACAAAATTGAGTTTAATTTCACCTCCATAAATAAAAACGGGAAATAATGTTAAGATTAAGAATACAAAACTAAAAGGAGGGAAAACAGCATCTAGGTTAACAGTGGTTTAAAAGCTATCCTAAACCCAGAAAGGTAAATACAGAGGTCACATAAGGTGACTAAATAAATAGCAAAATAGTTCAACATGCAATCAACTTAAAATAAAACACACCAAATAGCAAAACAAACATAAAAGTAAAGCCACCTATGAAAACACAACTGGTAGACACCTCTATAAAGAAGGGGGTCCAAATAAAATCACTTAAAACAAAACCTAGTGCTGTTACTCAATAAAATGTTACAAACAAAATAAAACTTCCAATAACGTTAAAAAACAAACAAAGCACCAGTGGCAGGTTCAGCTGCATGGGTTGAAACGGTCTTGTTAATATCCACTGGCCAATGTTAAAAACACAAAGGTGACACCAGAAACATCGTCTCGAACCAGAGCCTGAACAGCAAGCAGCAAAGCCCAGACGTGTAGCAGTGGTTATACAGCACGCTGATGCCTGCCTTTATACTCCGAGGTAACGCCGACAGCTGCCACACCGGAAATGACGGGGAAGACTGACTTCGCCTGCTGGTTACACACACATTATATATTTAAAGGTGGTCAATCAAATGATGCGGTTGGAGTGTTGGACTCAACTAATTTTTTTTTTTAATAAATGACTTGGACTTTAACACTGGGGACTCAAGACTGGACTCGGAGTCGAGGTTTAGTGACTCGACTACAACACTTATTTATATATATGTTCGAGTCCAGCGGCCGACGAGGGTCTTTCTGTGTGGAGTTTGCATGCTCTCCCCATGTCCGCGTGGGGTTCCTCCACAGTCCAAAGGCATGCAGGTTAGGCTAATTGGTGACTCTAAATTGACCGTAGGTGTGAATGTGAGTGTCAATGGTCGTCTGTGTCTATGTGTCAGCCCTATGATGACCTGATGACTTGTCCAGGGTGTACCCCGCCTCTCGCCCATAGTCAGCTGGGATAGGCTCCAGTTTGCCCGCGACTCTGCAGGACAAGATAAGCGGCTACAGATAATGGATGGATGGATGTTTGAGCCCAGCGGCCGACGAGGGCCTTTGTGTGTGAAGTTTGCATGCTCTCCTCATGTCCGCGTGGGTTTCCTCCAGGTGCTCCGGTTTCCCCCACAGTCCAAAGGTGTGCAGGTTCGGCTAATTGGTGGCTCTAAATTGACCATAAGTGTGAATGTGACCACTTAGCTATTTCTGTTAAGGGTGGCGAGATGTGGTGAGTTAGGATCCAATAGCAGAACACAAACCAGAAAATCCAATGAATAAAAAATGATTTAATTAAAGTCCAAAAAAAAAAAAGAGTCAACAAAGATAGCAAAAATATTCCAGACAATGAGGTAGACAAAGTGCTAATATGAAAAAACATGAAAAATAGTTCAGACAACAACCATAGTGCAAAAAACAAGAAAAAAAAAAGACAAAATGTGAGTACAAAAAACCGTGGCGAAGACTAGGCAAAACAGAGAGCAAAAATCACAAAGCAAAAAATGGCACAGTGATAAGAAACAGACAAGACATTCTGGCAAAGTCCCCTTCTGAGAACAGCCTATTTATACACAGCAGAGCAGACCAGGAAGTGAATGCCGGCAAGATGGAAGTCCTGTCCCGGATCCGGATTGCGCTGAACTGGGAAACAGTAAATCTCCGGAGTGGAAGTCCGGGGCGGATCATGACAATTTCTGGGTCATTTTACTCATTTACAAACAAGTTTGTGTCAAAGGCAGGCAACAGATGGATGTAAAAGAAGGGAGTTTAAGGCAGCACACTGGCAGACAAATCCAAACATTAGACAAAAGGCAGATTCAAACCAGCCAATGGTCAGATAAGGCACAAACAGGCAATGAGAGGCAATATCAAAAAGGCAAAGTACAAAACCAGAAAAGCAGCACAATAATCAAAAGGTTTGGTAAAATCAGCCATTTACTTCATAGTGGCTCGGTGCAGTGTGCTGTGGTGATTGAGTCCAGGTGTGTGCAATCAGGGGGTGTGAGCAGTGAAGCAGAGGATCAGAATCAGAAAAAGCGTTATTGCCAAGTAATTGTTGAAACTACAAGGAATTTAGTTTGGAGTTAAGGTGTTAAATAAATAAACACTAAATAAAGACAGCCTATTCTATTAAAGGGGCTACATAAAAACGGTCTATTCTAAGATATTAAGAAATAAGTAATAAGTAAACAAAAATGGTATTGTCATCCATGGCAGCGATGCTTCAAGGCTGCTGTGAATGCTGGGAAGTGGAGTCTTGATTGCAAGCAGGTACAGACGTGACAGTTCAGCAAATGCTGTTTGACTCCAGTTCTGCCATAGAAACAACGTGGTCCTGCTCTGCTTATTTGTAGTCACATCTAGATTCACGTCAATTTTGAAGCTATCTGCACACAGAATATGGCACACTAACAGATGTTAGAATATTAATTTTACTAATTTCTATTCGAGAGAATAGTTAACTGAGCATTTAAAGAATAAGTGAGGGCTATGTGAGGAACTTACCTTTGATGCCTTTTCCTCTTCCAATATCTACAACCTATACATAAAAGAGCAACAGCACAAAGAATACTCGCAGCAATAACACCAATCCGAATGTTACTGTGTGGATCTGGAAAAAGTGAACAAACCGGTTATAGAAAAAATAGGTTAATATAGTTCCCTATCCAATGTCAGGAATACAGGCGATAGATGGATGTAAAAGCATCAGAGAGTTTAATAAGACAAATCCAATATCCAATCAAAATCCAATATGCAAAAGTAGAGTTAAAAAAAAAGAGGCAGTGGTCAGGCAAGATGAAAACAGATTATCAGAAGCAAAGACAAAGAGTGCTGTAAAAAAATTGTGTATATATATATATATATATATATATATATATATATATATATATATATATATATAAAATCTCCCCGGGCACTGTAGCGCATGTGCTCACTGCTCACTCGTGTGTGTGTGTGTGTGTGTGTTTTCGTTCAGTGCTTTAGATGGATGAAAGCAGAGCCTAATTTATCTAAGGGGATTAATAAATCTCATCTCATCTCATTATCTGTAGCCGCTTTATCCTTCTACAGGGTCGCAGGCAAGCTGGAGCCTATCCCAGCTGACTATGGGCGAAAGGCGGGGTACACCCTGGACAAGTCGCCAGGTCATCACAGGGCTGACACATAGACACAGACAACCATTCACACTCACATTCACACCTATGGTCAATTTTAGTCACCAGTTAACCTAACCTGCATGTCTTTGGACTGTGGGGGAAACCGGAGCACCCGGAGAAAACCCACACGGACACGGGGAGAACATGCAAACTCCACACAGAAAGGCCCTCGCCGGCCCCGGGGCTCGAACCCAGGACCTTCTTGCTGTGAGGCGACAGCGCTAACCACTACACCACCGTGCCGCCGGATTAATAAATTAAAAAAAAAAAAAAATCACCAGCTGCCAGCAGTTATTGACAGGGCTGCCATATCTGGGATTTAGATATCTTATGCATGTAAGCTTAGCTAAGTGATTTGTACATTCCTATTAAATGTGCTTCTGGTAAAATTGGTGTCCCTACTTCCTTTCCACCTTCATCTGATGAATGTTCATATTTTAAGTCAAAAGTAATATTTCTGAAAAGTATCATTTACCATGTCTGCCGATGACGTCCAGAACACTACTGTTGTCACCATTTCGAGCTAGGAAGTGGAGTTTTACATGCAGGACACAGACAAGTGGAGTGTTAGCACACAATGAAATGTCCCAGTGCTCATCTCATCATCTCTAGCCGCTTTATCCTTCTACAGGGTCGCAGGCAAGCTGGAGCCTATCCCAGCTGACTACGGGCGAAAGGCAGGGTACACCCTGGACAAGTCGCCAGGTCATCACAGGGCTGACAGATAGACACAGACAACCATTCACACTCACACCTACGGTCAATTTAGAGTCACCAGTTAACCTAACCTGCATGTCTTTGGACTGTGGGGGAAACCGGAGCACCCGGAGGAAACCCACGCGGACACGGGGAGAACATGCAAACTCCACACAGAAAGGCCCTCGCCGGCCCCGGGGCTCGAACCCAGGACCTTCTTGCTGTGAGGCGACAGCGCTAACCACTACACCACCGTGCCACCCTTGTCCCAGTGCTGTTATGTAAAATATCAGCACTCTTGGAATGCTGCTAATCAAATTAGTGGACTGGAACTAACTGTTGTACAAACATCTGTTTCTAATAAATCACAGGGCTGCACAAATAAAAAGAAAATGTCATTTAAACATGAACCTAGGTGAATAATACGCACTCACAATGAGTGTTAAAACAGGATCATGCATATCTCTCTTTCATGACTATCTAATTATCATCAGGGAGAGCAAATTTTTTTCTTTAAATTGACTTTCACATTGCCAAAGCTATAAAACAAAGATACTCACCTTGAATAGGTGCTACAGTTGGTGAACAGTTGCCTGTAAGGTAGAAAAATGATTCTATAACCATGACTCGGATAGATAGATATTCTATAACCATGACTCGGATAGATAGATATTCTATAACCATTGACTCGGATGGATGGATGGATGGATGGATGGATGGATGGATACTTTATTTAGCCCCAAAAGGAAATTCAGATATCCAGCAGCTCATTTAAAAAATAATCATTTTCTACCAGTCATAACCATAAAAAGACTAAAATAAATAGAACAATTATATAACAATAAAAATAAGGATGTACATTAATGTGATACACTTCACAATTAACATCCATTGAGGTTGCACCTGATTTAGGGGCTAAATATATGAAGTTGGAATCTTCATGATCTTTAGGCACCTTCACCTGCTACAGCACGGCTTGCAAGTGTAAAGAGCAGTAAAGTTGGATGGCCAAAGAGAAACACACTTGTATGCTACTGTAGCTTTTATCTTTCTGATATATTTTTAAAGCATTTGTCTGGGTGATACTGTGTAGTAAATAACTCCTTTGTCTTAAAGATATCTGAATGTTTTTAACATTATACTTACATAGGCAGCTGATGGATTTCTGTGGAAATAAAAACAGAGACAGATAAACACATCCAGTCATTAAATAACATCAGTTAGGAAAATACACACCTTGTTAACTTGTCACTGTTGTTTTCTATCATGTTATTACAAAGGACTTCATCTAAAAGACATAAGCTCTTCTACTTTTACTTAAGTGACTTATACTCTAAGTAAGGACTAAACACAAGTTGTGCTGTGAGTGGAAACACTGTTAGTGGTCTGATGTGTCTCAACCTCAGTGTTGACTTTTGTCTGTGTGCTGTGTGGATGTCAGAACCTACACTGTCTAAAATATGATGATTATAAAACTTTATTACTCACCCCAGGATCAGCACTCCAGTATGTTACATTTTCATAGCATTTCTTAAAGGTGACATACCGAAGCCCTCGGCTCTCAATGGTGGTGGTGTTGAAGCTCATTTCGTCTGCCTGGACAACATTCTAAAAATATGCAGATATGCATACAGTATTAAAAATTTATTAAAAATATAAAATCCAAAATGTATTCATTACCTCACTGCCTTGTAGTTGTTTGTGTAGTTTAGTTGTGTATGCATTTAATAATTTCAGTAATTTCCTAAATGTGTGGTACAGGGATTATATACTAATGTGAATTCAGATGTGTTGAGACATCAGCTAAACTGGAGCAGCTGAAGTGCAGCAGCATTTAATTTCTTTCCTGAGAAAGTCAAAACATATTTACAACTTATTTTATTTCTTATTACTAAGCCCTTGCAGTGGAATTACTTATAGAAATAGCATGACATAATTCATGTAAAATCACACAAGTTGGTGTGGTCAGCATCAAACAGAAAGCTGTCCCCAAAGATATTGAAATAGGAAAAATGACAGATGCTTTAGTCAGTTTTATTCATCATGTTATAAAATGCTTACGAGAAATATATTACACATGTATGATAATTGGATATTACACAGCGGCATGAAAATATGAAGTTTATCTTTGAGTGGTGAACATATTCACGAGTGAGCAGAGTGAATGAGTGAAATATTTTTCAACAGGAGATGTCCGTGTATCACCACAGGGAACCCAATCATTAGTGCAAGGCAATGTATCTCAAACACTTGACCACAAGACAGTGAAATTTGTATCTTTATTTCCATAAGATAGATGGGTTTTATCCAGTGCTTATTTTTAATTTGCTTTTTAAATAATAATGTGGGATTATTTACGAGCACATTTTACAGAATATATTCATGACCGTTTCATATAAATCTTGTTAAAACAGTTTTAGTATAAATAGGCAGGTGATTATAGGAAATCGTACGCGCTGATTGGTTGAGAGATTCAGACTATTTCTCAGTAATTACCGCAAGTGACTTGGCAGATTGGCTGCCAATCGCTTCGTCACCGTAAGTGAGGAAGAATTACAAATTATGAAAGAAAATGCTGTTCCTAAAAGCACTAAAGATGCTACAAAGTTTGGTGTAAAACTATTCAAAAGTAAGGTGGAATTGTGATTTCCATCTATCCATCCATCCATTATCCGTTACCGCTTATCCTGTGCAGGGTCGCGAGCAAGCTGGAGCCTGTCCCAGATGACTATGGGTGAGAGGCAGGGTACACCCTGGACAAGTCGCCAGATCATCACAGGGCTGACACACACAGACAAACAACCATTCACACTCACGGTCAATTTAGAGCCACTAATTAGCCTAACCTACATGTCTTTGGACTATGGGAGAAACCGGAGCACACCCACACGGGGAGAACATGCAAACTCCACACAGAAAGGCCCCTGTCGCCCATTGGGCTCGAACCCAGAACCTTCTTCCTGTGAGGCAACAGTGCTAACCACTACACCACCGTGCCACCCTTTTTGATAATGCATCAGAAATAAAAGTAACTAAAAGAGACTACCAAAATTTTATTCTTGTTACTGCAACGGAAGTCTATCTTTAAAATGACTTGTGCAAAGTGGCACATCATGACTGACCTGAACCTAATCAGAGATGAAAGAAGAAAGATAAACAAATATTCAGCCACTACCCCTTCCCAAGACTCAACTATTCACAAAATAATCTGATTTAGCTAAACTAACAACATATGAACAGAACAGCAACCAAAAAATGGAGTTATAATGGACAACAGTTGATGTATATACTCACATTAATCTGCCAGGTGTCGTGCTGAGACACAGGGACAGTTTCATCAAGATTAAATGTGACTGTACCATTCGGATGCTGATGGCCAGAGCAGCCACTTCTTCCCCCACATAGAAGAAACGGGACCAATATACTGATGACTGTATGAAAAATAAACAGTTATAACTTTATTATAACCAAAGACAAAACATACTCTATGTTTGTCAGTTTTACTCAACTCACTGAAAAATTGAACCATGGGACAAACAAACAAACAAACAAACAAACAAACAAACAAACAAACAAACAAACAAAAATTGCATCAAGTTTTGCAGGTATTTAAAAAAAAAATCCTGGCTAAAATCCTTTTATATGCTGTGACAGATCAGTTGAATAAAACATCAAACAAAAATAGTATCTATGACATGCTGATACATTTTTTGAGGTTTCTTTTTTTTTGCATCTGCTCCAGTCTATGTTTTATTTTCTTCTACCCCCCCCCCCCCCCCCAAACACACACACGAACTGATTAGCTGACTACACCACCCCTTGGGTTATTCTCAGAGCAAAGTGGAACTCTTTCTTCCAGAGAGAGAACATAATAAATAAAACACACACTTTATTCAATACTCCTTAAAGTATCAACTCAGTTTGGTTGGTCAATAAAAAGAGGATAAAAGAGACCAGCTATCTGGCAAACTGAGTCACAGGAGTTAGTTGGAGCACCGATTCAGGTGTTAGGACAACAACCCAGGCACGCTTTACAGAGTAATGAATAAATACACAAATAAATACTACAATCCTTCAGGCAATCAAAGTCCCTCCCAGGCAGTCTCCTGTTCTAGTACTAACCAGGCGGTTAGTTCGAGTAATCTCAAAGGAATGTATAATATATAAATAGACGAAACATTCCTTTGAGATAATGGAAAGTACCACGCTGTAAAAAAAAAAAAAACATAAGACATGTCTAAGGTATTGACATGAAACACCAGGATATTTAAATAATATTTCAGTGTCTTCTAAGAAGACATGGGTGTATAAGGAGGATGCAAGAAAACACTCGTGTCTATTATACAGACACCGGTATCTAACAGTAGACACAAGACATCTCTTCCAGGCATGACTAAATACCCTATAGACATGTCTTCTAAATATTTTAAATACCCAAGACATGTCTTCTAAGTGTTAGGGGTATTTAACCTTGCTCTGGTGTTAGCTTTCTGTTACTATCTCTTATGTTAACGGGTCGGTTTTGACCCGTGTCTTAAATCAGCCATAAAATACCCTAAAAACAATTATTTATCATCCAATTTGTTTCTTACCTCTTGGTTACCTTGTTAGGCTCCCTTATCCATGAAAAGATTGGTTTCAATATTTTTGTTGTGGCCCCCTGGGCCTTTCTTTTAACAGCATACCCCTCGTTTTCAATATAAAAAAGTGGTCAAATGAACCTCAAGAGAATAATGTAAACAAATAAAAGGTTGTTCTGTTACCTGACTATTACTGAGGGGTATTAGATCACATCTCTTAAATGTTCAAAAAAAAAAAGATTTTAATTTTAATATTAACTATAGTAACATCTATGGTGTTCCGGGTCAATTTCGACCCATATATATTTACTTCAAGAAAAGGGAAAAAAAACAAGTCTTTTTTTTTTTCAAAAAATATTCCTGCCTGTCGATGTGTCCCAGAGACTATCAGTGGCCTCATTGCTGGATCTGTACACTCCAGCAAGGAGAAGAACACCAATGTAGGCATCCAGGCATTCCTCATCAATGTCATTCCACATGTTGCCATGGACTTTTTTTCCTTCAAGGTTTGTCATAGCAATTATGACTTTTTTTAGTGACAATGGCATAAACAGATCAAAGCATGACTTGATGTCACTTACTCTCGTCACAGCAAACCTTGTGATCCCAGGGGTCATTTTGATGACATTTGCAGCAGCTGTCCTGCCATGTACGTCAGGAGGTACTGAGCTCCAACAGATGTTGCCACTTTTGGATCTGAATGTTTCAGCAGGAGCAGCTTCAGCACCGGTGACCTCCTCATCAGGCTGATCAGATATGTCTTTGTCTTCTGGTTGATACGCCACATCATCTTCCTCCTCAGAGACCTGCTCATCTCCATCGCTATACTGCTCTGTATCCTCTGCCTCATTATCAGCAAAGATATGATCCAGAGCTTGGCTTACATTCAGTCCTCTTCTCATTGTTGCATGCTGTAAATTGGAGATGTGTACTCTGCAAGTCACCAACTCTAAACTCAAGGCCTTACATGCCTGGACATGTCTGTCTTTGTTTGTTCTGTCAAACAGGCAAAGAGAAAAGCCCCTGACTGAAGCTCAAGTGGTTGGAGGAAGAGCTGGCTGTAGGCTGTAGGCTGTTTGTGTGTTTATGATTTCAGTTTTGGCATTTATTATTGTTTTATAATCTTATATTTTAACTGGGTTGAAATTGACCCTAACAACACAAAGGTCACAATTTTCACCAGAGCATTTTATAATTTAGTAAAATTATTTTTTTGGATTTTATTTTGTTTAAATAGAAGTTCCTGACAAAGTCAAAAAGTCTTGATGCAATAAACAAATTTACGTAGTACTTTTATGCATGCTAAACCTAAAAACGGGTCGGTGCCGACCCTAACACTAGTAAGCCCTTTTTTATTTACATTGCAGGTGCATTGGTTACAGTGAGAATCTGTATTGTTGTGCCTCATCAGGTGGCAGTAGGTCTGATCATCCGATCTCTGTGGAGATCACCAAGTTCAACTCACTGTTACGTCATGCACAGTCACCATTACTCATTCAAAATGCACTGCACCATCCACTTTCCCTCTCGTAAACACACACACACGCTCTTAAACTCCCTTCTACTTTACTCTACTCTACTCTACTCTGGTCTGGGCTGTTACTTTCTAACGAGAGGCTCACAATTCCATTATACTCATTTCCTCATGCACATTACAGCTAACAGCCTGGAGGGAAACTAAAACTAAGAGTAGCATCTCAAATAAAACATAAAAACAAACAAACAGTCGTGATAGCTGTAGAAGAGAAACATCAGCTATGTCAGTCCAAAAATGCACAAGGAAAAGAAATCCTAAAGCCTTTACATTTTCCAGGTGTCATGCAGAGGGAACTCAATAAAGTTCACCCGTTTTTCATTTCCTGATGGTCTCAGCATGACAATTCTCTCTCTCTCTCTCCATAAGTTCATCAATGATAAATACTCCACCATTTAAAACCAATTCCGCCCCAAAATCCCCACAAGAAAGGACAAACCCATCGCAGATAGTTTGCGTATAGATTCATGTATTATAGCGGAGCCCCATAGGCACAGACTGAGGATACATAAAGAAAACCATCGAGTTGTTTTCTGATGGACTCGGTCCTGTGCCTGCCACCACAGGAAACCCAACAACTAGTGAAGTGTGAAGTCATGCCTGATTATTTATTCATTTATTTATTTAGGCGATTCTCGATATAAAACAAAAGCGCTGGCTATTATATAAGAAGATTCTACAACCCAGAAACAGATGGGAGCTCCGCTTTTCGGCAGGGCTTAAATCTATATATTTTATAAAACACGGTTTGAGGTTTAGAACAGGAAAGTAACGTTTTTACAGACACTTACAGAACATCCACCAGGCGCACTGAGAGAACTCTGGCATCCTGTGCTGTCTCTCACTCCGGGGTTCGAGCGGAAAACCAACTCCAACAGGCGGCGAGGATACCGTCGGAATGAATGAGCAGGCTCGCGCATCCTCCTCGCGCTCACACGGACTGACTGACTGACATGCGCTTCCGACCAATCACGAAACACCAGTATTTCCAACGGCCAATCACTTACCGCTCTTTTTGTGTTTAAGTTAAACACAAAGGGAAAAAAGCGAGTAATAGTATAATATACAATATTTTGTTAATGCCTAAAAGTTTAGTTTGTGGTGCTGTGAATAAAGACTTATTTCTGTAAGAAATAAACTTTCAGGAATAAATGATAATCTGTTCTTTTCTATTCTGATAAAACTCTATTCTATTCTTCATGTACGCTAATTCGTAATTTGGTAGATCAATGAAAATTATCAATAAATTAATATGCAAATAAGTTGCCTGTATGACGTCATCTAGCGAAGACTACACATAGATTTCTGAGCGTGTTTTAACTGCTTTCCTCTGAAAACAAATGGCAACACCGTGAACTGGTTGTTTTAAACTCTTTTTGGATATGTTTACAAAAAAAAGAAAAAAAAAAGAGTTGTTCCAGTTTCCTTCATATCTATTTCATGGCTTTAACACTGCTTCTTTTTGTCTGCATTCATGATAAAAGTTTGTAAATGCGTAATAAGGTAGTTTGTGCAGGTGTCATGGAAAATTTAAGTTATTTGACAAATAATTTGACTATAAGATGGTATTTTCTATTCTGGTTTAAGCCTATTTAATTTTATTCTTTTCTATTTTACAAGCTGTGACAGGGGCGGCACGGTGGTGTAGTGGTTAGTGCTGTGGCCTCACAGCAAGAAGGTCCGGGTTTGAGCCCCGTGGCTGGCGAGGGCCTTTCTGTGTGGAGTTTGCATGTTCTCCCCGTGTCCACGTGGGTTTCCTCTGGGTGCTCCGGGTTCCCCTACAGTCCAAAAACATGCAGGTTAGGTTAATTGGTGACTCTAAATTGACCGTAGGTGTGAATGGTTGTCTATGTGTCAGCCCTGTGATGACCTGGTGACTTGTCCAGGGTGTACCCCGCCTTTTGCCCATAGTCAGCTGGGATAGGCTCCAGCTTGCCTGCGACCCTGTAGAACAGGATAAAGCGGCTAGAGATAATGAGATGAGATGCTGTGACAGTTTGTATGAGTGGGAGGAGCACAGAAGGACGGCAGGCCAGAACTGAGTTCACAAAACTCTTTTATTTTGCACTTTTCAGTTGCAATAGTCTCCAGCCACGCACACACACACAAGTCGTCTGGTTGGGGAGAGAGCGCTCCTCCTCTGCTCTCTCTCTCTCTCTTTAAATAGGGTGCGGTCACTGGGGAGGAAACACAAACACACGTTAATAAACATCTGGTGCAGTGATTCTGCCACTTACCTTCCCTGACTCTGCCCTCCGGTCACAGACTGATGCTTGACCACGCCCCCGCTGCCACATACCCCCACCGCCCGACTCAGGCCGGGTGGCCGTCCGGCCTGCAGCCGACTCCCCCCCCCCCCCCCCTTGACGGGAGAGGAAGTCCGCCACGACCATCTGCGCCCCCGGCCTGTGGATCACCTTGAAGTTAAAGGGTTGGAGTGCCAGATACCAACGGGTGATCCGCACGTTGGCATCCTTTATGCGGTGGAGCCACTGCAGGGGTGCGTGGTCCGAACAGAGGGTGAAAGGGCGTCCCAGCAGGTAGTAGAGGAGGGCGTGGACCACCCACTTGATGGCCAGGCAGTCTTTTTCGATGGTGCTGTAGCGCCCCTCATGCACCGACAGCTTTCTGCTGATATACAGCACTGGACAGTCCTCCCCCTCCACCTCCTGGGACAAAACAGCCCCCAGCCCTCTGTCCGACGCATCCGTCTGCAACATAAAGGGGAGAGAAAAGTCAGGGAAGTGTAACAGTGGCCCCCCACACAGTGCAGTCTTCACCTCAGAGAAAGTCCACTGGCATTGCTCCGTCCACTGGACCGGATCTGGTGCACCCTTTTTAGTGAGATCAGTCAGCGGGCTGGTGATGTCCGAATAATTAGGTATAAACCTACAATAGTAGCCAGCCAGTCCCAGGAACTGTCTCACCCCCTTTTTGGTCTTGGGCCTCGGGCAGGCCGCAATTGCTGCTGTCTTGTTAATTTGGGGACGCACCTGCCCGTTGCCCAAGTGGAAGCCCAGATACCGTACTTCCACCAGCCCAATCGCACACTTCTTCGGGTTGACTGTGAGACCCGCCTGCCTCAGTGACCTAAGGACGGCCCTCAGATGTTGCAGGTGCCGCGGCCAGTCATTACTATAAATAATGATGTCATCGAGGTATGCAGCTGCATAGGTGCTGTGGAGGCGGAGGACCCTATCCATCAGCCGCTGGAACGTAGCGGGTGCCCCAAACAGCCCAAAAGGAAGTGTGACAAACTGGTGTAAGCCAAACGGTGTGGAAAAGGCAGTTTTTTTCTCGGGATAATGGAGTCAAGGGGATATGCCAATAACCCTTTGTCAAATCCAGTGTCGAGTAAAAGCAAGCTGTGCCTAGTTGATTGAGCAACTCATCAATACGAGGCATTGGGTATGCGTCGAATTTAGACACTGCATTGACTTTTCTATAGTCTACACAGAACAGGACCGACCCGTCGGCCTTGGGTACCAAGACCACCGGGCTGCTCCAGTCACTGTGGGACTCGTCGATGATGCCCATTTCGAGCATGGCCTTGAGTTCTTCCTGAATCACTTTTTTCTTGTGTTTGGGTAGCCTGTAAGGGCGGCTGTGCACTACCACCCCCGGGGGCGTCTCAATGTGGTGCTCTATGAGGTCAGTGCGGCTGGGCAGGGGCGAGAACACGTCCGAAAATTCGGTCTGCAACTGGGCAACCTCCACGAGTTGGGTCGGGGATAGGTGGTCTCCACAGGGGACCGGAGAGATACGCGATGTCAATGTTCCCTTTTGAACCTCCGGCCCCAGCTCCGCCTTCTCTGGAACCACGGACACCAATGCCACGGGGACCTCCTCATTCCAGAGTTTGAGCAGATTGAGGTGGTAAATCTGTAGCACCCCACCCCTGTCCATTCGCCTCACCTCGTAGTCAACGTCCCCGACTTGTGTGACCTCAAAGGGTCCTTGCCACTTGGCGATCAGTTTGGAGCTCGACGTGGGCAACAGTACGAGTACTTTATCTCCAGGTGCGAACTCCCTAAGGCGCGTACCCCTGTCGTACAGGCGGGTTTGTCATTCTTGGGCCTGCCGCAAATTCTCCTGGGTTAGGTGTGTGTGTGTGTGTGTGTGTGTGTGTGTGTGTGTGTGTGTGTGTGTGTGTGTGGAGTTTTGCGCGCAGGTCAATAACATATTGAATTTCATTTTCACTTGGTGAACGTCCCTCCTCCCAATTTTCTCGCAGCACATCTAGAATGCCGCGTGGCTTAGGCCCATATAACAATTAGAACGGGCAGAACCCCGTGGAGGCTTGTGGGACCTATCGCACTGCAAATAACAAGGGTTTGAGCCATTTATCCCAATTACATGCATCCTCACTTACGAATTTTGAAATTATATTTTTGAGGTTGCGATTGAACCATTCAACTAAACCGTCCATTTGTGGGTGATAAACGCTGGTGCGGATCGGCTTAATTCCCAGTAACCCATACAGTACAGTTTGTTCAGTGTATGCGACATAAACAAGGTGCCTTGATCAGTCAGAATCTCTTTGGGGATTCCAACTCGGGAGATGACGTGGAAGAGCGCTTCCGCAATACTGCATGCTGAGCTATTGCGAAGAGGCACTGCTTCTGGGTATCGCGTTGCATAGTCCATCAGAACTAAAATAAAGTGATACCCTCGTGTTGACCGATCTAATGGCCTGACGAGATCCATCCCAATTCTTTCGAACAGGGTCTCGATTAATGGGAGGGGGCACAAAGGCGCTTTTGGAATGGCTGCTGGATTTACTAACTGGCATTTGTGGCACGCCGTACACCACTTACGGACATCGCCGTGAATCCCTGGCCAATAGAACCAGGCCATTATTCGGGCTAGTGTTTTATCCTGCCCTAAGTGTCCAGCCATGGGATTAAAGTGAGCCGCCTGGAATACCAATTCCTGGCGGCTCTTTGGAATCAAAAGCTGCATGACTTGTTCTTTAGTCTGAGTGTCCTGCGTCACTCGGTATAATCTATCTTTTATAATAGAAAAATAGGGGAAGGACGGGGTGGCATTTGGCTGGAGCATTTGACCATTGATTACTCTCACTTGGTCAAACGCATGTCGCAGAGTCTCATCTCGCAACTGCTCTAATGGAAAATCCACGAGAGGTTCCCCAATAGGAGGGGCCTGCTGCTCCTCACTCTGACGCGGAGATGACATAGACGGCTCTGTGACAGCTGCTCCCACCAATGCGACACCGGGACCTCCCCCTGCTGAACTACGGCAGGACCCACTCTTCACTAAATGACTCATTAACTCCCGAAATCTCAGCCAATCAGTCCCCAAAATTATCGAGTGGGCGAGGATTAACCGCTGCCTTTACTCTAAATTTTTCCCCTCGAAAAAGAATGTGGACCAACACTAAAGGGTAGTTGTGAATATCCCCATGCACACACAACACCTTCACCAACTGTGCTCCCCCCAATGCCTCATCTTGCACCAGGCTTTGGTGAATTGAGGTCTGATTACAGCCAGAGTCCACCAATGCCTGATATGAATCCCCTTGGACACTCACCGGTATGCGATACGCTCTGGCCTGATCGAGGGCGGCTCCTGGCGCATCAGGGATCCAAACCACTGTGCCCACCTCCATTGCCGAGCACTGCTGTTGGAGGTGGCCCGGATCCCTGCAGCTCCAGCAAACCGGCCCAGGCTTCCTCTCTGCACCGGCGCTGTGGGGCTCACTCACCTGAGGGGGGGGAAGAGACAGACACAGAAGGGGGAAATGGGAGGGCACTGCGGGTGCGGTGGGCCGGCTGGGGTGGAGCTGGCCCCCATCTCCGCGGTGGGGGAACGGGGCGAGGACAGGACACAGAAAGGGAGAGAGAGAGGAGAGGGGAGAAGAGGATGTCCGCTGTCCTGCCATCGGAACAGCCGCCACATGGTCTTCCGCCAGCTCAATGGCCTGATCTAGCGACGCCGGGCGGTGGCACTGGACCCACTCCGCGGTCCCTTCCGGTTGACGGGCGATGAACTGGTCCAGTGCCACCTGATCGATGATTCCCTCGGCGTCGCGGTTGTCGGCCCTCAATCACCGCCAGCAGGCGTCCCAGAGTTGCTGGCCAAAAGCAAACGGCCGGCCGGCCGACTTCCTCCAGGCACAGAGCGCAGAAGCGCTGTCACTGCTGGTCGGGGGTACGCCCCACACGCTGGAGGACGGCCTGGCAGAGGTCCGCGTAGACCAGCCGGCGGTCCGCGGGGAGCTGTAGCGCGGCCAGCTGCACCTCGCCCATTAGCAGGGGGAGGAGGCGCGCCGGGTGCTGTTCCACCGGCCAGCCCCAGGCCTCTACTGCCTGCTCAAAGAGCGTGAGGAAGGCCTCGGGGTCGTCATGCGGGCCCATCTTAGTTAGGGTGAGGGGGGAAGGGCCCGTGGCGATGGAGGTGGTGGACCCCACCGACGCGAGGAGGTGCCGGAACACCTGTCGATCTTCCTGCTGCGCCAACACCAGGGCCTCGAACCGTTGTTCTTGCTCCTTCCGGAGGGCGACTAGCGCCTGGTGCTGGCTCTGCTGGGCCGTGGCGAGGGCGTGGACCAGGTCCGCGAAGGGGGAGGACTCCATGGGGCTGTTCTTTTTCTGTGCGCCGATCCCGGGTTTTGGCACCACTGTGACAGTTTGTATGAGTGGGAGGAGCACAGAAGGACGGCAGGCCAGAACTGAGTTCACAAAACTCTTTTATTTTGCACTTTTCAGTTGCAATACTCTCCAGCCACGCATGCACGCGCGCACGCACACACACACACACACACAAGTCTTCTGGTTGGGGAGAGAGCTCTCCTCCTCTGCTCTCTCTCTCTCTCTCTCTCTCTCTTTAAATAGGGCGCGGCCACTGGGGAGGACACACAAACACACGTTAATAAACATCGGGTGCAGTGATTCTACCACTTACCTTCCCTGACTTCGCCCTCCGGTCACAGACCGATGCTTGACCACGCCCCCGCTGCCACACATGCCTTCATGAAAACATCCTTCATTATACACACTAAATATAACACAATACACAACACTATAGTATACACGTTACATCAAACACACCCTCACCTGCTGCGCCTTCAGTAGAGTGACACAATTATTTCATTTATAGCTGTAGAGTCATTTATAGTCGTCATTTACAAGTAATATTATAACGCCTTTGGATGTGTCCTGTCATAAATATTAGAAACATTTCTAAATCATCACGTCATATACTTTAGAACAAGCAGTGAAGCAGGACAATTTAGGCTACATGTCTGATAATGATATAATTGTAATTTCACAGTAACAATCCGGAGATTGCTATTTAGCACAGCGACAGCAAATAATACACATCCTTCATTTAGAACTTTATGAACTTGAATTAATACTGTGATGTGCTAATCAACAATTATCTTTTGTTGGAATTACTTGGCTACCCCAAAGTGTCATTTCACCAAAATGCACCAACACAAACATCACGTGGAGGCAGTGTGAGTATTTTTTATTAGGAAATTTCTTCCAGTAAAGTTAATTGTACTGAAAAAACAAATACAGTGGTGCTTGAAAGTTTGTGAACCCTTTAGAATTTTCTATATTTCTGCATAAATATGAGCTAAAACAACATCGGATTTTCACACAAGTCCTAAAAGTAGATAAAGAGAACCCAGTTAAACAAATGAGACAAAAATATTATACTTGGTCATTTATTTATTTAGGAAAATGATCCAATATTACATATCTGTAAGTGGCAAAAGTATATGAACCTCTCGGATTAGCAGTTAATTTGAAGGTGAAATTAGAGTCAGGTGTTTTCAATCAATAGGATTGAATTTGATAGATCAACAGGGATCTATCAAAGTCTGATCTTCACAACACATGTGTGGCGGCAGGGGCGTAGTCAAGCATCAGTCTGTGACCAGAGGGCGGAGTCAGGGAAGGTAAGTGGCAGAATCACTACACCTGATGTCAATTAACCTGTGTTTGTGTGTCTTCCCCAGTGAACGCGCCCTATATAAGGAGGGAGAGAGCGGAGGAAGGGAGCTCTCTCCCCAACCAGATGACTGATGTGTGTGTGCGTGTCTGACTGTCTGGGAGAGTGTGTATGCTGAAAAGTGATACAATAAAGAGTTTTGGAAACTCAGTTCTGGCCTGCCGTACTTCTGTGCTCCACCCACCCATGCAAAGTGTTACAGTGGTGCTGAAACCCGGGATCCAGAGCACAGAGGAGAACAGCCCTAGCCCCTTCACAGACCTGATCCACGCCCTCGCCACGGCCCAACAGAGCCAGCACCAAGTGCTGGTCACCCTCCGAAAGGAGCAAGAATAACGGTTTGAGGCCCTAGTGCTGGCGCAACAGGAAGATCGTCAGGCGTTCCAGCACCTCCTTGCGTCGGCAGGGTCCACCGCCTCCACCGCCGCGGGCCCTCCCCACCTCACCCTAATGAAGATGGGCCTGCACAACGACCCCGAGGCCTTCCTCGCGCTATTCGAACAAGCAGCAGAGGCCTGGGGCTGGCCAGTGGAACAGCGCGCAGCGCGCCTCCTCCCCCTGCTAATGGGCGAGGCGCCACTGGCTGCACTACAGCTCCCCACCAACATCCGATTGGTCTACGCAGACCTGCGCTGGGCCGTCCTCCAGCGTGTGGGGCGCACATCCGAACAACAACGCCAGCGCTTCAGCGCTCTATGCCTAGAGGAAGTCGGCTGGCCGTTCGCGTTTGGCCAGCAACTCAGGGACGCCTGCCGGCAGTGGCCGAGGGCTGACAACCGCGACGCCGAGGGAATCGTTGATCTGGTGGCACTGGAGCAGTTCATCGTCTGACTTCCCGAAGGGACCGCGGAGTGGGTCCAGTGCCATCGCCCGGTGTCGCTGGATCAGGCCTTCGAGTTGGCGGAGGATCATTTGGCGGCTGTTCCCATGGCAGGACCGCAGATCTCCTCTTCTCCTCTCTCTCTCTCCCCCCTCCCCTTCTGTGTCTCGTTCTCGCCCCGTTCCCCCACCGCAGAGGCAGGGGCCAGCTCCACCCCAGCCGGCCTGCCGCACCCGCGGTGCCCTCCCGTTTCCCGCCTCCGTGTCTGCCTCCCCCCTCAGGTGAGTGAGCCCCAGAGTGCCAGTGCAGAGAGAAAGCCCGGGCCGGTTTGCTGGCACTGCGGGGAGCCGGGGCACCTCCAGCAGCAGTGCTCGGCAGTGGAGGTGGGTGAGGTGGTCTGGATCCCTTACATGCCAGGAACTGCCCTCGATCGGGCCGAAGTGTATCGCATACCGGTGAGTGTCCAAGGGGATACATATCAGGCTTTGGTGGACTCTGGCTGTAATCAGACCTCCATCCACCAAACCTGGTGCAAGACGAGGCATTGGGGGGAGCACAGTTGGTGAAGGTGTTGTGTGTGCACGGGGATGTTCACAACTACCCTTTAGTGTTGGTCCACATTCTTTTTTGAGGGGAAAAATTTAGTGTAAAGGCGGCGGTTAATCCTCGCCTTACCCACTCAATAATTTTGGGGACCGATTGGCCGGGATTTCGGGAATTAATGACTCATTTAGTGAAGAGTGGATCCTGCCGTAGTTCAGCAGGGGGAGGTCCCAGTGTGGCATTGGGGGGAGCAGCTGTCACAGAGCCATCTACGTCATCACCGCGTCAGAGTGAGAAGTCGCAGGCTCCTCCTCCTTCTCTTGGGGAATCCCTCACGGATTTCCCGTTAGAACAGTCACGAGACGAGACTCTGTGGCATGAGTTTGACCAAGTGAGAGTAATCGATGGTCAAACGCTCCAGCCAAACGCCACCCCGTCCTTCCCCTATTTCTCCATTATGAGGGATAGATTATATCGAGTGACACAGGACACTCAGATTAAGGAAACCATCTCACAACTTTTGATTCCAAAGAGCCACCGGTTATTGGTATTCCAGGCAGCTCACTTTAATCCCTTGGCTGGACACTTGGGGCAGGATAAGACACTAGGCCAAATAATGGCCCGGTTCCATTGGCCAGGGATTCGTGGCGATGTCCGTAGGTGATGTACGGCATGCCGCAAATGCCAGTTAGTAAATCCAGCAGCCATTCCAAAAGCGCCTTTGCGCCCTCTGCCATTAATCGAGACCCAGTTTGAAAGAATTGGGATGGATCTCGTCGGGCCATTACATCAGTCAACATGAGGGTATCGTTTTATTTTAGGTCTGGTGGACTATGCAATGCGATACCCGGAAGCAGTGCCTCTTCGCAATAGCTCAGCATGTAGTATTGCGGAAGTGCTCTTCCACGTCATCTCCCAAGTCGGAATCCCCAAAGAGATTCTGACTGATCAAGGCACTTCATTTATGTCATGCACACTGTGTGAACTGTATGGGTTACTGGGAATTAAGCTGATCTGCACCAGCATTTATCACCCACAAATGGATGGTTTAGTCGAATGGTTCAATCGCACACTCAAGAATATAAGTAAAAAGTTGGTTCGCGAGGACACATGCAATTGGGATAAATGGCTAGAACCCCTGTTATTCGCAGTGCGAGAGGTCCCACAAGCGTCCACGGGGTTCTGCCCGTTCGAATTATTATATGGGCGTAAGCCGCGCGGCATCCTAGATGTACTGCGGGAAAATTGGGAGGAGGGACCTTCCCCGAGCAAAAATGAAATTCAATATATGTTATTGACCTGCGCGTAAAACTCCACACACTCACTCACCTAACCCAGGAGAATTTGCGGCAGGCCCAAGAATGGCAAATCCGCCTGTATGACAGGGGTACGCGCCTTAGGGAGTTCGCACCGGGAGATAAAGTACTCGTACTGTTGCCCACGTTGAGCTCCAAATTGGTCGCCAAGTGGCAAGGACCCTTTGAGGTCACACAGCGAGTCGGGGACGTTGACTATGAGGTGAGGCGAGCGGACAGGGGTGGGACGCTACAGATTTACCACCTCAATCTGCTCAAACTCTGGAATGAGGAGGTCCCTGTGGCGTTGGTGTCGTTGGTTCCGGAGAAGGCGGAGCTGGGGCCAGAGGTTCAAAAAGGAACATTGACATCGCTTACCTCTCCGGTCCCCTGTGGAGACCACCTCTCCCTGACCCAACTCACGGAAGTTGCCCAGTTGCAGACAGAATTTTCGGACGTGTTCTCGCCCCTGCCCGGCCACACCCGCCTCAAAGAGCACCACATTGAGACGCCCCGGGGGTGGTCGTGCGCAGCCGCCCTTAAAGGCTACCCAAACACAAGAAAAAGGTGGTTCAGGAAGAACTCAAGGCCACGCTCGAAATGGGCATCGTTGAGGAGTCCCACAGTGACTGGAGCAGCCCAGCGGTCTTGGTTCCCAAGGCCGACGGGTCGGTCTGGTTCTGTGTGGACTATAGAAAAGTCAACGCGGTGTCTAAATTCGATGGGTACCCAATGCCTCGTATTGACGAGTTGCTGGATCAACTAGACACGGCTCGCTTTTATTCGACACTGGATTTAACAAGGGGTTATTGGCAGATCCCCTTGACTCCACTATCCCGAGAAAAAATGGCCTTTTCCACACTGTTTGGCTTACACCAATTTGTCACACTTCCTTATGGGCTGTTTGGGGCGCCCGCTATGTTCCAGCGGTTTATGGACAAGGTCCTCCGCCCCCACGCTACCTATGCGGCCACATACTTAGACGATATTATAATCTATAGTAATGTCTGGCCACGGCATCTACAGCACCTGAGGGCCATCTTTGGGTCGCTGAGGCGAGCGGGTCTCACAGCCAACCCGAAGAAGTGTGCGTTTGGGTGGGTGGAAGTACGGTATCTGGGCTTCCACTTGGGCAATGGGCAGGTGCGTCCCCAAATTAATAAGACCGCAGCAATTGCGGCCTGCCTGAGGCCCAAGACCAAAAAGGGGGTGAGCAGTTCCTGGGGCTGGCTGGCTACTATCGTAGGCTTATACCTAATTATTCGGATGTCACCAGCCCGCTGACTGATCTCACTAAAAAGGGGGCACCAGATCTGGTCCAGTGGACGGAGCAATGCCAGCGGGCTTTCTCTAAGGTGAAAGCTGCACTGTGTGGGGGGCCACTGTTACACTCCCCTGACTTTTCTCTCCCCTTTATGTTGCAGACGGACGCATCGGACAGGAGGCTGGGGGCTGTTCTGTCCCAGGAGGTGGAGGGGGAGGATCACCCCATGCTGTACATCAGCAAGAAGCTGTCGGTGCATGAGTGGCACTACAGCACGATAGAGGAGTGCCTGGCCATCAAGTGGGCGGTCCTCACCCTCCGCTACTACCTGCTGGGACGCCCTTTCACCCTCTGTTCGGACCACGCGCCCCTCCAGTGGCTCCACCGCATGAAGGATGCCAATGCGTGGATCACCCATTGGTATCTGGCACTCCAACCCTTTAACTTCAAGGTGATTCACAGGCCGGGGGCACAGATTGTCGTGGCGGACTTCCTCTCCCGTCAAGGGGGGGTGAGTCGGCTGCAGGCTAGACAGCTGCCCGGCCTGAGTCGGGCAGTGGGGGTATGTGGCAGCGGGGGTGTGGTCAAGCATCGGTCTGTGACCGGAGGGCGGAGTCAGGGAAGGTAAGTGGCAGAATCACTGCACCTGATGTCAATTAACCTGTGTTTGTGTGTCTTCCCCAGTGACCGAGCCCTATATAAGGAGGGAGAGAGTGGAGAAAGGGAGCTCTCTCCCCAACCAGATGACTAATGTGTGTGTGCATGTCTGAGTGTCTGGGAGAGTGTGTACGCTGAAAAGTGATACAATAAAGAGTTTTGGAAACTCAGTTCTGGCCTGCTGTACTTATGTGCTCCACACACCCACGCAAAGTGTTACAACATGTTTGTGAAAGTGTATCATGGCACGAACAAAGGAGAGTTCTGAGGACCTCAGAAAAAGTGTTGTTGATGCTCATCAGGCTGAAAAAGGTTACAAAACCATCTCTAAAGAGTTTGGACTCCACCAATCCACAGTCTGACAGATTGTGAACAAATGAAGGAAATTCAAGACCATTGTTACCCTCCCCAGGAGTGGTCAACCAACAAAGATCACTCCAAGAGCAAGGCGTGTAATAGTTGGTGAGGTCACAAAGAACCTCAGGGTAACTTCTAAGCAACTGAAGGCCTCTCTCACATTGGCTAATGTTAATGTTCATGAGTCCACCATTAGGAGAACACTGAACAACAATAGTGTGCATGGCAGGGTTGCAAGGAGAAAGCCACTGCTCTCCAAAAAGAACATTGCTGCTCATCTGCAGTTTGCTAAAGATCATGTGGACAAGCCAGAAGGCTATTGGAAAAATGTTTTGTGGACGGATGAGACCAAAATAGAACTTTTTCGTTTAAATGAGAAGCATTATGTTTGAAGAAAGGAAAACATTGCATTCCAGCATAAGAACCTTATCCCATCTGTGAAACATGGTGGTGGTAGTATCATGGTTTGGGCCTGTTTTGCTGCATCTGGGCCAGGACGGCTTGCCATCATTGATGGAACAATGAATTCTGAAGTATACCAGCGAATTCTAAAGGAGAATGTCAGGGCTGCTGTTCATGAACTGAATCTCAAGAGAAGGTGGGTCATGCAGCAAGACAATGACCCTAAGCGCACAAGTCGTTCTACCAAAGAATGATTAAAGAAGAATAAAGTTAATGTTTTGGAATGGCCAAATCAAAGTCCTGACTTTAATCCAATTGAAATGTTGTGGAAGGACCTGAAGTGAATAGTTAATGTGAGGAAACCCACCAACATCCCAGAGTTGAAATTGTTCTGTACAGAGGAATGGGCTAAAATTCCTCCAAGCCGGTGTGCAGGACTGATCAACAGTTACCAGAAACATTTAATTGCAGTTATTGCTGCACAAGGGGGTCACACCAGATACTGAAAGCAAAAGTTCACATAATTTTGCCACTCACAGATATGTAATATTGGATCATTTTCCTCAATAAATAAATGACCAAGTACAATACTTTTGTCTCATTTGTTTAACTGGGTTCTCTTTATCTACTTTTAGGACTTGTGTGAAAATCTGATGTTGTTTTAGGCCATATTTATGCAGAAATATAGAAAATTCTAAAGGGTTCACAAACTTTCAAGTGCCACTGTAAAAAAATTGAACACTCACCAGCCACTTTATTAGGGACACCCACCCACCTGCTGTTTTATACAGTTATCTAATCAGCCAATCCCTTGACAGCAGCACAATGCATAAAATCATGCAGATACAAATCAAGAGCTTGAGTTAATTTTCACTTCAAACATCAGAATGGGAAAAATTGTGATCTCTGTGACTTTCACTGTCGCATGGGTGTTGGTGCCAGATGGGCTGTTTTGAGTATTTCAGAAACTGCTGACCTCCTGGGGTTTTCACACACAACAGTCTCTAGTGTTTACACAGAATGGTGTGAAAAACAAAAAACAAAAAACATTGAGTGAGTGACATTTCTGTGGGTGGAAATGTCTTATTGATGAGAGGTCAGGGGAAAATGGCCAGATTGGTTTGAGCTACCAGGAAGAATATAGTAACACATATAATCACTCTTTACAACTGTGGTGAGCAGAAAAGCATGCAACAGCAGAAGAACACATTGGGTTCCACTCCTGCCAGCCAGGAACAGGAATCTTAGAATCAAGAACAAGTTTCTATTAAAGTGTCCGGTGAGTGTACTTCTTTTTGTCACAGGACCTATAGTGACCTGAAATTCAGTCAGATCCCAACCGTCAAAATGTGAGTGAGGCACCTCCGTATTAATCATAAAGAGAATTCCCACAGTAACCTGAGAAGGGAATGAGGGCAATAAGTCAAGACAGGGGTGGAGATCAGACTAGAGTCAAAATGAAAAAAAAAAAAAGACAGAATAATAATATGACAACATTTGAATGCCGATGACTGAATAATAAGATGGCAGCATGAATAAGATGATAATAAGATGTCAGTATTTAAATGTTGTGACAGTGGCAGGTCCTTGATCTATTCGGGCATGACACACCCGCCATACACGAGTCAGGGATAGGAGGAACTCCTCATATCCTTTGTTGGAAGTCCTCCTAGGAGACGGATACTCCAAATAAAAAAGCTGCACCTGCTGGGGCCTTCTTACATGTGGCATTTTCTGCACCTGTGGGACTATGAGCATCGGTCAGGCGAGAGGGTGGAGAAGGAATTGCACACCCCTTCTTCACCTTAAAAAGTCATGTGCCGGTCAGGCAAATAGGTCGCTGAAAACAAGCTAGGCGCCACCCAATACCCAACGTAGTTCAAAGTCCTGTGGCGATGGAGAAATGGTGACGGGAAAAGGCAGAGGATGCTGCTGGGAGTTCTTAGCCATGACTCTGCATGCAGGCAGCTGTGGGGTGATGGTCATCCACTGTAGACAGTGATAGATGCAGTGCCTTTATCCTCCCACAGTGACAGAGCAGCCTTTTCCAGGGATAGCACTGCTCTCCCCACAAGGGGAAGGGGAGTTAAAAGGATCCCTAAAGAAAGCCTACCACATGAGCGCACCTAGCAGGGAACCACGCCTGTCTGGGCATCCAATTTGCGGTCAAGAAAACAGGAAAAAGAAAGTGAGGAAGCCCCTGACCTTTGGGGCATGGAACGTGCGGACTCTGCTAGACAGAGGAGACAGACCAGAGTTTAAATGACTTCAGACCAGTGGCACTGACCTCACTGGTAATGAAGTCATTTGAAAAGATTGTGAAATGGTTGCTGTTGTTGAGGGTGGGTGAGGCTCTGGACCCCATGCAGTTTGCATATAGGGCCAATAGGGGGGTGGAGGATGCCCAAATTACACTACTAAACCTTCTGTACAGTCATCTGGAAGGTCCTGGCCAGAGGTGGGTAGTAACACGCTACATTTACTCCGTTACATTTACTTGAGTAACTTTTTGGATGAATTGTACTTGTAAGAGTAGTTTTAATGCAGTATACTTTGCACTTTTACTTGAGTATATTTGTGAAGAAGAAGCGGTACTTTTACTCCGTTACATTGGGCTATATTCTGCTCATTACTCGCTACTTTATTTTTATTGATCCGTGCGATGCATGGTCTGTTTGTTTATGTTTTGTCGAGACTTCCAGCAGAGACTCTGTCGCATGACAGCATCTCACCGATCAAATGTAGCAGCCAGAGCCATAGTGGTAGCAGCTATGGTTTAACTCCGTTTCGCCAATCAAACAGAGCCAAGCCGCCACGCGCGCCCACACACAAAATTCCCACAGCAAGACCAGTCCAGGTGGAAAAGAGCACGGAAGCAGAAGAAAAATGGCAGAGACAACGGCCAGCGTTTCTCATCAAGCCGAAGAGGCACACCCCTGGCCGCACATACAAACCATGTTCACTCTCCAAACAACAAAAACATGTGTCTCCCCAAACCAGTGGATGTTTCAGCTTATAAAAACTCAACGTCGAATTTGAGGAAACACACTGCGGTAAGTAGGCTATGTGCTTTTGGCTGTCTTCGTAGGCAGACGTTAGCCCTGTTGTAACATCATAAATAACTGTAAAATACATTGTTTTGTGGAAATGTATTGACGCACTGCGGCCTCAGACGGCAAGATAACACATACACACACACACACACACACACACACACACACACACCAGAGAACCAAGAAATAAAACTACAAAAAATCTTCCTAACAATCACTTTTTATTGATGTGAAACCAAAAAATGCTCATGAAAATAAGGTTGCTCACCTAATGTCAGCTCCTCAATAGCGTTACAGTTGTACACGGCTCTGGTCAAAAACTGGGAATGGAAGACTGGTGAAAACTTACTAAATTACAAAACGCATAACATATCATTTGTGAAATCTCCATTTTTCAAGCTACTGTATTTGTTGTGGATTAGAGGGATTTGTGAAGACTTTAGGTGGGTTTTTTTTTCTGTGAGATTTGTTTTATTATTTGTCTACAAGTGCTTGTTCACAAAAGGAAGGGCATTAGCTTGTTAGCTTGACCACTTGCTAGCAATCCCCACCACCACCCAGCCAAGCTGGGCACTGGCAGCTAGTTAGCAACCTTTTTGCTTGTTACTTCCACTTGCTAACTCCTCTGCGAGATGGATCCAGTAAACAACTTTTTGGGAGATGAAAGGATTAACATCGTTGATTGCATCTTATATATATATATATATATATATATATATATATATATATATATATATATATATATATATATAAAGACATTGCACAGTATATCTACCTCTATGTTTGCACATTGTTTGTTTGCTTCTTTTTTTTAATGTTATCTTCATTTTTCACTCTACCTTTATATTTTGCATTCCATATGCACTTTATATTTCATATTTTATATATATATTTCTTTTTATTTTGGTAAGCGTAGTTTGATCAGGGGCGGCACGGTGGTGTAGTGGTTAGCGCTGTCGCCTAACAGCAAGAAGGTCCTGGGTTCGAGCCTCGGGGCCGGCGAGGGCCTTTCTGTGTGGAGTTTGCATGTTCTCCCCGTGTCCGCGTGGGTTTCCTCCGGGTGCTCCGGTTTCCCCCACAGTCCAAAGACATGCAGGTTAGGTTAACCGGTGACTCTAAATTGACCGTAGGTGTGAATGTGAGTGTGAATGGTTGTCTGTGTCTATGTGTCAGCCCTGTGATGACCTGGCGACTTGTCCAGGGTGTACCCCGCCTTTCGCCCGTAGTCAGCTGGGATAGGCTCCAGCTTGCCTGCGACCCTGTAGAAGGATAAAGCGGCTAGAGATAATGAGATGAGATGAGTTTGATCAGGCAGTTGCAAAATAAGAATTTCATTACCCAATAATAAACCGCTGTGTCTGTTATTGTGTATATGACAAATAAAAAATCTTGAATCTTGACTCTCTTACAGGATTATTTCCAGTCTTTTTCGTATGAGATATTACGTGTGAATGCAGCTGAATGGCATTTTTGACTGAGTATACTGATGTAATGAAGCCTGTTGCCATGGCCCTTAACATCCTTCAAGGACAATCACCGGTGCATATGGGCTTCCTGCTGCCAACACTTTACCAGTTGCAAGACAAGCTGAAGAAGTTGTTGTCTGCATGAAAAGTGTGTGGCCCTCTCGTTGATGCCCTGCAGAAGGCGATCCAGAAACGCTTTGGGGACATCATGAAAGAACTGGAGCTGATTGCTGCAGCTATTCTACTACCGAAATTCAGGACATCCTGGACCACTGACCAGAACATCTTAAAAGCTGGTAAATGTACTTATGTATCAATTCAAGTCTAAATCAGTAGTATTGTACAAGAGCTCTGCCATAATTTCTGCCTCAATGAAGATAATAACATTGTATACATACATGTATAACATACATTTTTAATTGTCATTGTCAGAGAAGTATTGATTTAACCACATATTTTGTTGAGATTGTGAGGGCTGTAACCTTATTTTGTTAACAAAAACTGAAACATTATGGACAAGCAAGAGTTACGAACACTGAGGGTTTTAATATTTAAAAAACAGCAGCTTGGCAGACAAGAAAAGTAAGAAAAATGTGCAGACCTAACTCTTTTGAAAACAATTTTTCTTACCACAGGCCTTGACTACATCAGAAGCCACCTGGGCACTGACGTAGACTTGGATGATGATGCCCAAATTGACAGCAATCACTCTGACGAAGATGACTTCTTTGCATCCCTGAGTGCAGGAAAATCAAAAACTAGAGAGTTGGAGAGGTACCTTTCTTGTTCATTGAGTGGAGGTATGGATCTGTTGCATTCTTTTCCTGAAATTAAGAGACTATCACTGAAAATCAACACAGCCCTGCCAGCGTCTGCCGCCTGTGAGAGACTTTTCAGTCATGCAGGCCTCCTGTTCACGGCTAAAAGGTCACAGCTTCACAGTGCAAAACTTGAGAGCCAGCTGCTGTTAAAGCTGAACAGTCATTTCACAGAGTGAACATGCACGCGCGCACACACAAACACACACAGTGTTATGTGCAGACTGCCTTTTTCTTCTTTTTCTTCGTAACCTCTACCCATTGTTTTATGATGTTACTTTGTAAAGATTTAAGTAATTAATATATTATTGTTTTCACCTGTTCACAGCTAAAAGGTCACAGCTTCACAGTGCAAAATTGAGAGCCAGCTGCTGTTAAAGCTGAACAGTCACTTCATGGAGTGAACACACACACACACACACACAGTGTTATGGTTTATGTGCAGACTGCCTTGAGCTTCTTGTTATTGTTAATACACAGAACTACACACACACAGTTTATAAGTGTGAAATATATATGAAATCTCTGCCTGTTATGACATCCTGATCAATAAACAAGGAAGTTACTCAGCAGTTACTCAGTAGCTACTTGAGTAGTTTTTTCACTTAGTACTTTTTACTCTTACTCAAGTAATTAATTGGACGACTACTTTTTACTTTTACTTGAGTAATATTATTCTAAAGTAACAATACTCTTACTTGAGTATACAATTTTTGGCTACTCTACCCACCTCTGTTGGTCGGTTTCCCATTGTAAATTTTTAACTATTTTTGATTGGATGAACTTGACTTTCATAATTATTCGTTTAATGAATGTCATTCCACTTCGCTCATGTTTTGACACTAATGGCTTTCCGGAATGTGTATATAGACCCCTCATTTCCTGTCTTTTCTCATTCGCTCCGTGATCTGCTGTTTGTACGTTTAAATACAGTGCCGTGTGGGATCGAAAATTTGCTATCGGAAACCGGCTTTTTGTTAGTTTATATTTAGTGCCAGGGCGGCACGGTGGTGTAGTGGTTAGCGCTGTCGCCTCACAGCAAGAAGGTCCTGGGTTCGAGCCCCGGGGCCGGCGAGGGCCTTTCTGTGTGGAGTTTGCATGTTCTCCCCGTGTCCGCGTGGGTTTCCTCCGGGTGCTCCGGTTTCCCCCACAGTCCAAAGACATGCAGGTTAGGTTAACTGGTGACTCTAAATTGACCGTAGGTGTGAATGTGAGTGTGAATGGTTGTCTGTGTCTATGTGTCAGCCCTGTGATGACCTGGCGACTTGTCCAGGGTGTACCCCGCCTTTCGCCCGTAGTCAGCTGGGATAGGCTCCAGCTTGCCTGCGACCCTGTAGAAGGATAAAGCGGCTAGAGATAATGAGATGAGAATATTTAGTGCCGTTCCTGATGCCGTTTCGTTGTGTGTGTGTGTGTGTGTACAGGGCCAGCTCTAGGTCTTTGGCTGCCCTAGGCGAGATTGAGTTTTGGCGCCCCCTCCCCCCCCAAGAAAAAAAACCCTCTTATAACATCTAAATAACACTTTAATCTAATCACTCTATTACTATTAAACAATGTACAGTGCATGGACAATAAACAAGAAGTCATTTTTATCTTTTTCATTATTGTTATTATTGTTATCATTATTAACATAAAGTGTCACAAAGTAAAATGACCACACAAATTCAATACATATCTCCATATAATGGGCAAAAACTCTTCCGCACCCTGTTCAAAGTATAGTGCATGGACAATAAACAAGAAATTATTTTTAGTTTCTTTTTTGCTATTAAAAGTTAAGTCATCTCTGAAGAATTAACAAATTAAATGAATAAAAAATTCTACATTTCTAAATTGTGCAAACTTAAGCACCCTGTTAGGACATCAATGGGCTGTATTTTCAAACAAAAGTGCTATTATGGGTACTTTGTTATTGAAGTCTATTGCTGTTTGCATCTAGTTAGCTAGGCAGACATTGATTCAGGCGTCTAAAATATTAATTTGCCACTATAATGGTTGATATGAGAGATTAGATCAGACTTACGACTTCGCTCTATTTGTTTCTTCCTGTAGCCTTTGTTTGCGCCCTTGCGCACCCGAGAGTTTGGATTTCTTCATTTAAGCACTTGTAGTCTGGGCTACTTTTTGCAGTGGATAGCCATTCTCATTCCCCGATGAACACCGCTCCCCCCGCCCCCCTTATAACCTATCATTGTGCATTTTTAGTAGGCATAAGGAAATCACCGACCACTACTGCGTAGGCTACACTTGTTTTTCAACCTTTTTGAGCAAGGGCACACTTTTTCAATGAAAAAATCTCAAGGCACATCACCAATAGAAAATGTTGACTGAAACTAAAACGCTATTGCCAATATTTACAATATACAGTCATTCTATAATTTTCCACGGTACACTTGGTGATCTCTCACAGCACACTAGTGTTCCGCGGTATAGAGTTCGGCAGCACAGTGGTTGAAAACACTGTACACCACTGATGCACTTGGTAACATCTCCATTCAATAACTCCATCCCTCCTTTTTGGTGGGGTTTTGGTCGCCCTTGGCGCACCTGGGCACACTTTGCACTTAGGCTATTACATGGCCAAAACAGAGAATAGCCGCGATGCGCACTTGTGCGCCCGAAGACAGACAGGGTGAACCACTGCTGAGCGCTTATTGTTTCATGATTAACCACCACCCCACCCCACCCCGCTTTTTTTGACAAATCGCACCCTGACTACATGCTTTGCTGTACAATTAAATTAGGCTAAGACATTATAATGCTGACTCGTTTTCAGAATAGTGGAAGTCATAATTTTTCTCCCCCCGTTTCTGCGCCCCTGGATGGACGCAGCGCCCTTAGCATTTGCCTATATTGCCTATGCCACGGGCCGGCTCTGTGTGTGTGTGTATACATACCGAGCCTTTGAGGGCCTTTTGCTGCCTATAAACTCCATCGTTGGCTAATCAGTGTTTTTTTTTTTTTTTTTTTGCTTTGTTTTTTAATTAGAATTTTCATTGTATTTTTCTGACATGCTTTTGTTTGCTTTTCTCAGTGAATAAAAACAATCTTTTTAGATGACAAGAATTGTGTTGCTATGACAACAGGATTGATTACTAGTTTTTTGCACCTAATAACGAATATGCACCTGTCTTATTGTGCCCTTTAGTTTGCTATCTAATTTTTTAATCATTATACGGACATTTATTTTTATTCTTCTGTCCCTTATTTTTATTACTGTCTTTTCTTTGCCATTATTATTATTATTATTATTATTATTACTACTACTACATGGAGATCTGGTCAACACTAGAAGTCCCAGACAGGGGCCATTTGGCCTTTTTACCTAGAAAACCCACAAGAGGGCCAATTGGCCCCAAGTCCTCCCTGTAGACATTCATTTTGTTATGGAAATGTGGCTGTTAGTTACCTTACAGCTTAGAAATGAAATCTTACAATGCCTGTTGAATGTTGAATCTCTGCATCTTCGTTCCTTGGAGAGGAGCTTCTTTCACCACAAAATTCTTGAGGGAACTGAAGCGATAGTCCATGTGCACTGAGGTATTTATCCATCAAACAATTGTCTGGTTGCAGTCACATGAGTCGTTATGGTCACATGGGACATTCACATGTTCACATTTTAGAATAGAATGTGTTTTTATTCCTCATTCTCACATTCACACAGAAGCTGTTGAATGTTGAATCTCTGCATCTTCGTTCCTTGGAGAGGAGCTTCTTTCACCACAAAATTCTTGAGGGAACTGAAGCGATAGTCCATGTGCACTGAGGTATTTATCCATCAAACAATTGTCTGGTTGCAGTCACATGAGTCGTTATGGTCACATGGGACATTCACATGTTCACATTTTAGAATAGAATGTGTTTTTATTCCTCATTCTCACATTCACACAGAAGTAGCCAACATGACTTCACCACTGAAGTGTGAAGTGTGTGAAATGTGACCTCCTCACCCCACACACTGCCACTAACAGCCTCATTACCATAACAAAATGAGTGATTAGTGTATTGGGGAAAAGCGGTCGGGCCAAATGGCCCCTATGTGGGTCTTCTAGGTAGACAGAAAAATGCTGGGACTGCTATGGCCCTTTTCCACTACCCTTTTTCAGCTCACTTCAGCTCGCTTCAGCTCACTTCAGCCCGACACGGCTCGCGTTTCGACTACCAAAAACCAGCACGACTCAGCTCGTTTCAGCCCTGCTTAGCCCCTAAAACTCGCACCGTTTTGGAGTGGGGCTGAAGCGAGCCAAAGCGAGCCGACTGAGGCTGGAGGCGTGAGCAGACACTCCCCTGTGCACTGATTGATGAGGAGGCGTGTCCTCACATGCCCACACACGCCCCGCGAGCGCGCTGGGATCTGTAAACACCGCAAACCCAGAAGAATAATAATTATGAATTACGAGAATTTCTGAAGCCTTATGCGCCTCGCCTCATCTATACGCTCTTGCCAGTATCTGTTGGCGTTGTCGGTGACAACAAGCCACAGCACCAAGACCAGCAACACTAACGACTCCATGTCCTCCATGTTTATTGTTTACTATTCGGGTCGTGAGACTACCGCTTAAAAGATCACTGAATCAGTGACATACAGAGCATCGTGGACGAGTTCGCGGAGCGCAAGGCTCGCCGTATGCCCTTCAAATAATGCGCGCAGTAGGCTATTGATGTTTTATTATGAGCCATGTACAGTATGTCGCCTAATGTTTTTTTGTTTCTGAGTTACATGTTCGTTTGAAGGACTTAATGTACAAAATAACATAGTTGCACCCCGTAGTGTTGAAATTGGTAAACACAGTGCATTCAGTGAGGTTTGCACCGCCCTCCTTTTATTTCTGACTCTTCCTGTCACCACTCTGAGCGCTCATTCGTATGCCCTTCAAATAATGTGCGCAGTATAGGCTATTGATGTTTTATTATGAGCCATGTACAGTATCCTAATGTTTTTTGTTTCTGAGTTACATGTTCGTTTGAAGGACTTGATGTACTAAATAACATAGTTGCACCCGGTAGTGTTGAAATTGGTAAACACCGCAGTTGCGGACATTTTGTAGCCTAAAATGATGTTATGATAAGCTTTAATAAAGGGCCCGGTCATTTGCCCCGCCCCCGGCCCGGCTCTGACTTGTTCCGCCACTGTCACTGATGTCACTGTTTGCGCTGCTTAACGACATCACATGACGTCCACCCACTTTCGCTAACTCCACCCAATGTGTCCACCCACTTCCAGCCAGCACGGTTCAGCGCGGTTGTAGTCGAAATGCAACTTCAATAGCCCCGCTCAGCCCGACTCAGCTCGACTCGGCACGGCACGGCTCAGCCGCGTTTGTAGTGGAAAAGCGGCACTAGTGTCAATGTTCACTCACACACACACACACACACACTCACTACTATATATTGTATTGGTGTGCAAGAGACATGCACAAAATGTCTTTTGTGAATTATTACTGCAATATTTGCGTTTCTACTCTGATATTATATAATATGCAAATGCACACTTTTTTAAATTGCTGTGTGGACAACAGGGTCAGTTGATGAAGTCTAGATAAAGTATTGTTGATATTCGCCCACGAATAAAGCTGCTGTGGTCAATTTGCAATTACTTTTTCCCTTTTAATTGAAATTCATAATTAAAGCAAGACTATTTGTTTAGCTTTTAATAATAATAATAATAATAATAATAATAAATTATTATTTTTACTTTAGCCATTGAAAAGAGTATTGTAGAGAAGGTTGTCAAACTTGTCAGGAAAATGTGCATACACACAACTGGATGCTGGTTACTGAACAGGCGAATGCTATTGCATTATAAAATACAAGAGCCAAGTCATTTAATATATAACACAGAGAAGCATTTTTTGATATTCAAAACAAATGTATATCATAGCAAGTGAAAATATAACCACATGCATCCCTGAAGTTTTTCCTGCTACAGACATATTGTGGTGATGTACACGAGCGTACTATGATCTACCCTCCATCAGGTGCTGAGGGAGTATAAAAAGGAGCACTTTTTCCTGCATGTTACCACTGTGTCCCAAGCCTGTTTCCAGCACCACGCTGTGAGGGTTTATGACATGAGAATTTATGAGATTTTTAGGCTGAGTCTAATTTAAAGGCATCACTTTTAGGATCACTTATTTTGATCAAGATGATTTTTAAAATTCATTTTTGGTTCAATGTTCTGTAGGTTTACTTCCTGAAGCTGGAAGAAGTAATAGCATGCTTTGGCATTGAGTATCAAGTAAAACCCTTCCCTCTGAAATGAGGAAATCAGGAAATGAATAATTTCGTGATGTCTCACAATTCCAATCACTTCAACTTAATGATGTGAAATGACAACGATGGATTAATTTTAATATGACTGTTAGAAGATAGTTACAGTTCAGTCCTACACATTTACAGCTGGACATTTGACCCGAAATAAAAAATCCATTTTAATAATTTGCCAATGCTGTTTAAGCAAACCAACAAACAAATGTGTCTGCTTGCTGCTACACATTTGTCATTGCCTCTTATGTACCTACATTCTACCATATTTAGACCATTTCTTTCAGAGCATTTTTTAAGGATTTTCCACTAGGAGACCAACTGGTCTGGGCAATACAATCACAGGCCCCAGAGTCCATGCGGCTGCACCGCTGCGGCATATTCTGTGATGCAAAATGGTTCACCAATCACCACACAGACAAACACACTACACAGCTATCAAGAGCAATTACCAAGCACAAATGTTACGTCAAAGACACTCAAAGTTACACAGTAATGACATCGGATTCTGACATCAGCCATCTCAGTAACCAAATTTTAGTTTTGTTTTTCTTAACCAACATGATCTTGTGTGTATATCTTAGAACATAGATCTTCATTTTCCTTGTTAAATGTATACTTACATGGTACTTGGTTAATTAATTGCAACTGATTGAACCAAATGATAAGACATAACTTGGTTTAAACTTTGGTCTCCCAGTGAAGGTGGTTTGGCATTGATTAGGAGACCAAATCTGGCCACTGGGAGACCATTTGGTCTCCCAGTAACTATGTTAAAAAAATGCTCTGATTTCTTTGCTTTCTCTCAGTCCAGTGACAAACACTGAGAATGACTGTTCCAATCTGAGGCCAAGTTTACATTAGACCGTATCTGTCTCGTTTTCTTCGCGGATGCACTGTCCGTTTACATTAAACCGCCTGGAAACGCCAGGAAACGGGAATCCGCCAGCGTCCACGTATTCAATCCAGATCGTGTCAGCTCCGGTGCTGTGTAAACATTGAGATACGCGGATACGCTGTGCTGAGCTCTAGCTGGCGTCGTCATTGGACAACGTCACTGTGACATCCACCTTCCTGATTCGCTGGCATTGGTCATGTGACGCGACTGCTGAAAAACGGCGCGGACTTCCACCTTGTATCACCTTTCATTAAAGAGTATAAAAGTATGAAAATACTGCAAATACTGATGCAAATACTGCCCATTGTGTAGTTATGATTGTCTTTAGGCTTGCCATCCTTCCACTTGCAAGTGGTAAGTGATATGCGCTGGGATCACACACACAGCGGCTCAGTCCCGAATCACAGCTTGTGCACTTCACTCGCGCGCTGTGTGAGCTGCGCAGGGCCGGAGTGCGCACCCTCCAGAGGGCACTCGCTGTTCAGGGCGGCGTGATTTGGAGCGCAGGATGCCTGTGGAGCCGAGCGTATCCGTGTATTGTTGTTGCTGTGTGCACGCAAATCGTGTATTGGTGTTGCTGTGTGCACACTAATCGTTTTAAAAATGTAAATCTGATGATCCGCTGACACGGTCTAATGTAAACATGGGCTGATTCATCCTGCTGGTGACTCATTCTTTCCTTGGATTGCCAAGCTTTCACATTCTTCACTATGAGTGAATAAACTATGGAATGAAGAAAAAAAGAAGCTTTTATTTGTCGCATGCCCAGCCACGCACAGTGAAACTCGTTCTCTGCATTTAACCCATCTGAAGCAGTGAACACACACACACACACACACACACAAGTGAGCAGACTCCGGAGGAAACCCACGCAGACACGGGGAGAACATGCAGACTCCACACAGAAAGGCTCCTGTCAGCTACCCCAGAACCTTCTTGCTGTGAGGCAACAGTGCTAACCACTACACCACCGTGCCAAATGCTGTGGTCTGCTTATTGTAACATGTGGTCCTATTTACCAGCTTAGTGTCGTAGAAGACTCTTTTGCACAATGCACCCTTTTAACACGTGGAGCAAAACCAAAGACCCGAAAGAGACTGCACAGGCTTTTGTTATGAAGCCAAAGATTATAGGCCTTAGTATACATCACATAGAGACAACATTTCCCCTACTATGGTTCCCCAGAGGTTTATGTGCATGAGTACATACATTTTAGATTCACGGTCAATTAAATTACATTGTTTTTTTGGTTGAATTTTCCATTCCTAGGTATTATTAGTGGGCAGCACAGTGGTGTAGTGGTTAGCACTGTCGTCTCACAGCAAGAAGGTCCGGGTTCGAGCCCTGTGGCCGGCGAGGGCCTTTCTGTGTGGAGTTTGCATGTTCTCCCCGTGTCCATGTGGGTTTCCTCCGAGTGCTCCGGTTTCCCCCACAGTCCAAAGACATGCAGGTTAGGTTAAGTGGTGACTCTAAATTGACCGTAGGTGTGAATGTGAGTGTGAATGGTTGTCTGTGTCTATGTGTCAGCCCTGTGATGACCTGGCGACTTGTCCAGGGTGTACCCCGCCTTTCGCCCGTAGTCAGCTGGGATAGGCTCCAGCTTGCCTGCAACCCTGTAGAACAGGATAAAGCGGCTAGAGATAATGAGATGAGATGAGTTATTATTAGTTGCTCAGTGGCCAGTGACATAGAAAGTGATGGTGTTAGGGTTTTGCTGGGATTCAAACTTGGTTCGCTGGTGTAATAATCCAGCAAACCCCCACTAGGCCACCAGGGGGATGACTCAAGTGCAGAGGCGTGAGGCGGAAGTAGAAAAGTATCAAAAAGTTTATTTACAAAAAGTACAATCCACGGCAAAAAACAAAAGTAATCCAAAAGCTCAGAAGATAAAGGGAAAATAAAAAAATATCCAAAAGTTCAAAGTCCAAAAATAAGAAAAGGCAAAAATGCAAACGCTCAGAAGATCAAAAATACAAAGTCCAAAGAAACCAAAAACATCAAAAACACAAGGGCACAGGCAAGATACATGGGACAGAGGGAACTAGCACTAACAGGCATAGCATAGGAAAAAGACTCCGTGACAAGGGAACAAACAGAGGGGTATTTATACACACACTAATTAAGGAACAGGGCGGGGCAGGAAACAGGCAATGAAGACAAACACAAAAACACAGTGGCGGCCTCTAGAGGCCAAAACAGTCCCAGTCCTAACAGGACCCCCCCCCCCCCAGGAGCGTCTCCTGACGTTCCCAGGGCGATCCGGATGGGCTGAATGGAAGTCCCGGCATAGTCCTTTATCTAGAATGTCCCGGGCGGGGACCCAACAGTGTTCCTCAGGGCCATAGCCCTCCCAATCTACTAGATATTGAAGCCCGCCGCGGACCCGGCGGGAGTCAAGCAGGCGATGCATGGTGAACACAGTCTGACCCTGGAAGATGCAGGGGGGGTGGGGGGTTCCTAGGGGCAGGGGCATACGTGGACATCAGTACGGGCCGCAACAGGGAAACATGGAATGTGGGGTTGATCCTCAGAGTCCGGGGCAACTGGAGCCGTTAGGCGACAGGGTTCACCCTGCGCACCACCTTGAAGGGGCCAATGTAGCGAGGAGCAAGCTTGCGGTTCTCCACCCGCAGCGGAAGGTCCTTAGTGGACAGCCAAACCCGCTGCCCAGGGCGGAAAGCGTGGGCAGGTCTTCTATGGTGGTTGGCCCGAGTCTGGTTGGTTCTGGAGGTCTGGATGAGGGTCTTCCTGACCTTGCTCCAGGTCTTGCGACACCGTCTCACATATTGGTTGACCGAGGGCACCCCTGCGTCCTCCTCCTGGTCTGGGAACAGAGGTGGCTGGAACCCGAATTGGCACTGGAATGGCGATAGCTTGGTGGCCGATGACTGCAGGGTGTTGTGGGCGTACTCTGCCCATGGCAGCCAGGTGCTCCACGATGTCGGGTTATCCATAGCCAGGCCTTGCAGGGTGGTTTCCAGGTCCTGGTTGAGCCTCTCCGTCTGGCCATTGGACTGTGGGTGAAACCCAGAGGAGAGGCTGGCAGTGGCTCCGATGACCTTGCAGAACCCGTGCCACACTCGGGAGGAGAACTGGGGCCCTCGGTCTGAGACGATGTCCTGTGGGAGACCAAAGACTCGGAAGACATGAGTGAATAATAGTTTAGCAGTTTCAAGAGCAGAAGGGAGCTTGCACAGTGGTAAAAAGTGGCAGGCCTTGGAGAATCTGTCAACTATGACCATTATGATAGTGTTACCTTGTGACTAAGGGAGACCCATGATGAAGTCGACTGCCACGTGGGACCAGGGACGCCGGGGAATGGTCAGAGGATGCAGGAGACCTTGGGGACGCTGTCGCGGGTTCTTGGTTCTGGTGCAGACCTCACAGGACAGGACGAATGACCTTACTTCCTTCTCCATGTTAGGCCACCAGAAGCATCTTTTCAGGAAGTCCAGGGTCCTCCGAGCTCCCGGGTGGGCAGTGAGAGGGGAAGAGTGACCCCACTGGAGAACCTTGGCCCGGGCTTGATGTGGGACGTACAAGAGGCCCGGTGGCCCCGTCCCAGGACCGGGGTCCTGGCGTTGGGCTCGTCGGACGGCCTCCTCAATACCCCAGCGGACAGGGGCCACAATCCGGGACACAGGGATAATAGGCCCGACTTCACTCTCCCTGTTAGTGGCAGAGAACAGCCTGGACAGTGCGTCAGGTTTGGTGTTCTTGGAGCCGGGGCGGTACGATAGGGTGAAGTCAAACCGACTGAAAAACAGGGCCCACCTAGCCTGTCGTGGGTTCAGTATCTTGGCTTGCTGGAGGTACTCCAGGTTCTTGTGGTCTGTCCAAACCAGGAATGGATGTTGCGCACCCTCCAGCCAGTGCCTCCACTCCTCAAGGGCCAGTTTGACCGCTAGCAGTTCTCGATCCCCCACATCGTACCTGGACTCCGCAGGACTCAGGCGGTGGGAGAAGTAAGCGCAGGGGTGCAGCTTTCCTTCCGAACGTTGAGAGAGCACCGTGCCGACACCACTGTCCGAGGTGTCCACCTCCACGATGAATGGTTGGGAGGTGTCCGGGAGGACCAGAATGGGTGCTGTGCAGAAGCGGTGCTTGAGGTCTTTGAACGCCTTTTCCGCCTGAGGAGACCAGACATAAGATCCACCTGTCCCTTTGGTGAGGTCCGACATGGGTGCTGCTACAGAACTAAAGTTCCTGATAAACTTGCAGTAGAAGTTAGCAAATCCTAAGAACCGTTGAACCTCTTTGACGGACTTGGGAGTGGGCCAGTCCCGGATGGCCAGGGTCTTGGCTGGGTCCATTTGGAGTTGGCCTGTCCGTACAATAAAACCCAGAAAGGAGACCTCGGGAACATGAAATTCGCATTTCTGGGCCTTGGTGAACAGATTGTTCTGTAGCAGCCTCTGGAGAACCTGGTGGACATGGTGGCGGTGCTCCTGCACGGTCTTGGAAAAGATAAGATTGTCGTCGAGGTAGACAAAAACGTACAGGTTAATCATGTCCCTCAAGATGTCGTTGATTAGGGCCTGAAAAACAGCTGGTGCGTTGGTGAGTCCGAAGGGCATCACCTGGTATTCGTAGTGCCCAGACAGGGTGTTAAAGGCAGTCTTCCACTCGTCTCCCTGTCGGATACGGATGAGGTGGTATGCGTTCTGTAGGTCCAACTTGGTGAAGACGGTGGTGCCTTGGAGCAGGTCGAATGCTGTGGACATCAGCGGAAGGGGATATCGGTTGCGCACAGTGATGTTGTTCAGGCCCCTGTAGTCAATACATGGTCGGAGCCCCCCATCCTTCTTGCCGACAAAGAAGAAGCCGGCACCAGCAGGTGAGGTGGAGGGTCGAATGAACCCAGAGACCAGGGCGTCTTTGAGGTATTCCTCCATGGCCTTGCGTTCTGGCTGAGAGAGGGAAAACAGTCTGCCACGAGGAGGGGTAGTTCCAGGGAGCAAGTCGATGGCACAGTCGTAGGCCCGGTGTGGAGGAAGAACAGCGGCCCTGCTTTTGCTGAATACCTCCTTCAAATCCCAGTACTCTGTGGGAACTTGAGATAGCTTGGTGAGATCAGGGGGCTCGGCAGGAGACACAGGAGAGCTAGAGAGCAGACAAGAGGCATAGCACGCAGGGCCCCATTCCACAACCTGGCTTGTTACCCAGTCTATGCGAGGGTTGTGGCGGGTAAGCCAAGGAAGGCCCAGAATCACTGGGAACTCTGGTGAAGGAATCAGGTGCAGGGATATTTCTTCCTTGTGACCTTGAGACTGGAGGAAGACTGGAGAAGTTACTTGGGTGACTCTTCCGTCACCTAAGGCTTGGCCATCCAGGGCAGACACAGACAGTGGGACTTCAAGAGGTGCAGTCGGGACATTGATACTTTGGGCAAAGTGAACATCCATAAAGTTTCCAGCCGCCCCAGAGTCTAACAAGGCTTGACAAGAGTGGACGGACTCACCCCAGGAGATGGAGACCGGGATGTAAACTCCTTGGCCAGGACATTCAGGAGAGAGGGTAGGCCCCGTCACAACCCTCCCTCGGCTGGACGGAGCAGTCCTTTTCCCGAGAGTTCGGGACATGATGCTCGGAAGTGACCAGGCTTGCCACAGTAGATGCAGCACTTGTCCCTCCTTCTGCACTCCCTCTCAGATGCGGAGAGGCGAGTACGACCCAGTTGCATGGGTTCTGGACAGTCACTGGAGGAGGTAGACGGGCTCCAGGTAGAGGCAGGGAGGCCGGGGAGGCTCAGGACTTGGTGGCGTTCTCTCATCCTGTTGTCCAGACGAGTAGAATGTGAGATCAGTGTTTCGAGGTCACTTGGGCATCCGATAGAAGCCAGACCGTCTTTGATGGGGTCAGACAGACCATGGTGGAAGGCTGACACCAGGGCAGTCTCGTTCCATCCACTTACTGCTGCGAGCGTCCGGAATGAGATGGCGTAGTCTGCGACGCTTCCCTCTTGCCGGATGGACATGAGCTTTCTGGCTGCGTCTTTACTGATGTCTGCTTGATCGAAGACACGAAGCATCTCCTCAGTAAACAGCTGGAAATCAGAGCACTCGGGTCCCTGTCTCTGCCAGATAGCAGTGGCCCAGGCCCGCGCCTTACCAGCTAACAAGGTTATCACAAAGGCAATCTTGCAGCGATCCGTAGTGTAGGTGGTAGGCTGAAGCTCAAAGGTGAGTTGGCACTGGGTAAGGAACTCTCGACACTCACTGTGCTTGCCGTCATACCTCTGTGGTGCAGGAAGGGTGGGTTCGCGAGGTGAAGAAGGCAGCATGGCAGGAGGCACTGGAGCAGGAGCGGATGGTGGAGCAGGAGCAGGCGGAGGAGATGGGGGCAGAGAAGTCAGCTGTGCCAGGGTTTTCCCAATCTGCTGAAGCAGTACCTCGTGGCGAGCAAGGGTCTCATGTTGGCTTGCTAGAGTCCGTCCATGAGTGTCCGTGGTGGATCCGAGGCGTGTTAACGCAGCCATCATTCCCTGAAGGTTGGCCAGGTAGACAGATGAAGAAGCCTGAGTCGGTCATGACGGAGTCTTTCTGTTAGGGTTTTGCTGGGATTCGAACTTGGTTCGCTGGTGTAATAATCCAGCAAACCCCCACTAGGCCACCAGGGGGATGACTCAAGTGCAGAGGCGTGAGGCAGAAGTAGAAAAGTATCAAAAAGTTTATTTACAAAAAGTACAATCCACGGCAAAAAACAAAAGTAATCCAAAAGCTCAGAAGATAAAGGGAAAATAAAAAAATATCCAAAAGTTCAAAGTCCAAAAATAAGAAAAGAAAAGGCAAAAATGCAAACGCTCAGAAGATCAAAAATACAAAGTCCAAAAAAAGCAAAAACATCAAAAACACAAGGGCACAGGCAAGATACGTGGGACAGAGGGAACTAGCACTAACAGGCATAGCATAGGAAAAAGACTCCGTGACAAGGGAACAAACAGAGGGGTATTTACAGTATACACACACTAATTAAGGAACAGGGCGGGGCAGGAAACAGGCAATGAAGACAAACACAAAAACACAATGGCGGCCTCTAGAGGCCAAAACAAACATGACAAGATGGAAATAACAGCGGCCTCTAGAGGCCAAAACAGTCCCAGTCCTAACAGATGGAGCATGTTGGGATGGCAACCAAAAAAAACCCCTCCTAGGATAACTTTCTAATGCCTGAAAGGAAAATCTATAATTCTTCAAAAAGAAAAATCAAATGTCTATATTCAGGTGATGGCAGAGTAGCTGCCTTGCAGTTTTTGTTAAAATTCATATTTCTATGCAAATTGTAGCCTATGGTGCCAAAAAAGGGGGACCAAATTATGAATGCAAATTATGACTTGAAGGCCGTAACTAAGCAAGTCTGACTTGTTTGATTTCTCTCTTGAAATGTAAAACATGATTTTTATTAGGACATTACTGATTCGATTTAGTGTTCATAGGCCCAGCTCTAAGCTTTGCCATGATAACACTGTAAATAATTTATTATGGCAGTAGAACCCACAACTCACAAAATCACAATGAGCATAGTAGCTTGGTCTGATGAGTAAAACAAATAATCCTTCAGTGTTTTGATTGGTTTGTGGTTCTTACTCAAAGTTTTGCATACTGTCCATACTGTGTTTTTCAAGATACATGTGGAACTATGAGCGTTGGAACAATGAATGTAAATTAAAGCATAGATGGGTAAATATGGTGAAAAATTATCAGGTGATTTGATTCCTTTGAAGGCAATTTGACTTGATTGTTGTTATGTCTGCCATTTAATGATTACAACAAGCAAGGGGGGAAGACATGGCCTAATGGTTAGTGAAACAGCTTTGGAACCATGGCAGGAATGGCTGAAGTGCCCTTGAGCAAGGCACCTAACCCTGGCTCTGGCTCTGACATTGGGAGCTGCAAATGTATAGTTGCGTGGTGTCATGGTTTAATTCACTTTGACAAAATAATGAAGATAAGATGTAGACACAAGTCTGAACACATTTTGACATGAAATACTCTGAATTTTCATAATAAATAATGTTATACTTTCAAGTATTTTCTTAATGAAACAACATTGCTTTTTTTAAATTAAATAGCAAACGTGAAATCCGGGCGGCACGGTGGTTAGCGCTGTCGCCTCACAGCAAGAAGGTCCGGGTTCGAGCCCTGTGGCCGGCGAGGGCCTTTCTGTGCGGAGTTTGCATGTTCTCCCCGTGTCCGTGTGGGTTTCCTCTGGGTGCTCCGGTTTCCCCCACAGTCCAAAGACATGCAGGTTAGGTTAACTGGTGACTCTAAATTGACCGTAGGTGTGAATGTGAGTGTGAATGGTTGTCTGTGTCTATGTGTCAGCCCTGTGATGATCTGGCGACTTGTCCAGGGTGTACCCCGCCTTTCACCCGGAGTCAGCTGGGATAGGCTCCAGCTTGCCTGCGACCCTGTAGAACAGGATAAAGCGGCTAGAGATAATGAGATGAGAAACATGGAGTCTCAAATTTAAGTTGCAAGTCCAAATATTTTACGTAGTGTAATCATCATAGCATGTAATCACAGGCCTTTTTGAAATAGTCCAGTGTGTAGTATTTAGTACTGTGTAGTGACATCTAGTAGTATGGTTGTTGCAACTCCCTCACCTAACACTTTGACTCCATGCACAAAGGAGACACAGTGGCCACAAAACACATATCGACACCATTAGATGCTACTAACCAGCACACTGGATCTACAAGTGGTGCCACAGTGCTTAAGTGTGAAGTAAAGTGCATAAAAGAGTTTCATAGCTACTTAAAGGCTCTGTAGGTATACATTTTTTCAGGTGATAATTTCTGGCACATTCTGTAAGCCTAAAATCTTAATGTCAGTCTTTAACATGCATAAATATCAGTGTTTTCTGTTGTTTTTCACCATAATTAGAGTTTCCCCATGCCGAAAAATCAATTCACACACCTCACAGATGCAGATGAAACCTTTTGGATCCTCCTTCAGGTAATACGGAAGTCCAAGCAAAGCAGCTGCTCTTCTCTTCTGGTTTGAAGTCTCAACACACAACAACATCAACAAAAGAAGAAAAATTGTAAACAAGCACCCTCATGGGGTTCCTGCTGTGTCACTTAGCATTCAACAAATTAAACTGGTTTAGAATAGATTAACAATCCGGTAAATGGGACATGGCTACTCTGTCAATATGACACTTTAAGATGAGTAGCATTGTAACTTTGTCATAGCACAATATAGCAAAAATCTTTATTGTCCTTACTTCTATGTCAAGGGGCTGAAGCAGAGCACGCAGGTCTGCACTGCTGCTACTTCACACTTTGTACATTTCCAGCAGTCTCGGGACATATTTGTCCAGTCCATCAAAGAAAGACCGGTGGAGTTCAGTTGAAACCAGGCGCAGGAACTCTGCACTGATCTGTAAGGACAAAATCAAATGAGTTATCAGTGGTTTCCTTACAACATAAATACACTGAGCAAAGAGGTCAGCTTTGGCTCTCACAGGCCATTGAAATGTAAAATGATGAAAACTCAAATCTAGCAAAGCAAATATTTGTATAGCCAAGTTTAAAAATAATAAAAATACAAAAAAAGAATTACCTGTCTTTCTGAGAACAGTGCTGGCCATCTATCTTCAATTTCGGAGACAGGAGGCTCACCATCAACAAGCTCCTTCCTTCGCAATGCAAAGGTGCTGTCCATCAGGGCATCCATCATTTTCCCATCTCTCTTCTTTTTCTTCATCTCTTCTAACAGAGCTATTCTCTCAGTTTCCAGGCCATCGGGGGACTTCCCTTCTGGAATATCTGGCAAGAAGCTGATCTCAGAACGTCTGGCTTTCTTCAGTTTCCTGCTCCCAGTTGTGCTTGACCTCTTTTGGTTGATTGCAAGCTCTGGGCAACCAGCAATGCGGTACTTCTGACGGAGGTTACCCATCTTAAAAGTGAGGCTGAACTTCCAGCAGTACCATCCATGGGAAGAACCTGGCTCTCTTAAAGGGCTGATGACATGAACATGACTCTATGCAATTTCTTAAATAAACTATACAACATGACAAACATGTTAGATTTCTGTTATAATTAGGTGAAAAGAAGCTGTTGTTACGCGAATATCCAACTTTTAATTGCACAGTGCAAGAAAACTGGGTCCGTGGCTCGCGGCCATGTTGTGACGTCAGCGGAAGAACACGCTGTGGTTCACTGGCTGTCTACTCAATGGAAATGGCGCATGAAAACGCCGGTGAACTCTCTAGCTCTTCCTCTTCTGGGAGTCTAGAATTGTGTTGTGAGTGGGATAGATCGGAAGAATCAAGTGATGACGAACACGGGTGCATCCAACCGTACAGGTTTGAACCTGTTACTGTGCAATCTGAGAGCGACTCCGACCCCGAGATGGACAGCGGACAGGCAGACAGCCCAGCATTGAACACCACAAGGTTGGATAACAAGGATTGGTAGGTCAACCCGTATTTGTTCAAAATGTTACGGAATCAATATTTTAATATTGTGTATTGTTGTCTTGCATGTGTAAACACTGCTTATATCATGTAAGCCATATGCTACACTGAATACATAGTTCCTAATGGAGCATGCAAACGGCTAACATAATAAGCTTACGACTATGCCTGATCCATGATACATTTAGGATAATATTGGTAGGCACGTCTTCTAGTTTATGGCTTCTTAGTTTTATCCTTGAATGAAGCAAAATATTTGATAACCTACATCAGCGTAAGCAAATGACAATCTGTAGGCTACTTGTCTGGCTAAGTTAGCTTTCCCTCAGTGTTTGCTTTGAGAAACAAATTCTTTCAACTTGGCAATAAGAGACCACAATGCAAAGGCAAAATACTACAACTGCTACTACAAATCTGTCACATCAACAAACCAGGGTACTTGCTACCATTCCCTAACAACGCATGGCAAAGGGTAAAGTGTAGTGTTGCTACGAGTACTTGCTAAAGCCTCCGGTGGAAGATCCTCGATGTGCTGATAAGACATACAGTTCTATATAACACACAAGTGTCACGATAATCACAAAACAGATGCAAATTGTTAAAATACCTAATTTTTAAGCAATCATGTATTGATCTCTTCCGAATAGAATCTATGATAGCCTACCCTCTTTACCCTTTGCCTCTCGTTGCTAGGCAGCAGTTACATGAAAGCCGCAAGCTTTCACAAGCAAATACATGACTGATATCATGCCGACTTTATGATTACATTTATGATTATCATGAATGTGTACTCTATGATGTGTACTCTATGAGCGCTCTGGAGCGAGTGACTTCCAAGATGGCCGCGCAGACCGCATGGTTACTATTTTTAGCATCATGTCGGAACACTCTATAGCTCTACGTACCTTTATCTTATGTCGTTTCTCAACACGTTCTGACAGGAGGACTGTCTTTGGAGGAGTCGCCTTGTCCCAGGCGACTGCTGGATCATGGCTACTAGTAGACCCCCTCTGGAATACTCTAGGCACTGCTGATGGTAGCAGCACACGTTTGTGCTGAACTGAACACCCAAGAGATTCCTTTAAGCTGGGAAGGGTGTCAAAACAATCCAAATCAAAGTGTTCAGAGCACAGGACGGATGTTGGTGAGGGCTCCCACTTGTCACGAGTGCGCCTGACTTGCTTCACCCACTTCGCATGCAGCGCTGTGCACCTTGTTCTACAAAGATTTCCTTCCCATGAGCTACGAAGCTTCTCCAAGAATTCTCCGTTTTCTACAGAAGTCTTCCCATGAGCTCCTGTGAAACTCGGCCTCTCCAAGAAATTCCCTGTGCTTCACGGAGATCTCCACAACGGTGAAAACTCCAAAAGTCTTGACTTGGCATTTTTGGGCATAATCAAACCTAGTCTTAGGAATTAGCTTTTATTGAAGTAGTGTGAATTTAAACTCAGGAACAGTTTGTTTACACTGTAGACACGCAGCGTGTCGAATTGAATTGATTGTTCTGTTTTGTTTTAATCTCTCAATTGTTTAATAGATAGGCTGTGCATGCTTCTCTTTATTCCTTACTAACATACTTAATTTCCTTATCACATCTTGACTGCATCAAGATTTCAGTGGATTCAGTATTGTTATGAGCTAGTGGGTTAGCTACCGGCTAGTCCTTTGTTACTTAGAAACATGTGGTCACAGGCCTCAACAGGCCTCACAAAAACACACCTTAGCTAGCATTCCTTTGTCTTAGGTAGCAACACAAGGCTAATCTAGGCCTCCAACACGTGGACACACACAAACACATCTTGGTTCGCTACACAGAGCTAGTCTTTTGTCTCCAACACGTGGCTGTCCTCCTCCACACTCACATACACACCTTTTGTTTTAACTCCACGAGGTAGGGTCCTTGGGCCTTAGCTAGCCACACGGCTAACTCTTTTGTCTACTTAGCAACACAAAGCTAATCTAGGCCTTACCACGTGGTCAACTCCTCCCCCACAAACACACGTGGAGTTAGCTACCAGAGCTAATCCTTTTTTTGTAGACCACACACACAAGGTCCCTCTCTCTCACACACAAACATATCTTAATCAGCACACAAAGCTAATCTTTTGTCTTCACCACAACACACACACACACACACACACACACACACATCTCATCAAGTATATATCATATTTGTATATATTTCAACTGTTATTATCCATTTTTTTATCTTTGTTATAATAAATTAATTTATTATTGAAACTGTGTTTCTTTGTGTTCCAATATTTCTGAAGTCAACCAATCTCCAAGAATTCAAAGGTGCATATGATCTATGTAATATGGTAAGTGATCATAATAATTTGGAATATACCATAATTTAGCTGTTTGGTAATTTATTATTAAGCACCAAAATTAATGGTATTAATTAATGAGACTGATTCCATGACTGATTTAATGATAATATGAGACTGATTTAATGACAATAATTCATTATTAACCTTCAGATTTAATGAGACTGATTTAATGAGATTGATCACTTAATAATTACCAAATGCACCTACAATTGGTATGATGAAATAGTTGGGCCATTGCTTGGAACGAGGGCTTGATAGAGAACATGCTGAGGACATGCTGGCTGTGTCAGATGAAGTGTCCAGTGAGGCTACAGAGGTGGGTGTAAGGGGTGGTGCCTTTAGTAACACCTTCAACCTTGGTCTCTTTGTAGGTAGCTCAGACATGTCAGTCAAGTTGCAGAGCTCATTGTTGAACTCTGGATCTTGAAACTGGATAACAATATCACCCTCTAGATAGAGCTTGCTCTTGAGTGCAGTCTTCAATTCATCCACTGTCTCTGGAAGAGTTTCAATCTGGACCCTACGGATGTCATCATCCACAAGAATGACATGAAGCAACATGCTGGGTACCTAAAAGGAGAGTACAGAGGAGGAGTATTAGAACCAAAATGGGGTGAGCTCAGTTCTGTTTTAACTAGTCCAATTTAGGTATATAATTAACAGGGATAGTTTGTGGTTAGTTGAAGTGTGATTGTATAAGGTACTGATTTACAGTAGACGACGGTCTGCATACCCTTGCAGTGTGTACTGCAGTTAAACTGACTGTTTTAGTCAAAGGAGAAATTGAAGACAATGTAGATCATAGATAGATATAAATGCTACAGTTTCTGGTAGTTAATGGATGCTGACAAGGTAAAACAGTGAAATTATTCCAAATATAACTTATACCTAGGCTGATATTGATGTTTTTGTTTGTCAAAATCATGTTTTGCTGCTGCCTCCACCCACAGCAGTACATTGCTTAGCTTCTATGCTCGTCCTCCTGTTTACTTCTACAAACTAGGGACATGAAGACCACAGTATACTCCAGATGGTACCACTGACAATGGATAAGAACCTTACACCACCATACTTAAAATAACACAAACTATCGCTTTACGGCCAGTTCTGGTTTAGCCCCGTTTTGGCATTTTCCCACCCTTTATTTCAATTATGATAAACATGTAGTCACTAAGTTAATTAATGAGATTTGGGAATATCACAATGACACTGTAGATGACAGAACACAGAAAAAGAGACAATAATAATAATATAATGTAGTGTGTAATAATTTTCAGTTATTCTTTCAATTTAAAATGCTGTTTATGTGTCATTTAAATAGGTAAACAAATTTCAACTGAGATATTATCTGGCAAGAGATTCACCAAATCAGACTACATTTACCTCAGTTAAGTAGGAACACTTTGGGTGAGACCATTAGTCGTCCTTGCACCATGTATGGGGCCAGTGGGCAGAAGTTGTTCAGTTTTTCTGGGTCTGCAACTCCAAGGTCTGTGGGAAGTTTCCTTGTCAGTTCATAGCATCTGAAGTGCTCCAAGTACCATGCTGAAAAGCATTCAATGATGAACAATGCTTTATTGCCCACAATCAGTACTTTGATAATTTTACCAAAGTCAGGCAGTCCACTTGTGCTCCCAACAGAAACAAACATCCCCTCAGAGTATTTAGTGCCATGTAGAATAACACTAGTTGCAAGAGACACAGTCTTAACACTCGTGTATTTATGTCTGATAGCCTGTTTGACAGAGTGACCCAAAATGTCCAGAGAAACCAGAGATACACAGCCAACTTCTACTAGTGGCTTGAAAAGGCTGGGCATGTCAAGGAAGTAAGCTAACATATGCTGATGTCTTGTAGCTAATGTTAGCAAAGTGTTTTTAAAATTGTTCACATCAAGCACAACTTTTTTGAAAAAGCTGTGTTTTGCTTCAAAACGAATTGTCCAACAGTCCAGCAAAGGTCCAAAGCAACTGATGAGGTAGGGACAGTGTTCGATGAAATGGTGTTTTGGCCTTAGTTTCTGGTTAGGAAAGGCTTCCTGGAGCAATTGCCTGTGGGCTGAGATTTTATCCTCCAAATAACAGAGTGATTGATCTGTGAAAGAGGATGATGCCAAAAGTTCGACTATGTTCTTCAATTCAAGTAGCACAGCCCATGTTTTGTCATCCTCTGGAATTAGTTCACCAATGATCAACGGAAGCAGTCTTAACAAAGTCCAGTTCTCATGTCCATTTCCACCAATTGATCCAGTGATTCTGAAACTTGAGGGTATTCTGTTGGGCCGGTTACTTGCATTAGACTGGTCTATAAAGAAACTTAAGACCAATCTTAACCCATAGACCAGTCTAAACTACTTTAGTGAAACCGGACCCAGTTCTCATGTCCATTTCCACCAATTGATCCAGTGATTCTGAAACTTGGGGGTATTCTGTTGGGCCGGTTAGTCTTATCAGAGAATAAGTATGGAAAATTCTGAATGGCAGAATTGAATTCATCCAGTGTGAAGTACTTATTTGTGATGAACTTGTTCAGACACAAGCCAAGTTCAACAGGTACAATTCCCTGCAAGAGGTCATGCAGAAAGTCAGGTGGAAACCCTGTAACTGTGTGAAAGTATGTCAAATTGTTCAAAACAGAATCACTTTTAACACCATTTGCATTATTTACACGTTGATTTTGTTTAGCCTCCAAAACATTTGCATCATGAGTCAGTTTTGTTCTGAGGGTAAATAACCCACTTCTAACTTCAGTTGTTTGAATATTGCTACGACTGGCTAAACAAAATCTGCAAAATTTATCAACAGTGAATGATTCCTGAAAGCCAGCGAGTGAATGAGCTGCTAAGTTGTCAGCAGAGACAAAAAGCACTGTTCCTTTGACACGTGCTCTGAATTTCTGGATGAAGAGCCCTTGGTTTTCAAGTATCTGTATGTCTTTTATAAGTGGCTCAAGAATTTTGTCTAGCCAAATGTTTTTGCATCATTACTGTTACACAGGACTGCAAGGTATATAGACTGTAGAGATGATCGATATTTGATAGGCAAATTAGCTATTACCCAATACACAGCACAGACTTCGTTTTCTTCTAGAAGTACCTAAGGGATTGCATATTTCAAAGTCGTCTATGTACAGTCCAACAGCAATCGACAGCTCCTCTCTGGAAAGCAGTGGATTTTCTTTGTAAAATGAGCAGTCACGGAAAGTTTTAAAATGACCCGACTGCGATATAACAGATTCTTCAATGAATACTTTTTCGAGAATATCATTTCTATTGAGTAACTCTGTTAAGACACTTAGAATGGGAACATATATAAATGTCCTCTTCCTGATAGTATTGTCCAAAATATATTCTACTGGCTCAATCACAGTAAAATTATTTCTGAAAAACAATGACCTCTTGTAGTCACTACCAAAAGGTCCTGTTTTTGAAATTAGATAAAGAGGATTACTGTCCTGCAGTGTTTCCCTTACTGCAGTTAAAACTGTGTTGTCAGTGTTGCAATTATATTCCCTTAGTACTTTTTCAATTGACTTATTGCTAAACTCTCCTGCTAAAACACCCATCTCATACAGTTCATTAACTATTTCCTGTGTAGCTGATTTGGACACATGCAAAATTGTTTCCATATGTAGGAATAAGGACGCAAGTCTATGCCTAATTGATTCTCCATTATCTTCATCATCATCATTTGTTGGGTTATCATGAACTAATGAAACCACATCTCCTGACTGTTCCCCACTGGTTTCTGCTGATCTATAATTACAAATTAGTTCAGATCTTATCTTTCTAAATTCAGAATCACAGTGATATCTACTTTTGTGTGCAGTGAAGGTGGAATACACACCAGACTTAAATTGGCACTGCTCAAAAGGACAGTTAACAGTTTCCTTACTTTTCAGATGAGCTCCCAAATGAGTAAAGTATTGCTTAAGGGTACATGGCTCAGAAAAACTGCATAATTCACACTGTAGCTGATAAGTTACTACATTGGACTGAGATTCCTGGGCAACAACACTGGGCTGAGATTGATTAACCACTGATTGATGTTTCAACAAATGTTTTTTAAGAGCAACTTGTGTCTTAAATGAGCACACACAGTCACTGTAGATGCAAGGCAAAGGGCAAGACCTATTATAGTGTCCGTGTCTTAGCTTATAATGCCTTAGAATGCTTCGTTGGTTGGCTGAAGAAAATGTGCAGAACTTGCAGATCCAATTCATATAACTCACAGGGCTGGTTGTTCTGTAGTAGTCTCCAGCTCTGAAGGAAAGAAGGTCAAAGTGAGGTTGACATCTCCATACATCACTGCCTATAAGTACTTTCTGTATCTCCATATCGTTTCATTATCGTTTACCTATGCATTAGAAATAGTAATAATTACTAAAAAATAAATGTAAAAAAACAGCCCACAATTAACATGTCATACAAAAATGTCATATTTACATTTTTAACTAGTAATATTCAATTTCATTAATTTAATTTTATTATTTTCCCAACCTCATTGTTTCACTCACCACTGCTGCCCAGTTAGTATTTCAATTTCAGCACTTTTCAGTTGGTCTTGTAGGATGCTGTGTTGTAGAAACTGCTGTCTTAGAAGACGAGCAGCCACATGATCAACCTGAGAACAAAACAGGGCACAGTACGCTACTTGTAAAAGATGTTTAATGAGAAGGACTTCCACTCTAACATCAATGTAATATATTTAATTCCATCAAATCTAAAAGAGTGAGACATTTTTCTAGTGGATCTCATTTGTCTTTAGCACTGATTCTGGACAACTGAATGAGCGTAACTATTAAGAACTGGACATGAATTGTGTACTGTAAACTCATTCAACCACACAAGGCTGAAAATGAAATGTCTAGCATTGCATTCTATAACATTTCTCATGATTTATTTAGCTACTTGCAAAAAATAATTTTTCCTACAGAAGCCCTGAATGGTCATGCATTCATACATTTTATTTTCTCCATTCTCTCGGGGGGGTATGGGGCATAGATATGAATTCGTAGCTGAGCTAACATTACAACTACAGCAACTAAAAATTACACAAGTTAAAAAAATACCATAAACAATCTTATGTTACTAAAAAAATGCTGCTGCAAAGTTTAATTTTACAATCCAGTGTAACATTTATCCAGTTTACCTGTCTAATAATACTTAAACAAGCATTTTGATAAATACAAGCAGGGTAAAAGTGTGTTCAAGGTAAGAACTTCTTACCTTGGAAAACTCCTGATCCGAAAAGGAAGTTTTGTGTGGCACATAGTGCTGCAGGAGGTTGATTGCCCTTGTTGGCTATATGGGGTTGCATATGCACTTTTGCAGGGGCCACATGTACATAAGTTGAGTCAACTAAGAAATGTATGTTGCCTGAATGATTCTGATTGAACTGATTAGTTGGGCGCAGAAAAACTTGATATTTCAAGTACACAACACATTTTAGTTGAACTGACTGAGGAAATTGAGTTGAGATAGCAAAAACCTCAAATCCTTTTTTACAGTGAGACTGTTATGGATTAATATCCAGTGAGTTTTCATCATGGGCGTCGCCACCATTGAATGTGAAGGGGACGTGTACCCCTCACATTTCATAATTCTTCGTTTGGACCCCCCCCACATTTAACATAAAATATTAGTTCACCCAGGGCGGCACGGTGGTGTAGTGGTTAGCGCTGTCGCCTCACAGCAAGAAGGTCCTGGGTTCGAGCCCCGGGGCCGGCGAGGGCCTTTCTGTGTGGAGTTTGCATGTTCTCCCCGTGTCCGCGTGGGTTTCCTCCGGGTGCTCCGGTTTCCCCCACAGTCCAAAGACATGCAGGTTAGGTTAACCGGTGACTCTAAATTGAGCGTAGGTGTGAATGGTTGTCTGTGTCTATGTGTCAGCCCTGTGATGACCTGGCGACTTGTCCAGGGTGTACCCCGCCTTTCGCCCATAGTCAGCTGGGATAGGCTCCAGCTTGCCTGCGACCCTGTAGAAGGATAAAGCGGCTAGAGATAATGAGATGAGATGAGATATTAGTTCACCCAGCGCCGTTTCTATTGCTTCGTGAAAGAATCCATTCCACTTGATCTATAAGAGAATACACAGACCACTGAAAATCCACTCCGGGTTTTCCGGGCGTTCCCTACAACAGCTCACCGCGCGCGAGTGAAGTGAATCTCAGCGCGAGCAGAGAAATGTTGGTGCAGCTGCTGGAAAGTGGAGGAGGTGACGTCAGCCCCGTTGCAACCTCACAATGTCTAGCTTTTGCTTAAACCTTATTCTTTTGTTATCTGCCCTCAAAATTAACCCTAGGACACGTTAAATTAATATTCAACTAAACAGTGAAATAAGCTTAGCCTACTAGAGTATTCTTGGTTGATGATGAATTGTTTGCAGTATTTGCTCCCTCCCCAGACACAATGGACATAAGGACATTCTTTACAAAGAAGCGGAAAGTCAGTCAAAATTTCCCCACAGGACAGGGTTTTTTGTCCCAATGGAAATGTTAGTGCAGTTAGCTGGCTAGTCAATGTTAGGAGATGTATCAGCTAGCTTAACGTTAGCTATCATTTAATTCAAACCCAGTAGGCCTGCCTTACTGTAATGCCAAGAATGAGGTCAAGTCTGCTCTGATGATATTTATTGATTCCTTGTTTTGTCTGGTCTTTGGCAGTTTTCTGGAAAGTAACATGGGAAATCAGTGTATGGGGAAGGAATAGTAGAAAGGAAAGCGATGGAGAGAGATGGATGTTATTCCAGGTGGATTGTGAAGGAAAGGGGGATAAAAGTTATGAAGTGGTAGAAATTGTGGTGGCACCAATATAAGGAGTTATATCTATAAATCTATTTGTTATACTAATCTGTAAATGTTACTGTAGTACCACCATTGCATGTAGGTTGACAAAACTGCACTTGTTCATTGTGTGAAGTTATCTTTTATGTGTCATTGCTTGACCCAGTGTAATTTTGTGTTATGAAGACTGCATGATGCCATGCCATTTTTGTTATGAGTATCGCTAAATCGGAAAACAGTAAAATGCACCCACTAAAGTCACTGTTGGTGGTGAACAAAATTGCACCTGTTCATTGTGTGAAGTTATTTTTTTATGTGTCACCGTTGCTTGACACAGTGTGATTTTGTGTTATGAAGTTTGCATGATGCCATGTCATGCCTGTTCATTGTGTGAAATTATGAATATTCTTATTTTTAAACATACAGTTGAGTGTCACTATTGCTTGGCCCAGTGGCATGTTGTGTTACATCTAAAACTAAATAGAAAACACAAAATAAAAAGTAAAATGCACCCATAAAGTCATTGTTGGTGATAAATTGTGTCACATTCATCTCATTATCTTAGGCGTAGCGGTGGGTTTAAAAACAGGCTGATGAATATATGGACTAGTTGAATGAGGACTTATTGTTGAAAATTAATTAAAAATTTTCTGGCGGAGGACCCCCCGCCAGTGTGTCCCCCCCACATTAAAAATGCTTCTGACGCCCCTGGTTTTCATGTAAGCTATTTGTTATGCAGTTTTGTTATCAATGTTGTGGATGTATAATTACTTGACCAAGAAATAATACTGTAAATTGGTAACTCAACTTTACTTTTTTTTAAACTTTTTTCTTTCATTTCCAATTCAGCTGAATTTTATTTTATTTTGGTTTCAGAACAAGTCATTTTAATTTAAGTGATTTTTGAATATTGCTGTAATAATGGTTACCTGTTAGTTGAATAAAAATACAGAGAATGGGAAATTGTGGCTGTTCTTGTTCAGCTCAGTCTCGTTCAAGCACAATTCATTTAAGCCCATTTTCCCACTGGTCAAAAACCGGTTTAAACCATTTAAAATTAAAATAATTCTGGTGTTATTAGGTGAGAATGTTTTTCATTCATGCATAATATATTATGCATGAATGAAAAACATGTAAATGACTAATATTACAGCACAGTGAAATTCCGCAGTTTCTGAAATACTCAAACCAGTCCATCTGGCACCAACACCCATGCCATAGTGAAAGTTATACTTTGAGATCACAATTTTTCCCTTTCTGATGTTTGAAATGAACATGAACTGAAGCTCTTGATTTGTATCTGCATGATTTTAGGCATTGTACTGCTGTCAATGGATTGGCTCATTAGATAACAACAAAACAGCCACAACTTCACCTTGATTAGACCACATATTTGACAGCTTACGCTATGGGCCAGGGTTTATTAATAACAGTGCTTATGCATGGTTTTGTGTCTGCATGGTGCAGTTGCATGTTTCTCTGATTAGAATGTGAGGAATGCAGATAACTTTTGCAGGAACTATACTATACTGAAGAAAATAATGCTTTGGATGAACTTAAATGAATTGTGGACAGTGGTTCCACACAATAGGTAAAAGTTTTTTTGAACTGCAAATGATCTTGTTTGACTGACATGAACACTTTTTACTGTAAATACACAACCAAATCAAGTTCATTTAAATGAAAGTAGTATTGCATTCTCTAATTGTGTGGGATTCTGTCCAATTATTTAGATCATGTTCTCTGAACTCAATTTTTTTTTCATTAGTACTAATTAATGGTAAAAAGTATTCTCAAATTTCACGTGTTTGTTCTGTTATAAAAAAAAAAAGACAAAAACTGTTATAGAGGCAAAAATCTTTATTTGGGCACACCTCAAACTCTAGATAAACATTTGTATTGTACCAAACAGTTCAGTTATAGCATCTACAGACCACACATTCAGGGCATTATTAGATGAATTCACCATCTGATATCTCTTATGAACAGTCGTTTCAAACGAGCATCAGAAAAAAAGAAAAAAGTCAACTACTGTATTTACAAAATGTCTCAATTATCTATGTCTGCTCTTTGTGTTACAAACAGTTACTTCTGTTCCATCAAGTGCTGCACAGTTGAAATAAAAAGTTTAACTAAGAGCTTAATTTTCAGTGCCTGTGCTTTTCGACAAAACCAATTTGCATCAAACTGAAACAGGAGCATTTGTATTATTGTGCTCCAAACGATTAGAAATAGATGAGATGGACAGATTGAAAAATGTGACAGACAGATAGAAATAGATGAAATATACAAACAGATAGGCAGAGATAGATGAGAGACAGAAATAGATGCGATATAAATAGGTGAGATAGATAAAAATGTAATAAATAAAACGTGATATATAGAACAAATAGAAATAAACAAGGTAGACAGATAGAAACAGATGTGAGATAGAAATAGGTAGATAGACAGAAATAGACAAGATAGATGGACAGTTAGAAACAAATGGGATAGATAGAAATACATGCGGTACATAGCCATAGATGATGCAGACAGATACAAATAGATGGGTTAGATAGACATATAGAAATACATGGTATAGAAATAGGTAGAAATAGATGAGATGGATAGAAATTGATGGGATAGATAGTCTTGTGTGTTCCAAACAATTACTTTTGCTCCATCAAGCGCTGCACAACAGCTGAAATAAGTTTAAGTAAAGAGCTTAATCTTCAGTGCCTGTGCTTTTCGAGATCACTGATTTGCATCAAACTGAAACAGGAGCTTTTGTCTCATCTCATCATCTCTAGCCACTTTATCCTGTTCTACAGGGTCGCAGGCAAGCTGGAGCCTATCCCAGCTGACTACGGGCGAAAGGCGGGGTACACCCTGGACAAGTCGCCAGGTCATCACAGGGCTGACACATAGACACAGACAACCATTCACACTCACATTCACACCTACGGTCAATTTAGAGTCACCAGTTAACCTAACCTGCATGTCTTTAGACTGTGGGAGAAACCGGAGCACACGGAGGAAACCCACGCGGACACGGGGAGAACATGCAAACTCCGCACAGAAAGGCCCTCGCCGGCCACGGGGCTCGAACCCGGACCTTCTTGCTGTGAGGCGACAGTGCTGACCACAACACCACCGTGCCGCTAATAATAATTATTATTATATTGTTTGAATGCAGAAAAGATTGTGCGCCAAATAGACCCACAAGTCGTTTTTTCCTTCTTTTTAAATTTAACCGTTTTAGTTGATGAATTACTTAGTCTTTGGTTATTTCATCATTCTGCCATTATGCCGATGATTACGACTTTCCTTTAACGATTGTTCTTTTGTTTATATGCCGGATATGATCCATTAAAGCGACCTTGGATTCGTTTGGAGCTTGAGGTTTCAGTTTCATTCTAAACTACATTTTTGCACGACATTTGTATTGTTAGCGAATTAGTTAATCTTATAGCTCTAAAGATAGATAGATAGATAGATAGATAGATAGATAGATAGATAGATAGATAGATAGATAGATAGAGTGGACACTAAACAGATCTTGTTTTACGGACTTCATTCGAGGTAAGAGGAGAATCCTTCATTTCCAGATTAATTCCTGTAATCTTTGGGTTCATGCTGATTTTAAGGAGTTTCTTTGTGAGGGAAACTGGGAGCGCAGATTGTGTGGTGAAGATTGTATTTATTGATTTATTTGTTAAAATGAAGGTGAATTATGTGCTCGCGCGCTCTTCGCGGAAGTGAACTTGTTAACAAAGACGATGGAATTTTTTACTTTCTTTTTTAACTACGCGGTTTGTTGTATTTTTCTTCAGCACTTTGAAAAATAATTGCATAGATCATTATAGCTCGCTAAAGTAAAGCTTCAGGAGCCCGATAGTGCTTGTCCAAAACATTTTACAGCCCCTTAACTTCGTTAAAAGAAACTCTCAAACTAGATTTGGACACAGTGGAACACAGTAATATAATAAAGTACCGACGAGCACACAAATAATCATACTTTCATTCTTTCTGCATCACAATCCGCATTGCACAAGAGCTTCTGCCAAATCTAACTTACTGGAGTAGATTTTTAGGATATTATATCATACAATCCACATGTCTATAAAGAAAGCGAGAAAAAAAATAAAAAGAACCTTCCCGAGCCAGCTGGATATCTTAACAGAAGGTCAGGCTGGGAATGGGAGAAGAAATGCGAGGAAGAAGGGGACACACACACACACACACACACACACACACACACACACACACACACACACACACACACACACACACACACACACGTGTGCGGGTACCAAAGTAGGTACATACTTACAGAAGTAAGAATAGCCTACCTCTGCTGGCCAATTACACAAATTATTCTTATTAATAATAATAATAATAATAATAATAATAATAATAATAATAATAATAATTAGTTGATGTTATGTAATAAAACAACAATAATAATTGTTGTTGTTTTTAAGAAAGAGTAACAATAATCGTTGTTTGTAATAAACTATTATTATTATTATTATTATTATTATTATTATTATTATTATTATTATTATTGTTGTTGTGTGGTAGCCTACAACACTGACCTAAATACCGCTTTTCCTTCCAAATGACTAAACAATTGTTCCTCCGTCTCCCACCAACAACACTCATTTGTAATTTCTCATACTGTTTCACGTCAGAAACCTAGAACCTTCACTGCTGGGGGTCTTTTCTGTTTTAGCTCATTTTTTTTCCATTGTGAGGAAAATGATGCATTAGTGAGAAACATCATTCTCTCTCTCTCTCTCTCTCTCTCTCTCTCTCTCAAGAAAGAGAGAACCGTTTTTCTTGAAATCTAAATCTATAAAAGGGTTTATAAATCTGGAGTGAGTTTCCCGATGACGATTATTCTTAGCGAGCTACTCACAACTTCCAGCAGGACGCAGGCGACGTTACGCACAAGCCGTTTTTCCTCAGCCTTCATTATCTCCAAACTTACGAAGGCTTTTTTTTTTTAAGTTCTTTATTTAATCTGAAGCTGCACCTGAGCTGGAAAAACAAACCAAAAATTTACCAAAATCATAATAAGAACGATAAATATTCTATAAACTAATAATGAATAAAATAAACATTATTTATAAAAACAAGAATAAACTATGACCGATTGGTTATCCGGAAAAAAAACAAAATGCAGATATGCCCTAGCATGATGTTCTTTAATGATATATAATGATATATGATTTTTATAGTATACATGTAGATAATGGAAACTGACACTCCTACATTTTATTCTCCAACCGCCATGATCTGCTCCAGAGCAACCTTTCGGCCAGGCACCTGACCCACATTACCTGAGCTCTCTTGTATTCTGCCCGTTTGATCAAAATTAAGATAATGAATCTCCTGTTTCGTATTTAGATCCTGACTCAAACTTTTTAAATAATTACTATGGCAATGCAAAAAGTCCTTCTCTAGAGAAGTACTTTTTGCATTCAATGACATGCTTTCCAAAACATTATGGAGAGAAGTACTTGAGGAAACAGATACCAGTAGATTATATGACTTATTTCACAACATGCTCACCTCTATATTTAAGAAATGTTTTCCCCTCAAAACAGCAAAACCCCACCACAGGCCCGGCGCCATGGGGGGGCGAAAGGGGGCGTCGCCCCCTCGTGGCTACAGCCCCGCCCCCTCAACGGAGACTCAGATCACTTAATTGTTTTCTTATGAAAATATAATGTATTATAGACGTATTAATAATTTGCATTTTTATTAAGTGGTTGCGCATTGCACAAAAATACATTTCACATAAATCACTACTAAAACTGGCACGGTAGAACAAATCTGATTGGTTGTTATGATTCTTACGTTGCAATCATAGAATTCAACTGTATTAAGGTAGGATTATTTCAAAAAGCCTGAATTTAATATTAACCCTGTTTTATACATATGTATCAATCCTAACTACTGGGGACTAGTTATTGTGGGTGTGTGTGTGAAATGCTGACACAGCCGCGCACACACAGACCTGTGATAAGGACAAGGGGAGGGGTCGTGCGGGCGGGGGGTTTTACATGTAGTCTACACTTACAAGTGCACTGTCTCTGCAATATCCTGTAATATGCAGTCAGTTTACGGGAGTAGTCTTTCCCCCACCGAATTAAACGAATTCAATCACAATATTGTGAATCCATTTTCTTTCTTTGTAGGCTAAGTTTATCTCCGTTTATGTTGGTGTATGTGTTCATATATGGTCCGCTTTGTGCGCAAATAGCGTAAGAATATGTGTCGTTGACGTCACCCCCCATGCAGCGGGGGTGAAAATTCATCACTTCAGAGTGTTTAGTCCCCTACACGCCTAAACTGGGATCGCGGATTAAGTGGTTAGCGTTACTTGCATTGACGTTTTGTTTTCATGCCGCGGAGCTATTTGTATGTATTTTAAATGTAAAGGACTTGCCTGTAGGTTTGTGTGTGTTGTTTTATGTTTGGCATCTTTCCGGTTGTACCGCGTGTCTGTGAGAAAATCGGAGGGGAGGGTTAACAGGTGGGCACGGGGGTTGATAAAGCGCAACTGCCCTGGTAATATGCCACATGATTTTCCCGGACTAAAGCAACCTTCGGGGCCGTGGTTTTGTGGTTGGCGCAGTTAATTGTTTGAAACATGTTGTCAGACCGCCATCACTACTACACACTATATGAAAAATATTTGCCCCCTTGCGATTTCTAATTGCCCCCTTAGTAAACTGTTCCTGGCGCCGGGCCTGCCCCACCACATGCTTGCAATAAACCATGGTTAAGCAAGGGTTTACTCAAATCGAAGTCTCCAATACCGATGAATAGAAATGTATATAAAAAATTCTGGAACAAACTAAGTCACTTATTGAGAATTGCAAAAAATATTATTTTCATAAAAAGTTTTCATAACGTAAATAAAAAAAAAACCCTGGAACATTATCAATGAAGTAATGAATCATACGAAAAGTACAAGTCCAAACCCACAAAAGGTGCAAGTTGACAACAAAATTCTTACAAATAATGAAATGTGTAATCAATTTAATAAGTTTTTTTTGTCAATATTGGTCCAAATTTAGCAAATAAAATTAATACTCATCACAAAGATCCCCTAAATTACATTAAGACCTCCCACAATGTCTGATTGTCCTCTTTCAAGCCCCCAACCTCCACTGAAATAGCTGATATTGTTCTAAAGCTAAAAGATTCTGCTGCTGGATATGATAATATTAGTTCCAAAATTTTAAAGATAGCCCTTCCTCAGATCCTTACCCCTCTCACTCATATCCTTACCTTGTCACTCCAAAGTGGAGAGGTCCCAAGTGGGACAAAAATCACAAAAGTAATTCCTATTTTTAAAAGTGGTGATCCAACATCAATGAACAGTTATCGACCAATTTCAGTTTTACCCAGTCTATCTAAAAAAAAAATTTAAAGACTCATATACAATCACCTTTTGAAATACTAATACTAATAATATTTTCTATAAACATCAGTATGGATTTCGTAAAGAATTTTCTACCTCTCTGGCTCTTATACAACTCACTGACAAAATATCTACAGTTATTGACAACAAAGAATTTACAATAGGAATATTTTTAGATCTTTCTAAAGCATTCGACACAGTAGACCACTCTATACTCCTTAGAAAACTATCAGCCTATGGCATATGTGATATTGCTTTAAATTGGTTTAGGAGTTATCTAAATAACAGAAAACAATATGTAACATTGAATGAAATTAAGTCTTCCTGCAAAGAAATCCAATGTGGCGTACCACAAGGATCAATTCTAGGCCCCTTGTTGTTCTTGATTTACATAAATGATCTTGCTGAAGCCTCCTTGATTCTTTTTTTTAATTTGCTGATGACACAAATATATTCCTCTCTCACAAGAACTTTGATTCTCTTATATGATTGGCCAGTCAAGAACTAGAAAAGGTTGTTACATGGTTCCAAGCAAACAAATTATCCATAAATATAAAAAAGACAAACTTCCTCATTTTCAACAGTAAAAATAAAACTTATGACAGCATGAAGTCCAAAATTGTCCTTGATAATGCCTCTCTTATGCAGGAAACCCAGGCAAAATTTCTAGGAGTAATTATTGACAATAGACTGAGCTGAAAGCCCCATATTTCCATGTTAAGTAAGAAGATTGCTAAAACTATTGGGATATTGGAAAAAATTAGATATCTCCTTGCTCAAAAGACTATTGTCACTATTTATAACAGCCTCATTTACCCCTACCTTATTTATTGTAATATCGTGTGGGGTAGCACCTGTCAAACCACCTTACCTCCGACTGTTTCTTTGCAAAAGAAGTTTGTGCAGATAGCTGCTACTTCTAGTTTTCTTACTCATGCAAAGCCCATATTCCAGCAGCTAAAAGTTTTAAATATCATGGATATCAACAAACTACAGCTTTGTCTCTTTGCATTTAGGTTCCTTACAAACAGTCTCCCTTCAACATTTGATAACTTTATAAGCCCTAACTCACTGGTTTACAATTACTCTACCTGCCAAAGGAGTCAACTTCATGTTCCTCTCTTTAGAACATCTTTAGCCCAATCCAGTGTAGAATATGCATTAATGTATGGAATAGTCTTGATTCCTCAATCAGAGCCGCCACATCATTGGTTGGCTTTAAATATGTCTTAAAAAGCTATTTGCTGTATTGCTCAAGTACCTATTAACTTAATTATTTACTCAGATAGTATGTTTAATTAGATAGTATTAGTTATTTAATCAGATAGTATGTTTACTCTTACACTTTTCTGCTTGTAAACTTATTGTTTTTAATATTGTGACGTGTGTGTGTGTGGCAGCACGGTGGTGTAGTGGTTAGCGCTGTTGCCTCACAGCAAGAAGGTCCGGGTTCGAGCCCCGTGGCCGGCGAGGGCCTTTCTGTGAGGAGTTTGCATGTTGTCCGCGTGGGTTTCCCCCGGGTGCTCCGGTTTCCCCCAAAGACATGCAGGTTAGGTTAACTGGTGACTCTAAATTGACCATAGGTGTGAGTGTGAATGGTTGTCTGTGTCTATGTGTCAGCCCTGTGATGACCTGGTGACTCGTCCAGGGTGTACCCCACCTTTCGCCCGTAGTCAGCTGGGATAGGCTCCAGCTTGCCTGTGACCCTGTAGAACAGGATAAAGCGGCTAGAGATAATGAGATGAGATGAGACGTGTGTGTGTGTTGGATGGGGGAGGGCTAATTATAAGCCATTTAGGTTTCCTCCCCTCCTCCAGCATGTACTTTGTACCTTTACTTTTTCTTTTTTTAAAGGTCCCATGGCATGGTGGTTTGTTGATGCTTTAAATGGGCTCGTGGAGGTTTCCGGATGTTATATCCGCAGCCTTTCTTGAAATGAACCCTCGGCACGTAGATATAGCCTCCTGGGAGAAAGCCCCATTTCAGCGCTTTTCCCAGTGCGTCGTTTTGCTAATGAGAAGCAGGAGGCGGGGAAGGGTAGAGGGTGGGGGCGGGTCTTATCATTAATATTCATGACATGTAAACGTGTTACCTCTGATTGGCTAACAGCACTGTGACGCTACCTCCAGTGGGTCAGAACAAGCAGATGTGGGTGTCTTACTATGGTGAGAGAGAAGGAACAAACCACGAAGGGAAAAATACCGCACGCTGACGTCATTAAGGTGCGACGCGAGGAAATAAAATAAATTCAACAAATGTTTGGGTTTTTACTGAACAAACAAACAAATAAAATGAACGAGTGACTTAAAAAAAAGAATGTGGGTGTCTTTGTAAAAACTGTTTTGATTGGCTATTATAACAGAGCATGCTGCATGCTTTTTGGTTTTGTAGCACAGAGTACCTGGCTAACTGCAGGAAGCGGTTAGCTGCACAGCTAATATAGCCATTGCAAGGCTAACGTGGCACCGATTTTAAAACACGGCAAAACGACTTAACAGTTATACACTTACTTGTTCGGTGTTTGTGGCTGATGCGGCAGGGATGCTTGGTACGGACCCAGGCTTCAGTGATAGTTGATGTGCAAAACCTGCCCTGTACTGTCCCAAGTTGTGGAAACATTCATCAGGAAAATGCTTCCGACAAACATACACCGTCTTAGGTAGACTCGATGGCGTATTATTGAAGTAAATAAAATTAAGCCACTGCGTCTTCAGGGGCTCTCCCGTCGGCAGTAAAAACAGACTCCTTTCTGTGTTGTCACATCCATGTACAGCACAACTTCCATGTTTGGTGGCAACTTTTGAGCTGGGCGGGCAATCCATACAGTGGGTGGGAATCCAGATGGGGGGCGTGGGGATCATCTCCCTTGCTGACGTAGGCAAGGGAAGAGTTTATCAACGCGCTGTTTTGATGCGCCATTCTCAAATGTTGGGCATAGTTTTGTTTACACATTATGAAATTTCTAGCCACTGGGGTGACTTAAGAAGGTCAGAGGAACTCATTTTAACGTTAAAAACCTCAGAAAGTGAAATTTTAATGCCATGGGACCTTTAAACTATGTGAGAAGAAAGAAAGAAAGAAAGAAAGAAAGAAAGAAAGAAAGAAAGAAAGAAAGAACGAACAACACTGTCTTTGTAATTGTCAGGCCTATCTATCGCAGATCGAGTCTATAAAGAGCACACGGTGAACTTTTCCTGCATGAATCCAGAAGCAGGGGCGTAGCCATCATTTTAGAAGTGAGGGGGACAAATTGTTCAGAGGTCTATTGAGTGATTTATCATCCTCACAGCAAATTCCCCAGTGTTGAATTAACACCCAGAGTGTTTATATAGGTCCAATTGCACCTATATAAACACTCTGGTCTGGGTGTTAATTCAACACTGAGGAATTTGCTGTGCTCTCACATTCAATTGCACCTCTCCTTAGCAGCTAAAGAACCACATAACCACAAACAGCACAGCACCAGGGAACCGACTTTAGTTCTTTAAAATGATATACTATCAAAATCTAAAGTCAAAATCTACAAATCTATAAAGTAAAATTTATAAATAGAATTAAGAATAGTAGTAGTGACGTAGCTAGTTATATTCTCTTCTCACCTGTGACCCTGCATAATCATCCCTGTTGGCCTCTGATCCACTGTCTCCTCTCTCACCCTGCTCTTTCTATTGTGGCAATAAAGATTAAAAAATATGTGGAAAGCAACATTTTGAAATAGAATTAGGAATACAGTAATAATAATCAGCAAATTCATGTACTTTAAACTTTAACTACCACAAAAATAAATTTAATCTTTACAAAAATAACAGTCAAAGGAACACAAATACATTTATATTCTTATTTTCTACACAGAAGTGAGTAATCTTAGAGTAGCCAAAATAGTAACGTTACTCAAATAAGAGTATTGTTACTTTAGAATACTATTACTCAAGTAAAAGTAAAATGTATTTTGCAACAAAACAACTCTTAAGAGTACAATTTATCCAAAAAGTTACTCAAGTAAATGTAACGGAGTAAATGTAACTAGTTACTACCGCCTCTAACGTAGCTACCTAGCTTAACTAACTAAATTGACATCTATTTGTCATCTTTTAGCTAAACATTATCTACATTCAACAGCATTACTCAACTTACACGGTTTGTTTGGAAAAAACTGTCTAAAGTCTTTAGCCTCTTGGCTGGTTTGCTGAATATACAGAAGCACTGCCCAGATCTGAATCACACCAAAGATACTCATACAATATTTTCTAAAGCGTCTCTGATCACACACGACAGCAGTGTTTGTTTGCCACCTTAGCGCTGCCTGCTCATGATGTGTTTAGAGGCGGCTCGGAAAAACACGTTTACACATGTTAAAAATGAACTGAGTGGTTGTAATGGCTGTAAAAAGTGCGGGGGACAGAGGGCACAAATACGGGAAGTGCGGGGGACATGTCCCCCGTGTACCCTGCATCCGCTACGTCCATGCTTGTAAAATATCTGCACACTCATACCGTCATTCTGTGCACACTGTATACTTTATCTATTTCATACTTGACTTACTTGGATCACTTTACACCTATTGCACCATTTTTTTGTTTGTTTTTTGTATACGCTTTTTATCTGTTTTGTACTATGACAGCTAAGGTCAATTTAGAGTCACCAGTTAACCTAACCTGCATGTCTTTGGACTGTGGGGGAAACTGGAGCACCCGGAGGAAACCCACACAGACACGGGGAGAACATGCAAACTCCACACAGAAATGCCCTCGCCGGCCACGGGGCTTGAACCCGGACCTTCTTGCTGTGAGGCAACAGCGCTAACCACTACACCACCATGCCGCCCGCATTATTAATTATGTTAAACGCTGATTCTGTCTTCTGTGTCTGTTTCATGCGCGTGGCTCTGAGACCAAGAACACAAAAGTGAATGAACGCGCGACTCAGGGGAGGAACGCAATGCAGGAGACATGGGGTTTCCATGGTAACCATCAGTGCAATTTCATGAAGCTGTTAAATTTACATTTGTGAAGCAGCGCAGTTTTGTCCCCATTGCTTGGGCCAGATCAAACTTAAATTATTCTTACTCTTGCCACATACATGATTTTTTTTTTCAAAACTGATGATATTCAGTTCAAACACCATTAAAAGTAATTTCAGGAATAGATCTCTTGTGTGGTGTGTAATTCACCCCTCTCATTTAAATATGTCAAAATTTTTTCGGCGCGCGCTTTGGCATCACAGACCTCAGGCCATTATTAAAAAATGTTCTGTTTCCGGTCCACCGGCCGGGTGAGTGCCGTTTGTGCGGTTGAAATTTTTTTTTTAATGCCGGTTTTTCGACATTTTTTTCGGGTTCGTAAATCTAAAATCGAACTTGACATTTCCGCATTCCCAGGGCTTTCCACTAAGGCTCATACTAGCCAGCCATGACAAATAAGTAGCCAGCCGGGGGGGGAGTAAACACAAAATAAACTCCTGTGCACGCAGTTCCCAGGATTAAATGTATTTTCCACAGACTATTTATTTATTCACTTTACTCAAATACAAAGTAAAATGGCAGTAAATCTTCTTTCTTTTTTTGCGTATTGCATCATGAGGCGTTCCTGGCTTGTAAATCTCTTATTTTCGGTGCATGACACATTCACGCAGCTGAGCATGCTATGAATTAACAACGACAACGGTCTGCAGTGGGGCTACACAATTAAACACTCAGCGAACATTTCTCCATTTGTGTATGAAAATACACTCCAATGACTCAGTTTGGTTTCATTTACAACCAATGGTGTCTTTTGATGCCAGCACGTAATTGAACGAGAGAAGACTGGTTTACCGGAGACAAAATAAGCGTCATCTCTGCTTCTGTTCCCTCCGACACACTACTGCCTCCGCCAAGTGCACGCACATACACCGCATGTCGGGGCCGCGGATGAGTTGCTCTCCCTTGATTAACGAAGTCGGTGGGGAATTTGTGGTTATTATCGGTACAAACAGCGCGAATCACAACTTAAATGAGTGCGGTTCAGTTTGACATTATTGTCAGTCCGTTAGATAAACATTTAATTTAATTAAAATCGAAAATTAATATTTAGAGCCTGTGGGCTACAAAAATAATAGTCATTAAAGTAGCCGGCTGGACTTAATTGTGTAGTCGGCTGTATGGCCGGCAGCCGGCGCTTGTGGAAAGCCCTGCATTCCGCGCAGAATATAGAATCAAATCAGCTCTGTGCATGCGCCGTGCGGCACAAAAAAATGGCAGCCACCATGAAGGAAGGAGATCCGGAGTTTTCAAACATTTGCTTAAGTGTGAAATCGCAAAATGGTATTCTAGCGAACATCAAAATAGTAAAGATTCAGAAAAACAAATCATTCAGTGATCATTTTAATAGTGAAATTTCATCCGAACTAGGCCTAATGGTCGATTTAGAACTAGAAAAAGTCTGTGTGTCGGACATTTTAAGTACCTTTGTAAAAGTTTTGCAAATGTTGCAGTCAGCATTTAAAATGCTAAGTTAAAGTTTTTGTATAAGTTTCAGTTGATTAAACGGTCATATTTTATTAAATGTGTCTGCTTTTGTAATAAAAAAGTACTGAAAGAAAAAGCAAACACAGCATTGCAATTTCTTATCCATCCATATATATAATCTATCTCCTTCTCACCCCCGGCGGGGGGGTGGTATCCATGTCATCCTCAAGCTCGGGTCCTCTACCAGAGGCCTGGGAGCTTGAGGGTTCTGCGCAGTATCTTCGATGTTCCTAGTACTGTGCTCTTCTGGACTGAGGCTTCAGATGTTGTTCCTGGGATTTGCTGGAGCCACTCTCCCAGTTTGGGGGTTACTGCCCCAAGTGCCCTGTTAAGATTGCGCTGCGTGCTGTTCAGATGCGTTACCAGGAGATCTCCGAGGACAAGAAGAGAGCGAACCACATGAGTTAAATCAATCTGGTTTATTCTCTGCGTGTCCTGACACATAGCTGCGTCAGGGCGTATATATACACACTTCTGCATAGGGAGTATCAGCAGTAGAAAGTTATGGAATGTGTTTTGCACACTCAGTATCAAGGTCACACAGGAGTTATGCACAGTTCAATAACCGCGAGAACATACTCTTTTGCTTTTCTCTGTACCTTCTAGTTTCACTGAAACCACATTCCTGGTTCCTCCTGTTCTAGGGGGTGTATGGTCTGCTCTTTCATGTATAATAAAACAACTCCTTATATGGTGAGTTGACCAGGATATGAAATAGGAACAGAACATACGAAAAGTACAAAATGTACAGAGCAGCACGTATTATCTCTGGCCTAAAGTTAACCCTAAACTGCTACACTACACGACAGTCACCCTTGGGCCGCACATTTACAAGAGTAGGTTTAGGAGTATTCAGGATTATATTCTTACAATCCCCTCTTTAATACTCTGACGCAAGCCCAGAGTATTATTCACACCCCAGTGTATTGACAACCTTACCTCTGGGTCTGTATTGTCTGTCAGGAAAACCTTAATTTGAGTATACGAGGGCCACAGGCTGAGCCATGTCATATTAACCTTAGAATAGTTAGATGGGGCTATTCGGACCGGAAAAGGATCGCTGCTGTCATGGGGTAACAAAGAACACACATAACAAGGTATACTCATATTCATTGATGTTTTTACAGTGAAGTTTATATATTTCCAAAACTCGTTATCCCTTGGGTCCCGGTGTATTGCTTGTGCGGGTAACCCTGCCCCAAGCGTTGAGATCAGCACGATGATGAAGAAAGTCATACTGGTCACTGACTTTGTTCTCTAATGCTCACAGGGTGCAGACGGCGAAAAATGTCACAGGCTCCCGTGCTTTTCAGACTCTTCAGCCCAGAACTTTGCAAGACTCACCAACCATCCCCTCTTTGTAGATCAGCCGAAACTGGATTGCTCCAGATGCTGGAAGGGGATCCCTGAAAAGGCCGTCAGCTATTGTCACAGCAACTTTCTGAAACACAAAAGTCTGTTAAGCATCAACAATATAGATTTCTATTACATTGGAGCCTTCTTTATTCTGCTGGCATGGATCCACTGTGGAAAAAGGTCCGTTAGTACAGCCGTGCGAGTTACAGCGAGTACATCGGTGGGCCCACTGTAGGGTGACTCCTCCATGGGAGCGTTTAGTTTAGCGAATCTCTTTACTAAAACTCTGTCCCCTACCTCAAAGGGGTGAGTGTGTGCCTCTGGAATGGGAGGCTTTTTGGAATTTACTCTCGCCCAATACTCATCCAGCACCCGCATGAGACCCACCGCGTACTCGCTGAGATGTACTTCAAGATCACCCGTTCCTATAACCTGCATGCCTCTACGCCAAGGGACAGGAAAGGGGCGTCCCATGACGAGCTCGTACGGAGATAAATTGTCGAGAGCGACCTGAGCAGTCATGCGCATATCAGCGAGGACCAACGGTAAAACTTGGACCCAATTTTTCGTGCCTGCGTCTTGCATAGCCTTACGCAACTTACCCTTAATTGTTCTATTCGCGCGCTCCACAATGCCAGAGGACTGTGGATGGTATGGGATATGAAAACGCCAATTGATCTTGAGGTCTTTACATAGCTCCTGCGTTACCTTAGAGGTGAACGGCGTTCCCTTATCAGAGTCAATTCCTACCGGAAGACCGTAACGTGGGATAATTTCCTGTGTAAGTTTGTTCACTGCTGTTCGGGCGTTCTCTTTGCTGCACGGGAAAGCCTCAATCCACCGTGAAAATTTGTCAATCATGACCAAAAGGTATTTGAACGGGCCCTGCTTTGGCATGTGAGTGAAGTCGATCTGCCATTCTTGGAAAGGCGTATCGGGTATGGGAAGGTGCTGATGTACCGCGCCTGGTTTAGATAGATTATTCTGGGCGCACGTTAAACACTTGTCCAGAATGTTGTGTGCGTCTGTGTGCAAATTATTGATGCAGAATGTTCTGTTCATATCCTCCACTACCCCTCTTCGGCCGCGATGAGTGGGACCATGAAACTCGCGGACGAGAAAGGGAGTACAGTGACGAGGTAAACAAAGACGGCCCTGTGCGTCAAGCAAAACGCCACCCTTCTCTGTCGCGCCCTGGGCGTCCCAGAACTGTGTATCTGCCACAGAGGCCGAGGCCTGGATAGAAATGAGATCTATGTCAGGTAAGACAGCGCTAACCATGCGATCAGTAGAAACTAAAGCGCAATTAAAGCCTGGAGGCAGGACACCGGATGCGGCTGCAGCTTTAGCGACTCGATCAGCGAATGAATTGCCCTTTACTTCAAATGAGTCCCCTCTTGTGTGCGCGCGTGTCTTAACAATGGCCAACGTGCACGGAAGGAGACAGGCGGTGATTAAATCAGTAACAAGTGAAGAATGAGAAATGGGCTTACCGTCGGCTGTCGTAAACCCCCGAGACGCCCAAATGCGGCCGAAGTCGTGCGCCACGCCGAAAGCGTAGCGTGAGTCGGTGTAAATAGTAACGTCTGTGTCTTGAGCCAAAATACATGCGCGAGTCAAAGCATAGAGCTCCGCAGCCTGAGCAGAAGAAAAAGGCAAAGAATGAGCTTCAACAATTTCATCAGGGAGGCGACAAACAGAGTAACCACACAGGAACACACCATCCGCAGGGCGGGAACAGGAACCATCTACAAAAAGAGAATCGCCTGTGGAAAGAGGGGTGGAGTGTAAGTCTGGGCGGATGCTAGTCTCAAAAACGATATTAGAAAGACAGTCATGTGAGTCAAACGCAACATCGTCATCCTGTGAGTTAAGAAGACGCTGAAGAGCGTGGGCGACAGAATCAAACGACGAGGAGGGCTTAACAGTGAGATGCTCTGTGGCCAAAAGAATAAACTCATAGCCAGAGCGACGCTGAGCAGACAAATGCTGAGTGCTAAGATTCCGCAGAATGTACACGACGTCATGTGAAGTGTGTAAAATGAGCGGATGCGACAAAACAAGTTTTTCAGCGTCCGTGACCATGAGAGCACACGCAGCAACAGCCCTAAGACAGCCAGGAAGCCCTTGTGCCACAGCGTCAAGAGTTTTAGACAGAAACGCGCAAGGTCGCATGCCCCCCCCGTGCTCCTGAGCCAGCACCCCAGAGGCGGTCCCCTTCTGATTGCACACATACAGGTGAAACGGCAAACGATAGTTCGGCAGCCCGAGAGCAGGGGCGGAGCACAAAGCTTGCTTCAGAGCCTTGAAGGCTGTTAGCATGTCCTCAGTCCAGACCAGGGGCTGAGTCAAAGGATCTGAGTGACTTATAGCTGAACGCAAACACTTGTCATAGATTGAACAGTCAGGGATCCATTGACGACAGTAATTGATGAGGCCCAGAAATGCCATGAGAGCGTGCTTGGTTGCAGGTACCTGAGTGTCCATAATGACTTGAACGCGTTCCGGGCTAAGCCTCCTGGAACCCTGGGAGAGGTCATGTCCCAAGTAGCGAACAGTTGTGAGGCAAAACTGCAACTTCGTGCGGGAGACCTTGAAACCCTTCTGCGCCAGGAGTGTGAGGAGAGACAATGTGGCGGCAGCACAAGCGTCTTGATCCTCCGCCGTTACCAGAAGATCATCCGCGTACTGGAGCACCGTGGAGCCCCGGGGAAGACAGAGATCAGCCAGCGCGTCCCGCAATACGGCAGTGAAGACCGCCGGTGAGTCAATGAAACCCTGTGGCAACCGCGTCCACGTGTATTGTCTTCCCCTGTGTGTGAAAGCAAACAGGGGCTGAGTCTCATGGCCCACAGGAACACTGAAAAAGGCAGAGCACAAATCAATCACAGAGAAATAAGCATGGTCACACGGAATAGAAGACATAAGAGAAGGAACGTCAGGGACCACTGGAGCCACGGGAACGATGAGTTCATTTATTTTACGTAGATCTTGAGTGAGGCGCCATGTGCCATCCGGTTTTGGGACCGGGTTCACTGGGGTGTTATACGGGCTGACACAAGGAACCACGACACCTTGCTGCAAAAGAGATTGTAGAATATTGTCAATACCATCGAGCTTACTAGGAGACAGAGGGTATTGTTTAACATAAACAGGTGTAGAGTGTTTAATAACAGCTTCATACGGAGAGCAGCTCACAGAGCCCACATCGTCCTTATGATCCGCCCACAGGGTGTTAGGAAGAGCAGAGAGAACAGGGGAAAGAGCTTGGGACGTACAAGCAGCGTTCAGAATGTTATGTGGCAGCACAGAACTGGATAGAGCAAAAACATCAGGCGGAGCACCGTCCGGAGTATCAACAATCATGTGTGAGCCGCTAAAGGAGATCGAGAGTCCGAGAAGACTCATGAGGTCGCGACCTAAAAGATTAAAAGGGCACTCTGGCATAAAAATGAAAGAGTGTGAAAAACGCAATGAAGGGTCCAGAGTGCAGATGACAGGTAAGGGTGGTGTACAACTAGAGTCAAAAGGAACCCCTTCTATCCCCACAGAGCTAACAAACCGTGTAGATAAAGGACCCTCATAATCCCTCCCTACTGAGGACATAGTGGCCCCAGTATCAAGTATAAACGGATACTCCCTTCCTGCCAAACACAGAGGCACAAGAGGGAGCTCCGCGTTACGAGGAGAGCTAAAAGAGAGATTTAACATGGCAACGGCTGTGGATTCCGTACCCTGGGGGCAGCCCTATAGCGGGGCGTGATAGCGCTGGTCCTGTCCGTTATTCTGCCGATAGCCCTTAGGTCCGGGATTCTGGCCTTGCAACACATCCCCTAATTCTCCCGTCCTACTCTGCTCATCCCTCCGCCGCGCATAGCATTCCCTCATCCAGTGGCCCTCCTTTCCACAATAGTGGCACCTGCCTGTTTTCTTCCGGTTCCCACCCGACCATGTGCGAGGCCCGGTGCGTGTTTTGTCATTATTATGACGATACGACCCGGGGCCCTGTGGGGCCACAGATAAACATGCTTTATTAGTCTTACAATCTAACAACCCATCACTTTCCATTGTCCTCAACCGTTCACCCGCTTGGCGAAGGACCAAATGAGTCCTATCGCTCAAGTGATGTTTCAAAACGTTCTGAACCTCAGGGCGGCAGTTAGATAAAAAGGTGGACAGGAACATTGGATTGGGTTGAGTCATGTCCAATTCTAACCCACCCAGGTGCTGCCAAACTTCACCAAAACGTTTCCAAAAGGCCGACGTCACTTCTGACTTTTCCTGTTTACAGTTAGTAACCTGCGACAGATCACGGTTCGCTTGTTTCATAGCCAGTAAATACCTAGTTAACTGCTCACGCAGGAGCTGCAAAGCATTCGGTGTGTCCCTCCAAAAAAATGTCGACACGGTGCGCTGACGCGGACGGCCACCTTCCTGAGCCGGAGCTATTTCTTCCTTTATATTCATAGCGACGTCATTTCTAGGTTGCAACACATCGACTATTTCGAGCAAACGCTCCTCATCATATAATCTGTGTCAACTGATGAGGTGTTCAAGTGTGCGAGCTGATCTGAACAGAGCTGCCAGACATACACATACAGAGGGCTTCCAAACCCATACTGCACACCGCACATTTCACTTACTTCAATAGTTAGTCCATCTGGAGTGGATGTGAGATTTACTTCTAATTTGCACATTAAATCATGTGCTAACAAATTTACTGGACATGTATATGAGATGAGGAATGAGTGGGACGTAACTATTCCTCCCTCGCTTTACATGGGAGGTTAACTGAGAAAGTTTTGGTTTTGGAATAGTCTTTAAAACAGGTCTCGGGGTGTAAACACCCTTTGATTTATCCCATACCTTCTTCATGTCAAACCATTTATCATACCCTGCGCGCATATAAGGGCGGTCCCAATCCGGATCGCCTAAGCTTTCATAAATCATACGGTGCGCTGAAGCAAGAAAGCCTGGATTAAACGTCCCATCACGGGGATACGATGGAATCTGAGGATTTGCCTCCGTCCACCCAGCCAAATTGTCCAGCCACGGCGTAACGTAATAGCCTAAACCACACTTATTCATCCATTCCGCCGGGGTGTCTGTGACCTCAGGTTTAGGATACGAGCCCCCCATCGTACAGTAAAGCAAACGGATCTGAACAGAAACAAACAGCAGATATTTATCTAAATTTCTATAGCACGCTCTTCCTGGACTCGAACCAGGGAAAACAAAGCCCTCCTTAGGGCACTACACAAATTTCTATAGCGCGCTCTTCCTGGACTCGAACCAGGGAAAACAAAGCCCTCCTTAGGGCACTACGGAACTACTTCCAACCAGGTAGTCAATCAAACATGTCTTACCTGATTGAGAGTATCACGTCGAGGTCACCAAATTGTTAAGATTGCGCTGCGTGCTGTTCAGATGCGTTACCAGGAGATCTCCGAGGACAAGAAGAGAGCGAACCACATGAGTTAAATCAATCTGGTTTATTCTCTGCGTGTCCTGACACATAGCTGCGTCAGGGCGTATATATACACACTTCTGCATAGGGAGTATCAGCAGTAGAAAGTTATGGAATGTGTTTTGCACACTCAGTATCAAGGTCACACAGGAGTTATGCACAGTTCAATAACCGCGAGAACATACTCTTTTGCTTTTCTCTGTACCTTCTAGTTTCACTGAAACCACATTCCTGGTTCCTCCTGTTCTAGGGGGTGTATGGTCTGCTCTTTCATGTATAATAAAACAACTCCTTATATGGTGAGTTGACCAGGATATGAAATAGGAACAGAACATACGAAAAGTACAAAATGTACAGAGCAGCACGTATTATCTCTGGCCTAAAGTTAACCCTAAACTGCTACACTACACGACAGTCACCCTTGGGCCGCACATTTACAAGAGTAGGTTTAGGAGTATTCAGGATTATATTCTTACATGCCCCCACTACCACGGGGACCACGCAACCCTTGACCTTCCACATCCATTCCAGCTGCTCTTTCAACCCTTGATACTTCTCAAGTTTCTCATGTTCCTTCTTCCTGATGTTGGCATCAGCTGGGATCGCCACATCTATCACCACCACCCTCTTCTGCTCTTTGTCCACCACCACTATGTCCGGTTGGTTAGCCAGGATCTGTTTGTCAGTCTGGAAGCTGAAGTCCCACAGAACCTTGGCCCTGTTGTTCTCAGCCACCTTCTGTGGTATGGCCCATTGGGACTTGGGTACTTCTATTCCATACTGGTTGCAGATGTTCCTGTATACTATCCCAGCCACTTGGTTGTGCCTCTCCATGTACGCTGATCCAGCTAGCATCTTACACCCTGCTACTATGTGCTGGACTGTTTCAGGGGCTTCTTTGCACAGTCTGCATCTTGGGTCTGATCTACTCTGGTAGATCCTGGCCTCTATGGCTCTTGTGCTTATGGCCTGTTCTTGTGCTGCCATGATTAGTGCCTCTGTGCTGTCTGTCAGTCCTGCATTATCCAGCCACTGGTAGGATTTCTTGATATCAGCCACTTCCTCTATCTGACAGTGGTACATGCCATGTAGGGGTTTGTCCCTCCAGGTTGTCTGTTCCTCCGCCTCCTCTGCGCTCTCATCAGGGTTCTGCTGCCTGAGACATTCACTTAGCAGTTCATCCTTTGGGGCCATCTTTCTGATGTATTCTCAGATTTTCGATGTTTCATCCTGGACCGTGGTCTTGACGCTCACTAGCCCTCGGCCTCCCTCTTTCCGCTTAGTGTATAGTCTCTGGGTGCTGGACTTGGGATGGAACCCTCCATGCATGGTGAGGAACTTTCTAGTCTTGATATCTGTGGCTTCTATCTCCTCCTTTGGCCAGTTTATGATACCAGCGGGGTATCTGATGACTGGTAGTGAGTACATGTTGATGGTTCAGACCTTGTTCTTACCATTCAGCTGACTTTTCAGGACCTGCCTTACTCTCTGGAGGTATTTGGCTGTGATTGACTTCCTTGTGGCCTCTTCATGGTTTCCATTAGCCTGTGGGATGCCAAGGTACTTGTAGCTGTCTTGGATATCACCTATGTTGCCCTCTGGTAGGTCAATCCCCTCAGTCCGGATCATCTTGCCTCTCTTTGAGACCATCCGGCCACACTTGTCCAATCCAAATGACATCCCTATGTCATCGCTGTAGATCCGGGTGGTGTGGATCAGCGAGTCTATTTCTCGCCCGTTCCTGGCATACAGCTTGATGTCATCCATGTAGAGCAGGTGGCTGATTGTTGCCCCACTACGGAATCGGTACCCGTAGCCGCTCTTCGTGATGATCCGACTGACGGGGTTCAGGCCTATGCAGAACAGCAGTGGTGATAGCACATCTCCTTGGTATATGCCGCACTTGATGTTGACTTGGGCAATGGGTTTTGAGTTGGCCTCTAGGGTTGTCTTCCACATTTCCATTGAGTTCTGGATGAAGGTCCTTAGGTTCCTGTTGATCTTATACAGTTCCAGACATTCCAGTATCCATGTGTGTGGCACTGAGTTGTAGACTTTCTTGTAGTCAATCCAGGCAGTGCACAGGTTGGTCTGTCTCTTCTTACAGTCTCGGGCGACTGTTCTATCGACCAGTAGCTGGTGCCTGGCTCCTCTGGTGTTACTGCCAATCCCTTTCTGTGCCTCGCTCATGTATTGAGCCACATGCTTACTCATTTTTGCCGCAATGATGCCTGACAGGGCCTTCCATGTTGTGCAGAGACAGGTAATTGGCCGGTAGTTGGATGGGATGGGTCCCTTCTGGGGGTCCTTCATGATTAGGACTGTCCTGCCTTGGGTTAGCCATTCTGGGTGGGTCTCATCCCTCAGCAGCTGGTTCATCTGTGCTGCTAGGCATTCATGGAGTGCAGTTAGCTTCTTTAGCCAGTACGTATGGATCATATGGACAGCCTGATGCTGTCCAGCTCTTCATCTTTGACACTCTTTCTTGGACGTCTGCCATTGAGATGGTTACTAGTTCTTGTTCTGGGAGGTTGCTGTGGTCAGCTCTTAGGTCCACTAACCATTGGGCATCGGTGTTGTGTGATGGCTTTCTTTCCCATATGTCTTTCCAGTATTTTTCCACCTCAGCTCTTGGTGGGTCTGACCGGTTGTTGTTCCCCTGCCACTGAGAGTACACCTTGGCTGGTTCAGTGGAGAACAGCTTGTTTATTCTCCTGGCCTCTCCCTCCTTGGTGTATCTCTTCAACCGGGTGGCCAGAGCTGTTAGTCGCTGTTTGGCAGTTTCGAATGCCTCTGGTATGGAGAGTGAGTTGTACTTCCTGGGTGCCCCTTTATTCACCATGTTCCCTTTCTGTAGTTCAGCTAACTGGCTAACTTCTCTCCATGCTGCCTTTATCTTGGCCTCTAATCGTCTCTTCCATGGTGGATACTGTTTATGTCCCGAGCCCACCTTGTGTCCAAGCATCTCCATGATTACTGTTGCTGTACTGTGTATCAGCTTGTTGGTCTCAGTGATGGTTCTTGTGGAGATTGTCTTCAGAGCAGCATTCACATGCTACTTCTGAAGGTACTTGGCAACTCAGCTTCGGTATTCGTCGGGGGCTCCAGGTTTCCAGTTGGGTCACGATCTTCCTTCTCAGGTCAGCAGCTCTTGTGTTGAGGCTGTTAGGGCCTGGTACCCAATCTCTGGTTGTGGGGATGATGATGACATCTTCCCGCTGACCTGTCTTCCTGGCTCCCCCTTGCCGTAGCATCGTTGTTGTATTTCATTAATCTCTAGTTGTGATAGTAGATTTTGATTACGGATGTTGTAACACTGGGCTAACAGCTGTTTCTTTGTTAGCCTTGATTGTAAGTTTCGAAGTATCCAATGGTCCCACATTCGCTGCATGTATGGATTGCTTGTATAGTAGCATTCCAGCAAATCCGTATTTTCTGTCCTCAGACATCAATGTCTTGTTCCAGTAGCCCATTTATCATCAGTTTGCCCTGGTTCCCTAGCAACTGACGCAGACCTTGTTGACCCGGGCGACTCTATCACTCTATCAGTTATATCTTCACTCATTCCTGAGGTAGGCTGTTATATCATGAGGGGTCTTGCCTAAGGGCCCTTACTGGATGATGTTTTGCCCCGACCGGGATTCGAACCCCGATCTCCCGCGTCGTAGTCAGTGAGCATTACCACTGTACTATACTGAAAAATTTTTTGCTCACCCGGTGGACAGGAAACGGATTTTTTTTAAGGATGGCCTCAGTGATTTTAAAATGCTGGCTACAGCCCTGAACTTGCCAACATTTTAAAAGCCGGACTCTCGAGCCGGAGTCTCGGTCCTATTAAAAGCCTCTGTTCTACAGCCAGCATTCACTTTACATTTTCTCAAGATATCTAGAACACTGAAGATATCGAAAAACAACACGAGAGAACACTTTAACATTGTGTTATTACATGTACATCAATTTATTTTTGAAGATTTCAGTTATTTGTTAAACACAGCTACATTTTTGTGTAAAGGTATAATTTAATTTCTAAGCTCTACCGAATAAATTTGTTTATTGAGAGTAATCCTTGAGTAGAAACATAGATGAAACAAAGAGAATGATGTTAAAGTACTTTTTGGATGAAATATATTGTATAAAAGTTTCAGCATGTTTCTCTCAATGATCCAAGTGTAATGAGAGAGAAACTTTTCCTATATTTTAGAAATAATATAAGCCCTCTTTGCATATTATATAGAAACTGGAATTCATGATCGTAGGTATAAGTAAAATTAATCTATTTATTCATGTTAATTTATATAAGATTTCACAGATTTTATGAGAATTAAAAGATCATATACGATTTAAAAATTTGTACTCTATGTCTACCACGTTTTAAAATAATTCATGCAATGTACATTGTGTGAGTTGAAAATTTTCCAGTTAGAGTGTCGTTTCTAAGGGCAGTGCTCATTAGTGTAATTTAAGTCAGGGGCAGTACTCATCCGTCTAGCTGTTCGTGAACTTTTACTTATCGTTTAATAATGATAAAAATTAAATTCGTCATAACTTTATGTATTAACAAATTTTCGTGTTTGAGGGCTTGTTAGAAAGGTCTTGAGTACAATGCTATTATATTCATAATGTATATCTACATTTAAAAACGTTCAAGATGCAGTAAAAGGCCAAGTGAGCATGTGTGGAAGTGCAGCCTACAAAGCAGCCTCATTTCCGTGTTTCAACATCACGAGCATTTTGAAGATAAATTCTCAATAAATCTACACAAATCAGGAGATAAAAAAAACCGACGCCAGAAAAACACAACATTCTCCATCCCCAATGCAAAGTGACACCAGAAGAACACAACATTCTCAATCCCCTATACAAAGAAGACAATAGCTACTTTCCATCACATCTGAATCAGGAGAACAGGACACAGCGCTCAGCATCACCACATGCAGGCTACACCTAGGAGAAACAAGCCAAGAACTGGTGCCAACAATGAAGGTTAGTTCATCAGTATTTCTTCCTATCAGTGGTAGTGAAAAAAGATTTTGAAGTGCAAATAAGGCATAAATGTGTGTGTGTGTGTGTGTGTGTGTGTGTGTGTGTGTATACACACACACACCTGTGACCAATAGATTGAAAAATAAACATAGTGTTTTTGTAATCTCAGCAGTGAGTAGGAGTACACGTGCACATTATAATACATGAATACTCTTGTGCAGTAATGCTTCAGTAGACCCCAAACACCACTGGGAGGAAAAAGCGCAATATGGTCAATTATGCTTTATTTTTTCCCAGGGGCATGTAAAGCAGCATACAAAAATATTAAAACGAGAGATGTTCATGAGGAACTGATTGAGTTTCTACACTGTGCACCCCAAAGACCTGGAGGGTCGAAATATGAGAGTCAGGAAATTGTAATTACTGCCCTTGTTCACTTCTGATAATGAAAGACATTCCTTTATTTAAGTAACTGTGTTACATGTTTTATTTTGTACAGTGCTATTGGCACACAACAGAAAACTGACTAATGTTCGTAACTTTCATTTCAGACAAAGAAGCAGGTACATAATGCAGCGAATAGATTGTCACCTGGTTGTGATTCTTGAACATCTTTGTAATGGATGAGCTAAACAAAACATTTATACTTTTTGCAGTCAGCCTATATATTTCATTGAAATTTAGATATATTGACTCATCAAAGAAATTAATAGTTTTACAGATATTTCAATGTAAATTTATTATAAATAATGTGCCTTTTTACAGTCAAACCTTATTTGCTCCACAATGGAAATTAATATAGACCCATGTTTTTAAAGAAGAAAAAAATTACTTAGCATGATACTTAGCATGATATATAGTTTTGATTTGAGCATTACTTACAAGTAAAATGATATTTTTCCCTGTGTTAATTACTATAGTTAATTTCTGTTGTAAAACTTGAGTGAATTTTGATGGTTCAGTTTGCCTAAAATTTTCAGTCACAACATTTGAAATTAGTAATATATTGTTTAGCTAATGAATTTAAAAAAAATTTACATAATATACATATTGAACATTATTTTAGACACTTTCTGAACTTTCAAAACATGGTTTGTATACAGATATGACTTGAGTCTTTTCTTTGAGCTGGATTGTATTTTTTAAAGTTGAGTATTAGCAGTAACATAATTGTATTCAGTTGGAACCTGCTGTAAATAAAAGTCATTCATTACATGTTCATGTCTTGTTTTCATTTATTTTTAAACCAAAAATAATAAATTATGAAGGTTCTCACTGGGTTCCTAAAACATTTTTTTCATAATGTTAAGACCTAACATTCCATAACATAAGAAAAACTCTAAAAAAAAATTTTTACTACAACATTCCCTGGGATCGTTCCCAGAACTTTAAAGTAAACGTTCTCTGAATGTTTATGGAATGTTCAATTGTTAGCTGGGCAGGCAATTACAGGCAATATCAAAAGGCAAGGTACAAAACCAGAAAAGCAGCACAATAAGCAAAAGGTTTGGCAAACTCAGCCACATGCATTTACTTCCTATTGACTTGGTGTACTGAGCATGCTCAAATAGTGTGCTGTGGTGACTGAGTCCAGGTGTGTGCAATCAGGGAGTTGTGAGCAGTGAAGCGGAGGATGGTGTTGTCATCCATGGCAGGCTGCTGTGAATGCTGGGAAGTGGAGTCTTGATTGCAAGCAGGTACAGATGTGACAGTTTAGCAAATGCTGTTTGACTCCAATTCTACCATAGAAATAACGTGGTCCTGCTCTGCTTATTTGTAGTCACATCTAGATTCACGTCAATTTTGAAGCCATCTGTACACAGAACATGGCACACTAACAGATGTTAGAATGTTAATTTTACCAATTTCTATTAGAGAGAATAGTTAACTGAGCATTTAAAGAATAAGTGAGAGCCATGTGAGCGACTTACCTTCGAAGCCTTTTTGTCTTCCAATATCTACAACCTATACATAAAAGAGCAACAGCACAAAGAATGCTCGCAACAATAACACCAACCAGAATGTCACTGTGTGGATCTGGAAAAATGTGAACAAACCGGTTATAGAACAAAAAAAAAAAAACAGGTAACTATAGCTCCCTATCCAATGTCAGGAATACAGGCGACAGATGGATGCAAAAGCAGCAGAGAGTTTAATAAAGCAAAGCTGGCAGACAAATCCAAAATGATATGCAAAGGTAGAGTCCAAAAACAGGCAATGGTCAGGCAAAATACAAACAGATTATCAGAAGCAAAAAACTAAGAGTGCTGTAAAAATAAATAAATAAATAAATGTATCCCCAGGCGCTGTAGCGCATGTGCTCACTTGCATGTGTGTGCGTGTTCGTTCAGTGCTTTAGATGGATGAAAGCAGAGCCTAATTTCTCTAAGGGGATTAATCAACTATTCAAAAATAAAAAATCGCCAGCTGCCGGCAGTTATTGACAGAGCTGCTATGTCTGGGATTTAGATATCTTATGCACTGTAAAACCCGATAAGGTCACTGAGCTCAAAAATTTTATTGAAACCGATTACGTAACAATTTTTGAGGTAAGTAACTAAATTTAAGGTAAGAGTTCTTAAAAATTACACTATAGTTACACTTAATTGTAATTTTTAAGAAATCTTTAGTTACTTACCTCAAAAATTTTTACGTAATTGGTTTCAATAAAATTTTTGAGCTCAGTGACCTTATCGGGTTTTACAGTGTGCCGATGATATCCAGAACACTACTGTAGTCACCATTTCGAGCTAGGAAGTGGAGTTTTACATGCAGGACACAGACAAGTGGACTGAAGCACACAGTGAAATGTCCCAGTGCTGTTATGTAAAATATCAGCACTCTTGGAACGCTGCTAATCAAATGAGTGGACTGGAACTAACTGTTGTACAAACATCTGTATCTAATAAATCACAAGGCTGCACAAATGAAAAGAAAATGTCATTTAAACATGAACCTAGTGTTAGGGTTTTGCTGGGATTCGAACCTGGTTCGTTGATTCAGCAAACCCCCACTAGGCCACCAGGGGAATGACTCAAATGCAGAGGCGTGAGGCGGAAGTAGAAAAAGTAACAAAAGGTTTATTTATACTATGTACACTATATACAATCCAGGGCAAAAAAAAAACAAAAAAAAACAAAGAGTATAATTCAAAAAGAAAAAGGCAAAAATGCAAAAGCTCAGAAGATCCACAAAACACAGTACAAAGGAAACTGGAGATAAACATAACAGCACAAAGACTCCGTGACAAGAGGACTGAACTCAGGGGTATAAATACACAAACTAATTAAGGACACAGGTGAAGATAATTAGGACTAACAGGCAATTAACAAAAACACAAAACACAGGAACAGTGGCGGCCTCTAGAGGCCAAAATAAACAAGACACGAAAAGGAAATAACAGCGGCCTCTAGAGGCCAAAACAGTCCAAGTCCTAACAGGACCCCCCCCCTCTAGGAGCGTCTCCTGACGTTCCCAGGGTGATCCGGATGGGCCGAATGGAAGTCCCGACACAGTTCTTTATCTAGGACATCCCGAGCAGGAACCCAGCAGCGCTCCTCAGGACCATAGCCCTCCCAGTCCACCAGATATTGCAACCCACCGCGGACCTGGCGGGAGTCAAGCAGGCGATGCACAGTGAACACAGTCTGCCCCTGGAAGATGCGGGGGGGTGGGGGGTTCCTAGGGGCAGGGGCATACGTAGACGTCAGTACAGGCCGCAACAGGGAAACATGGAAAGTGGGGTTGATCCTCAGAGTCCGGGGCAACTGGAGCCGGTAGGAGACAGGGTTCACCCTGCGCACCACCTTGAAGGGGCCAATGTAGCGAGGAGCAAGCTTGCGGTTCTCCACCCGCAGCGGAAGGTCCTTAGTGGACAGCCAAACCCGCTGCCCAGGGCAGAAAGTGTGTGCAGGTCTTCTGTGGCGGTTGGCCTGAGTCTGGTTGGTGCTGGAGGTCTGTATGAGGGTCTTCCTGACCTTGCTCCAGGTCTTGCGACACCGTCTCACATATTGGTTGACTGAGGGCACCCCCGCGTCCTCCTCCTGGTCCGGGAACAGAAGTGGCTGGAACCCGAATTGGCACTGGAATGGCGACAGCTTGGTGGCCGATGACTGCAGGGTGTTGTGGGCGTACTCTGCCCATGGCAGCCAGGTGCTCCATGATGTCGGGTTATCCATAGCCAGGCCTCGCAGGGTGGTTTCCAGGTCCTGGTTGAGCCTCTCCGTCTGACCATTGGACTGTGGGTGAAACCCAGAGGAGAGGCTGGCAGTGGCTCCGATGACCTTGCAGAACCCGTGCCACACTCGGGAGGAGAACTGGGGCCCTCGGTCTGAGACGATGTCCTGTGGAAGACCAAAGACTCGGAAGACATGATTAAATATAAGTTTCGCTGTTTCAAGAGCAGAGGGGAGTTTGCACAGAGGTATGAAGCGGCAGGCCTTGGAGAATCTGTCAACAATGACCAAAATGACCATGTTACCTTGTGACTCAGGGAGACCCGTGATGAAGTCGACTGCCACGTGGGACCAGGGACGCCGGGGAATGGTCACAGGATGCAGGAGACCCTGGGGACGCTGTCGTGGGTTCTTGGTTCTGGTGCAAACCTCACAGGACAGGACAAATTACCTAACTTCCTGCTCCATGTTAGGCCACCAGAAGCATCTTTTCAGGAAGTCCAGGGTCCTCCGAGCTCCCGGGTGGGCGGTGAGAGGGGAAGAGTGACCCCACTGGAGAACCTTGGCCCGGGCTTGATGTGGGACGTACAAGAGGCCCGGTGGCCCCGTCCCAGGACCGGGGTCCTGGCGTTGGGCTCGTCGAACAGCCTCCTCAATACCCCAGCGGACAGGGGCCACAATCCGGGACACCGGGATAATAGGCCCGACTTCATTCTCCCTGTTAGTGGCAGAGAACAGCCTGGACAGTGCGTCAGGTTTGGTGTTCTTGGAGCCGGGACGGTATGAGAGGGTGAAGTCAAACCGACTGAAAAACAGGGCCCACCTAGCCTGTCGAGGGTTCAGTCTCTTGGCTTGCTGGAGGTACTCCAGGTTCTTGTGGTCAGTCCAAACCAGGAATGGATGTTGCGCTCCCTCCAGCCAGTGCCTCCACTCCTCAAGGGCCAGTTTGACCGCTAACAGTTCTCGATCCCCCACATCGTACCGGGACTCCGCAGGACTCAGGCGGTGGGAGAAGTAAGCGCAGGGGTGCAGCTTTCCTTCCGAACGTTGAGAGAGTACCGCGCCGACACCACTGTCCGAGGCGTCCACCTCCACGATGAATGGTTGGGAGGTGTCCGGGAGGACCAGAATGGGTGCCGTGCAGAAGCGGTGCTTGAGGTCTTTGAACGCCTTTTCTGCCTGAGGAGACCAGCCATAAGATCCACCTGTCGCTTTGGTGAGGTCTGACATGGGTGCTGCCACAGAACTGAAGTTCCTGATGAACTTGCGGTAGAAGTTAGCGAATCCTAAGAACCGCTGAACCTCCTTAACGGACTTGCGAGTAGGCCAGTCCCGGACGGCCAGGGTCTTGGCAGGGTCCATTTGGAGTTGGCCTGTCCGTACAATAAATCCCAGAAAGGAGACCTCGGGAACATGAAATTCGCATTTCTGGGCCTTGGCGAACAGATTGTTCTGTAGCAGCCTCTGGAGAACCTGGCGGACATGGTGGCGGTGCTCCTGCATGGTCTTGGAAAAGATAAGGATGTCATCGAGGTAGACAAAGACGTACAGGTTAATCATGTCCCTTAAGACGTCGTTGATTAGGGCCTGAAAAACAGCTGGTGCGTTGGTGAGTCCGAAGGGCATCACCTGGTATTCGTAGTGCCCAGACGGGGTGTTAAAGGCAGTCTTCCACTCGTCTCCCTGTCGGATACGGATGAGGTGGTATGCGTTCCGTAGGTCCAACTTGGTGAAGACGGTGGCGCCTTGGAGCAGGTCGAAAGCAGTGGACATCAGCGGAAGGGGATATCGGTTGCGCACAGTGATCTTGTTCAGGCCCCTGTAGTCAATACATGGTCGAAGCCCCCCATCCTTCTTGCCGACAAAGAAGAAGCCGGCACCAGCAGGTGAGGTGGAGGGTCGAATGAACCCAGAGACCAGGGCGTCTTTGAGGTATTCCTCCATAGCCTTGCGTTCTGGCTGAGAGAGGGAAAACAGTCTGCCACAAGGAGGGGTAGTCCCAGGGAGCAAGTCGATGGCACAGTCGTAGGCCCGGTGCGGAGGAAGAACGGCGGCCCTGCTCTTGCTGAATACTTCCTTGAGATCCCAGTACTTGAGATAACTCGGTGAGATCAGGGGGCTCGGCAGGAGACACAGGAGAGCTAGAGAGCAGACAAGAGGCATGGCATGCAGGGCCCCATTCCACAACCTGGCTTGTTACCCAGTCTATGCGAGGGTTGTGGCGAGTAAGCCAAGGAAGGCCTAGAATAACTGGGAACTCAGGTGAAGGAATCAGGTGCAGGGATATTTCTTCCTTGTGACCTTGAGACTGGAGGAAGACTGGAGAAGTAACTTGGGTGACTCTTCCATCACCTAACGCTTGGCCATCGAGGGCAGACACAGACAGAGGGACTTCAAGAGGCGCAGTAGGTATATTGATGCTATGGGCGAAGTGAATATCCATAAAGTTCCCAGCCGCCCCTGAGTCTATCAAAGCTTGACAAGAGTGGACAGACTCACCCCAGGAGATGGAGACCGGGATGTAGATTCCTTGACCAGGGAGTCCGGGAGAGAGGGTAGGCCCCGTCACAACCCTCCCTCGGCTGGACGGGGCGGTCCTTTTCCCAAGAGTTCGGGACATGATGCTCGGAAGTGACCAGGCTTGCCACAGTAGATGCAGCACTTGTCCCTCCTTCTGCGCTCCCTCTCAGATGCGGAGAGGCGAGTACGACCCACTTGCATGGGTTCTGGACAGTCACTGAAGGAGGTAGACGGTCTCCAGGTAGAGGTAGGGAGGCTGGGGGGGCTCAAGGCTTGGTGGCGTTCTCTCATCCTGTTGTCCAGACGAATAGCATGTGAGATGAGGGTTTCGAGGTCACTTGGGCATCCAATAGAGGCCAGACCGTCCTTGATGGGGTCAGACAGACCATGGTGGAAGGCTGACACCAGGGCAGTCTCGTTCCATCCACTTACTGCTGCGAGTGTTCGGAACGAGATGGCGTAATCTGCGACGCTTCCTCCTTGCCGGATGGACATGAGCTTTCGGGCTGCGTCGGTACTGATGTCTGCCTGATCGAAGACCCGAAGCATCTCTTCGGAAAACAGCTGGAAATCAAAGCACTCAGGTCCCTGTCTTTGCCAGATAGCAGTAGCCCAGGCTCGCGCCTTACCAGCTAATAAGGTGATCACAAAGGCAATCTTGCGGCGATCCGTAGTGTAGGTGGTAGGCTGAAGCTCAAAGGTGAGTTGACACTGGGTAAGGAACTCTCGGCACTCACTGTGCTTGCCGTCATACCTCTGTGGTGCAGGAAGGCTGGGTTCGCGAGGTGAAGAAGGCAGCATGGCAGGAGGCACTGGAGCAGGAGTGGGAGCTGGATCAGGAGCAGGAACTGGATCAGGAGATGCAGGCAGAGATGTCAGCTGTGCCAGGGTTTTCCCAATTTGCTGAAGCAGTTCCTCGTGGCGAGCAAGGGCCTCACGTTGGCTGGTGAGCGTACGTCCATGAGCGCTCCGAAGCGTGTCAAAGCTGCCATAATTCCCTGAAGGTTGGCCGGGTAGACAGTTGAAGCAGCCTCTGCTGAGTCGGTCATGACAGAGTCTTTCTGTTAGGGTTTTGCTGGGATTCGAACCTGGTTCGTTGGTGTGATGATCCAGCAAACCCCCACTAGGCCACCAGGGGAATGACTCAAATGCAGAGGCGTGAGGCGGAAGTAGAAAAAGTAACAAAAGGTTTATTTATACTATGTACACTATATACAATCCAGGGCAAAACAAAAAAAAAAACAAAAACAAAGAGTATAATTCAAAAAGAAAAAGGCAAAAATGCAAAAGCTCAGAAGATCCACAAAACACAGTACAAAGGAAACTGGAGATAAACATAACAGCACAAAGACTCCGTGACAAGAGGACTGAACTCAGGGGTATAAATACACAAACTAATTAAGGACACAGGTGAAGATAATTAGGACTAACAGGCAATTAACAAAAACACAAAACACAGGAACAGTGGCGGCCTCTAGAGGCCAAAATAAACAAGACACGAAAAGGAAATAACAGCGGCCTCTAGAGGCCAAAACAGTCCAAGTCCTAACACCTAGGTGAATAATACGCACTCACAATGAGTGTTAAAATAGGATCATGCATATCTCTCTTTCATGACTATCTAATTATCATCAGGGAGAGCAAATTTTTTTCTTTAAATTGACTTTCACATTGCCAAAGCTATAAAACAAAGATACTCACCTTGAATAGGTGCTACAGTACAGTTATCTGGAAGGTAGAATAATGATTCTATAACTATGACTCATTAGATAGATAGATAGATAGATAGATAGATAGATAGATAGATAGATAGATAGATAGATAGATAGATAGATAGATAGATAGATAGATAGATAGAACCCCGATTCCAAAAAAGTTGGGACAACGTGCAAATTGTAAATAAAAACAGAATGCAATGATGTGGAAGTTTCAAAATTCCATATTTTATTCAGAATAGAACATAGATGACATATCAAATGTTTAAACTGAGAAAATGTATCATTTAAAGAGAAAAATTAGGTGATTTTAAATTTCATGACAACAACACATCTCAAAAAAGTTGGGACAAGGCCATGTTTACCACTGTGAGACATTCCCTTTTCTCTTTACAACAGTCTGTAAATGTCTGGGGACTGAGGAGACAAGTTGCTCAAGTTTAGGGATAGGAATGTTAACTCATTCTTGTCTAATGTAGGATTCTATTTGCTCAACTGTCTTAGGTCTTTTTTTGTTGTATCTTCCGTTTTATGATGCGCCAAATGTTTTCTATGGGTGAAAGATCTGGACTGCAGGCTGGCCAGTTCAGTACTCGGACCCTTCTTCTACACAGCCATGATGCTGTAATTGATGCAGTATGTGGTTTGGCATTGTCATGTTGGAAAATGCAAGGTCTTCCCTGAAAGAGACATCGTCTGGATGGGAGCATATGTTGCTCTAGAACCTGGATATACCTTTCAGCATTGATGGTGTCTTTCCAGATGTGTAAGCTGCCCATGCCACATGCACTAATGCAACCCCATACCATCAGAGATGCAGGCTTCTGAACTGAGCGCTGATAACAACTTGGGTCATCCTTCTCCTCTTTAGTTCGAATGACATGGCTTCCCTAATTTCCATAAAGAACTTCAAATTTTGATTTGTCTGACCACAGAACAGTTTTCCACTTTGCCACAGTCCATTTTAAATGAGCCTTGGCCCAGAGAAGACGTCTGCGCTTCTGGATCATGTTTAGATACGGCTTCTTCTTTGAACTATAGAGTTTTAGCTGGCAACGGCGGATGGCACGGTGAATTGTGTCCACAGATAATATTCTCTGGAAATATTCCTGAGCCCATTTTGTGATTTCCAATACAGAAGCATGCCTGTATGTGATGCAGTGCCGTCTAAGGGCCCGAAGATCACGGGCACCCAGTATGGTTTTCCGGCCTTGACCCTTACGCACAGAGATTCTTCCAGATTCTCTGAATCTTTTGATGATATTATGCACTGTAGATGATGATATGTTCAAACTCCTTTCTGATATTGCTCCACTATTTGTCGGCGCAGAATTAGGGGGATTGGTGATCCTCTTCCCACCTTTACTTCTGAGAGCCGCTGCCACTCCAAGATGCTCTTTTTATACCTAGTCATGTTAATGACCTATTGCCAATTGACCTAATGAGTTGCAATTTGGTCCTCCAGCTGTTCCTTTTTTGTACCTTTAACTTTTACAGCCTCTTATTGCCCCTGTCCCAACTTTTTTGAGATGTGTTGCTGTCATGAAATTTCAAATGAGCCAATATTTGGCATGAAATTTCAAAATGTCTCACTTTCGACATTTGATATGTTGTCTATGTTCTATTGTGAATACAATATCAGTTTTTGAGATTGGTAAATTATTGCATTCCGTTTTAATTTACAATTTGTACTTTGTCCCAACTTTTTTGGAATTGGGGTGATAGATAGATAGATAGATAGATAGATAGATAGATAGATAGATAGATAGATAGATAGATAGATAGATAGATAGATAGATAGATATCCTGCAGCTCATTTAAAAAAACAATCATTTTCCACCAGTCATAACCATAAAAAGACTAAAATAAATAGAACAATTACATAACAATAAAAATAAGGATGTACATTAATGTGATACACTTCACCATTAACATCCATTGAGGTTGCACCTGATTTAGGGGCTAAATACATAAAGTTGGAATCTTCATGATCTTTAGTCACCTTCACCTGCTACAGCACGGCTTGCAAGTGTAAAGAGCAGTAAAGTTGGATGGCCAAAGAGAAACACACTTGTGTGCTAGTTTTTATCTTTCTGAAATATTTTTAAAGCATTTGTCTGGGTGATACTGTGTAGTAAATAACTCCTTTGTCTTAAAGATATCTGAATGTTTTTAACATTATACTTACATAGGCAGCTGATGGATTTCTGTGGAAACAAAAACAGAGACAGATAAACACATCCAGTCATTAAATAAAATCAGTTAGGAAAATACCCACCTTGTTAACTTGTCACTGTTGTTTCCTATCATGTCTGGATGTTATTACAAAGGACATCATCTTGAGTGGAAACACTGTTAGTGGTTTGATGTGTCTCAACCTCAGTGTTGACTTTTTTCTGTGTGCTGTGTGGATGTCAGATGAACTTTCATTGTTGTTTTCTATCATGTCTGGATGTTATTACAAAGGACATCATCTTGAGTGGAAACACTGTTAGTGGTTTGATGTGTCTCAACCTCAGTGTTGACTTTTTTCTGTGTGCTGTGTGGATGTCAGATGAACTTTCATTGTTGTTTTCTATCATGTCTGGATGTTATTACAAAGGACTTCATCTAAAAGACATAAGCTCTACTTTTACTTTAGTGACTTATAAGTAAGGACTAAACACAAGTTGTGTTGTGAGTGGAAACACTGTTAGTGGTCTGATGTGTCTCAACCTCAGTGTTGACTTTTTTCTGTGTGCTGTGTGGATGTCAGATGAACTTCAGTGAATATGATTATAAAACGTTATTACTCACGCCAGGATCAGCACTCCAGTACGTTACATTTTCATAGCATTTCTTAAAGGTGACATACCGAAGCCCTCGGCTCTCAATGGTGTTGTTGTTGAAGCTCATTTCATTTGCCTGGACAACATTCTAAAAATATGCAGATATGCATACAGTATTAAAAATTTATTAAAAATATAAAATCCAAAATGTATTCGTTACCTCACTGCCTTGTAGTTGTTTGTGTAGTTTAGTTGTGTATGTATTTAATAATTTCAGTAATTTCCTAAATGTGTGGTACAGGGATTATATACTAATGTGAATTCAGATGTATTGAGACATCAGCTAAACTGGAGCAGCTGAAGTGCAGCAACATTTAATTTCTTTCCTGATAAAAGAAAGTCAAAACATATTTACAACTTATTTTATTTCTTATTACTAAGCCCTTCTTTTAGAATTACTTTTAGAAATAGCGTGACATAATTCATGTAACCTTACATAAGTTGGTGTGGTCAGCATCAAATAGGAAGGCTGCCCCCAAAGGTATTGAAATAGTTAAAATGACAGATGCTTTATTCAGTTTTATTCATCATGTTATAAAATGCTTATGAGAAATATATTACACATGATGTATGATAATTGGATATTACACAGTGGCATCACGATATGAAGTTTATCTTTGAGTGGTGAACATATTCACGAGTGAGTGGAGTGAATGAGTGAAATATTTTTCAACATGAGATGTCCGTGTATCACCACAGGGAACCCAATCATTAGTGCAAGGCAATGTATCTCAAATACTTGACCACCAGACAGTGAAATTTGTATCTTTATTTCCATAAGATAGATGGGTTTTATCCAGTGCTTATTTTTAATTTGCTTTTTAAAAAATAATGTGGGATTATTTACGAACACATTTTACGGAATATATTCATGACTCATATAAATCTTATTAAAACAGTTTTAGTATAAATAAGCAGGTGATTATCGGAAATCGCACATGCTGATTGGTCAAGAGATTCAGACTATTTCTCAATAATCACGGCAAGCGACTCAGCAGATTGGCTGGCAATAACTTTGTTACTGTAAATGAGGAAGAATTACAGATTATGAAAGAAAATGCTGTTCCTAAAAGCACTAAAGATGCTACGAAGTTTGGTGTAAAATGATTCAAAAGTAAGGTGGAACTGTAATTTCCATCCATCCAAACTTCCATTATCTGTAACCACTTAACCTGTGCAGGGTCGTGGGCAAGCTGGAGTCTATTCCAGCTGACTACGGGCAAAAGATGGGGTACACCCTGGACAAGTCGCCAGATCATCACAAGGCTGACACACAGAGACAAACAGCCATTCACACTCACATTCACACCTACAGTCAATTTAGAGCCACCAATTAGCCTAACCTGCATGTCTGTGGACTGTGGTGGAAACTGGAGCACCCAGAGGAAACCCACGCAGGCACGGAGAGAACATGCAAACTCCACACAGAAAGGCCCTTGTCAGCCACTGAGCTCGAACCCAGGACCTTCTTGCTGTGAGGCAACAGTGCTAACCTTTTTGATAATGCATCAGAGATAAAAGTAATTAAAAGAGACTACCATAATTTTGTTCTTGTGACTACAATGGAAGTCTATCTTTAAAATGACTTGTGCAAAGCTGCACATCATGACTGACCTGAACCTAACCGGAGATGCAAGAAGAAAGATATATATGTTATTTACCAGCTGGGAGGTCCGTTTCGTGAAATACCGTGACTGAAGTCTTGAAAGTACTGAGCGAGGCCCTCTGGGCCGAGGTCAGTATTCAAGGCTGAGGTGATGGTACTTCACCATACGGACCGACCTTAAGCTAGTAAATAATTTTTTTTCTTTACCAAATTCTAACAGAAAACGAGAGCGCCCGAAAGGGGAAAACCGAAGTGAGCCGCCATTTTGAATCCTCATTCACGGCTGCAATGCAAATGGCTTTCTCCTCGGTATACAAAAAACTACATTTTACCGCCTCTGTAGTCCCCTATTTATACAAATAGGAGTGATTCAGGATTCAGCCATGTTTTTGCTCGGTGTTAGCAAGTTAGAGAGTGTGGGTGCAATCAGTTAATTATTGAAATTAAGTGATCAATCTCGTTAAATCAGTCTCATTAAATTTTGAAGGTCAATAATTAAAATGAATCAATCCCATTGAATCGTTTAATTTGACTCGTTTGAATTGAATCATACCATAGAATCAGTCTCATTTGAAGTGAATCATTCAGTGAATCGTTCAATGAATCATTTAGTGAATCGTTCAATGAATCATTTACTGAATCGTTCAATGAATCATTTAGTGAATCGTACCATTAATCCTGGTGCTTAATAATAAATTACCAAACAGCTAAATTATGGTATATTTCCAAATTATTACGATCACTTACCATATTACATAACATATGCACCCTTTTTGAATTCTTTGAGAAGATTGGGGACTTCAGATATTGTTGTTCACACAAATAAACACAGTTTGTTTAATAAATTAATTTATTATACAAAGATAAAAAGATAAAATAATAAATCAATATATACAAGCAGTGAGGTGTGTGTGTGTGTGTGTGTGTGTGTGTGTGTGTAGGACTTGACCATGTGTTTAGCCTCGTGTAGCTAACTACACGTGGTGGAGGCCTAGCTTGTTGGTAGCTAAACAAAAGAATGTTATCTAAATAGAACAAAGGATTAGCTCTGTGTTTAATCTTTGCTTGTGTGTGTGTGACCATGTGTTTAGCCTCGTGTAGCTAACTACACGTGGTGGAGGCCTAGATTAGCCTTGTGTTGCTAGTATGTGTTTGTGAAAGGCCCTATGGCCTAGCTAAAGTGTGTTTGTTAGGCCTGGTGAGGCCTACTGAGCACGTGTGGCTAAAGACAAAAGGGAAGCTATCTAAAGTGTATCAGGCCTGGTCAGGCCTGTTGAGCACGTGTTCTCAGTAACAAAAAGATTCCACACTCATAGCATTACCAAACTCACTGAAACCTTGATAAAGGTCAAAATGTATGATAAGGAAATGAAGGTGTTAGTCAGAATGAGAGAGAGAGAGAGAAAATGCACAACCTATCAAACAATTGAGAGAATAGAACCAAAAATAAATCATCAACACGCTGCGTGTCTAACAGTGTAACATAAACCTGGGTTTAAATTCACACTATTTCAAATAAAAGCAAATTCCTAAGACTATCCTAATTATGCCCAAATGCCAAAATCTTACTTAATCCTGCCTTTCGCAAGATATGAAGAACTATTTGCCGGTGTAGTTTCGGGCCTTGCCGTGGGAGCACGTGAGCCGCTCGTGATGGAGGCGTAGAAAACTTTCGGGTCCAGCGGAGCACTTGGGTGGTTCCCGTGGAAAGCAGAGGATTCTTGGTCCGAACCTCAGCGTTCGTGAGGAAAAGTCTCTGATCAGAATAAGATGCACAGCGCTTTTGAGTTAAAAAGGATTCAATCGCTTCTTAACTTTTAACTGCCTGGGCTGCAGTCGTGACGTCACTTCTAATGCAGGTAAACCGGTTGTAACTCAGGTTGAGTTTAAAGATCGCGCGACTCTAGAGTTTACCTTTGCCAAGGGTAAGAAAGAAAATCGCGCTGAGTGATGGATCTTGCAAGAAAGAAGACGTCACACCGTAGGTGTGAATGTGAGTATGAATGGTTGTCTGTGTCTATGTGTCAGCCCTGTGATGACCTGGCGACTTGTCCAGGGTGTACCCCGCCTCTCGCCCGTAGTCAGCTGGGATAGGCTCCAGCTTGCCTGCGACCCTGTAGAAGGATAAAGCGGCTAGAGATAATGAGATGAGATGAGTCATTCAGGATTCAGCCATGTTTTTACTCTGTGTTAGCAAATTACAGGTTTTTAGCTTTCTCCTGAAATGTTTTCTTTTATTTCTTCTTCCTCAGGGTAGTAAAACTCGCTTTCACTGTGAACACTGTCGTTATCGCTATCCATGCTGTAAAATTAATGCTATTCTCCTGAGAAATGCTGGCAAAACTTTAAGATTTTTGATAATATTATAAATAAATCTTATAAAAAAAAAGATAAATGTTGAAAAAAAATTCTACTATGTTTGTTGTTGTTGTGAACAAGCAAGTCGCCAGAGGTCCATAACCGGGGTCCGTAACTGGGGTCCGTACCGTAGGATACGGACCCGCTCGCCAGCCAATCAGAGCGCAGGATTTGGACCGCAAAAACAAATAAAAACAAATATTCAGCCACTACCCCTTCCCAAGACTCAACTATTCACAAAATAATCTGATTTAGCTAAACTAACAAGAAATAAACAGAACAGCAACCAAAAAATGGAGTTATAATGGACAACAGTTGATGTATATACTCACATTAATCAGCCAGGTGTCGTGCTGAGACACAGGGACAGTTTCATCAAGATTAAATGTGACTGTACCATTCGGATGCTGATGGCCAGAACAGCCACTTCTTCCTCCACATGGAAGAAACAGCAACAATATGCTGATGACTGTATGAAAAAATAAACAGTTATAACTGTATTTTGACCAAAGACAAAACGATTTATGTTTGTCAGTTTTACTCAAATCACTGAAAACTTGAACCATGGGACAAACAAACAAAAAAAACAAATTGCATCAAGTTTGGCAGGTATTTAAAAAAAATCTGGCTAAAATACTTTTATATGTGGGTCATTCCATGTCAATTCAACCGCGCACTTAGGTCTCAAAAAATTCTGAAAAAAAAAAAATCACCAGATGTACCCATGTTAACTAGGAGAAACACTGTAAATGTATTTGAATGTAAGATGTATACTCTCCATAGCCAGTTTTACTGGGGGAGGGGGGTGTCAATTTTGTTCAGACTTTTTTTTTGTCAAAGTTCACAAGCCCATAGCTCAAGAACTAAACCATATAGGAGGCTCAAATTTTGCATGCTGGTACATAAACAGGAATAGTATGTAGCAAAACTGTCATTTTGGGTCTGGATGATCCTGCATGGTCATAGCACTCCCTCAAAGATGATCAAAATTTTATTGGAGTTTTTGGCCGTGCTCTGTTTAGGCCTTCAGAAGACATATTTTTACCCAACATAGGCTCTTGATTTTTTTCCCTTATTGAGATAAGTAGAAACACTCTCAAAAAAAGCAATAAACAGAAAGGAAACTCTATCAGTGTTTGAACAGAAGACCTCACAAGTCTTACAAATCATTTTGGATGTCATTTTCAGAGCACTGTAACACCTTGTGGGAATGTGCGCAGATTTTTAAAATATTTTTTTCTTTATTCTCCATGATCCCTTCTTTTTAAAAACACCAATTTGGCTTGTCTTACTCGAATCTTTCTTTTTTATTTTCCACCCTGAACATGGGCAAAATGCACCATTGAGAGCAATATGTTTTCTATAACATTAATGGAAAGAGTAAATAACCAAAGGCCAATTTTGCCCTGACATGATCACCTGAGAGTGCCTGTGCAGGGGTGGAGGTATCCTTTTCAATTTCAATGATTCAGTGATTTTAGGGGCACCTGTGATTACTCTCAATTTTGAGTAACCACATTCAATATTGAGAGTTCACATAGTCAACATCGTCAGCTGATCGTCGCAAAAACATACAAAAACTCGATTTATAGACAAAGAACAGTGTGTATGCAGGGGCAGATAACCCAGACTATGTGAAACCGGATGTTTATTCCTCAAGCCTCGTGCAGTATCGCGACTGCGAGACTTTGCTCGTTCCGGTCATGCGCACGATCTGCATTTCTCATTGTGCAGAGCGACATTGTTTACACCTGAGAGATTTTGAATAGCGTCTGCTGAGTGAAAGAATGCGAACACCGAGAAAGAAAATGAGATACTGCTGGCGGTATCTTCCTGAATGGAAGGAGACATTTAATGGTGTCATTGTTCAGGCGAAAAATGAGGAGTTTGTTTGATAATTTGTTAATAATTTGCATTTTCAAATACGAAATATTAAGTGGTTGCGCATTGCACAAAAATACATTTCACATAAATCACTACTAAAACTGGCACGGTAGAACAAATCTGATTGGTTGTTATGATTCTTACGTTGCAATCATAGAATTCAACTGTATTAAGGTAGGATTATTTCAAAAAGCCTGAATTTAATATTAACCCTGTTTTATACATATGTATCAATCCTAACTACTGGGGACTAGTTATTGTGGGTGTGTGTGTGTGAAATGCTGACACAGCCGCGCACACACAGACCTGTGATAAGAACAAGGGGAGGGGTCGTGCGGGCGGGGGGTTTTTACACAGTGGTGTAGTCTACTTTTTTGCAGTGGGTATACTCAGTGCTTGCCATGCAAAAAATTGCATGCAAAGCTAAGTTAACATGCTAACAATATTCACTACATTGTGTAACTATGACCAGCTAATCAGACAAACGCTACCAAAGTATTTCGCTACATCAATAAACGAAGACTAGAAAGAATAAAAAAGAAAGATTTAATAAATAGCCTGATCTTTCCTGTGATGAAGTGGGCGCTGCAAACCCGCGCATTTTTGATGGTGCTTTCATCCCAGTCTACACGTTTGATGGCTTGTATAGACGTCGGCGATTTTTTTGGAATGGGTGAGATCCTGCTGGAATTCTGTACATTTTAACCCCATCACTGCTACGATTCTGACACCCGACAACACAACAACTAGACATTTCTTCCAAATCTTTCTTCTCGTCTCTACCGTCGCTGAGGTTGCGCACGCAATTTACTCTTACTTATTAACATCGGCGTCGCCAGGGGTATTTTACTGGGGCACGTGCCCCAGTATAGATCTGTAGTGCCCCAGTAAAAAAAATCCAGTGACGAAACGCTCTGAATTTTAAACTTGGGAATAGCTGCAATTTAATTAATTCATAACGTGGGGTAGGCTAACCGATGCGCGAAGAAGACCATCTACAATGCTTTTACATTGGTAGTTTTGGCTGGCCTCGCGCACACTAAGCAATGTGAAAAAAGTGTGCGCGTGACATGAGTAACATCTTGGTTGCTATGGGGACCGCAGACTCCAGCAGCCCTCAGATGCAATGAAATTCAGAGCAGGGGAAACCATCTCTCCGTGTTTTTCAACTGTTTACAGGTTAGTAGACAGTAATTCCACTGTCATTTTTGTAACACACACACACACACACACACACACACACTAGGGTTGCCACCTGTGTCTGACAAAAATCCTGGACATTTCGACCATCCAATCGACCTTTTTGCTTGTAAGCAACGGCGCCCTTCACACATCTAACCCAAGACAAAAATCGCCCTTCTACGCTGAAACTGTATTGCTCTAATTAGTAAAAATGACGCTTTTGCTAGTTATTTGTTTAGTTAATTGCTTTACATAATATAGCAGGTCTTCAGTAGCCTGGCAAGCCAGACTAAATGTGAATATTTAGTCTGGCCTCGATCCGTAGACATTTCCGAAGCGGGTAGGAGGAACAACCCACTGTCTTTCAAACTGTCTCTGTGCGTATAGGCCAACGCTCTGACCAATCAGCGCAACAGTGACTGTGACGTAGTCAGAGCGACAGAAAGCAGTGGGGGAGGCCTTGAAATAAATAATTTTTCAAAATGCGTATTAATTAATAAACATGTTCTAGATATTAAGAAGTTTGGAGATAATGACCACAAGTTTGGAGTCTGTACCACATACATAACATACAGTCATTTTTTTTCCCCAAGTGTTTTTCAAGGGTTTGCTTAAACTGTTTTTGAGAGTTTTTATTTAGTGGTGTTTGGTGAAATAATTTCCCTTAAATTTAAAATAACGGGAAAATAAGAAACAATCAAAAAGTAATGTTTCAAAGCTGTTTATTAATTCTTTGTACTGCACAAACTAGCCCCATCCTTTTGGCTACGAGCGGAGCTAGCTGGTAGATCAGACTTTTGCCATAGCCGGTCGGCAAAACAGCGAAAACGTCCTTCTTGAAAAGGAATGAGCGGAGAGCCTCTTCCTGCTCATGTTTCAACGAAAACCCCAAGTCTAATTCTTCTAAAACTGATTCCAAAGCGGAGTCAAACGCGCGCTGTTCACTAGCCGTAGCCATCTTTCCTGCTGCGCTTTCTCCAGCGTCGCGCAGCTTTGCCGTCACTCCTGCAAAAGGCCGCCCAAAGAATTCAAACAAAAACCTTGCGTTGTGATTGGCAGGCACGATTTGATGCCCGGAGTGTTTTTGTTTACATGGTGCGAGGCTAGACCCACTCGCTAGGCAAAAATATTTTTGGCCGCTAGGCGGGTGGGTCTAGTTTACTAGGCTAGGTCTTCAGTATTTTGGTTTATTTCCAACAGTTTTTGGTTGTGGACACCTGGGGGCAGTAGTGGGCACAGGTAAAAGGGAAATACATAATTAAGTTCAGTTTGTTTGCTTATGTGGAATAAAAATAAATAATCTAATTTTTCATTGTATCTAAGAATACCTGAATGTAACAATGTAAGGCGTAGTGTCAAACAGCTTACCTGATTGCTTAGAGTGTGGTGTGTGCTTTGCTTGTGCTTGCCTGTGCCTCTGCTGCTCTTGGCTAAACAAATACATAGGAGGACATGTAACTGATATAACTGGGCACATACAGGAGTATGTTACTACACTACACTATTTCATTTAATTCACCAAAACCTTACCTAATCTTCCATTTATATTTGGTGTTTTTCTTTGCTGCTGCTATGAGTCCTGGCTGATTTTCAATGAATGTCTTGAACTCAGTACAGGACAACTGAAAGTTTAGCCTGACTTGAAGCTCAGCCTTCACCATTGCAACAGAGAGTCTGTTTCTTTTATCAGTCCAAGCCGGTTCCAGGCTAACACCAACTCTCTGCTGGGCCAGAGGAAAGAACCGCTTACGTCAGCGGGGGGGGGCGGAGTTGTTAAGACCAACAACAATAACAAGACCGTGAAAGATCGCCATTTTTAAGCGCCGAGAAGCAGCAGCTGTACAAACGCGAAGTCATCCATTATTATTATTATTGTTGTTGTTACTGCTGCTTTTTCCGTGTTTTTGCTTTGATATTCGCGCCAAGGTTTATGTAAACGTAGCGCCGTAACTGACGTATACAGCGACGTAAGTGACTTATACAGCGACGTGATGACGTGACTCCGCTTAGTGGCGCTTAGCACGGGCGAGCTATGGAAAAGCAAACTGGTTCTCAGCTGGCTCGCAAGTTGAAATACACGTTTTGCCCATCATGTACAAAAAACCGGGACATTCAGTGTCCCGGATTTTTATTTTTTTTTTCCGGGACAGACCATGAAAATCCGGGACAATCAGGAAAAACCGGGACAGGTGGCAACACACACACACACACACACACACACACACACAGTGGTGCTTTTAGAGGCTTTTGGATTGTGTTTAGAGATGTTCAATGCTGAAAATGCGTGTGCTTACAAAGATATGTTTGGTGATTTAAAAGGTATCAAGTGTGAATACTGTTGGCCATTAAGTACTCTTGGTTGAGTTTAAAAACTCGGCGGTGTTGTATTGTATGTTAATATGTTCTTTTACAATATTACCAACAGTATAAGTATTACATTGCTATTATCACAAATGTTGCAAATATTCATACTGTTATTATTAAATGATTGACCTGGATTCAGTGTCCTCGTAATCATTTTGAGTTTTACAGCTCTAGTGACTAGTTTTAAGCAGGCCGTTTCTAAATATAAATATCAATATATAAATATATATTACATAAAATATAATATATATTACATAAAATGTAATATATATTATATAAAAAATATAAATATAAATATAGTGCAAAATTTTTAGCTCGCGCGCTTCGCATACATTTCCTGTGCCCCTTTTGTGCCCCAGTATGGTCTTGGGTCTAGTGACGCCCCTGCTTATTAATGACGTTTACTGCGAAGGGGTCTACAGACGGCTGGCTTGACTGACATAGCAACAGTTGCTATGGGGAGCGGAGCTCCCAGAAGGGTCAATTCTCTGCTCTTGGATCAACTCGCAACGGCTTGAGTGCTGAGTCGGGCTCTGTCAGCGTCTAATAAATGAAGCCCATAGGATTTGAATTGAATAGGCGCTTGTAGCGCTCAAGCGCGTTTGGTGAACACAGGCATCTAATGGAACTGTGGAACATTCATCTGACAATGTTGACGTTGGTTTGGCCAGTTCAGATAACGAATATATTTTTCGGTAGGCGTATGCGCATACGCAAATCACTGAGCTCTTCAGTGAGTATACGGAAATCGTTGAGCTTTTCCAGTGGGCATACGGCGTATACCTGCGTATCACGTAGACTACACCACTGGTTTTACATGTAGTCTACACTTACAAGTCTAGTGTTGCCACCTGTCCCGGTTTTTCCTGATTGTCCCGGATTTTCATGGTCTGTCCCGGAAAAAAAAAATAAAAATCCGGGACACTGAATGTCCCGGTTTTTTGTACATGATGGGCAAAATGTGTATTTCAACTTGCGAGTCAGCTGAGAACCAGTTTGCTTTTCCATAGCTCGCCCGTGCTAAGCGCCGCTAAGCGGAGCCACGTCATCACGTCACTGAATACGTCATTACGTCGCTGTATACGTCATTTACGGCGCTACGTTTACATAAACCTTGGCGCGAATATCAAAGCAAAAACACGGAAGAAGCAGCAACAACAACAATAATAATAATAATAATAGATGACTTCGCGTTGGTACAGCTGCTGCTTCTCGGCGCTTAAAAATGGCGATCTTTCGCGGTCTTGTTATTGTTGTTGGTCTTAACAACTCCGCCCCCCCCCGCTGACGTAAGCGGTTCTTTCCTCTGGCCCAGCAGAGAGTTGGTGTTAGCCTGGAACCGGCTTGGACTGATAAAAGAAACAGACTCTCTGTTGCAATGGTGAAGGCTGAGCTTCAAGTCAGGCTAAACTTTCAGTTGTCCTGTACTGAGTTCAAGACATTCATTGAAAATCAGCCAGGACTCATAGCAGCAGCAAAGAAAAACACCAAATATAAATGGAAGATTAGGTAAGGTTTTGGTGAATTAAATGAAATAGTGTAGTGTAGTACATACTCCTGTATGTACTCAGTTATATCAGTTACATGTCCTCCTATGTATTTGTTTAGCCAAGAGCAGCAGAGGCACAGGCAAGCACAAGCAAAGCACACACCACACTAAGCAATCAGGTAAGCTGTTTGACACTACACCTTACATTGTTACATTCAGGTATTCTTAGATACAATGAAAAATTAGATTATTTATTTTTATTCCACATAAGCAAACAAACAGAACTTATGTATTCCCCTTTTACCTGTGCCCACTACTGCCCCCAGGTGTCCACAACCAAAAACTGTTGGAAATAAACCAAAATAATGAAGACCTAGCCTAGTAAACTAGACCCACCCGCCTAGCGGCCAAAAATATTTTTGCCTAGCGAGTGGGTCTAGCCTCGCACCATATAAACAAAAACACCCCGGGCATCAAATCGTGCCCGGCAATCACAACGCAAGGTTTTTGTTTGGATTCTTTGGGCGGGCTTTTGCAGGAGTGACGACAAGGCTGCGCGACGCTGGAGAAAGCACAACAGGAAAGATGGCTACGGCTAGTGAACAGCGCGCGTTTGACTCTGCTTTGGAATCAGTTTTAGAAGAATTAGACTTGGAGTTTTCGTTGAAACATGAGCAGGAAGAGGCTCTCCGCTCATTCCTTTTCAAGAAGGACGTTTTCGCTGTTTTGCCGACCGGCTATGGCAAAAGTCTGATCTACCAGCTGGCTCCGCTCGTAGCCAAAAGGATGGGGCTAGTTTGTGCAGTATGAAGAATTAATAAACAGCTTTGAAACATTACTTTTTGATTGTTTCTTATTTTCCTGTTATTTTAAATTTAAGGGAAATTATTTCACCAAACACCACTAAATAAAAACTCTCAAAAACAGTTTAAGCAAACCCTTGAAAAACACTTGAGGAAAAAAATGAGTGTATGTTAAGTATGTGTTACAGACTCCAAACTTGTGGTCATTATCTCCAAACTTCTTAATGTCTAGAACCTGTTTATTAATTAATATGCATTTTGAAAAATTATTTATTTCAAGGTCTCCCCCACTGCTTTCTGTCACTCTGGCTACGTCACAGTCACTGTTGCGCTGATTGGTCAGAGCGTTGGCCTATACGCACAGAGACAGTTTGAAAGACAGCGGTTTGTTCCTCCCACCCCCGTCAGAAATGTCTACGGATCGAGGCCAGACTAAATATTCACATTTAGTCTGGCTTGCCAGGCTAATGAAGACCTGCTATATTATGTAAAGCAATTCACTAAACAAATAACTAGCAAAAGCATCATTTTTACTAATTAGAGCAATACAGTTTCAGCGTAGAAGGGCGATTTTTGTCTTGGGTTAGATGTGCGAAGGGCGCCATTGCTTACAAGCAAAAAGGTCGATTGGATGGTCGAAATGTCCAGGATTTTTGTCAGACACAGGTGGCAACCCTAAAGTGCACTGTCTCTGCAATATCCTGTAATATGCAGTCAAGTTTACGGGAGTAGTCTTTCCCCCACCGAATTAAATGAATTCAATCACAATATTGTGAATCCATTTTCTTTCTTTGTAGGCTAAGTTTATCTCCGTTTATGTTGGTGTATGTGTTCATATATGGTCCGCTTTGTGCGCAAATAGCGTAAGAATATGTGTCGTTGACGTCACCCCCCATGCAGCGGGGGTGAAAATTCATCACTTCAGAGTGTTTAGTCCCCTACACGCCTAAACTGGGATCGCGGATTAAGTGGTTAGCGTTACTTGCATTGACGTTTTGTTTTCATGCCGCGGAGCTATTTGTATGTATTTTAAATGTAAAGGACTTGCCTGTAGGTTTGTGTGTGTTGTTTTATGTTTGGCATCTTTCCGGTTGTACCGCGTGTCTGTGAGAAAATCGGAGGGGAGGGTTAACAGGTGGGCACGGGGGTTGATAAAGCGCAACTGCCCTGGTAATATGCCACATGATTTTCCCGGACTAAAGCAACCTTCGGGGCCGTGGTTTTGTGGTTGGCGCAGTTAATTGTTAGAAACATGTTGTCAGACCGCCATCACTACTACACACTATATGAAAAATATTTGCCCCCTTGCGATTTCTAATTGCCCCCTTAGTAAACTGTTCCTGGCGCCGGGCCTGCTGTGTGCCACTGCTGTTTGGGACATTACGTGTGTGAAAGGATGAAATGTTTCACATAGCCTAACATTTTGAGATTTATTTCTGAGAAGCAAGATATTTTTCTTTCTTTGTTATCGCTCTTTGTTTTCACAAGTTAAAAGTCGCCTGGATTCCAAAATGAAAACGAACAGTTATATACCAAATGAATGTTCTTGTTCTGAATACTAAAGAAACTGTTGTAGGCCTAGGTTATTTAAAACCCAGAGGTTTTTTTTTATTTTATTTTTTTTCTTTTTCAATTTTCATTTTATTTATTTTTTTTTCTGTGTGTTTGTGTAGTTTGATGTTTGTTTGAGTGTTTTGTCCGCCGGTTGTGGTGTAGCTCCGGACCCAGTTTTGGGCGTTGGTTCCCTCTAGGCTTTGGTTCGCTGTGGGTGATGCCTGCGCTCCCAGGTGTGGACTGCAGTGAGCTCGCTGCTCATTTTACATTCGTGGTTGTCCAGTGCTCTGCGCTTTAATGCTTGGTGTGATGTTCCGAGCGATGTTGCTCGGTGGCGTCGCGGCGGCTGTGCAGGCGGTTTGGGACACACCAGCGCTCTGCGTGGCGGAGCTTCTGTGCTCGCTTTGTGGATCCACGGCGTGGTGTTTGAGCGATGTGGCTGATGGCGTCACGGCGGCGGTGCTGGAGATGTGGGACTCGTTTTCATGCGCCTTTTGGTGGGACTGTGGCTGCTACACCACTGGAATTACATCCTGACTCCTACTTGGTGGACTTTTTATTATTTATTTATTTATTTATTTATTTATTATTTTTTATTGTTATTATTTTTTTTCTTTGTCTATAATTGTAAAGCGTCCTTGGGTTTCTTAAAGGCGCTATATAAGTTGAACTTAATAATAATAATAATAATATTATTATTATTATTATTATTATTGACCTGGCGACTTGTCCAGGGTGTACCCCGCCTTTCGCCCGTAGTCAGCTGGGATAGGCTCCAGCTTGCCTGCGACCCTGTATCAGGATAAAGCGGCTAGAGATAATGAGATGAGATTATTATTATTATTATTATTAAGGTTATGTTCTTGACATGTTGTTCATTGACTCACTCATTCAAAGGCTTCTTGAGGCTAAACTTTAGTTAACCAGACTTGTTAACCGTGATGTCTGATGGATTTTTTCACCATGCAATTGCCTATTTCACCATTGCTTTTTCTCGATTAAATAGGTGTTGATGGATATGAAGTTTTATCGTTCAATAGTATTTCTAATTGTGCCACTGTCATTATTTAAGTTTCTGTGTCTAGTTAGACAGGCAGGTCTGAGGGGTGAATTTGCTGAGCGCAGTTGACAACAGGCGGGGGTGGGGCCTCGGGGGGGTGTCTGCCCAGGGCCTCGGCAAGGGTTAACGCGGCCCTGATTACAGCTAACAGCCTGGAGGGAAACTAAACACTTAAAACTGAGAGTAGCATCTCAAATAAAACATAAAAAACAAAACAGTCATAATAGCTGGAGAAAAGAAACATCAGTCTAAAAATGCACAAGGAAAAGATATCCTAAAGCCTTTACATTCTCCAGGTGTCATGCAGAGGGAACTCAATAAAGTTCACCCCTTTTTCATTTTCATTTTGTTGTTATTTTTATTATTAGTATCATTAGTATTATATATATATTGGAATTTTTTTATATATATATATATATATATATATATATATATATATATATATATATATATATAGGGCAGCACGGTGGTGTAGTGGTTAGCGCTGTCACCTCACAGCAAGAAGGTCCGGGTTCGAGCCCCGCGGCCGGCGAGGGCCTTTCTGTGTGGAGTTTGCATGTTCTCCCCGTGTCCGCGTGGGTTTCCTCCGGGTGCTCCGGTTTCCCCCACAGTCCAAAGACATGCAGGTTAGGTTAACTGGTGACTCTAAATTGACCGTAGGTGTGAATGTGAGTGTGAATGGTTGTCTGTGTCTATGTGTCAACCCTGTGATAACCGGGCGACTTGTCCAGGGTGTACCCCACCTTTTGCCCGTAGTCAGCTGGGATAGGCTCCAGCTTGCCTGCGACCCTGTAGAACAGGATAAAGGGGCTAGAGATAATGAGATTTTATATATATATATATATATATATATATATATATATATATATATATATATATTAGTGCTGTCAAGCGATTAAAATATTTAATCGCGATTAATGTCGCGACTGTCATAGTTAACTCGCGATTAATCGCAATTTAATCGTACATTTTTGTCACATGAAAAACCATTGTAATTCTCTTATCAGCATAAAAAAGTGAATGGGCTTGCTTTGTACCAATGTTTTTTTTTTTTTTTATTGCAGAGCATAACACTACGGAGCCGTAGAGGAGACATGGTGAATAAAAAAATAAAGCGTGGGAACGACTTATAAGGCGTGTGCACGAGATATTAATGCGCGCGCACGAGTTATAACCCGTGCGCACGCTTTGTTAAGGCATGCGCTCGGGTAATTAAAAGTGAGGGGACGAGTTACTACGGCTCCGTATAACACGTCGTCTTGTCACAGCCACTGCAAAGTCGGGCTGAAGCCGCCGATGGGAAAACGAAACCTAAGCCGAGCACCGTGGCTCTTCGTCCCGAGGCGCGGCAGCGTGAGCTGCCCACGCTGGTTCTTTGGGGGGAGGGCAGAGGACTCTGGCTGTGTGGGGCGTGACATTACAGTCTAGCTGCTATCGTTTTTCTAAGCAAAGTCTCTGTTCTGTTCCAAGTTCCTGCCAGTTTCAAAAGCTTATGAAAAACCTACATCATGTCACAGAGCGTTAATCTCACGATAAAAAAAATTATCGCCGTTAAAATTGAGTCAAGTTAACGCGATAGTAACGCGACATTTTTGACAGCACTAATATATATATATATATATACACACATACATATATACATACACACACACACACACACACACACACACACACACAACCCCGATTCCAAAAAAGTTGGGACAAAGTACAAATTGTAAATAAAAACGTAATGCAATAATTTACAAATCTCAAAAACTGATATTGTATTCACAATAGAACATAGACAACATATCAAATGTTGAAAGTGAGACATTTTGAAATTTCATGCCAAATATTGGCTCATTTGAAATTTCATGACAGCAACACATCTCAAAAAAGTTGGGACAGGGGCAATAAGAGGCTGTAAAAGTTAAAGGTACAAAAAAGGAACAGCTGGAGGACCAAATTGCAACTCATTAGGTCAATTGGCAATAGGTCATTAACATGACTGGGTATAAAAAGAGCATCTTGGAGTGGCAGCGGCTCTCAGAAGTAAAGATGGGAAGAGGATCACCAATCCCCCTAATTCTGCACCAACAAATAGTGGAGCAATATCAGAAAGGAGTTCAACAGTGTAAAATTGCAAAGGAGTTTGAACATATCATCATCTACAGTGCATAATATCATCAAAAGATTCAGAGAATCTGGAAAAATCTCTGTGCATAAGGGTCAAGTCCGGAAAACCATACCGGGTGCCCGTGATCTTCGGGCCCTTAGACGGCACTGCATCACATACAGGCATGCTTCTGTATTGGAAATCACAAAATGGGCTCAGGAATATTTCCAGAGAACATTATCTGTGAACACAATTCACCGTGCCATCCACCATTGCCAGCTAAAACTTTATAGTTCAAAGAAGAAGCCGTATCTAAACGTGATCCAGAAGCGCAGACGTCTTCTCTGGGCCAAGGCTCGTTTAAAATGGACTGTGGCAAAGTGGAAAACTGTTCTGTGGTCAGACGAATCAAAATTTGAAGTTCTTTATGGAAATCGGGGACGCCATGTCATTCGGACTAAAGAGGAGAAGGACGACCCAAGTTGTTATCAGCCCTCAATTCAGAAGCCTGCATCTCTGATGGCATGGGGTTGCATTAATGTGTGTGGCATGGGCAGCTTACACATCTGGAAAGACACCATCAAAGCTGAAAGGTATATCCAGGTTCTAGAGCAACATATGCTCCCATCCAGACGACGTCTCTTTCAGGGAAGACCTTGCATTTTCCAACATGAAAATGCCAAACCACATACTGCGCCAATTACAGCATCATGGCTGCGTAGAAGAAGGGTCCGGGTACTGAACTGGCCAGCCTGCAGTCCAGATCTTTCACCCATAGAAAACATTTGGCGCATCATAAAACGGAAGATACAACAAAAAAGACCTAAGACAGTTGAGCAACTAGAATCCTACATTAGACAAGAATGGGTTAACATTCCTATCCCTAAACTTGAGCAACTTGTCTCCTCAGTCCCCAGATGTTTACAGACTGTTGTAAAGAGAAAAGGGGATGTCTCACAGTGGGAAACATGGCCTTGTCCCAAGTTTTTTTGAGATGTGTTGTTGTCATAAAATTTAAAATCACCTAATTTTTCTCTTTAAATGATGCGTTTTCTTAGTTTAAACATTTGATATGTCATCTATGTTCTATTCTGAATAAAATATGGAATTTTGAAACTTCCACATCATTGCATTCCGTTTTTATTTACAATTTGTACTTTGTCCCAACTTTTTTGGAATCGGGGTTGTATATATACACACACAGTGGTGCTTGAAAGTTTGTGAACCCTTTAGAATTTTCTATATTTCTGCGTAAATATGACCTAAAATATCATCAGATTTTCACGCAAGTCCTAAAAGTAGATAAAGAGAACCCAGTTAAACAAATGAGACAAAAATATTGTACTTGGTCATTTATTTATTGAGGAAACGATATTACATCCAATATTATCCAATCCAATATCCAATCCAATATTACATATCTGTGAGTGGCAAAATTATTTGAACCTCTAGGATTAACAGTTAATTTGAAGGTGAAAATAGAGTCAGGTGTTTTCAATCAATGGGATGATAAAATTAGCTCGTTTAAAAAGTCATTTAAATTCTGTAAAGCTGCTTTGCGACTGTCTATTGTTAAAAGCGCTATAAAAATAAACTTGACTTGATAATCAGGTGTGAGTGGGCACCTTGTTTTATTTAAAGAACAGGGATCTATCAAAGTCTGATTTTCACAACACATGCTTGTGGAAGTGTATTATAGTACAAACAAAGGAGATTTCTGAGGACCTCAGAAATAGCATTGTTGATGCTCATCAGGCTGGAAAAGGTTACAAAACAATCTCTAAAGAGTTTGGACTCCACCAATCCACAGTCAGACAGATTGTGTACAAAGGGAGGAAATTCAAGACCATTGTTACCCTCCCTAGGAGTGGTCGACCAACAAAGATCACTCCAAGAGCAAGGCGTGTAATAGTCGGCGAGGTCACAAAGGACTCCAGGGTAACTTCTAAGCAACTGAAGGCCTCTCTCACATTGGTTAATGTTCATGAGTCCACCATCAGGAGAACACTGAACAACAATGGTGTGGATGGCAGGGTGTGATGGTCTGCTGGCCTTGTCTGTGTTTGTCTTACTTTGTGTGTGTGTGTGTGTGTATGTGTGTTCCTTGTAGGCGTGGCTGCAGACCATCCCGGGAATTGGCGACACCTGGGCCCGGTGTCGCCACGTCCTTAAAACCACTTTTTTCCCCGTTTTCAATGGGAGCTTCTTTTTTTTTCCTTCCTTTTGTTTTTTTTTGCATGTAACACGCACGAGCTCATTGTTCACGCATTCATGCATTCCACTTTGCTGATTTTGTTGATTTTTCTTGTATTTTGTTATTATAATAAATTAATTATTATTTGAACTTTACCCCCTGTGTCTTCCTCTTTGTCATGGTTTGAGCCAAGCCGTGACAAATGGGGGCTCGTCAAATTTAGAACCCGTTTGTTTTTTTTTAAATTGTTTGATGCAGTTTTTTTGATCTGCAAGCGTTGCAGATCAATTTTGTGAATGGCATGTCGTCATTAGGTACGTCACTTCTTGTGGGTATTCCCTCACGTTTAGCTCAGGTTACAGGTGTAGAGCTAATGAAACGGGAAGTCTCTATTGTTTGAGGAGGCGCAGTTTTGTTTGAGGTAAAGTTTGGAAGCTCTGCCTCGGTGCGCAACGCTTAATAAGGTAAGTCTTTGACTTGTTGCACTGGTTCAATTTAAATGAGCGATGAATGTCCCTTGTTAGGTGGAGCGGCGTTGTCCCTTTGGACTTCGTCGGGGGGGGTTTTGTAGTGTTGTGGTGAAAGCGGTCAGAGCAATTGTCTCGGGAGTGTTTCCATAGTGTGAGAGGAGTCGCCAGTTTCTGGTTGCTTTTTCTCCCTATTGGGCTTTGGCACTTAATTACCCACCGCCAGTAGCTACATGAAGAGCTAGGCTGCAGCTTAAATAGGTTGTGGGGCTTTGTAGGTAGCGGGACAGGCATTGTTTTTGTTTGGCCTTCAGTTTGGGGGTCTTGTGCATGGAGTCAGACACTTAATTTTGTTTTTTTGTTTAACGTTGCGCACTGCGGTATAATGCAGACGGTGGAAGTTAAAGATTTTATTGCTTCTCCGTCGGAGGAGATATTAGACCAGTGTACGAAGGATCAGCTGCTTAAGTTAGCAGAGCATTATCAGGTGGAGGTAAATGGTCAATTTGCGAAGGATAAGGTTAAGGCAATTGTGAAGAGTAACTTAGTCGCTACAGGTGTGTTAATTGAGCGTGAACCAGTTTCAATTACGTCTCCGTTGGCTATATCAATGGAAGGCTTGAGTTTTGATCAGCGGAAAGAGTTGTTACTGTTACAAATTCAGCATGAGAAGTATAAGATTGAGGCGGAGTTCCAGAAAGATCTAGCAGTTGAAAAGTTGCGTCAGGAGACTGAACAGACGCGTTTAGATCTAGAACATAAGCTCCAAGTTATCAGGGAGGGCAAAATTACACCTGCGCCTCGGTTAAACTCTGGCTTACATTTTAGCGTCGATCAATCTGACACACTGGGTTTTGACGTGCGGGGTAATTTGCGTTTAGTGCCTAAATTCTCCGAGAGCGATCCTGATACATTTTTTCTTTTGTTTGAACGTTTAGCTGATGCGCAAAGCTGGCCCAATTCCGCTCGCGCATTATTGCTTCAGTGTGTGATTACTGGTAAGGCACAAGAGGCGTTTTCAGCCTTGTCGCCTGGTGATAGTCAAGACTATGATAAGGTAAAATTAGCTGTACTGAAAGCGTATGAGTGTGTTCCAGAGCATTATAGGCAGAAATTTAGATCGTGGAAAAGGGGGCCAAGACAGAGCCATTTAGAGTTTGCACGGGATTTAACAACTTATTTTAACCGCTGGTGTTCTTCTGTCGAAGTGTCCGATTTTGATGGTCTATGTGATCTAATTGTGTTAGAACAATTTAAAAATTCTGTTCCTCATGTTGCCACTTATGTATGTGAACACAAGGCTCGTACTGCAGCTGAAGCAGTTGCTTTAGCTGATGATTGTGTTAATCCATCAAAACATTCCATCTGATCGTCGTTTTCAGGCCAGTAGTGGTAGTACACCTGCTGAATTATTTAATCATTCAAACAGATTTCCTCTGCCTACTAGTGGGCCTAGTGGTTCTGGTAATGCATATAAGATTTGTAATTTTTGTCATAAACGTGGCCACTGGAAAGCTGATTGTTACATGCTCAAGTCTGGTAATACTAAGCCACCTCCAGGTTCGCGCCCTAAGGGTGCAGGCCTGGCTGCACCTGGACGTTCTAATAAACCTGTTGCTGTTGATAGCCATATGGTTGATGGCGAGCCACATCTAATACACTCTGTCAATGCACTTGATTCTTATTTGCCATTCATTAGAACGGGGTTTGTGTCTATGGTTGGCAGTGATGTAAAAGTGCCTGTTAAAATCTTGAGAGACACAGGGGCATTTGACTCTTTTTTATTAAAGCTGAGGTGTTGCCTCTGTCTGAAAATTCTGAACTGGGCAGTTCAGTGCCAGTTCAGGGAATGAGTTTAAATGTTATGCATGTGCCACTACACAAAGTAATGCTTGATTGTGACTTGTTTCAGGGTGAGGCTGCACTTGCTGTTTGTCCTGCATTGCCAATTGAAGAGATCTCTGTGATTCTTGGCAATGGCTTGGTAGGTGCTCAACTGTGGTCTGATGTTTCTCCTGCTTTGGTGGTAGATCCTGTGCCGAGAGCTGGACTCGAAGAGTGTGCACAAAATTTTCCTGAGACTTTTCCTGCTTGTGCGGTAACACATGCTATGGTGCGGGCAGAGTCTGAGCCGACACTTCAGTCTGGTGAGAGTAAGTTGTTGGAGAAATTTTCACTGCCTCTGTCTTATTTCCCTGTGTCTGTGTCTCGTAGTGAGTTGGTTGCTGAGCAGCAAGCTGACTCTTCGCTGGCTGGGTTGTATGAGTTGGTCCAACCTGAAAGTGAAATGCGGGACAGTGTTTGTGGATATTTTCTTCAAGATTCACTATTGGTGAGAAAATGGGCTTGGCACACAGATTTGTTTGTTGGGGACCCTGTTTTTCAAGTCGTCTTACCCACTAAGTTGCGTCAGTCTGTGTTGAAAGTTGCTCATGATGGATCAGGACATGCTGGCGTTAAGAAGACTTATAATCGATTGTTGAGACATTTCTTTTGGCCTTGCATGAAAAGGGACGTCTCAGCCTACATTAAGACTTGTCACATATGCCAACTAACCGATAAGCCAAATCAGCGTCTAAAGCCGGCACCATTATATTCCATTCCTGCAATTAGTCAGCCGTTTGAGCATTTAATAATTGATTGTGTGGGGCCGCTACCGTGCTCTAAGTCTGGTTCTAACTACTTGTTAACAGTCATGTGTCAGAGCACTCGGTATCCGGCAGCTTACCCACTGCGATCGATTACAACCAGATCAGTAGTTCGTGCTCTGTCACAATTTTTCAATTTTTGGTATTCCCAAAATTATTCAATCTGATCCAGGGTCGAACTTCTTATCTCGTGTATTTGCTCAGGTTTTAAAGCAACTCCGTATTCAGCATAACAAGGCTTCAGCGTACCATGCTCAAAGTCAAGGGGCATTGGAGCGATTTCACCAAACACTTAAGTCTCTCCTTCGGGCTTATTGTACAGAGTTGGGTTGAGACTGGGAGGAGGGTTTACCTTGGCTAATGCTTGCGGCTAGGGAGGTGACACAGGAAAGCTTAGGGTTTAGCCCAAATGACCTTGTGTTCGCTCATTCGGTGCGGGGTCCATTAGCGGTCCTGGCAGATGCCTGGCGGGAGGAGACTCCTCCAACCAATTTGATTGCGTATGTGAATGGGTTTAGGCATCGTCTTTATTTGGCAGGTATGTTGGCGAAAGAGAAGTTGGGTACAGCGCAACAAAAAATGAAGTCATGGTATGACCGAAATACTGAGCGTAGGGTGTTTGTCCCTGGAGATCAGGTGTTGGCTTTGTTCCCCCTGCTTCAGTCTCCATTCCAGGCCAAGTTTTCAGGGCCGTACTCTGTGGTGAAACAGGTCACGGAGCAGAATTACTTAATCGCTACCCCGGAGCGTAGGAAGAGCACACAGCTCTGCCATGTTAACTTATTAAAACCTTATTACGCCCGTCCGTCATCCTGTGGTTCCAAAGTAAGTGTTCCGCAAGCAGCTTGTGTAGCTGGACATGCTAACTGGGTCACCAATTATTGTGATCAACAGGAGGATGAAGTTATTGCGCCTGATCAGGCGCTCTTGCTTGGCCGTTTGAAAAACTCTGAGGTCCTTGCTAATCTTGAAGAGTTGCAAGGAGAAAGTCACTGCTCTCCAAAAAGAACATTGCTGCTTGTGAGGGAATTTTTAATGGATGAACATTATTATTCTCTGTGTTTCTGTGTGTTGAGCTCAAGTGGCCTATACTGAGAAAGATGTTTTTTCCTATGTTGTAATCGCTTTTCTGTGGCCTTGGTGGTAATGAGCAGGGTGCTTGAGTTCATCCTAGCTTGCATCTTCTCATGATGTAACCACCTTTCCTGACCTTGGTGGTGATAAGCAGGGTGCCTGAGTTCTCATAACTACGCATCCGCACGCCAGGTGCACGCTCTAACAAAGCTTCATAGAAAATCTTGAGCCAATCACGTGAAGACACAAGCAGTGAGCGAATGCTTTCAGAGTATAATAGATAACATTCCTAAAACACAACTCAGAGTGCGCGTACTCTCGGCATCATCAGAAGTGATGTCTTCTTCTATTCTTGTCTTTCCTTTCCTATTTTATATATCTTTTATATGATCTACTATAATAAATGACTGAAAAGACAACTGTTAAGCGTTCTGAAGTGTTTATTAGAAATTTCCATTACAATTTGGCGTCCCTGGGTGGGCCCTATGCGTCTGATCCTCGGACGACGGAACACTCTCAAGGCTACGGTGCGGAGCTGAGAACTCGGACGAGAGACCAGACCATCAGGGCTCACCGAACCAGTAAGTGATAACTTTGCATTCTTGTGTAAAGAAATTAGTGGAAACAGTATTTAAAGAATGATACAAGAAATGGACAGAGATTTGTCCTAGTATTTAAAGAATGATATAAGACATGGACAGAGATTGTCCCAGTCAAGGAAGACTGATATAAGAGACGGACAGAAGTTTGTCCGAGCCCAGGAGGACTGCTAAACTGTGGTACCATCAATATGTTTGCAGACAACGGATAAAACACAATTTTGAGACAATAAACTGCGAGTAGTTTATTGGGTTGTGTTAGAGAATTATCCGCCTAAGTGACGACTGGGTAATCGCTCGCCTACTTGAGGAGGGGAAGTACGGGTGCGTGTTTCGACGGATTCACGTTCAGCGATTCGTGGGAATTGAATCTTGCTCCCTTTGTTCTGTGTGAGCAACTGGCCCGTCTGGGGAACGGGATAGAGAGGTTCGATCGCGAAAACGCAAAGACACACCGGTGTGCACGCAAAATATTGATGAATCAACAGAGTACTGTCCTCCTCCAAATTCTGAAACAGAGAAACAGCTTTTGTACACATGCGCGAGTTGTCTTTGAGGTTGTGTTAAATGATACCTACTTTGGTTTAAGGCAAATGTCAGATAAATTGTTTACTAATAAGAACACACCTAAAAGATTATTGTGTTGCATTTTTGGACATAGTCCAACTTGCTCTTCTTGTGATTCTGAAAAAAAAAAAAAAAAACTCAGCCATTGTTGTCATAACCTATTGATATAACAGTGTACAATGAGGAACAGAAACAGTAAGTTAGGGAAAGAAAAGAAAAAGCAAGTAAGTGTGAAGCTACATGTGCTATAATAAGAATTGGATGTTCCTATGACAGCCCAAACATCCAGTTTATGAAAACCTCGTATGGTGAGGATTATTTGGCACAGTTTGATATATGGGTAAAGGACTTAGGATTCCCTGAGAAGGGCAGTTTTAGTCCCAGGCAGATAGGACAGTTAGAAGAAAGTTGAAACAGAAGGAAAAAGAAGAGTCTGCAGATAATGTTAAGTTCTTAGGGGACTGGAGGGCGTTTTCTGCATGGAAAGAAGAAACACTTAAGAGAGAGTACAAAAGAGAGAAATGACAGGCAGGGCTCTCACCCTCTTCTCAGTGTTTGAAATTTCAGATGGACCCTGACCTGGAGTCTGCCCCACCACCCCAACACACACTGCCTCCTCAGCAAGGCGGAGCATCATTCCCACAAGCGCCTCACCCACAGAGAAGGGGAGAAGTTGAGACGAAGGAAAAAACTGAGCCTCTGGAATCTCCCCCAGCCTACCAGCTGCCTCCAGCATCAGCACCTCCCCTCGCTTCTCCATCACACATGAGATCCGGTCTTACATATGGCGATGGAAAAGACCACTCTCCTGGACCTGACCACGTGCTCACCAGTGGGTCCACAAGGCCATAACCTAAAGTCTGAAGTCCTTCATCTTCCAATGATGGAAGTGGCTGGAGCTGACGGCGTGCTTTTAGTCCACAGACCCTGGATGACAGCTGATATCAAGGAAAGTATGGCTTCTCTTCCCAACGTGAGAGAGGTAGGAGGAAAGAGATTTGGTAACGAACTGTTGATATTTTGCAGAGAATTCTGACCGACCACCCATGAACTTCGCCGCCTAATCATGACCAAGATGGGTGTAGATTGGAACAAAGTTTCCAAAGAGTGGCCGGAAGCTGACCAGCGAATGACTACACCAGACTGGAGCGCGGCTGGCAATAGTGAGTATAGAGATACCATCACTGCTCTCTGTGCTCGTCTGGATAGTGCTTTTCCTTTGAACATAGACATGACTAAGATCAGTATGTGTAAGCAAGAAGATGGAGAAGTGGTGTCAGCATTTCTCACCCGTCTCACCGCCACGCACGAGAAAACAGTGGCCTGACCAGACCCGTGAACCTGGCTGCAGTGGAAGGCACTCCTGAGATCTGGGAAGCGCATCTGCAGAACAGTTTCATGAGCGGTATGGATCCAGCAGTGGCCAAGTTAGTAAAGCAGCTCTGTCTCCTGTGGGAAACCACCAGTCTCACCAAGATCGAGCAGTACGCTGTGCATGCAGAAAAGCTGCTGAAAGAGAAGGAGAAGACAAAGTCGACACAAAGAGACCAAGATCTACACACCGCCACTCTCACTCTTTTCAGACTGTTCAGCCTGGAGAAAAAGGAACAAGAGGAGGAAGAGGTCGAAGTAGGGGCCGAGACAGGACAACCTGGAGTGACTCGTCCTGGATAAAAGGTGCAACCTGCTACAACTGCAATCAAAAGGGACACATTGCTCGAAATTGTCTCCACAGAAGCAGCCAGAAGCCCTGTGAGGAGTACAGCAAAGCAGACTGATGGGCGGACTCCGGGAATGGGCCCCACACAGAGAACAGGGGAGGTAACACACACACACACACCTGATGATACACATACACAGACAGGAGCATTCACATAACGTTAAACACATTAGTAGCAGCACCTGCATGCAACAGCAAGACTACACAGAAATGCCCGATACACCAGTCCAGATAGATACACCTGAAGTTGCATTAAGTTTGTTAAAATACACAACTACTCCCTTTTCTAAACTCCCTTGTATGCCCCTCACTGTGTGTGGGCATGTGTTAGCCTTTCTAGTAGATTCTGGAGCAGGACACTCAGTGATACAACATGGGGTACTTCCAGTAGACCCACCGCTCAGCTCAAATTCTATTCAGACGATGGGCATCTCAGGACGACCTGTAACCGAAACTTTCTCAGTCAACCTCCCGTGTAAAAGCGAGGGAGGAATAGTTACGTCCCACTCATTCCTCATCTCACATACATGTCCAGTAAATTTGTTAGCACGTGATTTAATGTGCAAATTAGAAGTAAATCTCACATCCACTCCAGATGGACTAACTATTGAAGTAAGTGAAATGTGCGGTGTGCAGTATGGGTTTGGAAGCCCCCTGTATGTGTATGTCTGGCAGCTCTGCTCAGATCAGTTCACACAAACTCCAAAACACCTTGTACAGCTCGCACACTTGAACACCTCATCAGTTGACACAGATTATATGAAAGAGGAAGATTTGCATTGTACAGCACATGTTCACCAAGGTCAAGATGTAGAGTTTGAAAAGACTTGGTTTGCAGACCCCCATGCACGTGAAAGATTGACCCTCAAACTATGTATTGGTCTAAACATTATTGCGCTGTGCAGGTCCATTTTACTCATTGTCCAAACAGCTGCATCAATGCTCATCGCAGTGTTCTCAAACATGTTATACGCAGCCTTGTGTCAGAGGACTTTGAGGTCGGCTGCTGCCAACATGATTTCTTAGACATCATTAATTCTATATCCCATGTCTCATTACCAAGGCCATGAGTCGCCCATTGGAAAGACGTGGGGAAATGGGTCAAGAAGTGCGCAGTCGATGGCAATGAATGGTCCCAAACAGAGGACCCTAGTGTGTTGTTTTGTCAAAGGCTTGGGGTCTACAAACAAAGTCATGCTGTGTGTGTGCATGTTAAGCGCAGCGTAATATTAGCCACTGATGACCGGGATCCTGGGGACCCCGGCCATAGTGGCCTGTTTGTCTCCGTTTCCACAGGCATAACTCCAGCAGAGGTGCACCCCAAATTGGCGGGAGTTCCAAATTCCATTTGGGCGAAGGGTAAACATGATGTGGGCCTAATAAAGAATGCTGAACCAGTGGTGATCACCCCCAAATTAGATTTCAGGCCTAAACAGACCCAGTACCCACTCAAACCAGAAGCAATTGCAGGTATAAAACCGGTCTTTGATTCGTTGCTGAAGGCAGATGTAATTGTCCCTTGCCAGGACTCTCCAGTGCGCACTCCTATTTTTCCAGTTAAGAAGGAAGAAAACCGTCCCAGCCCGATGAGTGGAGGTTTGTCCAAGATCTGCAAGCAGTCAATGCTGCGGCTGTCCCGCACACGCCTGACGTCCCTAAAGAGCGCTCTGCAGACCACACCCACTCTGGGACTGCCTGACCCCAATAAACCATTTGTTCAAACTGTCAATGAAAAGAAGGGTTTTATGACCTCTGTTCTCTTGCAGAAACACGGGGATAGATTGAGACCTGTAGCCTACTTCTCCAGCAGGCTGGATCCAGTGGCGGCTGGACTTCCTGTTTGCCTGCGTGCAGTTGCTGCAGCTGAAAAGGCGGTAACTGCCTCCAGAAATATTGTGGGGTATTCTAACCTCACCCTTTGGTCCCACATGCTGTCTCCCTGCTTCTGTTGGAGAAAAGATGTCACATTTGTCAGCACAGAGATGGTTGAAGTATAACACTGTCATACTTGATATGCCTAACATCATTGTGAAACGTTGTTCTGTTCTGAATTCTGCCTCTCTTCTCCCTACAGAGGACGATGGAGAACCACATGACTGTGTTGCTCTCACTAATGATTTTTGTTCCCCCAGGGCAGACATAAAGAGTGACCCTTTTGGAAAATCCAGACATGGTCCTCTATGTGGATGGTTCAGCCTCCAGAGACCCAGAGACGGGAAAGAACAAAGTAGGTTTTGCCATAGTCTCAGATCACGAGGTCCTCAAGGCGTCATGTCTGCCCTCAAACCTGTCAGCACAGGCCGCAGAGCTCTGTGCCCTTATCGAGACATGCAAATTGGCTGCAGGGTGATCTGTCTATATTTTTACGTACAGTAGGTACACGTTTGGCGTTGTGCACGATTTTGGCACTATTTGGAAACACAGAAATTTTCTCACTAGCACAGGATCTCCCATTGCACATCATAAACTGGTCTCTGAGTTGTTGGATGCTGTTCTACTCCCTAGAGCCATTGCTGTGTGTAAGTGTGCTGCCCATACTAACAATACTGATCTTGTGTCTCAAGGGAATGCCAGGGCGGACGTGGCAGCTAAGTGTGCAGCCTCGGCTTCCAGTTCACCCTCTAACCTTGCCTTTCCTCAGGCTTCTACCCCTTGTTTACAGCTAGCGGACCTTCAGAGCACTGCCATCCAGGACGAGAGACGAGTCTGGAAATAGGCGGGCTGTATCCTTGCAAACTCTGTCTGGGTTTGTCCCTCGGGCCGTCCCTGTCTACCAAAATACATGTTCCCTTACTATGAAAAATTGGCACATGGGCTCACCCATGTGTCAAAAAAAGGGGGGATGGTAGCAGAAGTAACAAAGAGATGGTTCACAAAAGGGTTTTCAAATTATGCTGTGAAATTTTGCAAGCAATGCTTGATATGTGCACAACATAATGCAGGTCAAGGTATCAGACTAACTCAAGCAGCACATCCAATACCAGACAAACCATTTGATCACCTCCAAATGGACTTTATTGAACTGACACCTAGTGAAGGGAAAAGGTACTGCCTGGTAATAGTTGACATGTTTTCAAAATGGGTAGAAGTATTCCCCACAGCTAAACAAGACTCAGAGGCGGTAGTCAAAGCACTCCTGAGAGATGTAATTCCTAGGTGGGGTATACCTAGCAAAATCTCAAGTGACAATGGAACACCCTTTGTTAATGCAGCCCTAAAGAAAATAGGAGCATTCCTAGGGATAGACCTGAAACAACATTGTGCCTATCATCCTGCCAGTGCGGGAGCAGTAGAGAGGGAAAATGGGTCACTTAAAAATAAACTAAGCAAAGCTTGTGCAGAAACAGGGCTAGGATGAACAAAGGTCCTCCCTGTAGTACTCACACAAATGAGGATGCAAACTAGGCCTAAACATGGGTTAAGCCCATTCGAAATTCTGTTTGGACGAGTACCCAACATGGGGATAGGGCCAGCTCAAGGAACACTGCCGGACACCACACTGTGTGATGATGCAATGTTGAATTACTGTGCAACGTTGTCCTCTGCTTTGAAATCTATCCACAAACAGGTAAAGAAGCACTTCCCAAACCCGCTGAGGGACCTCTGCACGATCTACAACCAGGGGATTGGATCGTGGTAAAGGACTTCCGACGAACCAAGTGGAACAAGCCACGGTGGAACGGCCCATTCCAGGTCCTGCTCACGACCCCAACGGCAGTGAAAGTCACAGGCAGAGTGATGTGGATCCATGCTAGCCACTGCAGGAGGGTTCCTGAACCGGCTGAGCAGGAGGAAAAGGAAGGCCTAAGTGACCAAACGCTGACTAAAGCTCGTGAGGAAGAAAGGCATCACTGCATGGAACAGTGCGAGTATCACATCAATCACGCACGCACCCTCAATAGGGAAGAGTATTTGTGTCTAGCTGATAGATAAGTCTTAGGGTTTTGAGTTTCCTCCAAGTCCCGGTGAGGTGGGACGAGGGCTGATAGGGCGTGCCCGCCCTCTGAGCACCAATACACGTCAAGAAGGGCAAGGGTTAACTCGGTAACATCATTGAGGCACTGAACAAGATGCGCAAGGTTGCTGAACAATCATAAGCAGATGAACATGGAGGAGTTGAAGACAGCTGATCGTGTTAGTTCAGTGGATGGAAGACTCTGATTCTATCCACCGTACCGGTCCTGGGCTTAGCGATTGTGATGCTATGTTTGCTCCCTGTTTTCTGTCAATGTTGTATGTCTGTGTTTCAGAGGCAGCTGACAAATATTGGTTACCAGATGGTGAAAATAGACTCAGACGACTTGCCTGACTGGCCTCCAAACTCACACGAAGACTATAACCCACCGTTCGATGACATCAGCACAGTTGACATGAAACTAGTCCTGACTTAAAACACTTTCATTATGATTGTTTCCTGTTCTATTATTCCTGATCTATGTATATGGCTTGCTAGCATTTATTTAAGATGTCTATGTCTTATAAAAACAGCCTTAGCATTATCCCTGTACACTCAATGACGTGTTAAGTTGAATCTCTCTGAGAACTATCATCACTGAAACTGTGTACAGTTCTTTTCTTTCCTTTTAGTAATTTATCTTGTAGGATAAAAAGGGGGGAATGTGAGGGAATTTTTAATGGATGAACATTATTATTCTCTGTGTTTCTGTGTGTTGAGCTCAAGTGGCCTATACTGAGAAAGATGTTTTTTCCTATGTTGTAATCGCTTTTCTGTGGCCTTGGTGGTAATGAGCAGGGTGCTTGAGTTCATCCTAGCTTGCATCTTCTCATGATGTAACCACCTTTCCTGACCTTGGTGGTGATAAGCAGGGTGCCTGAGTTCTCATAACTACGCATCCGCACGCCAGGTGCACGCTCTAACAAAGCTTCATAGAAAATCTTGAGCCAATCACGTGAAGACACAAGCAGTGAGCGAATGCTTTCAGAGTATAATAGATAACATTCCTAAAACACAACTCAGAGTGCGCGTACTCTCGGCATCATCAGAAGTGATGTCTTCTTCTATTCTTGTCTTTCCTTTCCTATTTTATATATCTTTTATATGATCTACTATAATAAATGACTGAAAAGACAACTGTTAAGCGTTCTGAAGTGTTTATTAGAAATTTCCATTACACTGCTCATCTGCAGTTTGCTAAAGATCACGTGGACAAGCCAGATGGCTATTGGAAAAATGTTTTGTGGACAGATGAGACCAAAATAGAACATTTTGGTTGAAATGAGAAGCCTCATGTTTGGAGAAAGGAAAACACTGCTTTCCAGCATAAGAAGCTTATCCCATCTGTGAAACATGGTGGTGGTAGTATCATGGTTTGGGCCTGTTTTGCTGCATCTGGGCCAGGACAGCTTGCCATCATTGATGGAACCATGAATTCTGAATTATACCAGCGAATTCTAAAGGAAAATGTCAGGACATCTGTCCATGAACTGAATCTCAAGAGAAGGTGGGTCATGCAGCAAGACAACGACCCTAAACACACAAGTCGTTCTACCAAAGAATGGTTAAAGAAGACTACAGTTAATGTTTTGGAGTGGCCAAGTCAAAGTCCTGACCTTAATCCATTCGAAATGTTGTGGAAGGACCTGAAGTAAGCAGTTCATGTGAGGAAACCCACCAACATCCCAGATTTGAAGCTGTTCTATACAGAGGAATGGGCTAAAATTCCTCCAAGCCGGTGTGCAGGACTGATCAACAGTTACCGGAAACCACCCACATGCAATGAACCGGTGCTACAGGTGCTCTAGCCCCTGCCCCTTTTCTGTTTGCTATCCAAAGTGCCCTTTTCATAGGGACTGTTTTGTTTTTTTAATATTTGTAAAAGATAAGTTAGCTCCAACATCAATATTCTCTACAATTTGACAATATATGAAGTTACAGATTTATAAAATAAAGTTTTTCTATGTAAATGCGGACATCAATCCGTGACGTCATGCATTCAGTGACCCTCCGTGCAGAAAGCGCATGCAGGCGGATGACAGTGGGAGACAGTGCGAGGAACGGCATGGTAAGGTCACACTGAGTCTCCTTTCATTTCTTATCTGAACATGCAATATTGTGCAGCTTAGAACACAACAGTAAATGCGTAGGGTTGTTTATCATTTAATGAAGCCGCCTAGGCTATATTTAAACCGTTTGCTCCATCCATGGGCACCACCAGGGGGGGAAAGGTTAGAGCAATTCTAGGGGCCCAGCACTGCCATGGGGCCCTTTAAGGGGCTGATAATATGCTTTTAATGATTTTAATAAGACTTTTGAAATAACAACAACAATGCAATATTCCATCTGGTAAAATGAGCTAATTGAACAAGGTTGTCTATTTCTTGAGTTCTTCAACATATTGTCATTTAACCCTCCCCCTTTTGCAAAATGGTATGGTCCAGTTCTGGTAGAAGCGCGATGCGTTAAATCTGTGTGCTGATCAGTGCAACGCTGCTTGCTGCTGTGTCGCGGTGCAGCAGCCAGCCAGCCAGCCAGCAGTGGAGTGCGTACAGTCTATGATTGCTAAATATGAAGAGTGGCTGTCAAAAACGTAAAGAAAGGCAGCTGAAAGCTGAGAGGGACCGGAGAGGCAGGCAACTGGTCACTCAGTTTTTCCCAAAGAAAGGTAGCTATTGCTCACGTGTGTTCAAAATATTAGCGAATGGTAAATGAACAGTATGAACGTGGTTGGATTAGCCTATTAAGAGAACACTTTTACAGTTTGTACAGTGACATTTTTTTCCATTTTAATAACTGAACTGACTTGTGTGATAAACAAGATGAAATATTACGTTATGCTGGTGCTAATAACTAGTGCTAATAACCAGTTTCATAACTAATGGGGTGCACAGATATGCACAGATTCAGCCTCAGGGGGACCGCCGCCCTACCAAATCACTGAACCCCCCTTTGGAGGAGGTAAGCAGCAATACAACCCATAAATGCTTTAGGATTGAAGTTTTTAATGAGCGAGCACCATATACAGTTTGCTAGATTAAAGTGTTGCTAATAACGGACACCAGTCAAGTGTTTGACATGGTTACGTGTGTGGAATGTTCACACGTTCTAAACCATTGGTTTCAAATTGAGGAGCTGGAGAGAACTTTTCTATGATTTATTAGCAGTCACATCACACATTTCATTACCAATTGTCCTAGCACAAGAAGGCATGTGGCAAAATTAGTCACTGACCAGTTTTCATAGTAGCTTTTTGTAGTTTCATAGTTTTTTGTAGTCCCTGGTAGGTTAATACATAAAATGTAATAACAACGTCACAAACTCAAGGTCCATGGGCTATCAAAAGTCAAATAATGACAATAGTGCAATTGTGACGAGGGTGGGCAAAGTTGGGGGGCCCAAAATTCTAATCTTTCATGGGGCCCAAAATTTCTGGCGGCGCCCCTGGCTCCATCCATTTCATTAACATGGCAGATTCGGAAACTTTAGTTTGAACGACGGCGTTAATAACATATTCTAGCAGCTTCGAAAACTTAAGGCTGAATGACGACGTCCACAACATTCTATCAAGACTATTATAGTAGCTTAGGTTAGTTGAGTTAAAACACAGGGAAACGTTTTCTAAATAAGTGAAAGCCTGCATTATGCAAAGATGCCAAGGAAAGAGAGGATAAAGAAGCAGAAAGAGAAGGAGCTGCGGGAGGCAGCAAAAGGCAGTGGATCTCTGTCCAGTTGGGTCAGAAAGAAAACTACAGGTCAGACTAATCTTCACTTCAGAATGAACAAGAACTATCTGACATGTCTTGTTACCAAGATCAACTATATTTTCATATTAATGCTTCAATAAATACAGTATGAAAATATTGGTAATAAGTCAGATGCATGTTGTCAATTCTGAACTAATGTACCAGTTGCTCACATTGAAGTGATTGCTGAATAGACTACTGAATGGTAAATAAACTGTTACTTGTTCTCAGGAGTGGAAAGTTCCAGATCAGATGAACAGGTTGAGGTAGAAGATGGAGTTCACGCAGGAGGCACAGGAAGTGTGCAGGAAACAGTGAAGTCACAGAGAGATGTTGATGTGGAGGAAGAGGAAGAGAGTGCAGAGAGTGTGGAAGATGTAGAAAATCATACACACAGAATGTTCAGTTGCAATTGAAATTTAGTTTTGAATAAAGTTAACTTGTGTGATAAATTTGTTCCAAGTGCCCTATTTTGAATGTTGAGCCCCTGCCCCTCCAAAGGTCTTTGCATGGCCCTGCCGGAAACATTTAGCTGCAGTTATTGCTGCACAAGGGGATCACACCAGATACTGAAATAAAGGTTCACATACTTTTGCCACTCACAGATATGTAATATTGGATCATTTTCCTCACTAAATAAATGACCAAGTGTAATATTTTTGTCTCATTCATTTAACTGGGTTCTCTTTATCTACTTTTAGGACTTGTGTGAAAATCTGATGATGTTTTAGGTCATATTTATGCAGAAATATAGAAAATTCTAAAGGGTTCACAAACTTTCAAGAGCCACTGTGTATATAAATCTCTCCTTCTCACCCCCGGCGGGGGGGTGGTATCCATGTCATCCTCAAGCTCGGGTCCTCTACCAGAGGCCTGGGAGTTTGAGGGTTCTGCGCAGTATCTTCGATGTTCCTAGGACTGCGCTCTTCTGGACTGAGGCTTCAGATGTTGTTCCTGGGATTTGCTGGAGCCACTCTCCCAGTTTGGGGGTTACTGCCCCAAGTGCCCCCACTACCACGGGGACCACACAACCCTTGACCTTCCACATCCGTTCCAGCTGCTTTTTCAACCCTTGATACTTGTCAAGTTTCTCATGTTCCTTCTTCCTGATGTTGGCGTCAGCTGGGATCGCCACATCTATCACCACCACCCTCTTCTGCTCTTTGTCCACCACCACTATGTCCGGTTGGTTAGCCAGGATCTGTTTGTCAGTCTGGAAGCTGAAGTCCCACAGAATCTTGGCCCTGTTGTTCTCAGCCACCTTCTGTGGTATGGCCCATTGGGACTTGGGTATTTCTATTCCATACTGGTTGCAGATGTTCCTGTATACTATCCCAGCCACTTGGTTGTGCCTCTCCATGTACGCTGATCCAGCTAGCATCTTACACCCTGCTACTATGTGCTGGACTGTTTCAGGGGCTTCTTTGCACAGTCTGCATCTTGGGTCTGATCTACTCTGGTAGATCCTGGCCTCTATGGCTCTTGTGCTTATGGCCTGTTCTTGTGCTGCCATGATTAGTGCCTCTGTGCTGTCTGTCAGTCCTGCATTATCCAGCCACTGGTAGGATTTCTTGATATCAGCCACTTCCTCTATCTGACGGTGGTACATGCCATGTAGGGGTTTGTCTCTCCAGGTTGTCTGTTCCTCCTCCTCCTCTGCACTCTCATCAGGGTTCTGCTGCCTGAGACATTCACTTAGCAGTTCATCCTTTGGGGCCATCTTTCTGATGTATTCTCGGATTTTCGATGTTTCATCCTGGACCGTGGTCTTGACGCTCACTAGCCCTCGGCCTCCCTCTTTCCGCTTAGTGTATAGTCTCAGGGTGCTGGACTTGGGGTGGAACCCTCCATGCATGGTGAGGAGCTTTCTAGTCTTGATATCTGTGGCTTCTATCTCCTCCTTTGGCCAGTTTATGATACCAGCGGGGTATCTGATGACTGGTAGTGCGTACATGTTGATGGCTCGGACCTTGTTCTTACCATTCAGCTGACTTTTCAGGACCTGCCTTACTCTCTGGAGGTATTTGGCTGTGGTTGACTTCCTTGTGGCCTCTTCATGGTTTCCATTAGCCTGTGGGATGCCAAGGTACTTGTAGCTGTCTTGGATATCACCTATGTTGCCCTCTGGTAGGTCAATCCCTTCAGTCCGGATCATCTTGCCTCTCTTTGAGACCATCCGGCCACACTTGTCCAATCCGAATGACATCCCTATGTCATCGCTGTAGATCCGGGTGGTGTGGATCAGCGAGTCTATTTCTCGCTCGTTCCTGGCATACAGCTTGATGTCATCCATGTAGAGCAGGTGGCTGATTGTTGCCCCACTACGGAATCGGTACCCGTAGCCGCTCTTCGTGATGATCTGACTGAGGGGGTTCAGGCCTATGCAGAACAGCAGTGGTGATAGCGCATCTCCTTGGTATATGCCGCACTTGATGTTGACTTGGGCAATGGGTTTTGAGTTGGCCTCTAGGGTTGTCTTCCACATTTCTATTGAGTTCTGTATGAAGGTCCTTAGGTTCCTGTTGATCTTATACAGTTCCAGACATTCCAGTATCCATGTGTGTGGCATTGAGTCGTAGGCTTTCTTGTAGTCAATCCAGGCAGTGCACAGGTTGGTCTGTCTCTTCTTACAGTCTCGGGCGACTGTTCTATCGACCAGTAGCTGGTGCTTGGCTCCTCTGGTGTTACTGCCAATTCCTTTCTGTGCCTCGCTCATGTATTGAGCCACATGCTTACTCATTTTTGCCGCAATGATGCCTGACAGGGCCTTCCATGTTGTGCAGAGACAGGTAATTGGCCGGTAGTTGGATGGGATGGGTCCCTTCTGGGGGTCCTTCATGATTAGGACTGTCCTGCCTTGGGTTAGCCATTCTGGGTCGGTCCCATCCCTCAGCAGCTGGTTCATCTGTGCTGCTAGGCGTTCATGGAGTGCAGTTAGCTTCTTCAGCCAGTACGTATGGATCATATCGGGGCCTGGTGCTGTCCAGCTCTTCATCTTTGACACTCTTTCTTGGACGTCTGCCATTGAGATGGTTACTGGTTCTTGTTGCTGTGGTCAGCTCTTAGGTCCACTAACCATTGGGCATCGGTGTTGTGTGATGCCTTTCTTTCCCATATGTCTTTCCAGTATTTTTCCACCTCAGCTCTTGGTGGGTCTGACCGGTTGTTGTTCCCCTGCCATTGAGAGTACACCTTGGCTGGTTCAGTGGAGAACAGCTTGTTTATTCTCCTGGCCTCTCCCTCCTTGGTGTATCTCTTCAACCGGGTGGCCAGAGCTGTTAGTCGCTGTTTGGCAGTTTCGAGTGCCTCTGGTATGGAGAGTGAGTTGTACTTCCTGGGCGCCCCTTTATTCACCATGTTCCCTTTCTGTAGTTCAGCTAGCTGGCTAACTTCTCTCCTTGCTGCCTTTATCTTGGCCTCTAATCGTCTCTTCCATGGTGGATACTGTTTGTTATGTCCCAAGCATGATTACTGTTGCTGTACTGTATATCAGCTTGTTGGTCTCAGTGATGGTTCTTGTGGAGATTGTCTTCAGAGCAGCATTCACATCTACTAGTAGATCTTCTGAAGGTGCTTGGCAACTCAGCTTCGGTATTCGTCGGGGGCTCCAGGTTTCCAGTTGGGTCACGATCTTCCTTCTCAGGTCAGCAGCTCTTGTGTTGAGGCTGTTAGCTGTTGGGGCTTGGTACCCAATCTCTGGTTGTGGGGATGATGACATCTCCCCGCTGACCTGTCTTCCTGGCTCCCCCTTGCCGTAGCATCGTTGTTGTATTTCATTAATCTCTAGTTGTGATAGCAGATTTCGATTATGGATGTTGGAACACTGGGCTAATAGCTGTTTCTTTGTTAGCCTTGATTGTGGGTTTCGAAGTATCCAATGGTCCCACATTCGCTGCATGTATCCCCTCTCTCTGGGATTGCTTGTATAGTAGCATTCCAGCAAATCCGTATTTTCTGTCCTCGTCCATCGATGTCTTGTTCCAGTAGCCCATTTCTCATCAGTTTGCCCTGGTTCCCTAGCAACTGACGCAGACCTTGTTGACCCGGGCGACGTCTGAGCCGGTATGACTCTATCAGTTATGTTTTCACTCATTCCTGAGGTAGGCTGATGTATCATGAGGGGTTTTGCCTAAGGACCCTTACTGGATGATGTTTTGCCCGGGATTCGAACCCCGATCTCCTGCGTCGTAGTCAGTGAGCGTTACCACTGTACTATCCATATATATAATTTTTATTTCTTTTTTCTATGATTATGGTTATTTAGTTTGTTTGGTTTTGTTTTGATTTTACTGTTCACTGTTCACACATGTTCGTAATAAAGATTTCAATTTAAATTTTCTGATGGTATCTCAGCATGGCAATTCTCTCTCTCTCTCTCTCTCTCTCTCCAGCTCTCCATAAGTTCATCAATGATAAATACTCCACCATTTAAAACCAATTCCGCCCCAAAACCCCCACAAGAAAGGACAAACCCATCGCAGATAGTTTGATTTATGTATCATTTATAAAACACGGTTTGACAGGAAAGTAACGTTTTTACAGACACTTAAAGAACATCCACCAGGCGCACTGAGAGAACTCTGGCATCCTGTACTGTCTCTCACTCCGGGATTCGAGCAAACTCAACTCCAACAGGCAACGAGGATACCGTCCGAATGAATGAGCAAACGTCAACACGCTCAGACATGTCAATCACGAAACACCAGTATTTTCAATGGCCAATCACCAATCACTTACCGCTCTTTTTGTCCCACCCACATGAATCCTCCTGCACTTAGCGTTCTCTCCCTCCCCGCCCCCCATGGTTTAAGTTAAACACAAGTAAAAGAAAAAAAGCGAGTAATAGTATAATATATAATATTTTGTTAATGCCTAAAAGTTTAGTTTGTGGTGCTGTGAATAAAGACGACTTATTTCTAGAAGAAATAAACTTTCAGGAATAAATGATAATCTGTTCTTTTCTATTCTGATAAAACTCTATTCTATTGTTTATGTACCCTAATTCGTAATTTGATAGATCAATGAAAATTGTGAATAAATTAATATGCAAATAAGTCGCATGTATGACGTCATCTAGAGAAGACTGCACGTAGATTTCTGAGCGTGTTTTAACTGCTTTCCCCTGAAAACAAATGGCAACACCGTGAACACCGTTCTGTTCGTTTTAAACTCTTTTTGAATATGTTTACAGGAAAAAACCCCGACATAAACCTATTTTATTTTATTATTTTCTATTTTATATGCCTTCATAAAAACTTCCTTCATTATATAACACGATACACAACAGTAGGCGATTCTTCAACTACGGGCACTTTTGGCCTTGTGAACTTGAGGGGAAAAAAGTGTTCATATCAAAATTGTCACGGTCTAATAGGTTAGTATAACTAGTCTAGTTTGATGATCCATAAGAGAACGCACTCACATTACAAGACAAATTGGTGTTTTTTTTTTTTACATATTTTCCGACCCGCATTGAACAAATGTAATTTCCATCACATGTACATATTTGATACTTATTTTAAAATAGTATGATATACATCATTTCTCAACAGTGTAAGACCACTTTCACACATAGTTTTACCAGTTTATACCTATATTGCAATACATTTGTGGATTAGGTAAATTAATTGTGATGAGGACCAAACACAAAGCTTATCCACCACAACCTGAAATATAATATTGAAATGGTTAGATACATTTCAGGAAATAACTATTTGTGTTTTTACATTAAGTGGAACATTATCTCATAAACTATGCAGAAGTTTTTAATGAGTGATTAGAATTTTGTAACTATTTTTTAAAAAAGATATGGGGTGGTGGAAATTACTGGGTGAGGTGGAAATTACTGGGTGTTGTGGAAATTACAATGAATGAACCATATAGAAAAACAAGACATTTATTTTAAAACCTTCTTAAGCACACAATTTCATTAAACAAATCAATTTAGTCTGTTTGGTCTCTTACCATAAAAAGATGAACAGTACAGTCTTACTGTAAACAACTATAACCAAAAATAGCCAAAGGTGTGAATGTAAAATTGTAATATTCTTATTGGTTAGGTGAACACGCTTATGAATTTCCGAATACTTAAAAAAAAAAACCTTAAACCTTTGTCATGTCAGTGCATTGCAACATGAACTGTAAAGCATCTTGAGCGTCTGTAAAGCATCATGAGCATGCATGCATACGCGTGTGCGTTTGGTATTGCAAAATTATAATCAGTCTCTTAGATGAACACTTCTGAAGATAACTTTTAAAAGACACCTTAAACTATATCATATCAGTTATCATATAACATGAACTGTAAAGTATTCTGAACACGGGAGAGAAAGAGTGAGTGAGAGAGAGAGAGAGAGAGAGAGAGAGATTTGTCCAGCGAGCATTTAGAGTGACCAGACAGTATGTGTGAGAGATAATTTGTGTGTGCATGAAAGCAGTGGCGTGCACAGACTTTTTGAAAGGCAGGGGCGGAAAGAAAAAAAAAGGCACATATAGCGCGTCCTCACCACTGTAGAGGGCACTTTAGACACGTTTTATATGTTATACAAATGGCACATTATAAGCCTTAAAACAGACTAACTAGACCTGGGGTGCCATGGTAACGGCCCGATTGGTCATCACATCCGGCCCGGTGGTTCATGAGACTTTTTTTTTTAATAATAAATTAATAAAAATCGAATGTTGTGTTTTTTTTTCGTAATTATTTTAAATCTAATGTTTCAATTTGATTCCATTTTCGTGTAATCCATCGGTTCGTTTTTAGCTGCTCTCTGCTTGCTGCAGCACGCGCAGGTGCAATGACCCGGATTTAATGTAGAGTAGCTAGTTGTTGCTCGTTCACAAGCAACAACAGTCTAAAAAGAGAAAAGTTGATTCTGAGGGTCGCATCTTTCAGGAAAAATGGAGAGAGAAATACTTTTTCTGGGAAGTAGGGGGAAAACCTGTTTGTCTGATTTGTTCGCAACAAGTGGCTGTACCGAAGGAATACAATGTCAAAAGACATTACGAGACCCACGCCGACAAATACAGCCAATTCACCGGGCAACGCAGGACTGAAAAGCTAAATGAGCTTGCCTCAAACCTTCAAAAACAGCAAGCAGCTTTCTCAAAGTCTCGAGAGACACATGAAGGCTCGTTTTAATATCATACATCATCTTCAGTTCTCCTTTAATGTTAAATGCGGCTGTTTTCAAAGAGGGGTGTCTCAATATCTTTGTTGTACATTTTATTTCATGTTAGGGGCAGTGAAGGCGAGCTACATCATCGCGTGGGAGATCGCAAAAAAGTGTCCAAGCCATTTTCGGAGGGTGCATTCGTCAAGGATAAATACGCATCTGTTGGAATCCAATCTTTCTATCAGTCATTGCCACCAGAGTACCCAATTATCACGGCCTTTGCCGGTAAAATACTCTGTATGTTCGGGACAACATATTTATGTGAACAGGCATTTTCAGTAATGAATATTAATAAATCGAAACCGCGTAGTCGTCTGACCCATGGACATCTCAACGATGTCATGAAAATAGCAACTGCCCAGAGTCTGTCCCCCAATGTCGACAAGCTGGTAAAAAGTAAAAGACTTCTGGCTTCCACATGTAAAATGTAGCTGGTATTTCTCCCCCATGTAACCTTGTGCTGTGTGCTTGAGGGGGAATAAACAGGATGGGTGTGTGGAAATATATGTGGGACTTGACCAGCAAAGTTAATGTGCCATCTGTAGTTTGTTTTTATTGGTATGTTCGGTCATATTTGGCTCTTTTAAACTAATGCTACTGAATATTTAGTCACGACCTATTGGTGGAATTATTTACCCTGGCACTTCTTTCTTTTGACTCGTTTAGGCCTACTTGCCAATCGTTTTAATTGGCCTAATTAGGCCTATGCATTGACATGTTTTTGATGTGCAAGATCAATAAATCTGATCTGTCATTTACAGTTTACACTTGTGTTATTTGTGTCTTAGTCCATTTCTGTAGCATTTTTTTTTATAAATGTAGGCTACTTGCATGCTTAGACTGTTACATTTTCAGAGGGTAAATTGCTTTTGTCTGCCATGTTATTGTGCGCCTCATTTTGAGGCTATAGCTTTACAATTCCTTTTGGGCGTATAGGCCTTCAAAAATCATATAAAATAATGTCCTTTTGTTGAGTTAGTGTCTGGTCTTTTCAGGCCAAAAGTGTAATTCGGCCCCCAAGGTCCCACTTGAAAAAAATCTGGCCCCCTTACCAATTTCACCCTGGCACCCCTGAACTAGACAGACTAAGTTTGCTGTTATACAACCCCTGGCAAAAAATATGGAATCACTACTCTTGGAGGATGTTCATTCAGCTGTTATACTTTGTAGCAAAAAAAACCAAATCACAGACATGACACAAAATTGTTTTATTTAACAGCTGAACATTCTGGCTTTGTAAAATATACCTCAAAAAATTATATGAAATTGTTGTAATTAATGGCATATTTTTTTAAAGATCAAGTAGAAGAAAAAATTATGGAATCACTCAATGATGAGGAAAAAATTATGGAATCAAGCTATAACTTGCATTTCTAAAACAAATATCCGCACAAGCCTAAATGTGCAAATTATGCCGCTTTTCCACTACAAACGCGGCTGAGCCGTGCCGTGCTGAGTCGAGCTGAGCGGGGCTGTTGGAGTTGCATTTCGACTACAACCGCGCTGAACCCTGCTGGCTGGAAGTGGGTGGACACATTGGGTGGAGTTAGCGAAAGTGGGTGGACGTCACGTGATGTTGTTAAGCAGCGCAAACAGTGACATCAGTGACAGTGGCGGAACAAGTCAGAGCCGGGCCGGGGGCGGGGCAAATGACCGGGCCCTTTATTAAAGCTTATCATAACATCATTTTAGGCTACAAAATGTCCGCAACTGCGGTGTTTACCAATTTCAACACTACCGGGTGCAACTATGTTATTTAGTACATCAAGTCCTTCAAACGAACATGTAACTCAGAAACAAAAAACATTAGGATACTGTACATGGCTCATAATAAAACATCAATAGCCTATACTGCGCACATTATTTGAAGGGCATACGAATGAGCCAGGGGCGTGTTTAGCCTTTTTTTGGGGGTGCTCAAGCACCCCCAAAACGAGCTGAGCACCCCCTAGCTCAACACCCTCAAAAACACTGCTTTTGGACGTAATTTTCAGAAATAAGTGCCCTTGCACACTGCGCAATGAATGTGTGCGCTGGCGTGTGTGTTTTCTTGAATTCACCTGTTACGTGATAGTCTATGAGCAGTAAAATCCCTCTCCTCCTTGCGTCCCCTCTGATTGGGTTGCCTGTCCGCGCGAGTGCTTGCTACGACATGGTGGTTTTTTTAACTGGATTCCACGCCGATGAGGAACTCGAAGTAGCACCTGAGTATTACTGGCATAGCGAGATGTGAAGGTACGGACTGGAGTTACAATTGTTAAACACAACACAATAATATGCATAATGCAATATTGCTGTTCCCTGGTCTATGAACAGAATGATAAAAACGACATTTATCATCCATATCGAGATACTTTTGTGCAGAGCTGTACAAGTGCTACGGTGCTAGACCACCGTGTGTTAGTCAATTTAATTTAATGTAACATAGCGTTTACTAATGTAAAATCATAATAATACACACTATTATTACACAATACACAACAACACATTAATTAACAATTACCACTGTTCAAAAATGAATAGCTCCAACATTACAAATGCAGTAGTAGGTCTTGTTAAAAATATAACGTAAATATTTGTGTCAGTGGTTGTAAATGTGTAGATATCATAGTTTATTGGGTCAGCTTCTGTTAAAACATTGCAGAATTGCTAGTCTAGTCTTCTTGTCTAGTTAAGTCTGTCTAAATGCGGAATAAATGTGGAAACACTGTTGTTCAAGCCAGGTGCCTCTATCAGCTCTGGGGGCTAAGCACCCCCAAAGATCAGATGCTAGAATCGCCCCTGGAATGAGCGCTCAGAGGTTGCAACGGTGACAGGAAGAGTCAGAAATAAAAGGAGGGCGGTGCAAACCTCACTGAATGCACTGTGTTTACCAATTTCAACACTACGGGGTGCAACTATGTTATTTTGTACATTAAGTCCTTCAAACGAACATGTAACTCAGAAACAAAAAAACAGGTGACATACTGTACATGGCTCATAATAAAACATCAATAGCCTACTGCGTGCATTATTTGAAGGGCATACGACGAGCCTTGCGCTCCGCGAACTCGTCCACGATGCTCTATGTCACTGATTCAGTGAGCTTTTAAGCGGTAGTCTCACGACCCGAATAGTAAACAATAAACATGGAGGACATGGAGTCGTTAGTGTTGCTGGTCTTGGTGCTGTGGCTTGTTGTCACCGACAACGCCAACAGATACTGGCAAGAGCGTATAGATGAGGCGAGGCGCATAAGGCTTCAGAAATTCTCGTAATTCGTAATTATTCTCCTTCCGGGTTTGCGGTGTTTACAGATCCCAGCGCGCTCGCGGGGCGTGTGTGGGCATGTGAGGACACTCCTCCTCACCAATCAGTGCACAGGGGAGTGTCTGCTCACGCCCCCAGCCTCACTCGGCACGGCTTGGCTCGCTTCAGCCCCACTCCAAAACGGTGCGAGTTTTAGGGGCTAAGCAGGGCTGAAACGAGCTGAGTCGTGCTGGTTTTTGGTAGTCGAAACGCGAGCCGTGTCGGGCTGAAGTGAGCTGAAGCGAGCTGAAGTGAGCTGAAAAAGGGTAGTGGAAAAGGGCCATTAGTCTGCAGTTAAAAGAGACTGCTTGTAGACCTGAATGAGCTGTTGCACCTGGCTGATTGACAGAAAACATGGCCCCAACAAGAGAGCTGTCAGTTGAAACAATGGAAAGGATTATAAAACTCCTTAAAGAAGGTAATTCAACACGGAGTGTGGTAAAAGATGTTGGGTGTTTCCAGTCAGCTGTGTCTAAAATTTGGAGCAAGTACAAACAAAATGGGAAGGTTGTAAAAGGGAAACATACAGGTAGATCAAGGCGTCAGGACAGGAAACTCAAAGCAAGATGCCTTGAAAATAGACAATGCACAAGAAAATAAATGAAAAACAAATGGGCAGAAACAGGAGTCAATGTTTGTGACCAAAATGTAAGAAATCGGCAGAAGGAAATGGGATTTACATACAGAAAAGCCAAACGTTAACCATCATTAACACCTAAACAGAAGAAAACAAGGTTACAGAGGGGTTAAAGAGAAGGAGTCATGGACTGTGGGTGACTGGATGAAAGTTATATTCAGTGATGAATCATGAATCTGCATTGGCCAAGGAGATGATGCTGGAACTTTTGTTTGGTGCTGTTCCAATGAAACATATAAAGACGACTGCCTGAAGAAAACAAGCAAATTTCCACAGTCATTGATGATATGGGGTTGGACGTCAGGTAAAGGACCTGGGCAGATGGCAGTCATTACCTCTACAGTAAATGCACAGGTGTACATTGAAATTTTGGACACTTTTCTCATTCCATCAATCAAAAGTACTTTTGGTGGTGATGAAGTAATTTTTCAGGATGATAATGCATCTTGCTACAGAGCAAAGAGCATTAAAACTTTTCTTCAGGAAAGGCAGATCAACTCAATGGCATGGCCAGCAAACAGTCTGGATCTCAATCCACTTGAAAATATATGGTGGAAATTAGAAAAAAAAAAAGTCCATGACAAGGCTCCATCCTGCAAAGCTGATCTGTCAACTGCTATACGAGGAAGTTGGAACCTGACTGATAAAGAATATTGTTTTTCATTAGTGAAGTACACGCCTCAAAGAATTCAAGCTGTCATAAAAGCCAGGGGAGGTGCAGCAAAGTACTAATTGTGATTTTTTTTTTTATGATTCCATAATTTTTTCCTCATCATTGAGTGATTCCATAATTTTTTCTTCTACCTGATCTTGAAAAAAATGTGCCATTAATTACAAAAAATTCATTTAATTTTTTTGAGGTATATTTTACAAAGCCAGAATGTTCAGCTGTTAAATAATTTTGTGTCATATCTGTGATTTTTTTTTTTTGTGCTACAAAGTAAAACAGCTGAATTAACATCCTCCAGGAGTAGTGATTCCATATTTTTTGCCGGGGTTGTAGGATCAGCATCCATGAGAACTGTGGATTTCAACGTTGGAATGTGAAGAACACACAGCGACATGGATGTATGAAGGAAATAAATCCCTAGGGGGTCTGGGGGGGGGGTCTTCCCCCAGACCATTTTCAATTAAGTAGATACCATTTCCTATATTCTAGTGCATTTTAACACCATATTAGCACCAGATAATCCAAACTGGTTCTGTGAGATAGTTCTGGCTCAAAATAGATCAACAAAGGGCCCGATAGTTTCTGTGATGACAGGGTCACGGATGGAATCAAGGAACTGAGAATTAAAAAAAACTACAACACAGATTCCACAGAGGGGCCCACATTAAGCCAAATTCCAAAAGCTGACTGGAGAATTTAAAATATGGCCACATAATGCATGTCATTTACTCAACACACATTTTAAAAAATCAACAAGAAGAGTCTTATAGAGAATCAGGCAATGTGCATTCTTGAATGCTGTGTTTTCAACAGCAACAAAAGAAATTGAATTAAAATAAAACAATATCAAAGCTTAAGCCATAGCTGTTGAAAAGGTCTGAGACACATTTACTGCTCCGTGGAATAAATCGCGGCTCATTCATGTCTCTAAAATTAGCTAGCCTAAATGTATCTAGCCTTCACAAAATTCAGGAAATCTGCTTTGCACAGATGACTGCATTATCTATTTTTATTGCAAAGTGTATCATAATATACACTAAAGCTACATTCACAGTTTATAATGCTCACCCAGCTGTGTTCTACTTAGCTGATCATCACACTGGTCTCTCTCTCCCTCTCAAGGCTCCCAAGGGGGCACCTTTAGCATTTGTTTTGGCTCCCGAGAGGGCACTTGAGGGCAGTTTAGTACGCGTTTTGGCTCCCAAGGGGGCACTTGAGGGCACTCTAGCACGCGTTTTGGCTCCCAAGGGGGCACTTTAGCATGTGTTTTGGCTCTTGAGAGGACACTTGAGGGCAGTTTAGAACACGTTTTGGCTCCCAAGAGGGCACTTTAGCATGTGTTTTTCAACAATTGGGCCACAAGGGGGGCGACCGCCCCCCCCCGTGCACGCCACTGCATGAAAGTGACGTTGTGTGTGTGTGTGAGAGAGAGAGAGAAACCGTGACAATCTAATTCAAGGCCAGATTTTGATATCTGTCTCTCAGCTCAGCAAAAAGAGCATTGTGGAAGACCAAAGTTCTTCTTAGTGTGTGTGGTGCTGTTGCCAGCTGCTTTTTAGACTTGGCATTCGGCGAGTCAGCCTGCCTCACTTTTTTCATTAATCGATCGTACTGTTTGCGGTACTTCTCGGCCTTCTGTAGAGCCTTCTCAAGCTTAACATTGCTTTCATACAATGCTGCATACACTTTTGAACGGTTTCTTAAAACCTTTTTCCTTCCCCTTTGTGTTTTTGAGTTGAAGGTTGGGCAGAGGGTGATACTGAGGGTGGTGTGGGAGGTGGAGAGACATCATGTTCTGGTTGCACCGAATCTGGAGAGTTTGGTGGTGTAGTGGTAGCAAGGTAGGCCTGTACCTTAAGAGCTTTCTTCATCTTCTCCCGATATTTTTTTATATTGATTCTCCCCTGTCTCCTTCTTTTGCGTTGTTCTCTCTTTGATAATTCTGCAATTGGCTTTACAACCACTCTTTCTTTTTTTCCTCAGATATCTCTCCCTGTCTCTTTTCAGTCGCTCTTCATATTTGACAGGGTCTTTTTTTATTCTGTCCCTGTAGGCCTGGAACCTTTCTGCCATAGACTTCCGTGGCATCTTAAAAACAGATGAAAATGCATTTCAACAAATATACATTTGAATAAATACATTAACATTGTATATTTTTTATAAATAAATCACACATATGTAGCCTCGCAATCTATAAATTGCACCTGTAAGCATAAATGTAATTTCCACCCAAGAAGGTAATGTGTTGGAAATTACGGAGGTGGAAATTACAGTATTTTGTGAAAAAAATCTAAGCTAGCATCACATATTAGCTATGAATTGGTATCTAGCATTTCATGCATGCAAAATACATCTATGTACATTAAAAAAAATCGACTTATTTACAAACTCAATTGATGTTACGGCATGTTTGGAAATTACATACAATAAAAATATTTTTATTTCAAGCAATATTTACCTTGAGTTTTCTTCAAAAGTGTGTGAAGAAATTCAAAATCTCCATATCAGACATGTGCTGTGATGTCAGTGTTCATCTCCATAGAAACTACCCAAACAATCTTTCATACAAACTTTTTAAAGGGATATTACAGTGTTGTGGTGGAAATTACGGCAATACTGTGGGACAACTACATTTGGTATATAAAATCACAAATAGTTGTTTGACCTTAAATACCCCAATTATGTTTTGATTATTTTACTGATACTTTATTCAGTCACATTTAAAAAATTTAGATAAATCATTTTTTTACACTTCATTTTCATTATTGAAGATCAGAAGTCTGGGTGTGGGACAGGCACAAAACAACAATATTTGCATCTATAACGATGTTGAAAAAGGTGAAAAAGTCATCATAGACTACCGGTAAAAATTTCCTAAAGCACTTTCATTGTAAAGATAACTATGAAAGTGTGAAATTTCCTTTTTATTTTTATAAAATATGATCAAAGGACATGAAAGTGTCCGTAGTCTAAGAAACGCCCATACACATGTTACATTAAACACACCCTCACCTAGTGCACCTTCAGTGGAGTGACATAGCTGTAGAGTCATTTATAGAGTCATTAAAAGCTAATATAACGCCTTTGGGTGTGTCCTGTAATATAAAGAATAGGAAAATTTCTAAATTATCACGCTGTCATTTACTTTAGAACAAGAAGTGAAGCAGGATAATTTAGACTACATGTCTGATAATGATATAATTGTAATTTCACAGTAACAATCCGGAGATTGCTATTTAGCACAGCTATAGCAAACAATACACATGTTTCATTTAGAGTTTTATGAATTTTGTTGGAATTACTTAGCAACACCGAAGTGTCATTTCACCAAAATGCACCAACACAAACATCACGTGGAGGCAGTGTGAGTATTTTTATCCAGTAAAATTAATTGTATTGAAAACACACACACACACAAAAAAAAACACCCACCCACCTGGGGTTTTATGCAGTTCTCTAATCAGCAAATCCCTTGACAGCAGCACAATGCATACAATCATGCCGATACAAATCAAGAGCTTCAGTTAATGTTCACTTCAAACATCAGAATGGGAAAAATTGTGATCTCTGTGACTTTCACTGTGGCATGGGTGTTGGTGCCTGATGAGCTGGTTTGAGTATTTCAGAAACTGCTGACCTCCTGGGGTTTTCACACACAACAGTCTCTAGAGTTTACACAGAATGGTATGAGAAATAAAAAACTTTGAGTGAGTGACATTTCTGTGGGGGGAAATGTCTTGTTGATAAGAGAGGTCAGAGGAAAATGGCCAGATTGGTTTGAGCTGTCAGGAAGCTGTCAGGATTTTAACATATAATCACTCTTTACAACCGTGGTGAGCAGAAAAGCATCTCAGCATGCAACAGCAGAAGAGCACATTGGGTTCCACTCCTGCCAGCCAAGAACAGGAATCTTAGAATCAAGAACAAGTTTCTATTAAAGTGTCCAGTGAGTGTACTTCTTTTTGTCACAGGACCTCTGAGTAGTGCCCTGAAATTCACTCAGATCCCAACTGTCAAAACATGAGTAAGGCACCACTGCATTAGTCATAAAGAGAATTCCCACAGCAACCTGAGAAGGCGGGCAACAAGTCAAGACAGGGGTGGAGATCGGACTAGAGTCAAAATGAAAATGAAAAAAAAAAAAAAAAAAAGACAGAGGCTTGTTCTTAGTGAGACCTTGGGAAAAGTGCTATAGCTTACACTGACGAAGTCTCTGACCCAAAGTAGCCGTTTTCACTCTCAGTGTCCATGTGCCTTGTAATAAATCCACTTGAAACGTCTTGGAAGTTGAACTTTAATCCTCGTTTTAACAGTTACAAAAACACACATGAACTAACTAAACTAGCTACTAATGAAATAAAAAGGTTCTAATGTCTGCCGGAGATGCAGAGAGCCAGGTAAGAAAAACCGTTCGCTTCCACGGCTCCTCAAGATCTACAATGAGAAGCGCGAGACCGTTCCTATGGTAGCTGAGTTGGCAAGCTCTTAAAGCGACAGTACACATTTTTAGTCAATGTATAGACCCTTTTCAGTCACGTGACCTTCGTAAACGCGACCACCATTTTGGACATGTAGCGGACTTCGGCTCGAATTGGTTTGAATGCGAGGAAGGCGACAAACGGAGAACATACAAGAAAAAGGAGCGAGATGCAGAAAACACCTTCGCTATCCAGCGATGTAGGGCATTTACAGGGCGAGCAGAGGGAGAGATAACAACAGTAACGACACATTAGCAACGCCGTACAGAAATAACGGTTTATGGCACAGACCCTTTCGGTTCTCGCTCATCTAGCTGCTACAATGACTGCTTAGACTGCAACAATAATACCTAACACACATTTAAGTATCCGTCGTAAAGACGTGAAACTCATCGAGTGACGAGTGTGTTCATTGATAAGCTAACACAATCTAAAAGTAGACATACCATCACACTGCCCTGGCGCTGTGTACAGTTCACCTTCTATGGTTTGTGCACTCGCTATTTGCCATTACTTTCTCCAACCCAGTGTTACAGATTACAGGGAACGGCCTGGATTTAAGAGACAAATACATGTTCCTATTATTTTGAACACTTATTTGTAGGCAGTGCTTAATTTGTAAAGTGGGAGGTCCCGGAGCGCAGAGGATGAGCGGCTCCGGAGCGGAAAAAAAGGGGGCGGGGCGCTGCGCTTCTGGGCATGTTTTGTAATAACACTGCAAATTAAGTTCATCTGCAGATATTTTGTGGATGTCGTTTCATGAGAGAAATCACCAACAAGGCAGATATCAAAATCAGACATTAACACTAAATAAACTTGCATTTTTTTTATTTAATTATTTGGGTTGTTTTTTTTTTTTTGTTACATAGTCAAAAGAGGTGTCGGATCACCGGATCCAGTGTAAATAGCTGCCGGAGCCAACGGCCGAGGTTCCGGAGCGCGCTCCGGCTTGCTCCCCCTCAAATTAAGCGCTGTTTGTAGAACACTGCCTCTGATCTGTCCTACAGTCTACCAACAGCAAAGGAACACAATGCTAGCTAATGTCGTTAGCTAATAGCTACTACAGAAGAACAAAGAGGTTACAATGGGTTATTTTAGCCTATTTGGTTACACACTCGCCGCCACAGAATGTTAACAGCAATGTAATGCCTTTTCTGGCTAATTTTATTCGTCTTACCTCCAACAAAGTGGTCACTACACAAGCGCTGGTATGCCGAGGGCTGCCAATCTGTTAATTTTTTTCAATGGCCGCTATCCATCTTCTCCGTCGGGATCCGATAAAATGATAACCCTTGCCTTGTTTGTTGATGGTTACTACATCCAGGTGCACAACAATATAGTGGCATGATGGAAGTCTTGCTGAAAATAAACACTTTTTTTGCTGCCGTTCCTCAATGCTGGCTGTGGTAAACTACTGGTAGTACATGTCCAAAATGGCGGCTGCGTTTGTCGTGACGTCACGTGAAAAGGGTCCATAACAGATAACCTACGCATATGAATTCTAATTCTTCTAATTCTAACGGTCTCTAAGGGTGTATTCACAACTACGTTGTTTGGTCCAGACCAAACGACCAAACGAACCAAATTTCCCTTGGTTCGGACCTTTTGGGTTGGTCTGAATACAAACCACTGAACTCTGGTCCGGACCAAACAAGCGGACCGAGACCGAGCTGCAAGGTCGGACTCGGTCCAGACCAAAGGAACCCTGGTGCGGATCTTTTGGAGGTGTGAAAGCAGACCGGACCTAATCTGACAGTTTTGCTTTTTTGTACCTCGGGAGCTTCCGTCGTTTGTTGAGCATTATGGGAAACAGAGTCTTGACACTCCACCGCAAAGTGCAAACACTGTTTCGGTTGTCAAGGGAACCTTACAACAGTCATTCAGTCATTCAGACCAGTGGTAGGCTAGACTACAGAGTACAAAAAATGAGTAGGGGGCAAACGTGGGCCGAGGAAGAAACGCGTACCCTTGTGGATATATGGGCAGATGTCCACATATCTGAGCTTTTGGAGAGAACACACAAAAATGCCGACGTGTTTGCTGTATTCAGTGAGAAAATGAAGGAGAAGGGGTTCATGCGCTCCCCAGAACAATGTCGGCTAAAAGTGAAGAAACTCCGTCAGACCTACATTAAAATCAGGGACATTCTTTCAAAAAGTGGCGGTACTAGCGATGCAAAAAAGAAATTTATCTATTACGATGGATAAGGCGAATATCCCGACACATACCTCCTCCATCTTGCATGAAGAGCCAGAACTGTCACAACATGATGTGCGCTCATCAGCGCTATCCTCCGTAGCCGCCTTGCCCTTTGAAGTCGTCGTTGATAAATTACTTGTACAACAGCATAGTAATCGCACAATTGTAAAAACAGTAAAAACTGGAAAAAACACATAGCTTTGATGACATTAAAAAGAATAACAGCACGGAAAGCCTCCATGACTACTTTTGAACTTAACGCTTTGTGCGCGTGTCGTCTCTGACCAATAGCTGAATGACCTCAGGGCGCGTGGCTTTGTTGACAGATTTTGGTCCGCTTACTAAAATGTACAGTCAGTGCATTTACATGCACATAGAGAAAATCGAATTTCTGCCGTTGCTCAACTGAAATCGAAGTTCTAAATGGCATGGAAACACCTTAGCTAGGCTGAAATTGAACCGAACTTGATTTTTCGTAATCGAGCTACACGACCTAGATTATGCGATTTTTGCCGAGCTACTTAGTGCATGTAAACCCTATCGAGCTACGTAGTTGAGGTACATACTTCAGCGCTGCCCCTTCCGGAAGTGACGAGTGACGAGACCACAAGCAGGAAACACAACAGCCTCAGTCGGCATGACATTTCAGATCAACTTCAACTTGGTGCCCATTTTATTAGGAACACTTCTGTTCATACATACAAACTACAAACACTCTTCTTGTGAACACGGAACTGATAACTTTTGTTTATACTCTTGAACAATGTTGCCAGATACCCAAAATATGTTCAAAAACCGCCCAATTAGGCGGGAAACCAACCAATCTGGCAACACTGCTCTTGAATAGCTCTTCTTCATGACAACAACCGGAAGTGTACCAACACGATGGGGCGTGTAGTGCTACCTGTGGCTCGGGTGCACAATGTACCTCACACAATAGCTCGATTAACTTGTGTGCATGTAGGATTGGATTTCTCTGGCACCCCTGCTGGGACCCTTTGCTCGATTACCGACAGCAGCTCGATTTGGATGTGCATGTAAACGTACTGAGTGTGAAAGCGAACCGCACCAAAATGAAAAAATAAAAAAAAAAACATTTGGTTCGGACCAAAGCAAGTGAACTATCAAACTATCCTGGTCTGAATACACCCTAATTCTTCTAACCTTGCCACATATTATTCATCATTTTAACCATGAAATAAACTACTTATATGAACTTACAAATTCAAATTAAATTATTTATACTTTTAACATAAATTGTAATTCACATCTATATGAATTCTACTTTGACCGCTACAGGACCTCTGACTAGTGCCCTGAAATTCACTCAGATCACAACTGTCAAAACATGAGTGAGGCACCTCCGCATTAGTCATAAAGAGAATTCCCACAGCAACCTGAGAAGGCGGGCAACAAGTCAAGACAGGGGTGGAGATCGGACTAGAGTCTCATCTCATCTCATCTCATCTCATCTCATCTCATCTCATCTCATTATCTCTAGCCGCTTTATCCTGTTCTACAGGGTCGCAGGCAAGCTGGAGCCTATCCCAGCTGACTATGGGCGAAAGGCGGGGTACACCCTGGACAAGTCGCCAGGTCATCACAGGGCTGACACATAGACACAGACAACCATTCACACTCACATTCACACCTACGGTCAATTTAGAGTCACCAGTTAACCTAACCTGCATGTCTTTGGACTGTGGGGGAAACCGGAGCACCCGGAGGAAACCCACGCGGACACGGGGAGAACATGCAAACTCCACACAGAAAGGCCCTCGCCGGCCCCGCGGCTCAAACCCAGGACCTTCTTGCTGTGAGGCGACAGCGCTAACCACTACACCACCGTGCCGCCCCCGGACTAGAGTCAAAATGAAAAAAAAAAGACAGAATAATAAGATGACAATATTTGAATGCTGATGATTGAATAATAAGATGGCAGCATGAATAAGATCATAATAAGATGTCAGTATTTGAATGCTGAAAGATAACATGAAGCAAATGAAATATTTTCTGACTAATGCTTATCTCATTGTTATAATAATATATGACACTTATTTGCATGTGAAATAGTCTCAAAAGTCAAGTTCATAGGGCCATTATTAAAAAAAAAAGTACTGCAGTACTTATCTTCATATTGAGTATTTTTAGAGTAGCTTTTTTTTTTTTACAGTGGTGCTTGAAAGTTTGTGAACCCTTTAGAATTTTCTATATTTCTGCATAAATATGACCTAAAACATCATCAGATTTTCACACAAGTCCTAAAAGTAGATAAAGAGAACCCAGTTAAACAAATGAGACAAAAATATTATACTTGGTCATTTATTTATGGAGGAAAATTATCCAATATTACATATCTGTAGCCCTGCGATAACCTGGCGACTTGTCCAGGGTGTACCCCGCCTCTTGCCCATAGTCAGCTGGGATAGGCTCCAGTTTGCCTGCAACCCTGTAGAACAGGATAAGCGGCTACAGAGAATAGATGGATGGATGGATTACATATCTGTGAGTGGCAAAAGTATGTGAACCTTTGCTTTCAGAATCTGGTGTGACCCCCTTGTGCAGCAATAACTGCAACTAAATGTTTCTGGTAACTGTTGATCAGTCCTGCACACCAGCTTGGAGGAATTTTAGCCCATTCCTCCATACAGAACAGCTTCAACTCTGGGATGTTGGTGGGTTTCCTCACATGAACTGCTTGCTTCAGGTCCTTCCACAACATTTTGATTGGATTAAGGTCAGGACTTTGACTTGGCCATTCCAAAATATTAACTTTATTCTTCTTTAACCATTCTTTGGTAGAATGACTTGTGTACTTAGGGTCGTTGTCTTGCTGCATGACCCACCTTCTCTTGAGATTCAGTTCATGGACAGATGTCCTGACATTTTCCTTTAGAATTCACTAGTATAATTCAGAATTCATTATTCCGTCAATGATGACAAGATGTCCTGGCCCAGATGCAGCAAAACAGGCCCAAACCATGATACCACCACCATATTTCACAGATGGGATAAGGTTCTTATGCTGGAATGCAGTGTTTTCCTTTTTCCAAACATACCGGTAATGCTTCTCATTTAAACCAAAAAGTTCTATTTTGGTCTCATCCGTCCACAAAACATTTTTCCAATAGCCTTCTGGCTTGTCCACATGATCTTTAGCAAACTGCAGACGAGCAGCAATGTTCTTTTTGGAGAGCAGTGGCTTTCTCCTTGCAACCCTGCCATGCACACCATTGTTGTTCAGTGTTCTCCTGAGGGTGGACTCATGAGCATTGACATTAGCCAATGTGAGAGAGGCCTTCAGTTGCTTAGAAGTTACCCTGGGGTCCTTTGTGACCTCGCCGACTATTACACACCTTGCTCTTGGAGTGATCTTTGTTGGTTGACCACTCCTGGGGAGGGTAACAATGGTCTTGAATTTCCTCCATTTGTACACAATCTGTCTGACTGTGGATTGGTGGAGTCCAAACTCTTTAGAGATGGTTTTGTAACCTTTTCCAGCCTGATGAGCATCAACAACACTTTTTTCTGAGGTCCTCAGAAATCTCCTTTGTTTGTGCCATGATACACTTCCACAAACATGTGTTGTGAAGATCAGACTTTGATAGATCCCTGTTCTTTAAATAAAACAGGGTGCCCACTCACACCTAATTGTCATCCCACTGATTGAAAACACTTGATTCTAATTTCACCTTCAAATTAACTGGTAATCCTAGAGGTTCGCATACTTTTGCCACTCACAGATATGTAATATTGGATCATTTTCCTCCATAAATAAATGGCCAAGTATAATATTTTTGTCTCATTTGTTTAACTGGGTTCTCTTTATCTACTTTTAGGACTTGTGTGAAAATCTGATGATGTTTTAGGTCATATTTATGCAGAAATATAGAAAATTCTAAAGGGTTCACAAACTTTCAAGCACCACTGTAGGGGCCAAGCACCGGAGCAGACAGGTTCTGACATTTACCCCATTTTTTTATTCATATATTTTGAGTAGAAATGTGCATTATTATTTAGTTTTCAGATAGTTTACATCATGGAAAAATTGTTGTCTGACATTTTTCATTTTTGTCAACAAAATTAACAACTTAAGTGTGATGTGTGTATGGAAGTGAGAGAAGTTTGAGGCAAGGTTTTTATGTTTATTTTTGCAGATAATAGGCATGTTCAAAGATCACGTGAAATAAAATATTTATATCTTACTTTAAAGAAGCATATAGCTTAACTTTTTGCAAGACTGACTAAAAACATTTTTTAATGTTAATATGTGGTATACTGGGACATGATCTTTGAGTATTTTAGAGATGTTTTCATTAGATTAGTCCTTTACTTTCATCCTCAATTATGAGTTTAAACCATTTTCAATTTTATTTACAGCATGCATAAATAACAAAAACAGTATTTGACAAAATCCAAATCCATTACTGTTATATAGGTCTATTCTGATATTGTTTGGACACAGCAGGCTGAGTAAAATAGACTACAAATTAAAATGTTAGTTTTAGCAGTGTTCTGTAGTGAATTCATTTCTTAGAGCAACATCCAAAATTAAAAACCACGTTAGAAAACCACCACTAAACCATCACAAGATTCCTAGTTCTGTAAAGTGTTGTGACTGGTAGGGGAAAGCGGGGAGTCTTGTTTTGTTGGAGACTTGGTACAGTTTGTATTCCCATAAATTAATTTCAACCAATTGGGTTTTAGATTACATCAGAAGTTAGATGTTTCCCCTTAGAGCAACCAACTTCCTTTGGAATCACAAAGCTGGACAAAGTTTCTTCCATGGATGGATGGAAAAAACAAGATCATACAGTATTTGTTTGTGCCAAGTGTTCTTGCCAAAGCCTAGTATTTTAACACCAAACAAACAGACAATCCATAACCTTGCTTTGGACCAGGACATGCTCATTTTGTCTTTAGACTGGTGGTGATGTGAATAATTCTGCTGTTTGTGTACTATCTTTATAGATGGGTAAAGAAGGAATGAGTTATAATTCTGCTACAGGAGCCTTAAAAAAGCAGACAGGGAAAAAAAAATCCCCTGATATTTGCTGTGCAGAAGAATTTATTTACTAGAGGTTTGTCCAAGTTTGTGTCAGCTTTTAAAGGACAATAAACGAATTCCATCAATTCTTTAACATAATAATATATATTCTACCAATTAACATCAATACCCTAGGCTTTGAAACTACAGTTTAATAGGATTTTTATAGGATATTTTATATTTACTGTATGAGGCAGTAGGCACAACAATGAAGTGTAATCCAAAAATGAACAATTTTAAAAAATCATGGAAGTAAAATATACCAAGTGTCTGTACTTTATATATCTACTCTTACCTCTTACAGTTTTCGAAACTGAAACCTCTGAACTGAAGCTGACATACACACATTGTCACCGTGACCGAAACTCTTACTTCCCGGAAATGGCCCAGCGCTAGAGCTCAGTGGAACTCACTTTCCCTCTGTAATGAGCATAAACATGTCTGAAAGCAATTTCTTTAGTCTAGTACATTTATTTCGAATCGTGAACTGAATTGTATACACTCACTGGCCATTTTAATTGAACACGTGTGTAGGTGCCATATGCTGGTATGTTGATGTTTATGTTTGTGTCAGCATCAGCTGTTAGTTTGACGTTGGTCACGCATGTCACGGGGGGTGTGGTCAAGGACCAGTGATTGAGTGATTGAATGAATGGAGTTAAATTCACCTGTTCACCACGGCGGCTGCATGGAGAGGGGGTGAGTAGGGAGAGTGTATTTTTTGTTGACCACTAAATCCAACTGCAAACTGAGCATCCTGAACATCTTGCCGTGCCTTGCCTTGCTTGTTTGTCTTGTTCAGCATTGAAATAAATACAAACATAGTCGGAAACACGGAAATGGCTTTGTTGTTTGTGTAGTGAGTCAGCAGTGCAATGCTCCCTCACTTAGCCTCTCAGTGACTTCGCCTTTTGTTTGGAGTCACTATATCTTTGTCAACAAAAAACTACAAAAAAAAAGGACAGCCGCTGAATACTGAATAACTGTTCTTGTGTTGATGGTTTTTTTTCTTCACATGATGTTAAACTGTTGCGATTGAAAAATGAATAATTAAACTTTGTTCCTTTGTTCACTGACTTTGTATGCTGTGATATGTCTATGTTTATGAAAAACGTTGCGATTCCTGACAAAGTCTCTTATGTTTTGAAGAGAACGACTAGCCAGCACAGGATGCTCAGTAGTTACTGGTATGTACTGTTGGCATTCAATCTTAGTGGCTAGTTTTCCCTTGACAATGTGGTTTCTGAAATGTCTCATCACTGCTTGGACTTCTGTTGGAGACCACTGGCATTTTTGTTTCCTCCTAGCATTGTCCCTTTCAACAGCATTTTCAAGAAACATTGCAAAACATTCCCAAAACCAAAGGGTTAACACTAAATTGTCTTTACATTTGTTCTGTTAGTTACTGAATTTACAATTTCAAAGAAATGTAAACACACACAAGTTAGACTTTTTTTTTCTCCTGATATGGATTATGATATCCCAAGTCATGGCACTGCATTCAATGTGCTGATCAGATGCCAATTATTTCCCTCCTTTGTATTTAAAATGTGATATAAGAACTGGGCTCATTCTTGTATTTGGAGGATACAAAAAATGTTTTTTACTTGATTTGTTAAAGACACATGACATTACCCTCTTTCGCTTCCTGTCACCTTGGATCTAGTTGATCCGAATATTTCTGAAGCTTGATAGTTAAAAAAAACTCATTTCTTACCTTGAGATGTGTCTTCTAGTGCAGAGCCAGTATCTGTGAATGGAAAATTAAAAATGAATGATTCATAGCCAACTTCTACACCAAAGCCTTTATGTCCAAAGGCTTTTTCTTACAGAACGAGATATTGTCTAACAGAGTTGTTCATCTTTTAATGTGCTGATTCAATTTGATGAGAATTTGATGCCAACCCAAGTCATAAAAGTGGTAGGAGCTTGTAGCGGTTCTACCAAGGGGCGGAGCACAGAGGACGGCAGGACAGAGATCAGGTTGGTAAAGCTGGGGTTTTTATTGCCACACTTTTCAGTGAACATAAAGTAAATACCACAGAGACACACACACACACAACCGGCGTCTGGTTCGGGGATGAGCTCCTCTGCTCTACGCTCTCCCTCCTTAAGTAGGGCGCGGTCACTGGGAAGACACACACAAACACAGGTTAATTGACATCAGGTGTAGTGATTCTGCCACTTACCTTCCCTGACTCCGCCCTCCTGTCACAGACCGGCGCTTGACCATGCCCCCGCTGCCACAGAGCTTTTTCAGGCACCCTATTTCCTGAAATAAAATTCCAGTTGTTTTCCCCCTAGACAGTGTTACTCACTGAAAGGTGACTAACCCTTCAGTGACTAACACTGTCTAGGGGGAAAACAACTGGAATTTTACTTCAGGAAATAGGGTGCCTGAAAAAGCTCCTACCACTTTGCAACTCTTATCTAGTCATTTCAGTGGCCTGCCTTACGCAAGGATAAAACTTTGTTGATGCAGTTCCTACTACATCTGCAACAAGGTAAGCCTCCATTCTTAAAACATGATTCAGTGGTAGAATCTCCTTTGTGTGTATGTGCTTTTACCAGGTTGTTCATACGATTCCTCTCTGTTGCGCACTCTGCCCTTCCCACCAGTGTTTTCATTAATTGCTGAGAAGGGGAAAAAACAAACAAACATGTCAATCCTAATATTAAATTTAATATTTAATCTTCACTTCAATTGTTATGTCATTTACAGACTATTATTAATCTACATTCCCAAAACTATTAAACTTGCATTTCAATTTAACAGCTTTAGAGACTGAAGATATTTGAAATCATCCAAGAAGGAAGATCAAACTTTATAGATCCTACAAGATACTGTTAAAATAATGATTACTAATGGTACCCATTCTACTTTCACAGTTCTCATCTCATCTCATCTCATCTCATCTCATCTCATCTCATCTTCTTCTGCTTATCCCTGGCCGGGTCATGGAGGCAGCAGTCTGAGTATGGAAGCCCAAACTTCCCTTTCCCCAGACACCTCAGCCAGAACACCGAGGCATTCCCAGGCCAGCCGAGAGACATAGTCCCGCCAGCATGTCCTGGGTCTTCCCCGGGGCCTCCTCCCGGGGGGACATGCCTGGAACACCTCCCCAGGGAGGTGTAGGTATCATGCCGCCATCTTGTGTCAGAACTACAATTCCCAGTCCACTTCCGTGTGACCTACGTCACGCGTGGGCGGGATCATCTACGTCATCATACAAGGAAACATAAAACAATGGGACAACGCTTCCATCTTGGTCTCTCACGTCTGGCTTCCGATGAATCTGGATGTATAAAGAGGCGCGCTCTCCACCCAAAAAGACGTCTTCTTTCTTGCAAGATCCATCACTCAGCGCGATTTTCTTTCTTACCCTTGGCAAAGGTAAACTCTAGAGTCGCGCGATCTTTAAACTCAACCTGAGTTACAACCGGTTTACTTGCATTAGAAGTGATGTCACGACTGCAGCCCAGGCAGTCAAAAGTTAAGAAGCGATTGAATCCTTTTTAACTCAAAAGCGCTGTGCATCTTATTCTGATCAGAGACTTTTCCTCACGAACGCTGAGGTTTGGACCAAGAATCCTCTGCTTTCCACGGGAACCACCCAAGTGCTCCGCTGGACCCAAAAGTTTTCTCCGCCTCCATCACGAGCGGCTCACGTGCTCCCACGGCGAGGCCCGAGACTACACCGGCGAATAGTTCTTCGTATCTTGCTAAAGGCAGGATTAAGTAAGATTTTGGCATTTGGGCATAATTAGGATAGTCTTAAAATTTGCTTTTATTTGAAATAGTGTGAATTTAAACCCCGGTTTATCTGTTACACTGTTAGACATGCAGCGTGTTGATTTATTTTGGTTCTATGTTCTCTCAATTGTTTAATAGATAGGCTGCGCATGCTTCTCTCTTTTATTCTTACTAACAATATAATTTCATTATTATACATCTTGATCTCATTAAGATTTCAGTGGATTCAGTATGGTTATGAGCTAGTGGGTTAGCTACAGCTTCCCTTTTGTCTGCTTAGCAACACAAAGCTAATCAAGGCCTACCATGTGCTCAGCAGGTCATCAGGCCTGATAAACCACACCTCAGCTAGAAATCCACAAGCTAGCTTTTAGTTAGCTACGGCTAATACCCTTGTCTTTAGCAACACGTGCTCAGTAGGCCTCACCAGGCCTAACAAACACACTTTAGCTAGGCCAAAGGGCCTTTAGCAAACTCACACTAGCAACACAAGGCTAAACACAGAGCTAATCCTTTGTTCTGTTTAGATAACATTCTTTTGTTTAGCTACCAACAAGCTAGGCCTCCACCACGTGTAGTTAGCTACACGAGGCTAAACACATGGTCAAGTCCTACACACACACACCCCTCACTGCTTGTATATATTGATTTATTATTTTTCTTTTTATCTTTGTATAATAAATTCATTTATTAAACAAACTGTGTTTATTTGTGTGAACAACAATATATACATGAAGTCCCCAATCTCCCTCGAATTCAAAAGGGTGCATATAAAAGTTATGTAATGTGGTAAGTGATTGTAATAATTTGGAAATATACCATAATTTAGCTGTTTGGTAATTTATTATTAAGCACCAGGATTAATGGTATGATTCACTAAATGATTCATTGAACGATTCACCAAATGATTCACTAAACGATTCATTGAACGATTCACTAAATGATTCACTGAATGAGACTGATTCTATGGTATGATTCAATTCAAACGAGTCAAAGTAAACGATTCAATGGGATTGATTCATTTTAATTATTAACCTTCAAAATTTAATGAGACTGATTTAACGAGATTGATCACTTAATTTCAATAATTAACTGATTGCACCCACAGTTAAATTGGTGCCCCGTGTGAGGACGATTGGTTTGTTGACTTCTGGGATATTGTTCAACAACAAATAAACTATCAGTTGATTCAGCAACTGCTAAGGTATATCCCCAGGTGTGTTAAAACGGTTAACAGTGGTGTGATAACCATATCACCAATACTCATAACCTATTCAACTTAGGATAAGAGAGCATTTCCAAATAAACCTTATTAATTACATAGTTAATTAATAATGATTAAATTAATAATTAACTTGATTAATTATCTAGTATCCAGCCTAAGTAAATTGGCACCCCCTCGTGTCTCAAAAATGGAAGACAACGCTCAAGACGTGTCTCTCCTTGAGGTCATCGCAGACCTCATTCACTGCTCTGCTTCCGAAAAGGCAAACATTAAGAGCACGAGTGAGAGTGAATGCCAAAACAACCTAGAGAATTCAAACAAACATATGAGAGATCCAAAAAGAACAACTATTAGTGTCCAAGCGGCACTAGGTAAGCTATTCCTATCATACTTCCAAAATGCTGATTCAGAAATCAGATGCCTTCGCGGAGAGGTTGAAAGGCTGACCACCAGCAACGCCAAGCTGACAGCCGATAATAATGATTTACATAGGGAGTGTGAGCTCTTGAAGACCTCCCTTGATGATTGCACCAAACAGCTAGAGAAAGCCGAAATGGTTGCTAAGAGGGCTGCCCAGGAGCAGACCCCCCAAGAGCAGCGCGAGGGGCGTGAAAGACCCCCAACAATGCGCCAAAGCTCAGAGCGGGAAGAGGCGTCCGAACCGGACACCGTAAAGGATCTGGTCGAGAACCAGACATCCCGCCAAACTCCATCAACTCGCTACACGACTCCGTCGTCGTCTAGCCAGGATGGAGCCGCCCTGCGCTCATCCCGAGCCCAGGCCCGTAGCACACCTAGGTCAGTGCGCTTCAGTCTCCCTGATCCATCTTCAAATGAATCAGACCACGAATCTAGTGCGAAACGGGAACAACACCAGAGTAGCTTAGATAGTGAGTGCTCAGAAGAGCCAAGAAGGTCGCACAAGGACGTGCACCAAACCCTTCGCTTACGGCAAATTGACCTACTTGCCAAAGATGTCGAACAATTCGATCCCGACAATCAAAGAACAAACGTAAATAACTATTTATGAGAAATTGATCGATGCCTGATGGACCTGCCGAACGCCACAACACGTGAAAAACTTAGACTAATCTGGAAGACCTCCAGTAGTAGCGTTCGTGCCTTTTTAGAGACACTACCCCCAAACATTCGCGATAGTTATTCGAAACTTCGCAATTACATGAGGGAAGAATATGCGCCATACACGGACGAAACCACCGCGATATTGTGTGCATTACAAGTCAAACAAAAACGGTCTGAGGCGCCTCGTGAATATTACAGACGGCTACGTACTGCCTATTTCCAAGGTAGTAGTGCACCAGGGTTGGAAGAAGATAGAGGTTTCATATCTGTCTTCTTACATAACCTCCACCCAAGCGTGCGGACCCATGTCACACTGACGTGTCGACAAGGTCACTATTCGATGAGGGAAATTAGGCGACTAGCCCAAATGACCTGGGAGACCATTGTCAAAACCGCAAACGGAAACGATGATGACCCCAGAGTCCTTAGCCTCCAGGATGAGGACAAGCCCCCGCTAGCTTTAGAAGGAGGTGAAGCACCGAGAGGGGGACCCACCTGGAAAAATTCCGGTCCAGCCCGATCCTTGCCGAGCCATCACAAGGGTGAGTGGAAAAATCGACAAAGTAAGGCCAGGAGGGACCGAGGGCGAGTCCACAGTGACGATGGCAATCACCCATCACATGAAAAGGGTCGTAGGGAACAAAACGGTTGGCAGCAAAACCGTCATCCCCGCTCTGACCAGAAACGGCAGAAGCGTTCCGACCGTAGCTCTAAAAGCAAGGGTAGAGACGACCAACACAGTGACTCAGACCAACCTGGTGAGTTCCACTCAGAGCTGGACTCTTTAAAAGCCCAGTTGGCTGAGATTAAAGAACTGTTACAGGAGACGTCAGACCCCTCAACAGAGAAAACAAAAGAGCCCAAGAAAAATGGCAAAAAGCTATTTGCTGGCATGACTAGGCCAGGAACCACGGGTATATCTCGTAAAAGGGGGAAGGAGATCCCTCTGAAACAGCAGGCGAGGGTCAGGATGTAGGGCCCCCCTGGTGGCGAAGGCAAACACACAAGACGCGCCTCTCATGTGCGCTAAAGTCTTCACCACCATTTCTCAGACACACGGCTCTCACAAGGCGACCCAATCCCAACCAAGCCCTGCGACATAAACTTAGTCAGCCCAAAACAAAACCCCACAGTCGTTGGATCCCACAAAATATGCACAAACCCGTTGCGACGAGATCAGTGCGAACACCGATCAACCGAGCGCCACGCGAGATCAAATTTCTGAAGAACTTCAGTTCATGTCTTTGCACACCGAGTCCGGTGTCGAAACACCTGACATCGCGACTCCCCCTAGTGGCAAAAATCTCCCTCTATCCATCGACACACACACCCATTTCACTGCTGGTGTAATGGCTGTGCTGTGGAACGTTAGGCGTTGAGGCGAAATTCCATATCGCGTACCACCATCAATTCTCTGGTCAGGCTGAACGAGCCATTCAAACCATTGTGAGCATGCTGCGAAAGTATATCACAAACCATGGTAAAATTTGGGACGTGAAACTTCCCTTGGTGCTAAGGGCCATTTGGTCCACCCCTCATTGCGCCACTGAAGTCACACCCTATGGGATGATGACTGGGCGAGAGTCGGTTCTTCCCCCGCATCTCCTATACAAACCAGAGGCCATGAGCGTCGCGATTGCATACACCGCACATCAACATGTCGCCGACCTACGATGGCACCTACAGTCAAACTTTACAGGTGCCCAAAAGAATCTCGATTCGAGAGTAGAAGGACACAAAGCCTACTACGCCCGAATCTCAGAGAAGTTCCAACCACTCTGGTCGAGACCTTTCGATCGTGGGAAAACCGTTCCCCGTCGCGTATCACATTAGGACATCTAGGCCTAATCAAACGCTTTCATATCGATTTCCATGATAATCAAATCAAACCTTTTGAACAGTCCTCACTCCAAAAGGGGGTGGACGACAGCTAGGCCCATCATGTCCACCTAGCTTGTACGCATCACTCAACCATAAGCGTACACTAACATTCCCGGTCAGACTTCACCAACACAATGAAGTAACCCTTCAGTATAACATGGTAGATAAAATACTAAAATCCGCTATTATTACTAGTGTGTATTCATCGCAAATACACCTGGCATATAGTCTTGGCAGTGCTATCCTCACTTTTGTGAATCCACAAAACTTAGAGATGTGCACCTTCACGAAAGACATCCACTGGGTCTGCCCAGGCAACCCATACATAACACTACACACCTAGCTAGATAAGATGGTCTGTGTCCCCGACAGCTAGCCGCAGTAGCGCACGCTTTCTAGCCAGACCCCCCACTGCTATCACCTTCCCAGAAGATTAGGTTTGCCAACCCAAACACTAATACTTCTTTCCTTCCTTCATTTCTTCTCTTTTCTTGTTTTTTTATGCATAAGAAATTAAACACTACATGTTTCATGTTCAATGTTTAATGTTTTTTTTTTGATGTGGTTTTGATCTAGTTAGTTAGTGATTATATGCCCAAAATGCCCATAGTGATATGCCCAAAATGCCTCTGTCTCCAACTGTCTTACTGGAACTCACAAGTTTACAGTCTTCACAGGACACCATGGACTGCACAGGACAAGTCTACCTCAAGGACTATGGACACGGCGATGATACGATACGGTGCTCTCAGTGCTACGACTCCGTCATACCCCTGAGACCAAAAGGGGGAGTGTAGGTATCATGCCGCCATCTTGTGTCAGAACTACAATTCCCAGTCCACTTCCGTGTGACCTACGTCACGCGTGGGCGGGATCATCTACGTCATCATACAAGGAAACATAAAACAATGGGACAACGCTTCCATCTTGGTCTCTCACGTCTGGCTTCCGATGAATCTGGATGTATAAAGAGGCGCGCTCTCCACCCAAAAAGACGTCTTCTTTCTTGCAAGATCCATCACTCAGCGCGATTTTCTTTCTTACCCTTGGCAAAGGTAAACTCTAGAGTCGCGCGATCTTTAAACTCAACCTGAGTTACAACCGGTTTACTTGCATTAGAAGTGACGTCACGACTGCAGCCCAGGCAGTCAAAAGTTAAGAAGCGATTGAATCCTTTTTAACTCAAAAGCGCTGTGCATCTTATTCTGATCAGAGACTTTTCCTCACGAACGCTGAGGTTTGGACCAAGAATCCTCTGCTTTCCACGGGAACCACCCAAGTGCTCCGCTGGACCCAAAAGTTTTCTCCGCCTCCATCACGAGCGGCTCACGTGCTCCCACGGCGAGGCCCGAGACTACACCGGCGAATAGTTCTTCGTATCTTGCTAAAGGCAGGATTAAGTAAGATTTTGGCATTTGGGCATAATTAGGATAGTCTTAGGAATTTGCTTTTATTTGAAATAGTGTGAATTTAAACCCCGGTTTATCTGTTACACTGTTAGACACGCAGCGTGTTGATTTATTTTGGTTCTATGTTCTCTCAATTGTTTAATAGATAGGCTGCGCATGCTTCTCTCTTTTATTCTTACTAACAATATAATTTCATTATTATACATCTTGATCTCATTAAGATTTCAGTGGATTCAGTATGGTTATGAGCTAGTGGGTTAGCTACAGCTTCCCTTTTGTCTGCTTAGCAACACAAAGCTAATCAAGGCCTACCATGTGCTCAGCAGGCCATCAGGCCTGATAAACCACACCTCAGCTAGAAATCCACAAGCTAGCTTTTAGTTAGCTACGGCTAATACCCTTGTCTTTAGCAACACGTGCTCAGTAGGCCTCACCAGGCCTAACAAACACACTTTAGCTAGGCCAAAGGGCCTTTAGCAAACTCACACTAGCAACACAAGGCTAAACACAGAGCTAATCCTTTGTTCTGTTTAGATAACATTCTTTTGTTTAGCTACCAACAAGCTAGGCCTCCACCACGTGTAGTTAGCTACACGAGGCTAAACACATGGTCAAGTCCTACACACACACACCCCTCACTGCTTGTATATATTGATTTATTATTTTTCTTTTTATCTTTGTATAATAAATTCATTTATTAAACAAACTGTGTTTATTTGTGTGAACAACAATATATACATGAAGTCCCCAATCTCCCTCGAATTCAAAAGGGTGCATATAAAAGTTATGTAATGTGGTAAGTGATTGTAATAATTTGGAAATATACCATAATTTAGCTGTTTGGTAATTTATTATTAAGCACCAGGATTAATGGTATGATTCACTAAATGATTCATTGAACGATTCACCAAATGATTCACTAAACGATTCATTGAACGATTCACTAAATGATTCACTGAATGAGACTGATTCTATGGTATGATTCAATTCAAACGAGTCAAAGTAAACGATTCAATGGGATTGATTCATTTTAATTATTAACCTTCAAAATTTAATGAGACTGATTTAACGAGATTGATCACTTAATTTCAATAATTAACTGATTGCACCCACAGAGGGGTCCAGGAGGCATGCGAAAGAGATGCCCAAGCCACCTCAGCTCATTCCCCTCGATGTGGAGGAGCAGCAGCTCTACTCTGAGCTCCTCCCAAGTGACTGTGATTCTCACCCTATCTCTAAGGGAGCGCCCAGCCACCCTGCGAAGGAAACTCATTTCGGCCGCTTGTATCCACGATCTTGTTCTTTCGGTTATTACCCAAAGCTCATGACCATAGGTGAGAGCCAGAACATACATTGACCGGTAAATCGAGAGCTTCGCCTTTTGGCTCAGCTCCTTCTTCACCATGACGGACCAGTAAAGCGACCGCATCACTGCGAAGGCTGCACCAATCCGCCTGGCGATCTCATGCTCCATCCTTCCCTCACTCGTGAACAAGATCCCGAGATATTTAAACTCCTCCACTTGATGCAGGACTTCTCCACCAACCTGAAGAGGGAAAGCCACCCTTTTCTGGTCAAGAACCATGGCCTCAGACTTGGAGGTGCTGATTCTCATCCCAGCCGCTTCACACTCGACTGCAAACCACCCCAGTGCATGCTGAAGGTCCTGATTTGAAGAAGCCAACAGGACAACATCATCCACAAAAAGCAGAGATGAAGTCCTGTGGTTCCCAAACAGGATTCCCTCTGGCCCCTGGCTGCACCTAGAAATTCTGTCCATAAAAATTATGAACAGAACAGGTGGCAAAGGGCAGCCCTGCCAGAGTCCAACATGCACTGGGAACATGTCTGACTTACTGCCGGCAATGCGAACCAGACTCCTGCTCCGTTTGTACAGGGACTGGACAGCCCTTAGCAAAGAGCCCTGAACCCCATACTCCCGAAGCACCCCCCACAGGATACCATGAGGAACACGGTCGAATGCCTTCTCCAGATCCACAAAGCACATGTGGATTGGTTGGCCAAATTCCCATGAACCCTCGAGCACCCCATGAAGGGTATAGAGCTGGTCCAGTGTTCCATGACCAGGATGAAAACCGCATTGTTCCTCCTGGATCCAAGGTTCAACTATTGGCCGAATTCTCCTCTCCAGTACTCTGGAGTAAACCTTCCCAGGGAGGCTGAGAAATGTGATTCCCCTATAATTGGAGCACACTCTCCAGTCCCCTTTCTTAAAAAGAGGGACCACCACCCCGGTCTGCCACTCCAGAGGCACTGTCCCCAACCGCCACGCGATGTTGCAGAGGCATGTCAGCCAAGACAGCCCCACAACATCCAGAGACTTGAGATACTCAGGGCAGATCTCATCCACCCCCGGTGCCTTGCCACCGAGGAGCTTGCAAACGACCTCAGTGACTTTGGCTTGTGTAATGGACGAGTCCACCTCTGAGTCATCAGCCTCCTCTTCCTCAATGGAAGATGTGACAGTGGGATTAAGGAGATCCTCTAAGTATTCCTTCCACCGCTCGACAATATCCCCAGTCGAGGTCAACAGCTCCCCACCTGCACTGTAAACAGTGTTGGCAGAGTACTGCTTCCCCCTCCTGAGGCGCCGGACGGTTTGCCAGAATCTCCTCAATGCCAACCAATAGTCCTCCTCCATGGCCTCACCGAACTCCTCCCACTTCCGAGTTTTTGCCTCCGCAACTGCCCGAGCTGCGGCACGCCTGGCCTGCTGATACCCATCAGCTGGCTCAGGAGTCCCGGAGGCCAACATGGCCCAATAGGACTCCTTCTTCAGCTTGACAGTATCCCTTACTTCCGGTGTCCACCACTGGGTACGGGGATTGCCACCACGACAGGCACCGGAGACCTTGCGGCCACAGCTCCGAACAGCCGCGTCAACAATGGAGGTAGAGAACATGGTCCACTCAGACTCAATGTCCCCCGCCTCCCTCGGAAGCTGGGAGAAGCTCTCCCAGAGGTGGGAGTTAAAGACCTCCCCAACAGAGTGCTCGGCCAGACGTTCCCAACAGACTCTCACCATACGTTTGGGCCTGCCAGGTCTGTCCAGCTTCCTCCTCCGCCAGCAGATCCAACACACCACCAGGTGGTGATCAGTTGACAGCTCAGCCCCTCTCTTCACCCAAGTGTCCAAGACATAGGGCTGGAGATCAGATGAAACGACAACAAAGTTGATCATCGACCGCCGACCTAAGGTGTCCTGGTGCCACGTGCACTTATGGACACCCCTATGCTCGAACATGGTGTTCGTTATGGACAAACCATGACTAGCACAGAAGTCCAATAACAAAACACCACTCGGGTTCAGATCGGGGAGGCCGCTCCTCCCAATCATGCCCCTCCAGGTGTCACAGTCATCGCCCACGTGAGCGCTGAAGTCCCCCAGTAGAACAATGGAGTCCCCAGTCTGAGCACCTCTCAGTACCTCTCCCAGGGACTCCAAGAAGGCTGGATACTCTATACTGCTATTTGGCCCATAGGCACAAACAACAACAAGAGCCCTCTCCCCGACCCGAAGGCGCAGAGAGGCGACCCTCTCATTCACTGGGGTAAACTCCAACACATGGTGGCTGAGCTGGGGAGCTATAAGCAAGCCCACACCAGCCAGCGGCCGCTCACTGTGGGCGACTCCAGAGAATTGGAGAGTCCAGCCCCTCTTGAGGATCTGGGTTCCGGAGCCCAAGCTGTGTGTGGAGGTGAGCCAGACTATCTCTAGGTGGTACCTCTCAACCTCCCGCACAAGCTCAGGCTCTTCCCCCCCAGTGAAGTGAAATTCCATGTCCCAACAGCTAGCCGCTGTGTTTGGGGATCAGGTTGTCGAGGCCCCTGCCTTCAACTGCTGCCCAATCCACACTGCACTGGCCCTCTACGGCTACCTCTGTGGGTGGTGAACCCACAGGAGGTTGGGCCCATGTCACCGCTTCGGACTGAGCCCGGCCAGACCCCGTGGGCAAAGGCCCGGCCACCAGGCGCTTGCATATGAGCCCCAACCCCGGGCCTGGCTCCAGGGTGGAGCCCCGGCTGCACCATACCGGGTGACGTCACGGTCCTTGATTTTTTTTTTATTTCCATAAGGGGTTTTGGTGAACTGCTCTTGGTCTGGCCTGTCACCTAGGACCTGTCTGCCTTGGGAAACCCTAACAGAGGCGTAATGCCCCTGACAGCATAGCTCCTAGGATCATTCAAGCACACAAATCCCTCCACCACAATAAGGTGGCAGTTGTACGAGGGGATCTCATCTCATCTCATTATCTCTTGCCACTTTATCCTGCTCTACAGGGTCACTGGCAAGCTGGAGCCTATCGCAGCTGACTACGGGCGAAAGGCGGGGTACACCCTGGACAAGTCGCCAGGTCATCACAGGGCTGACACATAGGCACAGACAACCATTCACACTCACATTCACACCTATGGTCAATTTAGAGTCACCAGTTAACCTAACCTGCATGTCTTTGGACTGTGGGGGAAACCGGAGCACCCGGAGGAAACCCATGCGGACACGGGGAGAACATGCAAACTCCGCACAGAAAGGCCCTCGCCGGCCACGGGGCTCGAACCCGGACCTTCTTGCTGTGAGGCGACAGCGCTAACCACCATGCCTCATCTCATCTCATCTCATCTCATCTCATCTCATCTCATCTCATTATCTCTAGCTGCTTTATCCTGTTCTACAGGGTTGCAGGCAAGCTGGAGCCTATCCCAGCTGACTACGGGTGAGAGGCGGGGTACACCCTGGACAAGTCGCCAGGTCATCACAGGGCTGACACATAGACACAGACAACCATTCACACTCACATTCACACCTACGGTCAATTTAGAGTCACCAGTTAACCTAACCTGCATGTCTTTGGACTGTGGGGGAAACCGGAGCACCCGGAGGAAACCCACGCGGACACGGGGAGAACATTCAAACTCCGCACAGAAAGGCCCTCGCCGGCCACGGGGCTCGAACCCGGACCTTCTTGCTGTGAGGCGACAGCGCTAACCACTACACCACCATGCCGCCCACCACCGTGCCTATATATATATATCATCTCATCTCATTATCTCTAGCCGCTTTATCCTGTTCTACAGGGTCGCAGGCAAGCTGGAGCCTATCCCAGCTGACTACGGGTGAGAGGCGGGGTACACCCTGGACAAGTCGCCAGGTCATCACAGGGCTGACACATAGACACAGACAACCATTCACACTCACATTCACACCTACGGTCAATTTAGAGTCACCAGTTAACCTAACCTGCATGTCTTTGGACTGTGGGGGAAACCGGAGCACCCGGAGGAAACCCACGCGGACACGGGGAGAACATTCAAACTCCGCACAGAAAGGCCCTCGCCGGCCACGGGGCTCGAACCCGGACCTTCTTGCTGTGAGGCGACAGCGCTAACCACTACACCACCATGCCGCCCACCACCGTGCCTATATATATATATATATATATATATATATATATGGTATAGTACAGGAATACCTACAATGGAAAGAAGTGTTCACACTTTATTGTGCTATCCATGTATTTTAATGTGCACTATACTTGTATTCTGTATATTATTTTACAAAATCAACTCATCATCATCATCCTATTAATGAACATGAGCAGTAGCCGGACAGCCGACACGTGTGTATGCAAAGCCTGCTGCATCATTTTGGCTTGTGAACATGCGCATTAATGATATCATAAACATAAAAGGATGGCACACACCCTTTACATGGAGTCTACAGTGCAGTCCAGGAATACAGTATTTATTATGTCAATGCACTAAGTTCCCGTGCCCTGTTAAAATCCAACAGGACTCGCCCAGCTCGCTTTTCACTGCATTCGTGTCATGAGAGAAAAAAAAAAAAAAACCTACGCTAGGACCTACTATTAAAATGTACATGTGTACCATCAACTTCAGCTTAATCACACATAACAATTTGTTTTGTTCATTAAAAAAAAAAAAAAACTTATTAATTAAATAAAAAATGGCGGGCATATCTCAGTATCTGCAATACTATATATATTTATATATAGTAGTGCCCCACCCAAAAAAAAAAAAAATCCGTGCCAGGAAAGGTGTCCCTTTTCAGCAACAAGCTGTGTTCAGTTCTTATTTCTTCTGTTTTTCTTTTTGAAAGCTTGTAAATGAAGGGTTTCTTTCCAAGTCCCTTTTACCACAAGCAGATAAAAATCTAAATTTAATTTAATCACGAACAATTCCAAAATTTCTAATAAGGTGGACCTAATTGACATTCATTTAACTAAACTGAAATATTTCAGACATTTTCAAAAATGGTGAGAAAATGTTATGTAGTGCTCAAATATGTTTCTTCTTTTCCCTATAGCCAGTAAGGGCACCACTGATGACATTTTTAACAGTTTAGGCCCTAGATATGGTTGGAGAAGTTTTAAGTCATGATGAGAAAAACAACAAAACGCTTGTGGAGCTATTAAAGCAGGTGCCATTGTCATAATATAATAAAATAAAATAATAATCATGGGTTGTTGTGTTTGTGATGTACCTCATATTTTAAAAGTAACAAACTGACAGTCTCTATCTGTCTGTCTGTCTGTCTGTGTGCCTCTGTGCCTGTCTCACACAGTCTCACTTGGCTCTTCTTGAGGTGAATGGTTGTAGAGATGCTGTTGATAGCTGTCTGTGGAATGCTGTTTGGACATTTTGCAGATGGATAAACTGTTTAAAAATCTGCACTAATGTTATTGATGTATGCAGTGATATGTAAAATATATGTAGATGTATAGAAAAGTTGACAGTTAAAATTGCCTTTTCCTGCTGTGTGCCACTTGCTGTAGTGCTGTTAATAATTGTTTTTTGCTATTGGGAATATCAGAATTTATTTTTTTTCGTGGTCCAAATCCTGCGCTCTGATTGGCTGGCGAGCAGGTCCGTATCCTACGGTACGGACCCTGGTTACGGACCCCGGTTACGGACCTCACTCGTTCACAACAACAACAAACACAGTAGCATTTTTTGTCAACATTTAACTTTTTTATAAGGTTTATTTATAAGATTATCAAAAATCTTATAAATTTTTGCCAGCATTTCTCAGGAGAATATCATTAATTTTACAGCATGGATAGCGATAACGACAGTGTTTACAGCGAAAGTGAGTTTCACTACCCTGAGGAAGATGAAATAAAATAAAACATTTTGGGAGAAAGCTAAAAAACCTGTAATTTGCTAAAACCAAGCAAAAACATGGCTGAATCCTGAATGACTCAATTTTGTATAAATAGGAGACTATATAGGCAGCAAAATGTAGTTTTTTTCCACCATGGAAGTGCACTTGTATACTGAGGAGAAAGCAATTTGCATTACAGCCGTGAATGAGGATTCAAAATCTCATCTCATCTCATTATCTCTAGCCGCTTTATCCTGTTCTACAGGGTCGCAGGCAAGCTGGAGCCTATCCCAGCTGACTACGGGCGAAAGGCGGGGTACACCCTGGACAAGTCACCAGGTCATCACAGGACTGACACAGACACAGACAACCATTCACACTCACACCTACGGTCAATTTAGAATCACCAGTTAACCTAACCTGCATGTCTTTGGACTGTGGGGGAAACCGGAGCACCCGGAGGAAACCCACGCGGACATGGGGAGAACATGCAAACTCCACACAGAAAGGCCCTCGTCGGCCACGGGGCTCGAACCCAGACCTTCTTGCTGTGAGGCGACAGTGCTAACCACTACACCACCGTGCCGCCCAGGATTCAAAATAGCTTAATTAATTTTACAGCATGGATAGCGATGACAGTGTTCACAACGAAAGCAAGTTTTACTACCCTGAGGCAGGGGCGCAGATAGGATTTTTGAACTGGGGGGGACTGAGCTGTCAGCAAATGATTCCATTTTGTGTAAATGCATATATATAAATCCAAAAATCCAAGATGGCGGCACAGGTGTTTTCACGTTTGTTTGTGTAGCTAAACTGTGTTTATATATGTTTGAATGGGCTACCAGATCTGATAAACTTATATTCTGGGACTTCAGAACTTAAACTGCAGCAGCATTCGCAAACAGCAATATAATTAAGCCTAATTAACAATTTGGATAACATCAACATCATGAAAGCGGTTGGCTTGCTACTCCTGCTTGCTTATATGCTGAGCTTACCTGAGGAGTGTGTTCTGCGATGTGGTGAGCAACTGAACATATTCCGGATTGTTTTTCCGAGTTCTGGCACTATGGTGCTTCTTTCAAGAAGTACTGCTTTCCACCTGACTTCATCCACTACCTCCACCGAGGCCCCATTGGGACTGCTGCCCCGATGGACAGAGATACGACCCATGCCCACCTCTAAGCGTGAGCAGGGATCCTGGGCTACCCGGTCAACAAAACCAGCAACCCTATGGATTATTCTATTCCTGTTTCTCTCAGGTAACATTCACGCCAATCCAGGCCCAGAGCGGATTGAATTCACGAACCCCGATGAACTAAAAAACAGTAGTGGCTTGCGGTTTTTTCATGTTAACGTACGAAGCCTGGTGAAAAAAAAAAATCGATGAAATTCGCCTGTGGGCGAAGTTGACAGAAAGTGACATAATTGTTCTCTCTGAGACATGGCTTAAACCTTCAATTACTGACAGTATGCTCCATATCGATGGATATAATCTCTTTCGGGCGGATCGTACGCATAAAGGAGGAGGAGTAGCTATTTATGCCAAAGCATCATTGGACTGTTGTTGCGTTGAAACAATATCCAAACCAAAATGTTTTGAATTGTGTGCCATCAAACTGAACCTTTCCAACAACGCAAATGTATGTGTGTGTGTATATACACACACACACACACACATACATACAGTGGCACTTGAAAGTCTGTGAACCCTTTAGAATTTTCTATATTTTTGCATAAATATGATCTAAAACATCATCGGATTTTCACACAAGTCCTAAAAGTAGAGAAAGAGAACCCAGTTAAACAAATGAGACAAAAATATTATACTTGGTCATTTATTTATTGAGGAAAATGATCCAATATTACATATCTGTGAGTGGCAAAAGTATGTGAACCTCTAGGATTGGCAGTTAATTTGAAGGTGAAAATTAGAGTCAGGTGTTTTCAATCAATGGGATGACAATCAGGTGTGAGTGGGCACCCTGTTTTATTTAAAAAACAGGGATCTATCAAAGACTGATCTTCACAACACATGTTTGTGGAAGTGTATCATGGTACGAACAAAGGAAATTTCTGAGGACCTCAGAAAAAGTGTTGTTGATGCTCATCAGGCTGGAAAAGGTTACAAAACCATCTCTAAAGAGTTTGGGCTCCACCAATCCACAGTCAGACAGACCTGTGTACAAATGGAGGAAATTCAACACCATTGTTACCCTCCCAAGAAGTGGTCGACCAACAAAGATCACTCCAAGAGCAAGGCGTGTAATAGTCGGCGAGGTCACAAAGGACCCCAGGGTAACTTCTAAGCAACTGAAGGCCTCTCTCACATTGGCTAATGTTAATGTTCATGAGTCCACCATCAGGAAAACACTGAACAACAATGGTGTGCATGGCAAGGCTGCAAGAAGAAAGCCACTGCTTTCCAAAAAGAACATTGCTACTTGTCTACAGTCTGCTAAATATCACATGGACAAGCCAGAAGGCTATTGGAAAAATGTTTTGTGGACGGATGAGACCAAAATAGAACTTTTTGGTTTAAATGAGAAGCGTTATGTTTGGAGAAAGGAAAACACTGCATTCCAGCATAAGAACCTTATCCTATCTGTGAAACATGGTGGTGGTAGTATCATGGTTTGGGCCTGTTTTGCTGCATCTGGGCCAGGATGGCTTGCCATCATTGATGGAACAATGAATTCTGAATTATACCGGCGAATTCTAAAGGAAAATGTCAGGATATCTGTCCATGAACTGAATCTCAAGGGAAGGTGGGTCATGCAGCAAGACAATGACCTTAAGCACACAAGTCGTTCTACCAAAGAATGGTTAAAGAAGAATAAAGTTAATGTTCTGGAATGGCCAAGTCAAAGTCCTGACCTTAATCCAATCGAAATGTTGTGGAAGGACCTGAAGTGAGTAGTTCATGTGAGGAAGCCCACCAACATCCCAGAGTTGAAGCTGTTCTGTACGGAGGAATGGGCTAAAATTCCTCCAAGCCGGTGTGCAGGACTGATCAACAGTTACCGGAAACGTTTAGTTGCAGTTATTGCTGCACAAGGGGGTCACACCAGATACTGAAAGCAAAGGTTCATATACTTTTGCCACTCACAGATATGTAATATTGGATCATTTTCCTCAATAAATAAATGACCAAGTATAATATTTTTGTCTCATTTGTTTAACTGGGTTCTCTTTTTCTACTTTTAGGACTTGTGTGAAAATCCGATGATGTTTTTGGTCATATTTATGCAGAAATATAGAAAATTCTAAAGGGTTCACAAACTTTTTAAGCACCACTGTATATATAAAATGTGTGTGTGTGTGTGTGTGTGTGTGTGTACTGAAGCTTCAATATACATTCGAATTGTGAGTTTTCTAACTGAATGAACATTGATAGACAAAGGCCTACCTGGTCAACATTGCTCAGTTTTTGAAAAAAACGCTGTAATTGTTTTTTGTTTTTTCATTGTTGACCCCACCAGGGATTGCCTGCAGGCCAGGAGGACAATGTTAACATCTTGAATCTCATAATTTCAGTTAACAGTTGCTGCTTACTAAAATAGCATTATACATAAAAATAACAGCATTAAAAGATATTCACCTACAGCCTAGAATGCTGTTATTTTACATTTAGCCTACTTCAGGTAAGTCCAAATTCCTTCTTATTATTATCAGACCAGCTACTCAACATTACAAAACAAGTATTTGTCACATCTGGGAAAGTCAACAGGCATAGGATATTTACATCTTTTGGTTCTTTAAACAAACGCTGTGATTTTTTTTCTCCTCTTCTCTGGCTTAATGCGGCAGAAAGATCACCAGCTCAGTCATTAGACAGTTGTTTATGATCACTATGGTTACCGTGACAGGCAAAGTCCCCAGCTCCCCTTAGGACCCCGGGGTCGAGATGGTGCGTTACATTTACATTGGAAGTCGGAACTTGGAGCTTCGAACAACATAACCTCAGAACTGAGCGCTTCCCAGTTTAAAAACTGGGACATCATGGAACATGGAATTCGAAAAAAATGGACAGTTAATGAAATGAAACGAAAACCCCAACGTTTATGCTGGGAGATGCTGGATTTCAATGCTTTTCCGACTTCAAACTTCCAACTTACGAGTACAACTGAACGCACCATTAGTCGCAGCAGAAACACTGTTGCTATCAAATGGATGAGCTGTGCAGTGTTATTAACCGAGAATTACATGGAAAATGAACACCTTGCTTTCCCAACTCTGCAAGGATCTGCTCCAGCCTACACCAATTCAAGAAGGGGAAAATGTGGATTGATCACTGACAAGGCTACTGCTGCTGCCATTTCAACTTTGTGCTGTAAGTTAGCCTAACTAACGGAACATTAATCCTCACTTTTTCTACCTATGTGTGGCGCCTTACGTAGGGACGGTGGGTGGGGGGGACAGATGGGGGTCACTATAAATCTGGGGGGGACATGTCCCCCCCCCCCGTCCCCCATGCCATCTGCGCCCTTGCCCTGAGGAAGACAAAATAAAAGAAAACATTTCGGGAGAAAGCTAAAAACCTCTTTAACTTCCTAAACACCGAGTAAAAACATGACTGAATCCTGAATGACTCAATTTTGTATAAATAGGGGACTACATAGGTGGCAAAATGTTTCTTTCCTGCCATGGAAGTGCACTTGTATACCGAGGAGGAAGCAATTTGCATTACACCCATGTATAAGGATTCAAAATGGCGGCTCGGCTCGGTTTTCCCTTTTGGGCGCTCTCGTTTTCTGTTAGAATTTGGTAAAGAAAAAAATATATATTATTTACCAGCTTAAGGTCAGTCCATATGGTGAAATACCATGACCTCGGCCTTGAATACTGACTTCGGCCCAGAGGGCCTCGCTCAGGACCTCGGTCATGGTATTTCACGATACGGACCTCCCAGCTTGTAAATTTTATATATATATATATATATATATCCACATTCACTGGATATGAGTAATTGTGCACTCTGATTGGCTACTCTACTACTAGGATATTAGCTCATATACTGTGAGTAGAGAAAAACAAAATGGCGGACCGTGTTGCTGAACCAACCGAGGAGGAAATAAAAACTCTACTCAAAAACAAATCCCCAAAAAATAAAAAAGGAACAAAATATGGAATAAAAGTATTTGATGGTAAGAACATATCTTTTTTACAATTTTTCAAGAATTATTATTCTCACATTTTTCACAAACTGTGACTGTTATTTCGACAGTTTGTTTACATTCTAAGCAGAAATTATTTTTTTGGATGAAGTTTTTATTTACTGGATTTGCAAAAAATAAAAATACTCTCTCAAAATCTAATCAATGTGGATAGAATAAAACAGTTATTCCACTCAATCTCGTCATACATAGCTTATTGAGGTATTTCACCTGACGTCACAGGGTCACGTGATGCCCCGGTGTCCGCCATTTTGGACGGCAAGCTAGCTAATGTCAACAACAGTAGCTGGTATGTTACTGTAGCAATGTTTACGTTCAGTCATTTGGATGACTGTTAAAACCTTTCAGTCTCAAGTTTTTCCTTTACTGGATTTACTAGTTTACTGAGTTAGCGCGCGCTAGCTCCCTGCTTGCCCGAGCGCGCTAGCTCAGTAAACTAGTAAATCCAGTAAAGGAAAAACTTGAGACTGAAAGGTTTTAACAGTCATCCAAATGACTGAGCATAAACATTGCTACAGTAACATACCAGCTATGATGTTGTTGACATTAGCTAGTGCTAACAGCTAGTTGCTAATACACTGCTACAACTACACCGACCCTAATAATACAGTTCTTAGTCATTGCCTGGTAACAGCAAATTTATAACGGACCATGTCTCAACAGACTAAGAAGTTTTTTCAATGACATTTAATAACATTTTGTTTATCCTGAGGACCAAAAGTAAATGAAAATGTGAACAAACCTTAGCTGTAATAAGAGGGCGACCACTGGCTCCAGGGACGACCCGCTGATGTAGGCATGTTACCCAGCCTGACACAAAATATTTGTAGGTATCTAAACTCGTATACGCTTTCAGATCAATACCTGTGTATGGCGATGGGTTTTTAACGACATAGGTATACAGATCATGTGGGCTGAATTCAGGTAAAGACGAGGGCTTCGTGTACTTCCGTACGTCAGTGAACAATCCTGGTGGAAGCAGGTAAACGTCGTTCTCTAAGCCTGCTAACCTCAATTTTTGCAAATACCTCTCCCTCTGCTCACCCTGTAAATGCCCTACGTCGCTGGATAGTGAAGGTGTTTTCTGCATCTCGCTCCTTTTTCTTTTATGTTTTTCGTTTGTCGCCTTCCTCCCATTCAAACTGATTCGAGCCGTGCTGTCCAAAATGGCAGCATCACATGACTTGGTCACGTGAGTGAAATACCTCAATAGCCAACTTGGCTATCAGCTCATGTACGACTCAATTTTGTGGAATAACTGTTAAATATTCCACACACCTTTGACTTTTTGAACAACTGCTCCCTTCTCATTGTCGTCTATATATTAGGCCTCAATTTGGTGCTGTAAATTAAAATTATTTTGACTTGAGTTAGATATACAAAGGTGTTTACCTGCCAGGATGTTAATTTTTCAGTGTTGGTGGCTGTGTAAATGTACAGTATATAAGGACATTTAAATAATTAAATGGTTGTCTTTGGACTTATTTTGTTTTCAAGAGTGCTTTTTTCCTTGTTTTCTTGTGTGACCCTTTGAGAAGCCCAGGCCTAAATTATTATTATTATTATTATTACTACTACTAATACTAATAATACCCCTCCTAGAACTGCCAGGCCAGACCAAGAGCAGTTCACCAAACCCCTTATGGAGAATAATCGATCAAGGACCGTGACGTCGCCCGGTATGGCGCAGCCAGGGCCCCACCCTGGAGCCAGGCCTGGTGTTGGGGCTCGTATGCGAGCGCTTGGTGGCCAGGCCTTTGCCCACGGGGCCCGGCTGGGCTCAGCCCGAAGCGGTGACGTGGGCCTGACCTCCTGTGGGTTCACCACCCACAGAGGTAGCCGTAGTGGGCCGGTGCAGTGTGGATTGGGCGGCAGTCGAAGGCAGGGGCCTCGACGACCTGATCCCCGAACACAGCGGCTAGCTGTTGGGACATGGAATGTCACTTTGCTGGGGGGGAAAAGAGCCTGAGCTTGTGCGGGACATTGAGAGGTACCGGCTAGAGATAGTCAGGCTCACCTCCATGCACAGTTTGGGCTCTGGAACCCAGCTCCTCGAGAGGGGCTGGACTCTCCACTTCTCTGGAGTCGCCCATGGTGAGCGGCGGCGGGCTGATGTGGGCTTACTTATAGCTCCCCAGCTCAGCCGCCATGTGTTGGAGTTTACCCCAGTGAACGAGAGGGTCACCTCTCTGCGCCTTCGGATTGGGGAGAGGGCTCTTGCTGTTGTTTGTGCCTACGGGACGAATAGCAGTATAGAGTATCCGGCCTTTTTGGAGTCCCTGGGAGAGGTACTGAGAGGTGCTCAGACTGGGGACTCCATTGTTCTACTGGGGGAATTCAATGCTCATGTGGGCGATGACAGTAACACCTGGAGGGGCGTGATTGGGAGGAACGGCCTCCCCGATCTGAACCCGAGTGGTGTTTTGTTATTGGACTTCTGTGCTAGTCAAGGTTTGTCCATAACGAACACCATGTTCGAGCATAGGAGTGTCCATAAGTGCACGTGGCACCAGGACACCTTAGGTTGGTGGTCGATGATCAACTTTGTTGTCGTTTCATCTGATCTCCGGCCCTATGTCTTGGACACTCGGGTGAAGAGAGGGGCTGAGCTGTCAACTGATCACCACCTGGTGGTGAGTTGGATCCACTGGCAGAGGAGGAAGCCGGACAGACCTGGCAGGCCCAAACGTATGGTGAGGGTCTGCTGGGAACATCTGGCCGAGCACTCTGTCAGGGAGGTCTTTAACTCCCACCTCTGGGAGAGCTTCTCCCAGCTTCCAAGGGAGGCAGGGGACATTGAGTCTGAGTGGACCATGTTCTCTACCTCCATTGTAGACGCAGCTGTTCGGAGCTGTGGCCGCAAGGTCTCTGGTGCCTGTCGTGGCGGCAATCCCCGAACCCGGTGGTGGACGCCGGAAGTAAGGGATGCTGTCAAGCTGAAGAAGGAGTCCTATCAGGCCATGTTGACCTCCGGGACTCCTGAGGCAGCTGACGGGTATTGGCAGGCTAGGCGTGCCGCAGCTCGGGCAGTTGCGGAGGCAAAAACTCGGAACTGGGAGGAGTTCGGGGAGGCCATGGAGAAGGACTATCGGTTGGCCTCGAAGAAATTCTGGCAAACTGTCTGGTGCCTCAGGAGGGGGAAGCAGTACTCTGCCAACACTGTTTACAGTGCGGGTGGGGAGCTGTTGACCTCGACTGGGGACATTGTCGGGTGATGGAAGGAATACTTTGAGGATCTCCTCAATCCCACCGTCATGTCTTCCACTGAGGAGGCGGAGGCTGATGACTCAGAGGTGGACTTGTCCATTACCCAAGCCGAAGTCACTGAGGTGGTTTGCTAGCTCCTCGGTGGCAAGGCATCGGGGGTGGATGAGATCTGCCCTGAGTATCTCAAGTCTCTGGATGTTGTGGGGCTGTCTTGGCTGACATGCCTCTGCGACATCGCATGGTGGTCGGGGACAGTGCCTCTGGAGTGGCAGACTGGGGTGGTGGTCCCTTTTTTTAAGAAAGTGGACCGGAGAGTGTGCTCCAATTATAGGGGAATCACACTTCTCAGCCTCCCAGAGAAGGTTTAATCCAGGGTACTGGAGAGGAGAATTCGGCCAATAGTCGAAACTCGGATCCAGAAGGAACAATGCGGTTTTTGTCCTGGTCGCGGAACACTGGACCAGCTCTATACCCTTCATAGGGTGCTCAAGGGTTCATGGGAGTTTGCCCAACCAGTCCACATGTGCTTTGTGGATCTGGAGAAGGCATTCAACCGTGTCCCTCGTGGTATTCTGTGGGGGGTGCTTCGGGAGTATGGGGTTCGGGGCTCTTTGCTAAGGGCTGTCCGGTCCCTGTACGAACGGAGCAGGAGTCTGGATCGCATTGCCGGCAGTAGGTCAGACATGTTCCCAGTGCATGTTGGACTCCGGCAGGGCTGCCCTTTGTCACCTGTTCTGTTCATAATTTTTATGGACAGAATTTCTAGGCGCAGCCAGGGGCCGGAAGGAATCCTGTTTGGGAACCACAGGATTTCATCTCTGCTTTTTGCGGATGATGATGCCCTGTTGGCTTCTTCAAATCAGGACCTTCAGCATGTACTGGGGCGGTTTGCAGCCGAGTGTGAAGCGGCTGGGATGAGAATCAGCACCTCCAAGTCCGAGGCCAATGTTCTCAACTGGAAAAGGGTGGCTTGCCCTCTCCAGGTTGGTGGAGAAGTCCTGCCTCACGTGGAGGAGTTTAAGTATCTCAGGATCTTGTTCACGAGTGAGGGAAGGATAGAGTGTGAGGTCGACAGGCAGATTGGTGCAGCCTCCGTAGTGATGCGGTCACTTTACTGGTCCGTTGTGGTGAAGAAGGAGCTGAGCCAAAAGGCGAAGCTCTCGATTTACCGGTCGATCTATGTTCTGACTCTCACCTATGTGTTTCATCATAAATCTAACTTACTGGAGTAGATTTTTAGGGTATTATATCATACAATCCACATGTCTAAAGATAGCGAGAAAAAAAATAAAAAGAACCTTCCCGAGCCAGCGGGATATCTTAAAGTGCCATTCCACCATTGGAAGTAATTTTTTGGCATAAAATACAATATATTTTATGACAACATGACTAGACAGAGAAATCTTTTAGCTTCAAAATGATATATCAAACATAATTTTTTGACAACGACAAGTATATTAATTTTGCGACCAAAGTCACCTACCCTTTTAATTTCCGCACGGTAGTGAAACGTGATGTCATCAGCAGGTTCCCCTTCTTGTGTACCATGTCACGTGTGACGTGGCACAGATTATCAGCAATGGCGGATAGAACGCGATTGTCAGCTTCGGAAAAGAAGCGAAGGAAAATAGCAAGTGATGCCCAAAGGAGACGGTCGATGGTGAAGATCGGCACAGCAATCGACAAGTGGAAATCGCGTTCTATCCGCCATTGCTGATAATCTGTGCTGTGTACACAAGAAGGGGAACCTGCCGACGACATCACATTTCACTACTGCGCGGAAATTAAAAGGGTAGGTGACTTTGGTCGCAAAATTAATATACTTGTCGTTGTCAAAAAATTATGTTTGATATATCATTTTGAAGCTAAAAGATTTCTCTGTCTAGTCATGTTGTCATAAAATATATTGTATTTTATGCCAAAGAATACATCCAATGGTGGAATGGCACTTTAACAGAAGGTCAGGCTGGGAATGGGAGAAGAAATGGGAGGAAGAAGGGGACACACACACACACACACACACACACACACACACACACACGTGTGCAGGTACCAAAGTAGGTACATACTTACAGAAGTAAGAATAGTCTACCTCTGCTGGCCAATTACACAAAGTATTCTTATTATTCTTAATAATAATAATAATAATAATAATAATAATAATAGTTGATGTTATGTAATAAAACAACAATAATAATTGTTGTTTTTAATAAACAGTAACAATAATCGTTGTTTTTAATAAACTATTATTATTATTATTATTATTATTATTGTTGTGTGGTAGCCTACATGACGTAAATACCGCTTTTCCTTCCAAATGACTAAACAATTGTTCCAACACTCATTTGTAATTTCTCATACTGTTTCACATCAGAAACCTAGAACCTTCACTGCTGGGGGTCTTTTCTGTTTTAGCTCATTTTTTTTTCCATTGTGAGGAAATGATGCATTAGTGAGAAACATTCTCTCTCTCGTTGCGCATGTGCAGTGCGAGTGGGCGGGTTCGGAGCGTGTGAGTGTTGGAAGTTTGTGGCCGCTGTGCCACAAACTTTTTCTTTCTCTTTCTATCCTTATATGGTGTTTTTGTGAGTTGGTGTTAATAGTTTTTGAATTTTGTTTGTTACCTGAGGCGTCTGCTTCCTTTTTGGAGGTATGGCTGCTGAGGGTAAACACGAGGAGCGTTTTGGCTACCTCACAAGGAGGCATGGTATTAAATTGGATACTCCCTTCTCTGTCAAGAAAATCAGCTTAGCTGTTGGTGAAGTCATTGGTCATGATAACATTTTATCTGCATCTCGTATGAACAGCGGAGTGGTGTTGTTCCTCTCCGAGGTTAGTTTGGTAAATGACATGGTGGAATTAGGGTTATACATTGACGAGGTGTTTATTCCTGTTTTACCTTTGGCAAGCCCTTCAAGGAAGGTAATTCTTTCTAATGTCCCCCATTCATTGGAAACGATGTGCTTGTAGAGGCCCTATCACGTTATGGAAAATTAGTATCTCCCCTGAAAACGATACCGACAACTACCAAATCTCCGCTTTTAAAGCATGTAGTGTCGTTCCGAAGGTTCGCCTATGTGGCGAGACGCACTGAGTTAAGTGCTTCTTGGCAATTGGGGTAGCCTCAACCAATGGCGTGCGTCGCCAGCCTATTTATGGTAGAGTGATTTTGAACTCTGGAGGCGTGACGACCCCCCCCCCCCCCCCCCCCTTGCTGTTTCCTGTCACACCCCTTCCCGTTTACCTGTGGCCGGTAAGCACGCTTGTTTGGAACTCTCTGTTACTCTGGCTAACTTTCGTTTGTTTTAATTGTGACCGGCTCTGGTTGCTTTTCAGTGCATCCACTGTTTGGCTTTCCTCCGGTCTTGTCCAACTGTGCATTTTGTGTGCAGTGACTTCCGAACGTTCTCTTGGCGTCTGTATTAAGTGCAGATGACCCATGGAATTCTGTGAGCCTCGCTGGGACTAGGCGAGAAGTTTTGGATCGTGTGGTATGCACCCCTCCCCTTGAATTCCTACTACTCTGAGTTTATTAGGCGTGGCGTTAATTGAGTATTTTGCATGTTCTTTAGGTGTTGCCGGTTTTGGTCCGGGTTTGCTGCTGTTCTTGCCAGCGCGTTTCTACCGAGTGCTGCTTTCTCTGATTGGTGCAGCCATAGATTTACATAGAAGACTAGATGCCTCGTCCCCGTTGCCCGTCAACGAAGTCGAACGTCCGCACATGGTGGCCATCTTACCTCAGACAGCTGGCTTACCCATTACATTGTGTTGGTAGCGATATGTACTTTTCAGATGACCATAACTTCCTCAAATTTCAATCGATATTCAAACGGTTTGGTTTGTTATATAAAAAAACAAACGGAAGTATGTATTTATGATATTAATGATGAATAATCATTTTATGTTTTAAAAAAAATGCATGCTGAAATTCCTATGCTGTGAGAAGCCTAACACTGCATACTTATGGATAACTGCGGCCTTAGGACAAATAACCATACAATTTATTTCCAATTTTTAGTGAAAATATTTTTACATGTGATAGGGCCGTAGGGGAAGCTAAAGTTAAATAAACAGCTTACTCACTTACAACCTCACACCCAAATGTAACAATACAGTATGATACTGTTGTCCTAGCCCGGCTGCTCATATCAGGAACTGTATTGGACATTATTTCACTAAGTAAATAACGCTACCGATTATCCTTAAAAAAATGATGTATTATCTTACTGGTGAAAGGTGATCCCGCGTGTCCTACTTTCCAGACATCGCCGGTTCGAGCAACCGAAAGCCGCGCAGAAGTCTGGCATCTCGTCACAGTCAGTAATTTAATTTCCTCTAGAAATCATAATGTAAGTTGTTTTAAATTAACCAACCCGAAAATGAAAACCATGTGCAAGTGCAACTTCAGTTATTGAAAATATTATCTCATGACCTTCCATGTAAAGTTACTTGGTGCTACGAGCTAGCCTAGCATGAAACACAACTTTGCCAAAGCTGCAGTAAGTCGTTTTTGAAGAGAAAAGGTACGATTTTAGCATGTTCAAGCACCCAGAATTACAACCACATTAATAATGTTTTAAGAAATCAAACCATTTGTATATACGTCAAAATTTCAGCAAGATAAGAGTATAAACATTTAAGCATCTCAATGGTCTTACCTCAGTGTACCGCAAATTCTGTGGAAAAGCTTGCCTGTGGTAAGATGGCCGCCCTGTGCGGACGTTCTGGAATACGCGGTGAGGCATCTAGTCTTCTATGTATATCTATGGGTGCAGCTGCCTGCATGAGGAGGGCTGTGAAATCACCACAGCATTTTAACACTAGTTTTAACCTTTGTAGGGTGTGTGTGAGAGATTGCTTGTGTGCCTGATCATCATTCATCTATAATCAGTGTGCGTGTATGTGTGCTTGGAGTGTGGTATGAGGGATATTTTCTTTTTCTGTTAAATTGGGTATTTTTGTTTATTTGCTTTAGTCCTGCTCAGGTTTCACCTGCTGGCAGGAGGCTTTTTCTATAGCTGCAGATAGCCAGTGGGCTATCTTATTGGGCCTGATTTTATGTTAATGCCTTTTTATTTTTATTTATTTGGTTTAATGCTCGCGAGAGCTTACTTTATGTGAATTTGTGTGTGGCTAGCAACCACGTCTGCCAACCTTTTCTGCCATGGCAAGCAGCCTTTGGTTGCCAGCTGTATGCCAGTACTGGTGGGAGGCCATTGTAAGCTGTGGATCATCAGTGGTCCACGTAGTTCCCCTCCCTTAGTTTACATCGTGTGTGGTTGTGCATTTTAATTGGTTAGTTTGTTGTGATTAAGCTGTGTTATTTCTTTGTTTATTTTCTCTCTTCATACCTCCTTTCTGTTTATTTACTTTTCAGCAGGGGCGATTTCTCAGAGACAACAAGGGAAGCCGAGCTTCCCCTAAAATTCTCTCCCCAAACTGCGGCATCTATGACGTTGAATTCTCATTAAAACAATAACTTGCATAACATAATATATGCCCAAGATTGTATTTACGTTCATAACTATCCTGTAACTTATTTGAGTGATGTCTGATGAACTTGCAGTTCGCTACGAGAATCACCTTTGCTGCCAGGCTGTAACCAGCATTGCCAGATACTGCTGACGTTTTCCAGCCAAAATATGTTCAAAACCCACCAAAATCCACTTAAAACCTCCCAATCTGGCAACACTGGCTATAACCTTTCTTATTTCAATGGGCTCTATGCGCTGGCAGCCGGGTATCCGTTGCAGTCTATGAGACGGCTCTGAACAGCCAATTTCGGCTAGTTGTTATTGGTTAAAATCGACAAAATCGTCACTTCCAGGGAAGCCGGGCTTCTCTGGGACTAAACGAGACAGTGGGAGGGACAAGAAGCCGGGCTAATGAAGGATTATTGGAGGTAGTGTTTGAAAGACATGAGGAGGGCGGTACTTCGGTGAGGAACACGGAAGTATGATCAGTCAGTCCGTAGCGGATGTTGAGAAAGTGTAGTCGTGTGCCAAAGTGCTGTCCGAATTTCTTTTCATATAAACGTTTCTTCTCATTGATGTCTCTGTACATTACTCTGTAAATAAATGTAAATATTACTCGTTGTGCTCCGTTAACTTTCATCCATTCTATCAGTTTGATCATTTGTGAATTCACTCGTTTATTTCATTTGTAGTTCAATCTGGTTGTAGGCTAGCTTGAGCCTTATTGGGATCTGCAGTGCTAGCTGCTAACAGAAATTGGTGAAGTCTCTGGAAAGCACAACCAGCTAGTATGACAGGGTCACAGACCATTTTCTGGAAATGGAGCGGAGGGCAGAATTTGTGTATAAATAGTGTTCATGTTCATGAATCTGAAGTGTGTATATTGTTCAGTAATGTTAAGAGAATGGTGGGCTCTGTGTTATAGGTTATACCTGGGTATAATATTCAAGGTTCTGTGTGTTGCATAGCCTACCTGGTTATGAATTTCCAGACTGTGTTGCAGAAGATGTTCAAGGATGTGTTGCACAGCTGGGTGTTGTGTTAAAGACTCTGTGTTGCATATCAGGGTATGATTGTTCAAGGCTCTTCGTTGAATAGCCAGTGATTTTTGGATGTTTGATATTTTTGATTAAGGATATGAGGCACTAGCCTGGCAAGCCAGACTATAACATGAAATGTACAAGCAAAAATACTTTCTGCCACTAGGTAGGGTTGTCTAGTTCACTATGCTAATGGGGCACACCTTTCTATGCTTTGATATCCGGCCTACAGGTTTTACGATGAATACGTAAAATGGGCTTCCCCTGTTTTAAAAACCAGCAGCCGCCACTGCTTTTCAGGTACTGTGTACCCAAGGCGGGGTGGCAGCTGATCCTTTAGGTGGTGGTGATTTCCTATTGTCCGTGTGTGTGTTCACGTGTGCCTGTGTGGAATTCTCCTTTTGCCGTGTTTTTGATTTATTTGATTTATTTTGATTTGGTTTGTAGTGAGTGTGACACGTGGGCTTGCATGGTGTGCCTCCTTGGATCCCTTCTCCGTCTCCTGGTATCTTGCCCCCTGCTGGTAGGCCTCAGCCCTGTTAATATTGATTTTTCCCTTGCCCCACATGTCAGTCAAATCTTTGAATTGTGACTGCGAATGAAAGTGATTGTTTGTGAAGTAAAGGAAGGAACTTTTATTTTTGTAAACATTGTAACAAAAAATAAAATAACCTTTTTGTATTTTCATAACTTTGGTCTCTGGTGTCTTTAGTCAAACGAACCTTGCGTGTCAACATAGTGAAGTGTTTTCTGGTTAATATTCCTGGGGTGAAAGTCCCCTGGTGGCGTAGTCAGTAATTGCTCTTTTGCTTAAGGTCAAATTTAGTCAACGCTCGCTTATAAGCCCAAGGCCACACCTACATTATCTTGAAAGACAGCAAAGAAGTTGAGCTTTCTTTGAATATTAAGGTGGATGATTTCAATTATATGATTTACATAACCACTAATACTATTAAGTGTTTTGAATGTGGTCAGCTGGGGCACCTGGTGCGAAGCTGTCCAGAAAAGACTAAGTCCAATGATGAGAATTCTACTGAGGGTATCCCCAGTGAAGAACAGTCTCAGGGAGCAGCTAACAATGATGAAACAGCCGAGGACAATGCAAGGAGCAAAAAAGGCTTCCGATCAGGTTGAGACATCAGATGGTGCCCCAACAGATCCAAGCGCTGAGGCCGAAATGCCCACGGATTCACAGAGTAGCTCGGATTTAGCAGAGCAGATCTTTAATGAAGTCATTGGAGAACAACATCCTCCTATGGAAACTGAGAGTGTTTTTAAAATGCCGTCAAAGAAAAGGGGTCGAGCCCACTTGGGTTCAAAAGCAAAGAAGAAAAGTCTTTCAATTGAAGTGTCGGATGCTGAGAGTGAAAGTGATTATGCGTCGGACTGCAGTGTCAGCTGTAGTGTACGTGCAAGTGGTTTCTCCCAACAGAATTATACTGTCGAAGATATTAAAAGTTTTCTTTTTAAAACGAAACACGCTAGAAATGTCAAGATTGATGATTTTTTTTGCAGATGTTGAACAGTTCATTGCTAAGACAAAACTGTTTGTCAAAGGGAGGATTTACTGATCAGGAGGGTTATCGTTTAAAGAAGATTTTAACTAAGCTAAATGTTCATCTAGGTGACGGTGACAGTGACGCTAAAAGTCAGTCATAACTTCTTTAGCCTTTATGATTATCATGCGTACCAAGTTTAATTTTTTATACTTTATGTGTGAATTTTTAATTGCTTCGTTAAATTTAAATGGAGCAAGAGACCGTAATAAGAGAGCTGTTGTTTTTGAAACCCTTAAACAAAAGAAAATTAATATTGCTTTTGTTCAAGAAACGCACACAGATACAAGTAACTGTGCGGACTGGGCAAGTGAGTTTACTGGTGTCACAATTTTGAGTCACAACACCTCATAGTGGGGGTACTGGCATTCTGTTTAGTTGTGATTTCATTCCATCTTCTTATGAAGTTGACGAAATGATTAAAGGCAGACTATTAAAAGTAAGAGCCTTATATGATAGCAAGCCTTTTGTTTGTGTGTATGCACCTACCAATGGCACTGAGCGTATGCTTTTTCTTCAAACTCTAGAAAGTGTACTTAAGACCTGTGACTGCCAAGACACCTTACTTATTGGGGGAGATTTTAACTGTACTGAGAATGGTATGGATCGTAATCACAGAGCCTCACATGCCTTCTCGTAAAAAAATGTGAAATTTTAAAAGTGTACAATCTTGTAGATATTTGGAGGAACTTCCATTTAACTCAGAGGCAATACACATGGGTTCACTCTTACAATAACATGCTTTCTTTGGCAAGGCTGGACAGATTTTATGTTTTCAAGCACCAGCTTAACTTTTTTAGAAGCTGCAATATTGTTCCTGTTGGTTTTTCTGATCACTGTATGGTAACATGTAAAGTATTTATAAGTACTGTAAAACCAAAGAGTGCCTACTGGCATTTTAATACCAGTTTATTGCAAGACACTCATTTCAGTGATGTTTTTAAGTTTTTTGGGGGTCAGTGTAAGACTACAAAGTATTCTTTTAAATCAATACAACAGTGGTGGGACTTTGCCAAAGTCCAAATAAAGATGTTGTGCCAACGATACAGCTTCAATGTCACAAGAGACATCTCCAATCAAATGGAAACTTTAGAAAAGGAGATACTGAAACTTCAAGGGGTGTCAGATATGAAAAATAATGTAACAGAGACTTTAAAAGCAAAAAATAATTTACTGGCTGAATTAATGGGGGTCAAGGCTACAGGAGCTCTGGTCAGGTCACGTTTTCAGTCGATTGAACTTATGGATGCACCCACTAAATTATTTTTTTTTAATTTAGAAAAGAAGAATGGTCAGAAAAGGCTGATGCAAGCCTTGCGCTCAGAAGATGGCACACTCTTGTCCGAAAATGCAAACATTCGAAAGCATGCACGGTGCTTCTTCAAGGACTTATACAACAGTGAGATCACTTATGAGCAGGTTCCTGACAATGGTTTTCTGAAGAATCTACCCCATAGCCCAAGAGCATTAGCTCAAAATTGAGTCCAACCCGGAACAAATTAGTAACAAGCTGAATTTTTCAGAATATGTTCAGAATACCCTTAGGAATAACATACTAAAAGTCCCCGGGAATCCACCTTGTGCTCTCTGAGAAATTCAAGATGGCGTCCAAAATGGCCACCGATTGGAGATTTTTCAATATCTCAGGGATAAAACATAATATAAATGCAATTAAAATGTTAAATTATATGTTCTCTCATACAAGCAATGCAAATTCACCATTGTCACACTGTTAAAATTAACCAAGATTACAAGGTCATTAATGTGGAAATTACATGGAATTTGATGGTTGACATGATTGCCAGATTAGCTTAGTAGGCTACCTACATACACATAATGTAAGACAACAATTAGACATCAATTTCCTTAATATTTAGTGCATCTTTAAGCTTTGATAAAATATTAAAGGGAAATTAAATTTGAGAACTCTATCTTCTAAAACTACAATGGCAAGCTGTTTCAGTACACTTCAACATTCCGGCGACTTTCATGACAAAAAGGTCTGCCTCAATAAAAGCTCTTGCTTATAAACAATGAGTAGACTTAAACACTTCTCAGTGCCTCAGTTGTAATGCTTGGACCTTTGTTGTACCATCAATGAAGTAGGGAATTTATTCAAGCTTGTTTAAGGGTGGAAAAAAATTAATCTTTGAGTTTCTAGCACCAGTCTTTACTACTAGCAATGCCAGTGTGTTCGGACAAAAAATGACTAAACTCAGCATGACCTTTTAAAAATGACTGAACTCAGCATGACCTTTTAACATGCCATTTTTCATTTTACACCACCAATTTACTTTAATTAATATTAATGAAAATAAGTGCTCCAACCCCTAGTAATTGTTTGTTGTTTTGTGAACAGAATAGGATGATACGGAGTGAACGAGTAACCAATGGATCCACACTCTATAATCGGTAGTGTACATTAAATAGCACATGTATAGATTTACAATTATAAGTCTGTAATTATTAGTCCTAAACATTAAGAACTGAAGCCATTTCAAAAACATATGAGATATCTTCATGATACCATAACGTAGGGCTGCACGATTATGGAAAAAATGATAATCACGATTATCTTGATCAAAATTGCAATCGCGATTATTAATCACGATTATTCTTGATGTTAGGGAAATCACTTAAATTTTTTCACTATATTCAAACAAACAATATGAACAGCTTTCAGTGCAGAATGAAATTTAAAAGAGAAATTCTGATTTCCAAATGACAAATAAATGAAATTTATCCAAGAAATTACCAAAGGATGAAGGAACTGAAAACTCAATTGCAACAATTACATAGCATTATACTGAGGCCTACAAGTTTTTAGCTAGAAAGACCAGCCTATCAACATGCTCTGGCTTTAAACATGAGCAAAGGCAGGTCACAGCATTGCCTCCAGTGCTAAATAGTCTGTTGTTCCGACATAGTTAGCTTTTCTCTCTCACCTCAATCTGTTACCTACTCTCACGCTATCACCCCTTGAACAAGATACCGCTGCACTGAAGCTCTGCACACTGGCTGGCTTGCTTGCTTATTTAGGCGGAGTAATGAAACCTTACATGTGTCGGTTCGCCCCCTAATGGTTTGGCGGAGTACTGGTCAAAAAGTGCTTGATCAGATATGCAGCAGAGCCCGCATTTTAAATGGAAATAAATCGCGATTTTCATTTAATTTAATCGTGGCAGCCAAAATCGCGATTTTCGATTAAATTCGATTAATTGTGCAGCCCTACCATAACGATTATTTTGTCATAACAGTCATTGTTATTTCTTCTTGTATGTGAATTTATGGGCCAGGGCATTTCAAGATTGATACTGGATTCAAGGATCGGACTGGATGAAACCTACACACATTCATAGTACTGTGCACATTCATAAATGTTTACTAATGTTTAATAATAATTGTTATAATGGATTGAAGGTAATGTTTTGGAGTTCATGATGTTTTTGGTTTTAGTGAAACTCCCAGTGCCAAAAATATGACAATCTAACCAGACATGGTAAGCGAACACATTATACACAAATATACTGTTATGTGTACATTGTTATTATATAATGTTAATACACAATGTAATTAATACACACATGTTGGAATTTACTCTCCTACCCTACAAAACATATATTCTGACCTTTTAATTGCATTAATATTTTGTTTTGAGCCTGAGATATGGGCAGATCTCCATTTGGCGGCCATTTTGGACGCCATCTTGAATTTCTCAGAGAGCACAAGGGGGATTTCCGGGGACTTTTAGTATGTTATTCTTAAAGGTATTCTGAACATATTCTGAAATTTTCAGCTTGTTACTAATTTGTTCCGGGTATAACCCTATTACTCCTGGGCTACCAGGTTTCCAGCACAGCCAATACAGACCTTGGAAGGGTGTTATCCCTTGAGGAACTGACTACTGCCCTCCAAAAGATGGAGGGTGGTAAGGCGCCGGGGCTTGATGGGTTACCAGTTGAATTTTACAAAGCTTTCTGGCCTGAAATAGGTGCAGATTTGCTAGAGGTTCTGAGTAACAGTTTGGCCAATGGGCGACTGCCTCACAGTTGTCGGAGAGCTGTTATGACGCTGTTGCCAAAAAAGGGGGATCTCAGTGACATTAGATCATGGAGACCTGTCTCTGTCCTATGTGTTGAGTACCGGTTGCTCTCTAAAGTTCTGGCCAATAGGCTTAGCAAAGTGGTGGAAGAGGTCATTCATCCTGACCAGACCTACTGTGTGCCTGGTAGGTTAATTCATGATAACATTTGTTTTATCAGAGATATTGTTGACATTGGAAAGCGCCTGAACTTGGATTTTGGCCTTGTTTCAATTGATCAAGAAAAAGCTTTCGATAGGGTTGAACATAATTATTTATGAAATGTTCTGTCTGCTTTTGGTTTTAATCCTGGTTTTATTAGTTACATAAAAGTCTTATATCGTGACATTGAAAGCATATTAAAGGTTAATGGTGACTTGTGTGCTCCTTTTAGGGTTTTCAAAGGCATCAGACAAGGCTGCCCCCTGTCTGGAATATTGTATTCCCTAGCAATAGAGCCACTTTTGGTAAAGCTGAGAAATGACATAGAAGGGGTAAAGATCCAAAATTGTACTTTTGCTTTTAAACTATCAGCTTATGCCGATGATGTGGTAATACTTGTTAAGAGCCAGAGGGATGTGGATGCCATGTTAAGAGTATTTAATGATTTTAGAATGTTATCCTCTGCCAAAGTTAACTGGGGTAAGAGTGTGGCTTTGTTGATGGGGAACTGGAATGATGGTTCACCCACATTACCTGAGAATCTGGCTTGGTCCAAAGATGGGTTTAAGTATTTGGGGGTATTTATTGGGAATGACGATTTTATGCTGAAAAATTTTGAAGGTGTTATTCAAAAAGTTAAAGGCCGTCTTACTAGATGGGAATTTTTAATGAATAATTTGTCTTATAGAAGGAGAGTGCTCATAATTAATAACCTGGTAGCATCATCCCTCTGGCACCGGTTGGCATGTATAGATCCTCCAGCTAATGTACTTGCAAAGATCCAGTCTGTGTTGGTTGACTTCTTTTGGAATGGCTTACACTGGATTCCACAGAGTGTACTGTTTTTACCAAGAGAGGAAGGTGGGCACGGGCTGGTTCATTTACAGAGCAGGACTGCTGCTTTTCACTTACAATTTATACAGCAGCTACTGAATGGAACAGTGGACAGTAGCTGGAAAGCCGTAGCTTGTGCCATGCTTCGGACTTTTGAGGGGCTGGATCTAGATAAGACTTTGTTCTGGATGGATCCAAATCGTTTTAACTTGAACAAGTTACCCATTTTTTATCGTAATCTTTTTAAAGTATGGAGCCTTTTAAAGATTGGGAGGACTTTGAATTCCACATCCCTTTTTTGGTTGTTGCAAGAGCCTTTGGTCTATGGCTCCCTCCTGGATCTCACATCTAAAATATCCTTCCCTGCCCTCACAGAAGTTCTCTGTGAGGCAAAAGTCCTCTGTGAGGCAAAAGTCCTCACCCTGGAAAATTTAATCAAGATTGCTGGTCCATCTTTCCAGAATGCTGGTCAAGTGGCTAAACGTTTACGAGTAAGGTCAACCCGAGTAGTATCACATCTTCTTGGCAAATGGAAGAATCTGTTTACAGAGGATGAAATGAGATTGTTTTTTGACTTTTCCATGGGTTTTATTGCACCAAATGACTCTGATCCTGTCCCAAATGTTACGGTGTCTGCAGAGGTAGATGACACCTCAGGCACATTATTTAAGCCTGAACTTTTGTTTTTTCTTGGTTCTAACCTTGCCTCTGGTAAGGCATTATATAAACTGTGTGTGATGGTTTTGAACAAAAAATATCTTGAAAAGAGAGTTGACACTCCTTGGCGTGCAGTTTTACAAGTAACAGAGCAGGTTAAACCACAATGGAGAGCTTTTCACAAGTCACCATTACCTAAGAAGTGTGGGGATTTACAATGGAGGATTCTGTATGGGGCAGTGGCAGTTAATTCTTTTATTTCAGTTTTAAACCCAGATGTTAATCATCAGTGTCCTTTTTGTAGTATAAGGGAAACCATTTTCCATGCCTTCATGCAATGTATGAGACTGAAGCCTCTGTTTTCTCTTTTGGAAAGAATATTTGGCTGTTTTAATGAATGTTTTTCAATGGTGACTTTTATTTTCGGTTTTAAATATTGCCAGAAACGCAGGGTTAAATGTCAAGTATTGAATTTTTTGCTTGGTCAAGCCAAAATGGCTATATATGTAAGCAGGAGGAACAAAGTTGAATGTGACTCAGGGTACAACATTACAATGGTGTTTAAGACTTTAGTGAAATCGAGGGTTTTAATCGATTTTCATTTTTATCATGAGATGAAGGATCTTGGGTCTTTTGAGAAAATATGGTGTTGTAATGATGCTGTATGCTTTCTCAGGGAAGGTGCTGTTCACTTTAATAGCCTGTTAGAAGATGTGTAGCTTGACAGTGTGTGTTTGTCTCTGGTGGAGTTGTGAGCCTTTTATCCTGAATGTTTTAATTAAAAAAAAATTCTTTTACTTATTTGTCATTTGTAAATATTGTTAGATGATCTGTACTCTTGGAATTATTTTGTAATTAAAAGAAGTCTAAAAGTCAAAGTCTCTCTCTCTCTCTCTCTCTCTCTCTCTCTCTCTCTCTCTCTCTCTCTCTCAAGAAAGAGAGAACTGTTTTTCTTGAAATCTAAATCTAGGGTGTTTCACACTTGGTCCCTTTCAGCCATCTAACCTAACTCAGATCGATGACTCAGCATTTTTTTGTGCATATGTGAACACTCCAACCGTACCCAGACCCCTTTAAAGCGAACCGAACTGAGACCACCTCAGGAGGTGGTCTCAGTACGGTTCGCTAAAAATCAACGGTACGGTTCACCTAATCTGCGCATTGTGAACAAAAAGCGCACCAGGTTCACTTCGCCTTTTTCACTGGAGTTTAACCTTCTTCTTCGTTTGCCGTGGTTGGTCACGTGACTGTAGCAGGGAAACTCAACTTCCTTTTGCAACTTACCACAGCCGCTTTACAGTTCTCTGAACTTACTGACTGATGAGTCGGCCACAATAATATATATATATATATATATATATATATATATATATATATATATATATATATATATATATATATATGTGTGTGTGTGTGTAAACATATATAAATATATTCATTATATATATATATATATATATATATATATATATATATATATATATATATATATATAAATACATTTATTTTCCTTAATCCGCACTATTTTGATCAAAGAATACAGCAGGGCAAGCATGGCAGCAGACATTTTGATTCAAGAGAAAATTACCCAGAATTCCGTGCACTGGGGGTCTGAGGGCTCTAGAGGACCTGCTGTGAACAGAAAGAGGACTGAGGCCGCATCAAAGCTTAACTGGACCAGAAAGAGAACCCAGTCCTCTTTGTAATAAATTCACAGTGTGAACACAAAAAGAACTGAGTTCTTTTTCTGTTGGTCCACTTTTTGGTCCACTTAAAGAGGACTGAGTCTGGTTCCTTTAAAGGGGACCAGGTGTGAAAACACCCCTAAAAAAGGGTTTATAAATCTGGAGTGAGTTTCACGATGACGATTATTCTTAGCGATTTACTCACAACTTCCAGCAGGACGCAGGCGACGTTACGCACAAGCCGTTTTTGCGAGTGTTTCCCCAAAGCTTTCATTATCTCCAAACTTACGAAGGCTTTTTTTTTTCAAGTTCTTTATTTAATCTGAAGCTGCACCTGAGCTGGAAAAACAAACCAAAAATTTACCAAAATCATAAGAACGATAAATATTCTATAAACTAATAATGAATAAAAAAAACATTGTTTATAAAAACAAGAATAAACTATGACCGATTGGTTATCTGGAAAAAAAACAAAATGCAGATATGCCCTAGCATGATGTTCTTTAATGATATATAATGATATATGATTTTTATAGTATTTTATAGTTATAAAATACTATTTTTATAGTTAATGGAAACTGACACTCCTACATTTTATTCTCCAACTGCCATGATCTGCTCCAGAGCAACCTTTTGGCCAGGCACCTGACCCACATTACCTGAGCTCTCTTGTATTCTGCCCGTTTGATCAAAATTAGGATAATGAATCTCCTGTTTCGTATTTAGATCCTGACTCAAACTTTTTAAATAATTACTATGGCAATGCAAAAAGTACTTCTCTAGAGAAATATTTTTGCATTCAATGACATGCTTTCCAAAACATTATGGAGAGAAGTACTTGAGGAAACAGATACCAGTAGATCATGTGACTTATTTCACAATATGCTCACCTCTATATTTAAGAAATGTTTTCCCCTCAAAACAGCAAAACCCCACCACATGCTTGCAATAAACCATGGTTAAGCAAGGGTTTACTCAAATTGAAGTCTCCAATACCGATGAATAGAAATGTATATAAAAAATTCTGGAACAAACTAAGTCACTTATTAAGAATTGCAAAAAGGATTATTTTCATAAAGTTTTCAGATGCCTCTCATAACATAAAAAAAAAACCTGGAACATTACCAATGAAGTAATGAATCATACGAAAAGTACAAGTCCAATCCCACAAAAGGTGCAAGTTGACAACAAAATTCTTACAAATAATGATGAAATGTGTAATCAATTTAATAAGTTTTTTTTGTCAATATTGGTCCAAATTTAGCAAATAAAATTAATACTCATCACAAAGATCCCCTAAATTACATTAAGATCTCCCACAACGTCTGATTGTCCTCTTTCAAGCCCCCAATCTCCACTGAAATAGCTGATATTGTTCTAAAGCTAAAGGATTCTGCTGCTGGATATAATATTAGTTCCCAAATTTTAAAGATAGCCCTTCCTCAGATCCTTACCTCTCTCACTCATATCCTTACCTTGTCACTCTAAAGTGGAGAGGTCCCAAGTGGGACAAAAATCGCTAAAGTAATTCCTATTTTTAAAAGTGGTGATCCAACAGTAATGAACAGTTATCGACCAATTTCAGTTTTACCCAGCCTATCTAAAAAAAAAAAATTAAAGACTCGTATACAGTCGCCTTTTGAAATACTACTAATACTAATAATATTTTCTATAAACATCAGTATGGATTTCGTAAAGAATTTTCTACCTCTCTGGCTCTTATACAACTCACTGACAAAATATCTACAGTTATTGACAACAAAGAATTTACAATAGGAATATTTTTAGATCTTTCTAAAGCATTCGACACAGTAGACCACTCTATACTCCTTAGAAAACTATCAGCCTATGGCATATGTGATATTGCTTTAAATTGGTTTAAGAGTTATCTAAGTAACAGAAAACAATATGTAATATTGAATGAAATTAAGTCTTCCTGCAAAGAAATTCAATGTGGCATACCACAAGGATCAATTCTAGGCCCCTTGTTGTTCTTGATTTACATAAATGATCTTGCTGAAGCCTCCTTGGTTCTTTTTTTTATTTGCCGATGACACAAATATATTCCTCTCTCACAAGAACTTTGATTCTCTTATATGATTGGCCAGTCAAGAACTAGAAAAGGTTATACATGGTTCCAAGCAAACAAATTATCCATAAATATTAAAAAGACAAACTTCCTAATTTTCAACAGTAAAAATAAAACTTATGACAGCATGAAGGCCAAAATTGTCCTTGATAATGCCTCTCTTAAGCAGGAAACTCAGGCAAAATTTCTAGGAGTAATTATTGACAATAGACTGAGCTGGAAGCCCCATATTTCCATGTTAAGTAAGAAGATTGCTAAAACTATTGGGATATTGGAAAAAATTTGATATCTCCTTGCTCAAAAGACTATTGTCACTATTTATAACAGCCTTATTTACCCCTACCTTATTTATTGTAATATCGTGTGGGGTAGCACCTGTCGAACCACCTTACCTCCTATTGTTTCTTTGCAAAAGAAGTTTGTGCAGATAGCTACTACTTCTAGTTTAGTTTAGTTTATTGTAATTTGTCACAGAAAATATATACACAAATTAACATATAATATAAGAGAAAAAACATAATAGTAAAGCGTGACCGGAGAGACGAACAGGGCGGAGCCCCAATTGCAACGTATCCCCTAGGCTCAAAAAAGTATATAAAAAAAGAAGAAAAATTAATACGGAAATTAGAAAAAAAAAGAAAAATTCATACGGGAATTAGAATTAGACTTGCATAATAAATTAAGAAAGAAAAGAATATGCATAATAATTGACAAATCATGGCGGGCTATAGGTTTGTAGTAAACCTCTAAAGTGGTCGTTTAGATGGACTCTAAACCACAAGAGATCCTGGCTAGACTTAAGTATATTAGGTAAGCTGTTCCACAACTTAACAGTCCTAGGAAAATAGCTGTTACGATAGTATTCCTGATTGTGCCTAGAGATTAGATCAAAGTTGGCTTGATAAATTACGGGTATTATAATGCCGAGTGGCAGTTTGAATGAAACGTCCAAAATTACTAGTAACAGTTCCAGTTTTATACTTAAACAGGAGAACTAAGTCATGCATTTGTCTACGAAAATCAAGAGGTAGTAAGTTAAGCTGGACTAATCTATTAATATAACTAACTTCTCTTGGAGGATAGTTCAATATGAATTTAGTGGCATGCCTCTGAATGTTCTCTATCAGTCTGCGATGCTTTACTGAGTAGGGTGACCACACACTTGATGAATATTCTAGTAACGGCCTGACAAGCGCTGTGTTCTAGTTTTCTTACTCATGCGAAGCCCTTATTCCAGCAGCTAAAAGTTTTAAATATCATGGATATCAACAAACTACAGCTTTCTCTTTGCATTTAGGTTCCTTACAAACAGTCTCCCTTCAACATTTGATAATTTTATAAGCTCTAACTCACTGGTTTACAATTACTCTACCTGCCAAAGGAGTCAACTTCATGTTCCTCTCTTTAGAACATCTTTAGCCCAATCCAGTGTAGAATATGTGTTAATGTATGGAATAGTCTTGATTCCTCAATCAGAGCCGCCACATCATTGGTTGGCTTTAAATATGTCTTAAGCTATCTGCTGTATTTCCCAAGTACCTATTAACTTAATTATTTACTCAGTATGTTTAATTAGATAGTATTAGATATTTAATCAGATAGTATGTTTACTCTTACACTTTTCTGCTTGTAAACTTATTGTTTTTAATATTGTGACGTGTGTGTGTGTGTGTGTGTGTGTGTGTGTGTGTGTGTGTGTGTGTGTTGGATGGGGGAGGGCTAATTATAAGCCATAGGTTTCCTCCCCTCCCCCAGCATGTACTTTGTACCTTTTTTCTTTTTTAAAACTATGTGAGAAGAAAGAAAGAAAGAAAGAAAGAAAGAAAGAAAGAAAGAAAGAAAGAACAACATTGTCTTTGCAATTGTCAGGCCTATCTATCGCAGATCGAGTCTATAAAGAGCACACGGTGAACTTTTCCTGCATGAATCCAGAAGCAGGGGCGTAGCCATCATTTTAGAAGTGAGGGGGACAAATTGTTCAGACGTCTATAGAGATCTTGCAGTCACGTGACCGGAAAGTTAACAGCCGCCATCTTGTCGGTAAAAAACACAGCTGAATACTGCTGCACTCGTGTACAGAATGGATCAATTTCTACCGACGGACTACACGGCTCATTTTTCTAATGAACAGATAACTAGATATGTCTAAAATAAACGATCTACAGATTAGTGACCCTTATGGCTTACCGGATGTAGTTTTCACGACCGTGTCAGTGGATATTGAACTGCCAGAGGTGGAATACCCAGACGTGTACAATTACCTCATCAACTTTCCCTCGCTGTTCAGTGGTGAAGCACTGTGTGCTTATAAATCTCTGCACAGTTATCTTTACAGAAATTCAGGATTTGTCAGCCCCCCTAAGATGTGGCATCTTGTAAACAAGAAAATAACAATCTTCATTGGACGAGTAAGTCACTTAAGTATTGAGTACTAGAACTGATACTAGATATATCAGTAGTATCTAGTATAGCACTGACCAGCCAATTATGGTTGAAAATTTTATATTATCAGTTAGATCTACATGTGACCCCTAAAAGTATAAAATTATTATACATCTAGAGACTACATAGAATGTCACACCACTAAAGACCCAATCCACCCCCCCACAACCACCCCCCACCCCCCGCCCCAACCCTTTTCTCAGGTTCCCACTTCCCGGAATTTTTTATTAGAGCAAGTCATAAACTTATGTTGCAAATAACCACATGGATATACTGAAATAAATACATGGTGAACCTGAGATGAAATGGTCACTGCACAGGCGCCAGTGGTCGTTCTTTCCAGTCGGTACCCATGCCTTGTTCTTGTTGTTTGGATTGGCCCGGCTGATAGCAGCAATCCATTTTGCACGCCTGTCAGGGTCCCGTGGCAGCCTATGAAACTTTCTTCCAGATTTCTGACCTCTCCTGTTGTGGCATTTATATGCCATACAACTCTCCGGCATTGTGGCACGGTAATATTTGAAGATTTTGGTGAAAAATAACGAAAGTCAGTGTCGGTAAGACGGCGGAAATATGCCGTTTTACCGACAAGATGGCGTCTGTCTACAATCTGGAGCAGATGTGACGTCACATGCAAGTGCTCCATTGAGTGATTTATCATCCTCTCGCATTCAACTGCACCTCTCCTTAACAGCTAAAGAACCACATAACCACAAACAGCACAGCACCAGGGAACCGACTTTAGTTCTTTAAAATTATATACTATCAAAATCTAAAGTCAAAATTTATAAAATTTATAAATAGAATTAAGAATAGTAGTAGTGACGTAGCTAATTATATTCTCTTCTCACCTGTGACCCTGCATAATCATCCCTGTTGGCCTCTGATCCACTGTCTCCTCTCTCACCCTGCTCTTTCTGTTGTGTCAATAAAGATAAAAAATATGTGGAAAGCAACATTTTGAAATAGAATTAGGAATACAGTGTAGGTACATTCAGTCCGTCTCTTTTAACTACGTTTCCCATCAGCCAACTTCCGCGTTGACCTACGTCACGCATGGGCGGGATCACCAACATCACATCCTCCATGAAGGCATAAATAACGGAACAACGCTTCCACTCTTCCTCTTTCCGTCCGGAGCAGCTGCCTGGACACAAGGAGGAATTGCTCACTCCGCCGAGCAAACCCAGAAAGACCTCTTTCTTGCAAGATCCACAATTTAGCGCAATTTCTTTCTTACCCTTGGCCAAGGTAGACTCCAGAGTCGCGCGATTTTTAAACTCAGCTTGAGTTACAACCGGTTTTATTCGTATTAGAAGTGACGTCACGACTGCCGCCCAAGGGAAGTTTATTTCAAAGTTAAGAGAGCGGCTGGACCCTTTTTTAACAAAGCGCTGTGCACCTTGTTCTACAAAGATTTCCTTCCCACTAGCTACGAAGCGTCGGACCAAGAATTCTTTGTTTTTCTACAGAAGTCTCTACGGGCTCCTGTGAACTCAGCCTCTCCAAGAAATTCCCTGTGCTTCACGGAGATCTCCACAACGGTGAAAACTCCAAAAGTCTCGGGACATCTCTCTCATAATATCGCGTAGAAGCGAGATGACGGAAGTAAGACTTGGCATTTTTGGGCATAATTAAAGCTAATCTTAGGAATTTGCTTTTATTGAAATAGTGTGAATTTAAACTCAGGAACGGTAATCGTTTACACTGTAGACACGCAGCGTGTCGAATTGAATTGATTGCTCTGTTTTGTTTTAATCTCTCAATTGTTTAATACAGTGGTGGGCAAAAGTTTACATACCCCAACAGAATGTTTTGTTTCTTGCCTATTTCTAAGAGAAATTGAATGATAATACACAAAAACCTTTATTTCACTTGTGGTTAATGGTTGGCTGAAGCCATTTATTGTCAAGAAAATGTCAAGAAAATGTTAACTCTTTTTAAACCATTATGACAACAACAAAAAAAACTACACAAATGACCCTGATCAAAAGTTTACATACCCCAATTCTTAATACTGTGTATTTTCCCCCTTTAACATCAGTAACAGCTTGAAGTCTTTTGTGATAGTTGTCAACGAGTCTCTATCTTTTCAGATGGTAAAGCTGCCCATTCTTCTTGGCAAAAAGCCTCCAGTTCCTGTAAAGCCTGGGGCTGTCTTGCATGGACTGCATCCTTGCCCAATCTAATTTCTCACTTGGTTCTTGACTATCACAGCTGGACAGTTCAGGTAAGCTCTCAGCATTTAATGTGAATGAGACAGGTATGTGATCAGTAGTAGCCAATTCATACATTATCTCCATTTTCTCTAAGCAGTCATGCGCATCAGCTGTACAAATACAATGATCCAGCCATGATGTTGTATGCCATGCTTCACTTGTGTATGTATAGCTATCTACAGGCAAAAGTACTTTGCTGGAGAGAACTAACTTGCTGTCTTCACAAAACTGTACTAAGTGTTGGCCAAACAGAGATTTCTTATCTAAGAGATCAGCATTCATGTCACCAACAATAAATATACATATATATGCATTTTCTTTAATAAATGAACTTATAAAACCAAGCCTGTTAATATATTCATCCTCATTTCTATTACATTCATAAGGAGTATAAACATTTAAAATAACAAAAGCTTTATCATTATGTACTACTTTGATAGCAATGCCCCAGTCAACCTCAAGCCTAATCACACTGATCAGTGGATCATATTTCTTATGCCAAAGTATGGCCACTCCCCGGGGAATTCTGCCCCTCAGGATTCCCATACTTACTGTAGATCTGTTGTACACTCCCCTGCCCCATGAAAGTTATCATTAACAGAGTTCAGTTGATCTAGATCTTGCTTCGCTAGAAACGTTTCTTGTATGCACAAAATGTCCATGATCTCCAAGAGCTTGTCAATTACAATTTGCTGCGCTTTATCCCCTGCCCCATGTCCGAGGTGCAGACCACGTAAGTTGTATGACACAACTCTAATACCAGTCATAGGAGACACAGGCATATCTACATTTTTATCCCGTTCTAAGATGCCACATTCCTTGCTTGCTCACCCTCTGGACCTGCAACAGCCCTGGGTTTGCGCGCCTCAAAGAAGCGCCTCACAAAAGTCCCCTCTGGCCACAGCTACGGCTCATACATTTCACTCACCTCTCTGCATATGGCAGTTACTTTGAATGAGCCGAACCTTGCATGTACAGTGTCTATCTTTTCACAAGTGACATCATGGCCTAGTTTATCTTTCAAGTAACTAGCCAAAGTATCTGGCTCCAAGTCAAGTGAGAAGCGTGTAGCAAAAACACTCACCGACTTTGTCATTATGGCTTGTATGCTTCCCCCAGCACAAGTTCCAACAATCCCAGTTATCTTCTTCTCTCTAGAAGGGTTCAGGCGGGGTTTGGACGACATAGTAGACTTCCCAGTGGCATGTTTTAACCGACGACCCTCCCTCACGACATGGGTCCACCTAGGTGACTTGCCATTCTCACTCGTGGCTCCCTTTACTGCGCTGGTAGTCCTGTCAGGTGCCGGGGTAGCACTGTCCGAGCTCCGGTTGGAGGTCTCCCCGCTGTCGCAGGCCTGGTTCATCCCACACATCCTGGGTGTAATCGCGGTCACTCCACTCGACCCGGATTTTTCAATCAGTCACTGTGCTCAAACCAGACTTTTCGATCACACACAGACGTTGTCTAATATCCACTGTTACCGCACAGAGATCCTCGCAGGCACTTGTCTGAGTAGACATAGCCTGCTTCGTAACTATGACCTCTGCGCTAAGTTGTTCAATTCTGCTAATCAAGCAGGACACATCCAGGCTATCAAAAGTCACTGGCAGTAATTCGTCAAGATAATGAGACACAAAATGAGGGATATTTTCACCAACCTCATTAAGCAGTTTCAAACAACCTTTAACATTGTTAGCGTCTTTGTGTGCCCCTTTGTGTATCACGTTGCGCTGGGTGCTTGGGCAGAGTTCAAACAGCACTCGTTTGGAGTTCTCTATCCACTCAGAACCAAAGTGGTTCACAGCCATTAACACAATGTCATCTTGACTCAAGGTTTTCATTTTGACAATGAGAAAGTTTAAAAATTCATCTTCCACGATAACTTTCCCACTAGCAGTTGTGTAAATATCAGGTTTTGTTCGAATCCTCACACCACCAGCGGCACCTCTACCTCCCGCCGCCGCCATCTTGTCCTTGTCCGTCTATGTCTTTGGACTCCATAATTCTCAATAAGCCATCATTCTTTCATGCGAACGTTTTAATAATTTAATTAAAAAAAACCTTGGAATTAAAAAATGTATATTGCCCAAAAGTGTAAAATAGTTTCAATTATTAATTACTACATTATAAATGTAATGCTTAATGACATACAATATTTTAACATTTTAAAAGCACTATAGTTCATTGTTTTTTGGTAAAAAACAAACGCCTATATCGGGGACGCGCATTGCAAAGAAGCTCTTTGTAATGTTGGTCGTAGACTCCTGACGAGTTAGCTCAGGAAAACCAGGTACAGAGACGACGTCCGTTGCTGAAGAGAGTCTCTCAACTCGCACTTTAGCCATAAAGAGCAACGTTATTGGGAAACCTACCCCAGAATGGCAGGCAAAACAGTGAAACAGGCAATAGGTCGAGCGAGGCACAAACAGGCTATTGTCGACTCAGCAGAATCAAAGATGAGAAACAGGAACTCTGGCCTCAGGAAACCAAACAAGGAAATAAAGCTCGGCAACGTGTCAGTAACGCAACTCAATACTTTGCAAAATCCTTCAGATTAGGACACGAATCAGACTCAAGTACTACAAGCCTGGTTTGTTGTAAATATCTCATCTCATCATCTTTAGCCGCTTTATCCTTCTACAGGGTCGCAGGCAAGCTGGAGCCTATCCCAGCTGACTACGGGCGAAAGGCGGGGTACACCCTGGACAAGTCGCCAGGTCATCACAGGGCTGACACATAGACACAGACAACCATTCACACTCACATTCACACCTACGGTCAATTTAGAGTCGCCAGTTAACCTAACCTGCATGTCTTTGGACTGTGGGGGAAACCGGAGCACCCGGAGGAAACCCACGCGGACACGGGGAGAACATGCAAACTCCGCACAGAAAGGCCCTCGCCGGCCCCGGGGCTCGAACCCAGGACCTTCTTGCTGTGAGGCGACAGCGCTAACCACTGCACCACCGTGCCGCCCTGTTGTAAATATCTACCACATATTACAATATCATTAAACATTTTATATTTTAGATGTAAAAATATAAAGTTTTGGTTTGAGGAATGAGATGCGACCTTTGACCTGAATTTTCATGTGGTTACAATCAGAATCAGAATCACTTTTATTGCCAGGTATGTGGACACACACGAGGAATTTGACTCCGGCTTCACTTAGCTCTCATAGTACAAAACAGATAAAAAGCATATACACAAAACAAACAAACAAACAAAAAACAAACAAAAAAATGGTGCAATAGGTGCAAAGTGATCCAAGTAAGTCAAGTATGAAATAGATAAATATAAAGCATACAGTGTGCACAGAATGAATCTGGATTTTAGCTGTTCATCACAGAGACAGCCTGAGGGGGGAAAAAAAACTATTCTTATTCTTGTTCAATGTCAAATGCCTGCTGCCATTTACTGGTAAACTACAAAATTAGAAATTAATACAAACAACAATGAATGATTAACAAAATGTGATCAACGAAAATACTTAGAAAGTGGAACAAAAATATCTTCTGACAGGTTAAACATTATCAGTTCATTTGTTTACAAATGTGTGTGTGTGTGTGTATATATATATATATATATATATATATATATATATATATATATATATATGATTAGTCAAAATTATGTTAACACTAATGGATTATTTTTTCTCCTGAGTGGTGCGCCGTGACCGTGAAATGTGTGTCTGGGCTTTAAATGGTACAACAGGTTGAGAGCGTCCTGTAAATCATCTTGCACATGATGTATGTTTTGTGAATAAATGGTTTCTACCATTTAATTGTTAATGTAATTTTGACTAACCCTGTACATATAAAACATATTTTGTACTAAATATAAGCCTATGTAAAGCAAATAAAGAGACACAACATCTATGTTTTGTTAACTTAATACCACATACCGATTTTTTTTAAATATAAATAATCATCTGGATGTTAATAATTGTGGAACAATGTCACGTGATCTGCTACATTAAGTAATCGGGAATCAACTAATTTTTTTTTTTCAGTGGAAGTTTGAGTAATTATTCATGCACAATTTATGTACTGAAAGTCTTTTCTACTTTTGCAGTGGCCAAAAGATCGTTGAGGTGTCGATAATTGTAGCCACCGCTCTATATATTCGATTTCTTCCAACATTTGGGTGAGTTATTCCTTTGAGAAGTTTCTCTTATGATAGCCTGTTTGTGCCTCGCTCGACCTATTGCCTGTTTCAGTTTTACGATTTTGCCTGCCGTTCAGGATTGTTTACCTGTCAGTTGTATTAATAAACACACCTTCTGCACATCCATCCATCCATCTATCCATCCATCCATTCATCATCTGTAGCCAGAGCCAGCGCTGCTTTCGGCAGACTCCGAGATAGGGTCTGGCAAAGAAGAGGACTGAGCCTGCAGACCAAGTTGAAGGTGTACTGTGCGGTAGTCCTTCCCTCCCTTCTGTATGCCTGCGAAACATGGACAGTCTATAGTCGGCACGCCAGACAGCTCAATCATGGCCATAGCCAGCTATGAGGCCCCCGCGGTCCGGACCTCAGTCATTTTTAAGAGCTGAAAATACATTTGTATGCTAAATATTCAACTGGATAAAAAAATAAAGAATAACATTAAAACGTCTCCGTAAAAAGTGAATTGTTAATTATCTCATCTCCTCTAACCACTTTGTCCTGTTCTACAGGGTCGCAGGCAAGCTGGAGCCTATCCCAGCTGACTACGGGCGAAAGGCAGGGTACACCCTGGACAAGTCGCCAGGTCATCACAGGGCTGACACACAGACACAGACAGCCATTCACATTCACACTCACACCTACGGTCAATTTAGAGTCACCAGTTAATCTAACCTGCATGTCTTTGGACTGTGGGGGAAACCAGAGCACCCGGAGGAAACCCACGCGGACACGGGGAGAACATGCAAACTCCGCACAGAAAGGCCCTCGCCGGCCACGGGGCTCGAACCCAGACCTTCTTGCTGTGAGGCGACAGCGCTAACCACTACACCACCTTGCCGCCCGCATTGTTAATTATATTAAACGCTGATTCTGTCTTCTGTGTCTGTTTCGTGCGTGCGGCTCTGAGACCAAGAACACAAAAGCGAATGAGCATGCGACTCGGGAGGAACGCAGTGCAGGAGACACGGGGTTTCCATGGTAACCATCAGTGCACTTTCATGAAGCTGTTAAATTTACATTTTCGAAGCAGCGCAGTTTTGTCCCCATTGCTTGGGCCAGATCAAACCATTAAACAAGCTTAAATTATTCTTACTCTTGCCACATATATGATATTTTTTTTTCAAAACTGATGATATTCAGCTTTGCGCATCACGGACCTCAGTGATTTTAAAATGCTGCTACGGCCCTGAACTTGCCAGCATTTTAAAAGCCGGACTCTCGAGCCGGAGTCTCGGTCCTATTAAAAGCCTCTGTTCTACAGCCAGCATTCACTTGACATTTTCTCAAGATATCTAGAACACCGAAGGCATCGAAAAACAACATGGGAGAACACTTTAACATTGTGTTATTCTGGGCTGCCAACTCTCACGCAATGAGCGTGAGACACACGCATTTGACTGTCTTCACACGCCATACCTCCGATTTCTCACGCTGAAAAAAATCTAGTTTATCTATCTGATCTAGGCTACCCATTGCGTCGCGCCAACCACTTGCGATTGATCAATTATGCCTTACACACGGCTAAACAGGCACAGAGGTGTTCCCTTCTGTACACACTCCCCTATGGTAGGTGGCGCATCTAATGATGCTGCACTCGCCAGAAGTTGGATAATTGCCTACCGTCAATTTAGAGGAAGAGGAGGGAGAAGAAGGTGTCCGAGTTGAAGACGGGTGTCTCAGACAGGTTTGTACATATGCACGCCAATGTGTGGCGTTATTGGCTTAATTATGAACATATAAAGTTTCTTAATCGTTTTAGCCTATAAGTGTTGTGAGAATATTTAATGCCATATTGAGAGCTGTGTACGAGGCATGATAAATCATTATAGGCCTACTGCCGTGCCACAGCCTCTATCTTCCCCAACAAGCAGCACGGGAGAGCACCTCCTTAGCACACGTTTATTAAGCGCATTTTTAGTTTGTTTACTGTATGTTATCATACTTTATGACTTTATTTGAAGCCATACTGGAAATGTTGTAAAATAAAGCAAGTAAGCGATAATATTACAAATGCAAAAAGAGCCATTAGCCACCATACCTATTGTTTATTTACAGGGTATTTATTTTTAATTACTTATGATGTATGTAATTGCTCAGTTAAAGTAAATAAAGCATGGTCACCTGTAATATCAAAGAACTTGAACTTCTTGTGAATAATTAAAAAAAAGACAGAGAACAATATACTGAGGAGACAGGGTTTCAAAGAGGGCAAGACAGGTAGAGAATATTTGTCAGATAACAGGCCCTGATGAATGCTCTATTACTAATAAGAAACATAGATAAGAAATAAATTAATAAGAAATATATTAATATAGCTTATTTAAGTATGACCAAAATTTTTAAGCCGAACTTTGTGTGCACATCCCCACCTATGGCCAAGGTTCAGCTTTTTGTGTTTCAATACTGTTCAAATGTAATCATTTTAATGTTTCTTGTAGCACATGCACATTTTGCTTACTGTTTAAGCATTTTATTTGTTCTTTTGCTGTCGATATTTTTCCCCATGCCAATCTTCTGCTGAACCCAGTGGTGGGGAAAGCCCTTAAATGCATAATGAATAGTCAGTGAGGGACAATCTTATTTTTGCAACAGTTATTAAAAAACTTAACATTTAGTTTCAATTCAGAAGGTGTTTAGGCTTAGCTGATGAAATATTTTCAAACATGAACTTGTCTTTAAATCTGAAATACAGGTCTATAGGGCTACAGGAACATTGGCAGTCATCTGTAGTTTTCTAGTGTGGGGGCTTTTAAGCCAAAACTTGGTGCTTTTGTTAGCCACAAGCTGAAGGCCTGGCAAGTCAGGGTGTGTAAGAATGTAGGTATGGCACAGCAGGCCACTCCAAAAATCCACCAGAATGCAGGAACATCTACTAAATCCAAAATCTCAACCCCCCCCCCCCCCCCCCCCCCACCATTGTCCATCTCCAGCTGGACGACCCACAGACAAAACACCAGAATGCAGGGGGACAAGTGAACATCAAACTGAATACAAAATTCCCACTTACTGCATGGTGTGCGGAAAAATTTTGCCGTCGCCGCCGCCCCCCAAAAAAAAAATCTCACTCCAAGGAATTTTGAAAAGTTGGCAGCCCTGTTTATTACATGTACATCAATTTATTTTTGAAGATTTCAGTTATTTGTTAAACACAACTACATTTTTGTGTAAAGGTATAATTTAATTTCTAAGCTCTACCGAATAAATTTGTTTATTGAGAGTAATCCTTGAGTAGAAACGTAGATGAAACAAAGAGAATGATGTTAAAGTACTTTTTGGATGAAATATATTGTATAAAAGTTTCAACATGTTTCTCTCAATGATCCAAGTGTAGTGAGAGAGAAACTTTTCCTATATTTTAGAAATAATATAAGCCCTTTTTGCATATTATATAGAAACTGGAATTCATGATAGTAGGTATAAGTAAAATTAATCTATTAATTCATGTTAATTTATATAAGCTTTAACAGATTTTATAAGAATTAAAAGATCATATAAGATTTAAAAATTTGTACTCTGTCTACCACGTTTTAAAATTCATGCAATGTACATTAATTGTGTGAGTTGAAAAATTTCCAGTTAGAGTGTCGCTTCTAAGGGCAGTGCTCATTAGTGTAATTTAAGTCAGGGGCAGTATCCGTCTAGCTGTTCGTGACCTTTTACTTATCGTTTACTAATGATAAAAATTAAATTCGTCATAACTTTATTTATTAACAAATTTTCGTGTTTGAGGGCTTGTTAGAAAGGTCTTGAGTACAATGCTATTATATTCATAATGTATATCTACATTTAAAAACGTTCAAGATGCAGTAAAAGGCCAAGTGAGCCTGTGTGGAAGTGCAGCCTACAAAGCAGCCTCATTTCCGTGTTTCAACATCACGAGCATTTTGAAGATAAATTCTCAATAAATCTACACAAATCAGGAGATAAAAAAGTGACGCCAGAAAAACACAACATTCTCCATCCCCTATACAAAACAACACCAGAAGAAGACAACATTCTCCATTCCAAATGCAAAGTGACACCAGAACACAACATTCTCAATCCCCTATACAAAGAAGACAATACTTTCCATCACATCTGAATCAGGAGAACAGGACACAGCACTCAGCATACCTAGGAGAAACAAGCCAAGAACTGGTGCCAACAGTGAAGGTTAGTTCATCAGTATTTCTTCCAGTCAGTGGTAGTGAAAAAAATGTTCATCAAAGATCAAATTTGATTTTGAAGTGCAAATAAGGCATAAATGTGTGTGTGTGTGTGTGTGTGTATAGTGACCAATAGATTTTAAAATAAACATAGTGTTTTTGTAATCTCAGATGCAGTGAGTAGGAGTACACATGCACATTATAATACATGAATATTCTTGTGCAGTAATGCTTCAGTAGACCCCAAACACCACTGAGAGGAAAAAGCACAATATGGTCAATTATGCTTTATTTTTTCCCAGGGGCATGTAAAGCAGCATACAAAAATATTAAAACGAGAGATGTTCATGAGGAACTGATTGAGTTTCTACACTATGCACCCCAAAGACCTGGAGGGTTCAAATATGAGAGTCAGGAAATTGTAATTACTGCCCTTGTTCACTTCTGATAATGAAAGACATTCCTTTATCTAAGTAACTGTGTTACATGCTTTATTTTGTACAGTGCTATTGGCACACAACAGAAAACTGACTAATGTTCGTAACTTTCATTTCAGACGAAGAAGCAGGTGCAGCGAATAGATTGTCACCTGGTCGTGATTCTTGAACATCTTTGTAATGGATGAGCTACAGTAAACAAAACATTTATACTTTCTGCAGTCAGCCTATATATTTCATTGAAATTTAGATAAATTGAATCATCAAAGAAATTAATAGTTTTACAGATATTTCAATGTAAATTTACTATAAATAATGTGCCTTTTTACAGTCAAACCTTATTTGCTCCACAATGGAAATTTATATAGACCCATGTTTTTAATGAAAAAAAAATTACTTAGCATGATATATAGTTTTGATTTGAGCATTACTTACAAGTAAAATGATATTTTTCCCTGTGTTAATTACTATAGTTAATTTCTGTTGTAAAACTTGAGTGAATTTTGATGGTTCAGTTTGCCTAAAATTTTCAGTCACAACATTTGAAATTAGTAATATATTGTTTAGCGAATGAATTAAAAAAACATTTACATAATATACATATTGAACATTATTTTAGACACTTTCTAAACTTTCAAAACATGGTTTGTATACAGATATGACTTGAGTCTTTTCTTTGAGCTGGATTGTATTTTTTAAAGTTGAGTATTAGCAGTAACATAATTGTATTCAGTTGGAACCTGCTGTAAATAAAAGTCATTCATTACATGTTCATGTCTTGTTTTCATTTATTTTTAAACCAAAAGTAATAAATTATGAAGATTCTCACTAGGTACCCAAAACATTTTTTTTTCATAATGTTAAGACCTAACATTCCCATAACATAAGAAAAACTCTAAAAAAAATTTTTTACTACAACATTCCCTGAGATCGTTCCCAGAACTTTAAAGTAAACATTCTCCGAATGTTTATGGAATGTTCAATTGTTAGCTGGGCAGGCAATTAGAGGCAATATCAAAAGGCAAGGTACAAAACCAGAAAAGCAGCACAATAAGCAAAAGGTTTGGCAAACTCAGCCACACGCATTTACTTCCTATTGACTTGGTGTACTGAGCATGCTCAAATAGTGTGCTGTGGTGACTGAGTCCAGGTGTGTGCAATCAGGGAGTTGTGAGCAGTGAAGCGGAGGATGGTGTTGTCATCCATGGCAGGCTGCTGTGAATGCTGGGAAGTGGAGTCTTGATTGCAAGCAGGTACAGATGTGACAGTTTAGCAAATGCTGTTTGACTCCAATTCTACCATAGAAATAGCGTGGTCCTGCTCTGCTTATTTGTAGTCACATCGAGATTCACGTCAATTTTGATGCCATCTGTACACAGAACATGGCACACTAACAGATGTTAGAATGTTAATTTTACCAATTTCTATTAGAGAGAATAGTTAACTGAGCATTTAAAGAATAAGTGAGAGCCATGTGAGCGACTTACCTTCGAAGCCTTTTTGTCTTCCAATATCTACAACCTATACATAAAAGAGCAACAGCACAAAGAATGCTCGCAACAATAACACCAACCAGAATGTCACTGTGTGGATCTGGAAAAATGTGAGAAAAAAAAAAACGGTTATAGAAAAAAACAGGTAACTATAGCTCCCTATCCAATGTCAGGAATACAGGCGACAGATGGATGCAAAAGCAGCAGAGAGTTTAATAAAGCAAAGCTGGCAGACAAATCCAAAATGATATGCAAAGGTAGAGTCCAAAAACAGGCAATGGTCAGGCAAAACACAAACAGATTATCAGAAACAAAAACTAAGAGTGCTGTAAAAATAAATAAATAAATATATCCCCAGGCACTGTAGCGCATGTGCTCACTGCTCACTTGCGTGTGTGTGCGCGTGTTCGTTCAGTGCTTTAGATGGATGAAAGCAGAGCCTAATTTCTCTAAGGGGATTAATCAACTATTAAAAAAAAAATCGCCAGCTGCCGGCAGTTATTGACAGGGCTGCTATGTCTGGGATTTAGATATCTTATGCATGTAAGCTTGGCCAAGTGATTTGTACATTCCTATTAAAGGTGCTTCTGGAAAAACTGGTGTCCTTACTTCCATTCCATCTTCATCTGATGAGTGTTCATATTTTAAGTCAAAAGAAATATTCCTGAAAATTATCATTTACCATGTCTGCCGATGACATCCAGAACACTATTGTAGTCACCATTTCGAGCTACGGTAGGAAGTGGAGTTTTACATGCAGGACACAGACAAGTGGAGTGAAGCACACAGTGAAATGTCCCAGTGCTGTTATGTAAAATATCAGCACTCTTGGAACGCTGCTAATCAAATGAGTGGACTGGAACTAACTGTTGTACAAACATCTGTATCTAATAAATCACAGGGCTGCACAAATGAAAAGGAAATGTCATTTAAACATGAACCTAGGTGAATAATATGCACTCACATACTCACATTTAGTGTTAAAACAGGATCATGCATATCTCTCTTTCATGACTATCTAATTATCATCAGGGAGAGCAAATTTTTTTCTTTAAATTGACTTTCACATTGCCAAAGCTATAAAACAAATGCCGCTTTTCCACTACAAACGCGGCTGAGTCGGGCTGAGCCGTGCCGTGCTGAGTCGAGCTGAGCAGGGCTGTTGGAGTTGCATTTCGACTACAACTGCGCTGAACCGTGCTGGCTGGAAGTGGGTGGACACATTGGGTGGAGTTAGCGAAAGTGGGTGGACGTCACATGATGTCGTTAAGCAGCGCAAACAGTGACATCAGTGATCTTTTAAGCGGTAGTCTCACGACCCGAATAGTAAACAATAAACATGGAGGACATGGAGTCGTTAGTGTTGCTGGTCTTGGTGCTGTGGCTTGTTGTCACCGACAACGCGGACAGATACTGGCAAGAGTGTATAGATGAAGCGAGGCGCATAAGGCTTCAGAAATTCTCGTAATTCGTAATTATTCTCCTTCCGGGTTTACGGTGTTTACAGATCCCAGCACGCTCGCGGGGCGTGTGTGGGCATGTGAGGACACTCCTCCTCACCAATCAGTGCACAGGGGAGTGTCTGCTCACGCCCCCAGCCTCACTCGGCTCGCTTTGGCTCGCTTCAGCCCAACTCCAAAACGGTGCGAGTTTTAGGGGCTAAGCAGGGCTGAAGCGAGCTGAGTCGTGCTGGTTTTTGGTAGTCGAAACGCGAGCCGTGTCGGGCTGAAGTGAGCTGAAGCGAGCTGAAGTGAGCTGAAAAAGGGTAGTGGAAAAGGGCCAAAAGATACTCACCTTGAATAGGTGCTACAGTACAGTTATCTGGAAGATAGAATAATGATTTTATAACTATGACTCATGAAGTAGATAGATAGATAGATAGATAGATAGATAGATAGATAGATAGATAGATATCCTGCAGCTCATTAAAAAAACAATCATTTTCCATCAGTCATAACCATAAAAAGACTAAAACAGAACAATTAAATGTGATACACTTCATTAACATCCATCGAGGTTGCACCTGATTTAGGGGCTAAATATTTAAAACAGGAATCTTCACGATCTTTAGGCACCTTCACAGACGTCCCAAGTCGCCCGGAAGTTCCGGGAGTCTCCCGCATATTGATAGCGGCTCCCTGATGCCCGTAAATTGGAGAATATCTCCCGGAATCTAGAGCAAGCGAGCAAGAGCGCACACGCGCAACATTAATGTCTGCATCTTTTTTTTTTTAAATTTATTTATTTTTATTGTCAGATATCATTGCATACATTTTGTATAAAAAACATATTTAACAGTCTGCCAGGGGTTATGGCATGGAAATAATAGTAAAAAAAAACAAATAAACAGAAACAGGAAAATAAATAAATTTACATGAATGCATTGTACAGCACAAAAAGGGAATAAGACTTCACAGCTTTCTTATTAAGAGAACAAGAGATGGACACTATATAATGATTTACATAAATGGAGAATTCAATAAAGATTGGCTTTACATTTTGAAATTTTGACTTGTGTATATAATGTTTGGCTAAAATGATAATGAGGTTAATTAAGTAAAACTCAGAAGTGGCATTCCTGTCTTGAGTAACAAAACCAAAGAGTACATTTTCCCATTTCAAAGCAAAATCAGGGTAGACAGAATCTATATCTTGATAGTTTAGACCAAAATGTCTTTGTATGAGAGCATGACCAAAATAAGTGTTCAAGTGTTTCTCTGTGATCCCTACAAAAGGTGCAGTTTACATCAATATCTTTTTTAAGTTTCTGTAAATAGTGGTTGGTTGGGTAAAACCTATGTATCAACTTAAAAGAAATCTCTCTGACCTTATTAGTCAAGCAGAATTTATGTGGTAGCAGCCACACTTTATCCCAGCAAATGTCCCCTACATAACTAGACCAGAATGATAAAGAAGGTGGCGCAGTGGTGATTTATTGTTGGAAAAGTTGACGGATTGTTTTGTTTGAATTCTTATGATTTGAAAAGCAACTTCTTCCAACATTAGTCTCAGCAACATCACGCACGACAGGGTCATATAACTAACCCTTAAATTAATGTCTGCATCGCGCATCTTAGAATGTGCGCATATGACGGAGTGCGCGAGGGAGCGCGAGAGGCGCGTGTGCCTGTTCATGTAGCGCATGCTAGACAAGGAGCATCCTGATTGGTTTACTCAGCAAAATAAGCCAATCAGCTTTCAGTGTGGGCGGGCTTTTATCTCTTTTCTCGAGGACCGAAGTTTTCAGTTCAGTCAGAGCAGCCTACAGGATCAGCATGGCAGAGAGAGAGAGAGAGAGAGAGAGAGACCCAATAAACGAAAATACAAAACCCAATTCACCTCAGATTACACAAAAGAATCTCCCTGTCTAATAAGGGTAAAAAAATAATGACAGTTTCGCGCGATGTACTGTTTGCAGCAGTGGTTTCAGCATTGCCCATGGTGGCTTAAATGACTGTAAAAGACATGTTGAGGTGAGGAGCGTCATTTCATGTGCATTATATTTAGGTCTACAACAGGCTGCCATGAAAAGACCAAACTTATTGAAGATTTCTGTAAAGTAACAATGTATGAATAAGCAGTTTACATTAATATAATATAATATAATATAATATAATATAATATAATATAATATAATATAATATAATATAATATAATATAATATAGGTGGCACGGTGGTGTAGTGGTTAGCGCTGTCGCCTCACAGCAAGAAGGTCCGGGTTCGAGCCCCGTGGCTGGTGAGGGCCTTTCTGTGTGGAGTTTGCATGTTCTCCCCGTGTCCGCGTGGGTTTCCTCCGGGTGCTCCGGTTTCCCCCACAGTCCAAAGACATGCAGGTTAGGTTAACTGGTGACTCTAAATTGACCGTAGGTGTGAATGGTTGTCTGTGTCTATGTGTCAGCCCTGTGATGACCTGGCGACTTGTCCAGGGTGTACCCCGCCTTTCGCCCGTAGTCAGCTGGGATAGACTCCAGCTTGCCTGCGACCCTGTAGAACAGGATAAAGTGGCTAGAGATAATGATATGAGAATGAGATAATATAATATATGCTTTCATATCTTTTAGGGAGCACAGCATATCAGGGAGGCTAAGCGCAGGGAAGGCTTCTCCAATATATCTCAGTTCTTTTCATCAGAAACGCAGAGTCTCATTGAGAAGGTTACTACAGCTGAGGTGTCTTTCGCATCTTTTGTTGTTGAACATAATGTGCCATTCCATGTGTGTAGGCACACTGGCAAGTTATTTAGGAAAATGTTTCCAGACTCGGAAATAGCAAGAAATTATTGAGACAGCAGCGATGATGAACCTGGCACTGGAACCTGAATGTTCAGAGGATGTGTACAAATTAATCTGGACAGAAAAAAGGCCATACAGTATTTTGGTTGATGAAAGCAATGACATCATATGTGAGAAAGAATGTGCTATTTTAGTCAGGTACTACAGTGAAGCACAGGATAAGGTGACAGTTGGATTTGTGGATATGCCAGTGTGCAATGATGCCAAAGCTGAAAATATATTCAACTGCATTGCATCATCCATGCATGAAAAAGGTCTTGAATGGTCTAACTGCATAGGATTCAGCAGTGACAACTGCAATGTTATGATTGGCAAAAACAACTCTGTCTTATCAAGAGTGCTCCACATATATACAGTACAGCGTTGGCTGTCCTAGTCACTTGGTTAACATATGTGCCAAAACTGCTGCTAAAGAGCTCTCAATGTCACCTGAAGAATTGCTAATTGACATTTACTACTACATTGAGAAAAGTTCAAAAAGAAGAAAGGAACTTAAACAGTTTCAGGACCTCTGTAATGTAGCCCAGCAGAGAGTACAAAAGCACTGCCCTACACGATGGCTTTCTTTGGGAAAATGTTTGGACCATCTACTTAACCAATGGCCTGCCTTTACTTATTTTGAATCACATAGTGAGAATCAGAAGTCCTGTGATATTCAGAAGAGGCTGACAGACCCAATTATGAAAATTTACACTTGCTTTCTCCACAATGTCACACAGTGTTTTGACAAATTTAATTTGATTTTTCAAAACAAGGCACCCATTCTTTTCAAATTAAACGACAGTGTTGAAGAGCTCCTGCATGACATAGCAAGCAAATTTATTGTGCCAAAGGTCTTGAGAGAACAGAAAGTGCAGGAGATAGATGTGAGTAACCCTGAAATCTACTGTGAAGATGAAGAGCTTTTTGTTGGGTTCTTGACAAGGAGGCACTTGCGAAGTGAGGAAGCCCTCCCCCCTTACAAGACAAGGCAATTCTTCAAAGGTGCCAGAGCATTTTATGTCAGGAGCTTCCAAAAAGTAAAGGAAAAGTTCCCAATGAGAGACCAAATCTTGACAAATCTGTCAGTGGTTAATCCAGAGAGCCAAGATGATATGCAACCAGAGCAGATTTTGACTTTGGCTGAGAGATTCCCTAATATGATGAAGGCAGATGCCAGAGAACAACTCCACTTGGAAGTCCTGGATTATACCTCTACCAATTTGGAAGCACTGGTCCCAAATTACAAGAATTTGTCAATCGATGAGTTCTGGGGGAAGCTGTCCAAAGTAAAATCAGTAAGCTCAGGGCAAGTCAGATTCAAGGAGCTCTGCCAGTTAATGAAGGTGTTGTTGGTTGTGCCTAATTCCAATTGTGATTTGGAGAGAGCATTCAGTTTGGTGCATCACATCAAAACTGAATTCAGGTGTCAGATGTCTCACCAAACTCTTGTGAACCTGATGTCCTGTAAAATCAACAAATTGATTGACATAGAGTGCTATGAGCTTGAACTTTCAGGGAAATTGCTCAAGTCTGCAAAGCAAGCAGCATCAAAATACAATGAAACCCTGCAAAAGTCACATGAAAAAGAATAGGCCTACATTTAGGCTAAAAAACAGTGTTCTATTCATGTGAAGATATGAAAGGAAATTGGATCCTAACATGGAAAAGACATGGAAGTAGGCCTACATTCCGGCTATGTCCAACCTATGTAAATAGTTACTGAAAAAGTTGTGTTCTATTCATGTAAAAGCAAAAATGAAAGGAAATATCATAAGAGTTGTTTTATATGGCTTGCTCTGTAGCATGCTAGTAGTTAATTAAAATTTGTTGACATTACATCGCCCCCCTGTTATGTGCATCTTTATTTATTTATTTATTTATTTATTGGGGAGGGATTACTTTTTCCCATCAGTGGGGTGGTCACGACACCTCCCTGAAATGAGTTTCTGCAGGTTGGGATGTCTGCCTTCACCTGCTACAGCACGGCTTGCAAGTGTAAAGAGCAGTAAAGTTAGATGGCCAAAAAGAAACACACTTGTGTGCTAGCTTTTTTCTTTCTGATATATTTTTAAAGCATTTGGTTTTTTTGTTTTGTTTTGTTTTGTTTTTTACTAGCTTGGGTTTTAATCTAGTCCAATTTCTTTATTTATTCTGTTTCCCTGTAAATGTTGTTCCAAATCTTGTGTTATGTTGTGAAGCACTTTGGGGCCAACTTTGTTGCATTTAAATGTGCTATATAAATAAAATGACTTGACTTGGGTGATACTGTGTAGTAAATAACTCCTTTGTCTTAAAGATATCCAAATGTTTTTAACATTATACTTACATAGGAAGCTGATGGATTTCTGTGGAAATAAAAACAGAGACAGATAAACACATCCAGTTATTAAATAACATCAGTGAGGGAAATACACACCTTGTTAACTTGTCATTGTTGTTTTCTATCATGTCTGGATGTTATTACAAAGGACTTCATCTAAAAGACATAAGCTCTTCTACTTTTACTTTAGTGACTTATAAGTAAGGACTAAACACAAGTTGTGTTGTGAGTGGAAACACTGTTAGTGGTCTGATGTGTCTCAACCTCAGTGTTGACTTTTTTCTGTGTGCTGTGTGGATGTCAGAACCTACACTGTCTAAAATATGATGATTATAAAACTTTATTACTCACCCCAGGATCAGCACTCCAGTATGTTACATTTTCGTAGCATTTCTTAAAGGTGACATACCGAAGCCCTCGGCTCTCAATGGTGGTGGTGTTGAAGCTCATTTCATTTGCCTGGACAACATTCTAAAAATATGCAGATATGCATACAGTATTAAAAATGTATTAAAAATATAAAATCCAAAATGTATTCGTTACCTCACTGCCTTGTAGTTGTTTGTGTAGTTTAGTTGTGTATGCATTTAATAATTTCAGTAATTTCCTAAATGTGTGGTACAGGGATTATATACTAATGTAAATTCAGATGTATTGAAACATAAACTGGAGCAGCTGAAGTGCAGCAGCATTTAATTTCTTTCCTGATAAAAGAAAGTCAAAACATATTTACAACTTATTTTATTTCTTATTACTAAGCCCTTGCAGTGGAATTACTTATAGAAATAGCATGACATAATTCATGTAACGTAACATAAGTTGGTGTGGTCAGCATCAAACAGGAAGGCTGCCCCCAAAGGTATTGAAATAGGAAAAATGACAGATGTTTTATTCAGTTTTATTCATCATGTTATAAAATGCTTATGAGAAATATATTACACATGATGTATGATAATTGGATATTACACAGTGCCATGAAAATATGAAGTTTATCTTTGAATGGTGAACATATTCACGAGTGAGTGGAGCGAACGAGTGAAATATTTTTCAACAGATGTCCGTGTACCACCACAGGGAACCCAATCATTAGTGCAAGGCAATGTATCTCAAATACTTGACCACCAGACAGTGACATTTGTATCTTTATTTCCATAAGATAGATGGGTTTTATCCAGTGCTTATTTTAAATTTGCTTTTTAAAAAATAGCGTGGGATTATTTACTAACACATTTTACGGAATACATTCATGACCGTTTCATATAAATCTTATTAAAACAGTTTTAGCATAAATAAGCAGGTGATTTTAGGAAATCGCACATGCTGATTGGTCAAGAGATTCAGACTATTTTTCAATAATCACCACAAGCGACTCAGCAGCTTGGCTGGCAATCACTTTGTTACTGTAAATGAGGAAGAATTACCGATTATGAAAGAAAACTGCAGACTTCTGCTACAACTCGGAGCTGTGTCACATTCAGAAGTTTGCCATGACACAGCCATCGTTGGGTGTATCAGTGACAACAGAGAGGAGGAGTATAGGAGCCTGGTGAGGGACTTTGCTGTGTGGTGCAACAGGAACCATCTGCAGCTCAACACCTCGAAGACCAAGGAGCTGGTCATTGACTTTGGGAGGTCCAGACCAAGGTCACGACCAGTTCTGATCGAGGGAGTCGAGGTGGAGGCTGTGGATTCCTACAAGTACCTCGGGCTGTGGCTGGACAGCAAGCTGGACTGGACTTGCAACACCAATCACTTATACAGGAAGGGACAGAGCAGGCTATACTTCCTTAGGAGGCTGCGGTCCTTTAACATCTGCAGGAAACTCCTGTGGATGTTCTATCAGTCTGTGGTCGCCAGTGTCCTGTTTTACACCGTGGTGTGCTGGGGGGAAGCACATCCAAGAAGGACACATCCAGGCTGGACAAACTGATCAGGCGGGCCACTCTGTGGTCGGCATGAAGCTGGACTCTCTGGTGACAGTGGCAGAGAAGAGGTCTATGGACAAACTATTGAACATCATGGACGATGCCATTCACCCTCTGCACACCGTCATCAGCAACCAGAGGAGCCTGTTCAGTGACAGAATGCTCCTTCCCAAGTGCAGGACGAACAGACACAAAAACTCCTTTGTCCATCACGCCATCAGACTGTACAACTCCTCTCTGGGGGGGAGAAGGGGTAACAGGAGGACAGAGGACGGGAAGGAGCAGTAGCCTAGCCTAACAATAAGCAATACCAGACAACATGCAATATAAAGTGCAATATCTCTCCTACCGCCGCCCCCCCTTCTCCGCACCTTGTTTTTTTCTTTTTCTTCCCCCCTTCCCCATATCTTATTCTTTTTATATATTTGTATATGTAAATACTTAATTTATTTTAATTTATCTAGAAGTTTTCTCTATTTCTTTTCTCTGTTTATCTGTAATGATGCTGCTGGAATCTTAATTTCCCTGAGGGAACCCGCCCAAAGGGATCAATAAAGTTTTATCTAATCTAATCTAATCTAATCTAATCTAATCTAATCTAAAATGCTGTTCCTAAAAGCACTAAAGATGCTACGAAGTTTGGTGTAAAATGATTCAAAAGTAAGGTGGAACTGTAATTTCCATCCATCCAAACTTCCATTATCTGTAACCACTTAACCTGTGCAGGGTCGTGGGCAAGCTGGAGCCTATTCCAGCTGACTATGGGCAAAAGATGGGGTACACCCTGGACAAGTCGCCAGATCATCACAAGGCTGACACACAGAGACAAACAGCCATTCACACTCACATTCACACCTACAGTCAATTTAGAGCCACCAATTAGCCTAACCTGCATGTCTGTGGACTGTGGTGGAAACTGGAGCACCCAGAGGAAACCCACGCAGGCATGGAGAGAACATGCAAACTCCACACAGAAAGGCCCTCGTCAGCCACTGAGCTCGAACCCAGGACCTTCTTGCTGTGAGGCAACAGTGCTAACCTTTTTGATAATGCATCAGAGATAAAAGTAATTAAAAGAGACTACCATAATTTTGTTCTTGTGGCTACAATGGAAGTCTATCTTTAAAATGACTTGTGCAAAGCTGCACATCATGACTGACCTGAACCTAACCAGAGATGCAAGAAGAAAGATATATATGTTATTTACCAGCTGGGAGGTCTGTATCATGAAATACCATGACCGAGGTCCTGAAAGTACTGAGCGAGGCCCTCTGGGCCGAGGTCAGTATTCAAGGCCGAGGTGATGGTATTTCACCATACAGACCGACCTTAAGCTGGTAAATAATTTTTTTTCTTTACCAAATTCTAACAGAAAACGAGAGCGCCCGAAAGGGGAAAACCGAGCCGCCATTTTGAATCATCATTCACGGCTGTAATGCAAATTGCTTTCTCCTCGGTATACAAGTGCACTTCCATGGCAGGAAAAAAAACTACATTTTGCTGCCTATGTAGTCCCCTATTTATACAAATAGGAGTCATTCAGGATTCAGCCATGTTTTTGCTCGGCGTTTGCAAGTTAGAGAGGTTTTTAGCTTTCTCCTGAAATGTTTTCTTTAATTTTGTCTTCCTCAGGGTAGTAAAACTCGCTTTCACTGTGAACACTGTCGTTATCGCTATCCATGCTGTAAAATTAATGCTATTCTCCTGAGAAATGCTGGCAAACATTTATAAGATTTTTGATAATATTATAAATAAATCTTATAAAAAAAGATAAATGTTGACAAAAAAATGCTACTATGTTTGTTGTTTTTGTGAACAAGTGAGTTGTCAGAGGTCCATAACCAGGGTCCATAACTGGGGTCCGTACTGTAGAATACGGACCCGCTCACCAGCCAATCAGAGCGCAGAATTTGGACCGCAAAAAAAATTAAAAACAAATATTTAGCCACTACCCCTTCCTAAGACTCAACTATTCACAAAATAATCTGATTTAGCTAAACTAACAACAATTAAACAGAACAGCAACCAAAAAATGGAGTTATAATGGACAACAGTTGATGTATATACTCACATTAATCAGCCAGGTGTCGTGCTGAGACACAGGTACAGTTTCATCAAGATTAAATGTGATTGTACCATTCGGATGCTGATGGCCAGAACTGCCACTTCTTCCTCCACATGGAAGAAACAGCAACAATATGCTGATGACTGTATGAAAAATAAACAGTTATAACTGTATTATGACCAAAGACAAAACAACCTATGTTTGTCAGTTTTACTGAAATCACTGACAAACAAACAAACAAACAAACAAACAAACAAACAAACAACATGCATCAAGTTTTGCAGATATTTTAAAAAATCTGGCTAAAATACTTTTATATGTTGAATAAAACATCAAACAAAAATATTACCTATGACATGCTGATACATTTTTTTTTTTGCGGTTTCATTTTTTTCTCCACATCTGCTCCGGTCTTTTCTGTTTTCTTTTCTACTCCCCCCAACCCCCCTTTCTGTGTGGAGTTTGCATGTTCTCCCCGTGTCTGCGTGGGTTTCCTCCGGGTGCTCCAGTTTCCCCCACAGTTCAAAGACATGCGGTTAGGTTAATATGGGATGGCCTTGGGCTGAGGTGCCCTTGAGAGAGGCACCTAACTCCCAACTGCTCCCCGGGCGCTGTTAGCATGGCTACCCACTGCTCTGGGTATGTGTGTGTGCTCATTGCTCAGGTGTGTGTGCATGTGTGTGTTCACTGCTTCAGATGGGTTAAATGCAGAGAGGAATTTCACAAGTGTGTGATGAATAAAGTTGTGCTTTCTTTCTTTCTTGGAAGACGGGTGTATATGGAAGGTGCAAGAAAACATTCGTGTCTACAACCCCAATTCCAAAAAAGTTGGAACATGGTGTATAATCTAAATAAAAACAGAATGAGAAGATTTGCAAATCATGGAAACCCTACATTTCATTGAAAATAGTACAAAGACAACATATCACATGTTGGAACTGAGAAATGTTATTGTTTTTCGAAAAATTTCTGCTCATTTTGAATTTGATGTCAGTAACATGATTCAGAAAAGTTGGGACAGGGGCAACAAAAGACTGAAAAAGTTGTGTCATGCTAAAAAACTAATTCGGTTAATTGTCAACAGGTCAGTAAGATGATTGTGTATAAAAAGAGCATCCCAGAGAGGCAGAGTCCCTCAGAAGTAAAGATGGGGCAGGGTTCACCACTCTGTGAAAGACTGTGTGGGCAAACAGTGCAACAATTTAAGAATAACATTCCTCAATGTAAAACTGCAAAGAATTTGGGGATCATATCATCTACGGTCCATTATATCATTAAAAGATTCAGAGAATCTGGAGAAATCTCTGTATGCAAGAGACAAGGCTGAAAACTGACATTGGATGCCTGTGATCTTCAGGCCCTCAGGAGACACTGCATTAAAAGCAGACACGTGTCTGTAGTGGAAATCAGTGTATGGGCTCAGGAACATTTCAGAAAACCATCATCTGTGAAAACACTTCATTACTGCATCCACAAATGCAAGTTAAACCCAGATATAAACAATTTCCAGAAACCCTGCCCCCTTCTCTGGGCCCGAGCTCTTTTACGATGGACTGAGGTGAAGTGGAAAACTGTCTAATGAATCAAAAGTAGAAATTCTCTTGAGAAATCATGGACCCCATGTCCTCCAGGCTAAAGAGGAGAGGGACCATCCGGCGTGTTATCAGTGCACAGCTCAAAAGCCAACATCTGTTATGGTATGAGGGGGCATTAGTGCACATGACATGGGGAGCTTGTACATCTGGGAAGACATCATTAATGCTGAATGATATAAACATGTTTCAGAGCAATATGCTGCCATCCAGACTAAATCTTTTTCAGGGAAGGCCTTCCTTCTTTCAGCAAGACAACGCCAAACCGCTTTCTGCACATATTAAAACTACATGGCTCTGTAGTAAAAGAGTCCGGGTGCTAAACTGGCCTGCTGCGGTCGAAACCTGTCTCCCTTTTAAAACATTTGGCGCATTATGAAGCGTAAAATACGACAAAGGAGATCCCGAACTGTTGAGCATCTGAAATTGTATATCAGGCAAGAATGGGACAACATTTCTCTTTCAAAACTACAGCAGCTGATCTCCTCAGTTCCCAAACATTTACAGAGTGTTATTAACAGTAGAGATGATGCAACACAGCGGTATACACGCTCCTGTCCCAACTTTTCTGAAAGATGTTGCTGACATCAAATTCAAAATGAGCATATATTTCTCAAAAAACAATAAAATTTCTCAGTTTCAATATATGTTGTCTTTGTACTATTTTAAATTAAATATAGCATTTCCATGATTTGTAAATTATTGCATTCCATCTTTATTTACAGTTTACACAGCGTCCCAACTTTTTTGGAATTGGGGTTGTATTATAAAGACACCGGTGTCTATCAGTAGACACAAGACATGTCTTCCAGGCATTCCTAAATACCCTAGACATGTCTTCTAAGTGTTACATTTAGGGGTATTTAAATAAGACATGTCTAAGCCCTTTTTTATTTACATTGCAGGTGCATTGGTTACAGTGAGAATCTGTATTGTTGTGCCTCATCAGGTGGCAGTCCTGCACCACTCTGTGGAGAGACGGACCCTCTGACACCAAGTTCAACTCATTGTTACGTCGTGCGCAGTTTCATTACTCATTCAAAATGCACTGCACCGCCCACTTTCCCTCTCGTAAACACACACACACACACACACTAATCAGCTCTCAAACTCCCTTGACTCAGCCAGCACCTCGGTAGGGGGTGGGGCAGGGCGGGGTAGGGACTTTCTAACCACAGGTTCACCATACACTTAATATTCATTTCCGCATGCACATTACAGCTAGCAGCCTGGACAGAAACTACACACTTAAAACTGAGAGTAGCATCTCAAATAAAACATAAAAAACAAACAAACAGTCGTGATAGCTGGAGAAAAGAAACATCAGTCTAAAAATGCGCAAGGAAAAGATATCCTAAAGCCTTTACATTCTCCGGGTGTCATGCAGAGGGAACTCAATAAAGTTCACCCCTTTTTCATTTTCATTTTGTTATTTTTATTATTAGTATCATTAGTATTATACGGATATTCACATGAAATAATAATTGGTATCATACATGATCATAGGGAAATAGAGAGTGGGGGTAGGAGTTAATAAGTTTTTACTTCTTCCTACTCCTTTTCGAACATGTTTAAGTTCATTTTAGTTATTATTATTATTATTATTATTATTATTATTATTATTATTATTATTATTTAATTAGTAGTAAAATTAGTCGTTTTTTAAATATATATTCTTTTTATTTTATTTCTTTTTTCTATGATTATGGTTATTTAGTTTGTTTGGTTTTGTTTTGATTTTACTGTTCACTGTTCACACATGTTCGAAATAAAGATTTCAATTTTCTGAGGGTATCTCAGCATGGCAATTCTCTCTCTCTCTCCAGCTCTCCATAAGTTCATCAATGATAAATACTCCACCATTTAAAACCAATTCCGCCCCAAAACCCCCACAAGAAAGGACAAACCCATCGCAGATAGTTTGATTTATGTATCATTTATAAAACACGGTTTGAGGGTTAGAACAGGAAAGTAACGTTTTTACAGACACTTACAGAACATCCACCAGGCGCACTGAGAGAACTCTGGCATCCTGTACTGTCTCTCACTCCGGGATTCGAACGGAAAACCAACTCCAACAGGCGATAAGGATACCGTCCGAATGAATGAGCAAACGTCAACACGCTCAGACGAAACACCAGTATTTTTTCAGTGGCCAATCACCAATCACTTACCACTCTTTTTGTCCCACCCACATGAATCCGCCTGCACTTAGCGTTTTCTCTCTCTCTCCCTCCCCGTCCCCCATGGTTTAAGTTAAACACAAATAAAGGAAAAAGAAGCGAGTAATCGTATAATATATAATATTTTGTTAATGCCTAAAAGTTTAGTTTGTGGTGCTGTGAATAAAGACGACTTATTTCTATAAGAAATAAACTTTCAGGAATAAATGATAATCTGTTCTTTTCTATTCTGATAAAACTCTATTGTTCATGTACCCTAATTCGTAATTTGATAGATCAATGAAAATTGTGAAAAAATTAATATGCAAATAAGTCGCATGTATGACGTCATCTAGAGAAGACTAAGTAGATTTCTGAGCGTGTTTAAACTGCTTTCCTCTGAAAACAAATGGCAACACCGTGAACACCGTTCTGTTCGTTTTAAACTCTTTTTGGATATGTTTACAAAAAAACCCCGACATAAACCTATTTTATTTTATTATCTTCTATTTTACTCGCCTTCATAAAAACTTCCTTCATTATACACACTAAATATAACACGATACACAACAGTAGCTATACACGTTACATTAAACACACCCTCACCTACTGCACCTTCAGTGGAGTGACACAGTGATTTCATTTATAGCTGTAGAGTCATTTATAGAGTCATTAAAAGCTAATATAACGCCTTTGGGTGTGTCCTGTATAAAGAATAGGACAATTTCTAAATTATCACGCTGTCATTTACTTTAGAACAAGCAGTGAAGCAGGATAATTTAGACTACATGTCTGATAATGATATAATTGTAATTGTAGTTTCACAGTAACAATCCGAAGATTGCTATTTAGCACAGCTATAACAAACAATACACATGTTTCATTTAGAGCTTTATGAGCTTTAATTAATACTCTGATGTGCTAATCAACAATTATCTTTTGTTGGAATTACTTAGCTACACCGAAGTGTCATTTCACCAAGATGCACCAACACAAACATCACGTGGAGGCAGTGTAAGTATTTTTATTCGAAAATTTCTTCCAGTAAAATTAATTGTATTGAACACACACACACACACAAAAACACCACCCACTTTATTAGGAACACCCACCCACCTGGGGTTTTATGCAGTTATCTAATCAGCAAATCCCTTGACAGCAGCACGATGCATACAATCATGCCGATACAAATCAAGAGCTTCAGTTAATGTTCACTTCAAACATCAGAATGGGAAAATTGTGATCTCTGTGACTTTCACTGTGGCATGGGTGTTGGTGCCTGATGGGCTGGTTTGAGTATTTCAGAAATTGCTAACCTCCTGGGTTTTCACACACAACAGTCTCTAGAGTTTACACAGAATGGTATGAGAAACAAAAAACTTTGAGTGAGTGACATTTCTGTGGGGGGAAATGTCTTGTTGATAAGAGAGGTCAGAGGAAAATGGCCAGACTGGTCTGAGCTGTCAGGAAGAATATTGTAACACAACTTTAATTTTAATTTAATTTAATTTAAATGTGTTGGAATGGCCTCCAATCCAACTGAGAATCTGTGGCATAACTTGAAGATTGCTGTCCACCAATGCAAACCATTTAACTTTTGAAGAAGTCGGAGCAGTTTTGCCTTGAGAAATAGGCAAAAAGTGACTAGTTGTGCTAAACTAATCAAGACATACCCAAAGAGACTTGCAGCTGTAATTGCAGCAAAATGTGGCTCTACAAAGTATTGACTTTGCGGGGGTGAATACCTATGCACACTCCAGATTTCTGTTTTGTCATCTTAATTATTGTTTGTTTCACAATAAAAAAAAACCCCAACAGTTTGCACCTTTAAAGTGGGAGGCATGTTGTGTAAATCAAATGGTGCTAACCCCTCGAAAATCCATTTTAATTCCACCTTGTAAAATGATAAAACAGAAAAAACACCAAGGGGCATGAATACTTTTGCAAGACACTGTATGTCTGGTTCCTAGCGTGTGTCCTCATGTGAAAGTGGAAGCCAATCCTAGAAGCATAGCATCTTCTGCATCTGTTGCAGGAAAATGACTCTTCAGATGATAAGCCCTGCTTGCATCGCACCTTTCTGGCTTGTATTGTTGTGGCCCTGTGTTGCTCAAATGCTTCAACACCCTTGGAGCAGCGATGTCTCCATGTTGACCTGTCTTGGGCATGGGCTTCCCAGGTGGTGATGTTCATTTCACAGGCTTTGAGATTTCCCTTCAGGCAGTCCTTGTATCATTTGCAAGGTTGATCAATGTCACGGTGTCCTGACCTTAAGTTGACCAAACAGCAACATTTTGGCGATCCTGCTGTCATCCATGTGTACAACATCGTAACTGCCTCTGTATTAGCAGATATTCGATGCTTGAACGATTGCACCTGTCCAGAGCATGAAGGTTGGAGATCCTGTCTTGCCATTTGATGTGACAAATCCTTCTCAAGCATCACTGGTGGAACTGCTCTCGCTGCTGGATATGGTGATGGTGTGTGGTCCATGATTCACAACAGTATAGTAGTGCACTGAAAATGACTGCTCTGTAAGTAGCGATCTTGGTGCAGTCATTGATACCTTTGTCCTGCCAGAGGCACTTACTGAGTCTTCCAAAGGCAGAGCTGGCTTTGGCAAAGCACAGAGTTATCTCTGTATCCAGGGATTCATTGTTGCTGCTCATACTGCCCAGGTAGCAAAACGTGTCAATGGACATGAGTTCTATGCCATTACACTCTAAAAAATAAAGGTGCTTCAGTGGTTCTTCAAATCTCTGGATGGTTCCATGGAGAGTCAAAACTCTGTGATGAACCATTACATTATGCGAAAGGTTCTTCACATTGGAAATGGTTCTTCAGAGCCTGGCATCTTACCATTTGCTGGTCAATGCACATAGGCTATGTTTACATAAATCTGTCTTCACTGCTCAAACAAATGGTTTAAATGGTTCTTTAAAGAACTGTTGCATGAACGGTTCTTTGAAGCCCTGAAAAAGGTTCTTCTATGGCATCACCCTGAAGAACCGGTACTGGCCCCATTATTTTTTAGAGTGTAGTGGTGACAGGTGGTGGAGGTGAGACACCCTGGATTGATGGTGCTTCCTGGAACATGGACTTAGTTTTACCAAGGCTGATGGTGAGAACAAAATGCTTACAGGGTGTTGAGAATCTGTCCATGATATATTGGATGTCCTCATGGGAGTGTGCAGCAAGGGCACAGTTATCAACAAATACAGCCCCAATTCTAAAAGAGCTGGGACGCTGTGTAAACTGTAAATAAAAAAAAAAGGCAAGAATTTGCAAATCATGGAAACCCTATATTTCATTGAAAATAGTACAAAGACATCAAATGTAGAACCTCATGTGGTACATTCATTTGTAAGTTTCACCTGTAATCTAATAAACTAGTGGCAATCACTTGTGAAAATGAACTCTGAACTCTAAACAGCAAAAATGCACCTTGAGATTCACCTCTTATTTATCTATTTTATTTACTTATTGCGTTTTTGGCATCAAAACACCACCAGATTATATAGCTTTCACAGGTTCAGACTGTTGGCTAGAATGTGTTAGCTTGTGAGAAGAAATCTCATCTCATCTCATTATCTCTAGCTGCTTTATCCTGTTCTACAGGGTCGCAGGCAAGCTGAAGCCTATCCCAGCTGACTACAGGCGAAAGGTGGGGTACACCTTGGACAAGTTGCCAGGTCATCACAGGGCTGACACATAGACACAGACAACCATTCACACTCATGGTCAATTTAGAGTCACCAGTTAACCTAACCTGCATGTCTTTGGACTGTGGGGAAAACCGGAGCACCCGGAGGAAACCCACGCAGACAACATGCAAACTCCGCACAGAAAGGCCCTCGCCGGCCACGGGGCTCAAACCTGGATCTTCTTGCTGTGAGGCAACAGCGCTAACCACTACACCACCGTGGTGCTTCAAAATTTGTGAACCCTTTAGAATTTTCTATATTTCTGCATAAATATGGCCTAAAACATCATCAGATTTTCACACAAGTCCTAAAAGTAGATAAAGAGAACCCAGTTAAACAAATGAGACAAAAGTATTATACTTGGTCATTTATTTGTTGAGGAAAATGATCCGATATTACATATCTGTGAGTGGCAAAATTACGTGAACCTTTGCTTTCAGTATCTGGTGCGACCCCCTTGTGCAGCAATAACTGCAACTAAACGTTTGCAGTAACTGTTGATCAGTCCTGCACACCGGCTTGGAGGAATTTTAGCCCATTCCTCTGTACAGAACAGCTTCAACTCTGGGATGTTGGTGGGTTTCCTCACATGAACTGCTCACTTCAGGTCCTTCCACAACATTTCGATTGGATTAAGGTCAGGACTTTGACTTGGCCATTCCAAAACATTAACTTTATTCTTCTTTAACCATTCTTTAGTAGAACGACTTGTGTGCTTATAGGGTCGTTGTTTTGCTGCATGACACACCTTCTCTTGAGATTCAGTTCATGGACAGATGTCCTGACATTTTCCTTTAAAATTCTCTGGTATAATTCAGAGTTCATTGTTCCATCAATGATGGTAAGTCGTCCTGGCCGAGATGCAGCAAAACAGGCCCAAACCATGATACTACCACCACCATGCTTCACAGATGGGATAAGGTTCTTATGCTGGAATGCAGTGTTTTCCTTTCTCCAAACGTAACACTTCTCATTTCAACTAAAAAGTTCTATTTTGGTCTCATCCATCCACCAAACATTTTTCCAGTAGCCTTCTGGCTTGTCCACATGATCTTTAGCAAACTGCAGATGAGCAGCAATTTTCTTTTTGAGAGCAGTGGCTTTCTCCTTGCAACCCTGCCATGCACACCATTGTTGTTCAGTATTCTCCTGATGGTGGACTAATGAACATTAACATTAGCCAATGTGAGAGAAGCCGTCAGTTGCTTAGAAGTTACCCTGAGGTCCTTTGTGTCCTTGCTGACTATTACGCGCCTTGCTCTTGGAGTGATCTTTGTTGGTTGACCACTCCTAGGGAGGGTAACAATGGTCTTGAATTTCCTCCATTTGTACACAGTCTGTCTGACTGTGGATTGGTGGAGTCCAAACTCTTTAGAGATTGTTTTGTAACCTTTTCCAGCCTGATGAGCATCAACAACGCTTTTTCTGAGGTCCTCAGAAATCTCCTTTGTTCGTGCCATGATACACTTTCACAAACATGTGTTGTGAAGATCAGACTTGGATAGATACCTGTTCTTTAAATAAAACAGGGTGCCCACTCACACCTGATTGTCATCCCATTGATTGAAAACACCTGACTCTAATTTCACCTTCAAATTAACTGCTAATCCTAGAGGTTCACATAATTTGCCACTCCCAGACATGTAATATTGGATCATTACCTCAATAATTAAATGACCAAGTATAATATTTTTGTCTCATTTGTTTAACTGGGTTCTCTTTATCTACTTTTAGGACTTGTGTGAAAATCTGATGTTTTAGGTCATATTTATGCAGAAATATAGAAAATTTGAAAGGGTTCACAAACTTTCAAGCACCACTATATATATATATATATATATATATATATATATATATATATATATATATATATATATATTCAATATTAGTAAATTTTATACTACATTGAATTTTCAAATCTGATTGGATACAGCTTTGCATTAGTTTACTGTAATTTATCACGGGTAGTTCTGGCTGTAACGATAGGTTAATATTAACACACTCAATCTAATATATCATTATCTTATTGATAGTAACAGCTCATACCCTGGGCGGACATAATCCAAAACTAATAATAAACAGATATTTGTTTAACAAAGTAATTCTAATAATTGTTGATGTGACCTTTTTGTTAGAAGACATTAATTTAACATTTATGAATGGACTTTCAGTTCTCATCTCAGTTTCTTTTCCACTTTCAGAGATCCACCGATAAATAAAACGTGTGATGCGTCATTAATAAATGAAACATTGCCATTGTTGTCAAATCACTGTGGTAGAAGTGGAATAACACACGCATGACCATGAAGGGTGGTGGGAGTGTGCCCGACTTTTGTAGAACAGTTGTATATACTTGTCTGTTGTGTGCTATTCTTTAATCTTAAAATTATTAACAATTATAAACTTTTTATCTTAACAATCTAATATGTACAAATATACATATTTACAGGAACAATATCATGCACAAATTTAATTGTGATTAATTTATAGCATTAATAAGATTAAAGCATGTCATAAATCTATAACATCCAACAGTAAAACACCTGTACTTTTAACACTAACCAGAAATATAAACTTACAGACCGATTTTTTAAAAAAATAATTGGCATCAAAGCTTTCTTCTAAAAGTATAATTATTATTATATTAAAAGCACAATCACCAATCAACAATGATCTCATGACAGCATGAGGTCAAGCTGAGTAGAGATTAAAAGTTATAAATGTGATTCTCACTGCACCTCATGGGTTAAAGGAGTGAAATACCACAAATTAAAAAAAAAAGAAAAAAAAAACTGCTGGAGCCTAGGGGTAAAATACTTACCACCACACACCACAGATACTTACCATACATTTTATGATGATATGTATGAGGTGTCAAGGGTTAAAGCCTACTCATAAATAATGGAATAATTCTCAGTGGGATTGGTATGGCTCTCCTGATGGAGCCACCATCAAAGGGGACGGGCTCAATACAGGCAATGGGAAACTCAAAAGGGATGGGATCCATAACAGGGACAGGGTGTTCAAAGGAGACAGAATCCATAATGGGGACGGGGTCCTCAAAAAGGTTGGGTCCTCAAGGGGGTCAGGGTCCTCAAGGGGGTCGGTGTCCTTAAAGAGTTCAGCTTCCTCAAGAGGGTCAGCTTCCTCGAGGGGGTTGGCTTCTTCAAGGGGATCTGCTTCCTCAAAGAGGTCAGCTTCCTCAAAGGGGATGGGCATCTCAAGGGGGACGAATTCCATAAGGGGAATGGGGTCCTCAAAGGGGACGGGGGGCATAAGGGGGATGGGCTGCATAAGGGGAACGGGCTCCTCAAAGGGGACGGGTTCCATAAAGGTGACAGGATCCTAAAAGGGGATGGGTACTATAATTAACCCATGATAAAGAAAAGCAACAGAGAAATTACTGCAATTAATTTCAATTGTTTATAATCTCATTTTAAGTCAGACTTAGGATGAGGGTCGTAATAGGGATTCATTTTTGAATATGTTGTGTTCACACTTTCATAATATACAACCCCGATTCCAAAAAAGTTGGGACAAAGTACAAATTGTAAATAAAAATAGAACACAATGATGTGGAAGTTTCAAAATTTCACATTTTATTCAGAATAGAACATGGATGACATATCAAATGTTTAAACTGAGAAAATGTATCATTTAAAGAGAAAAATTAGGTGATTTTAAATTTCATGACAACAACACATCTCAAAAAAGTTGGGACAAGGCCATGTTTACCACTGTGAGACATCCCCTTTTCTCTTTACAACAGTCTGTAAATGTCTGGGGACTGAGGAGACAAGTTGCTCAAGTTTAGGGATAGGAATGTTAACCCATTCTTGTCTAATGTAGGATTCTAGTTGCTCAACTGTCTTAGGTCTTTTTTGTCGTATCTTCCATTTTATGATGCGCTAAATGTTTTCTATGGGTGAAAGATCTGGACTGCAGGCTGGCCAGTTCAGTACCCGGACCCTTCTTCTACACAGCCATGATGCTGTATAATTGATGCAGTATGTGGTTTGGCATTGTCATGTTGGAAAATGCAAGGTCTTCCCTGAAAGAGACGTCGTCTGGATGGGAGCATATGTTGCTCTAGAACCTGGATATACCTTTCAGCATTGATGGTGTCTTTCCAGATGTGTAAGCTGCCCATGCCACACGCACTAATGCAACCCCGTACCATCAGAGATGCAGGCTTCTGAACTGAGCGCTGATAACAACTTGGGTCGTCCTTCTCCTCTTTAGTCCGAATGACACGGCGTCCCTAATTTCCATAAAAAACTTCAAATTTTGATTCGTCTGACCACAGAACAGTTTTCCACTTTGCCACAGTCCATTTTAAATGAGCCTTGGCCCAGAGAAGACATCTGCGCTTCTGGATCGTGTTTAGATACGGCTTCTTTTTTGAACTATAGAGTTTTAGCTGGCAACAGCGGATGGCACAGTGAATTGTGTTCACAGATAATGTTCTCTGGAAATATTCCTGAGCCCATTTTGTGATTTCCAATACAGAAGCATGTCTGTATGTGATGCAGTGCCGCCTAAGGGCCCAAAGATCATGGGCACCTAGTATGGTTTTCCGGCCTTGACCCTTACGCACAGAGATTCTTCCAGATTCTCTGAATCTTTTGATGATATTATGCACTGTAGATGATGATATGTTCAAACTCTTTGCAATTTTACACTGTCGAACTCCTTTCTGATATTGCTCCACTATTTGTGGGCGCAGAATTAGGGGGATTGGTGATCTTCTTCCCATCTTTACTTCTGAGAGCTGCTGCCACTCCAAGATGCTCTTTTTATACCCAGTCATGTTAATGACCTATTGCCAATTGACCTAATGAGTTGCAATTTGGTCCTCCAGTGTTCCTTTTTTGTACCTTTAACTTTTCCAGCCTCTTATTGCCCCTGTCCCAACTTTTTTGAGATGTGTTGCTGTCATGAAATTTAAAATGAGCCAATATTTGGCATGAAATTTCAAAATGTCTCACTTTCGACATTTGATATGTTGTCTATGTTCTATTGTGAATACAATATCAGTTTTTGAGATTTGTAAATTATTGCATTCCGTTTTTATTTACAATTTGTACTTTGTCCCAACTTTTTTGGAATCAGGGTTGTATTTCGTAAACATGATAATATTACAACAAACGTTTTAATGAGTCTGATTTTTTTTTTTTTTTACTTTGACACAGTTATTAACACACCAAAGATAAATGCATCATACAAAATAGGAACGATTTATTTTGTTTATTATTTAAAAAAAACTTATTAATTAAATAAAAAACGGCAGGCATATCTTGGTATCTGCAATACTAAAACTTTTTTTTTTTGCCCCCCACAATCCACGCCAGAAAAGGTGTCCCATTTCAGCAACAAGCTGTGTGCAGTTCTTATTTTTTTTAAATGTTTTTCTTTATGAAAGCTTGTAAATGAAGGGTTTCTTTCCAAATCTATTTTACTACAATTGGAAAAAAATCTAAATTTCAGCTAATCATTAACAATTCCATTATTTCTAATAAGGTGGACCTAATTGACATTCATTTAACTAAACTGAGATATTTCAGACATTTTCAAAAATGGTTAGTGAGAAAATGTTATGTAGTGTTCAAATATGTTTCTTCTTTTCCCTATAGCCAGTAAGGGCACCACTGATGACATTTTTAACAGTCTAGGCCCTAGATATGGTTGGAGAAGTTTTAAGTCATGATGAGAAAAACAAGAAAATGCTTGTGGAGCTATTAAAGCAGGTGCCATTGTAGTAATATAAAATAATAATAATGGGTTGTTGTGTTTGTGATGTTCCTCATATTATAAAAGTAACAAACTGACAGTCTCTCTCTGTATGTCTCTCTTTGTGTCTGTGTCTGTCTCACACAGTCTCACTTGGCTCTTCTTGAGGCGAATTGTAGAGATGCTGTTGATAGCTGTCTGTGGAACGCTGTCTGGACATTTTGCAGATGGGTACACTAAAAATCTGCACTAATGTTATTGATGGTATGCAGTGATATGTAAAATATATGTAGATGTATAGAAAAGTTGACACAGCTATATATACCTTTTCCTGCTGTGTGCCACTTGCTGTCATGCTGTTAATAATTGTTTGTTTGTTTTTTTTTGCTATTGGGAATATCAGAATATATTTTATCCACATTCACTGGATATGAGCAATCATGTGCTCTGATTGGCTACTCTACTACTAGGATATTAGCTCATATACTGTGAGTAGAGAAAAACAAAATGGTGGTGGGTGTTGCTGAACCAACCTAAGGAAGAAATAAAAACTCTCCTCGAAAACGAAACCCCAAACAATAAAAAAAGCAACAATATATGGAATAAAAGTATTTGATGGTAAGAACGTATCTTTTTTATTGTTCAAGAATTATAATTATAGCATTTTTCACAAATTGCTACTGTCATTTCACCGGTTTGTTTACATTCTCAGCGGAAATTATTTTGTCGGATGTTTTGGATAAAGTTTTTATTTATTGAATTTGCAAAAAATAAAAATAAAAATGCTCTGTTTCTCAAATTCCAATGAATGTGGATAGAATAAAACAGTTATTTCACTCAATCTCATCATACATAGCTTATAGCCAACTTGGCTATCAGCTCATGTACAAGTTAATTTCATGGAATGACTGTTAAATATCCCACACACATTTTTGAACGACTGCTCCATTCTCATTGTCTTCTTTATATTAGGCCTCTATATGGTGCTGTAAATTAAAATTCTTTTGACTTGAGTCAGATATAAAAAGGTGTTTAACTGTCAGGATGTTCATTTTTCAGTGTTGGTGGCTGTGTAAATATATATAAGGACATTTAAATATGGTTGTCTTTTGACTTTTGTTTTCAAGAGTGCTTTTTTCCTTGTTTTCTTGTGTGACCCTTTGAGAAGCCCAGGCCTAAATTATTACTTCTACAAACTACTAGTACTACTACTAATAATAATAATAAAAGCAGCAGCGGCAACAACACCATTTGCACAGAAATCAACTTTTACTGGCACAATCAAAGAAAATCCCAGACATTTTGGCCCAGCACACTTCAGCCCTTGGGGAAAACTAATTGGGGGACCCTGGTCTAAGGCATTTAAACTTGGCAGAGCCCATCCCTCTCCAAGCTTGATCAATGGACAATTTAGAGTAGCCAGTCACCAGGGGAAACCGGAGCACCTGGAGGAAACCCACACAGACACAGGGAAAACATGCAAATCTCACACAGAAAGGCCTCTCTTTGGCCATGACGTTTGAACATAGAACCTTCTTGCTGTGAGGCAACAGTGCTAACCACTACACCACCTCAAATATGTTTACTCAAAGTTAAATGCACAGTTTCTTTGAAATTCACCCTCAGACTGGACTGGGAACAATGCGATAACTGCCAATATCACTGAATCAGCCTATAGCAGTGTCGCAAGACAGACACTTGCAATCGAAGATGACTTGTGGTCTGTCAGTCAGTGGTGCATCAATGTTTTGTAAAATGCATTAATGACACTGCTTAATTATTTTTAACTCTTCACCCACAATTATACTACAATATTTCCATGGTTTTATGACCAATGGCATGTGCACATGACCTAATAGAACAGAATCTACTAGCTGAAGGACTTGGTGAGTTTTGAACCTGACAGCTACTGGGACTTGGCAGATTTTGGAAACAAAATACATTTTACATAGGCTCCGAAAATTGGCCTTAAGCATTTTTTATCATAACACTTATTTATTAGGATGGACAACAAGATTTTTGGTTCATTTAATGTTTTAGCACTTTTTGTTTTTAAGCTGGACTTAGCAGGTTTTGGAAATCAGCCCTTGAGATGTTCTAACAAATGCTCTCTGTCAACACAGACCTACTGCCAGAAACTGACAGGAAGACAAAAGCCTTTACATTAGACCTGTGTTTCCGAACTCAGCTTCTGAGATTAACCAGGACAAGTTATGGATCAGGACAACTGTTATTATTTGAAAGATGTCACAGAAAAACTAGGGGGAAAATTAATGTTAAAACAAGAGTGTTAATGTTTGTTCTGTTGTTTCTTATAAATGTCTCATCTCATCTCATTATCTCTAGCCACTTTATCCTTCTACAGGGTCGCAGGCAAGCTGGAGCCTATCCCAGCTGACTACAGGCGAAAGGCGGGGTACACCCTGGACAAATTGCCAGGTCATCGCAGGGCTGACACATAGACACAGACAACCATTCACACTCACATTCACACCTACGGTCAATTTAGAGTCACCAGTTAACCTAACCTGCATGTCTTTGGACTGTGGGGGAAACCGGAGCACCCAGAGGAAACCCACGCGGACATGGGGAGAACATGCAAACTCCACACAGAAAGGCCCTCGCCGGCCATGGGGCTCGAATCCGGACCTTCTTGCTGTGAGGCGACAGCGCTAACCACTACACCACCATGCCGCCCTCTTACAAATGTGTCAGATGTAAACATTTAACACATTTATGTTAACAAGTTATTGGTCCTTTTTTATTTCATTCACTCGATCCACTATTAGACAGTTGTACATTATACAGTTTGGGTTTTGTTTTTGTAAGCTTGATGCTGATTTTCATGTTTACAAACAAAAATTCTTTAGTTTTGGTGATTCATCACTGCCCCAGAATGTACACTGGAATTGTAATGTCAAGGAATTTCCATACTGCCTCAAACTGGTCTCACTTAAACACATATTCAATATGCCACAACAGACCTAAAAGTGAGTGTAAAACAGAATGATGTGTGAAAGTCCATGCAGAAGGAACAAGTGCAACTGTAACACAGATACTTCAACAAGCTTTGTGTATGTTTGGAAATTCAAGCCTTTCAGTGTCTCTGTATTATTATTTCAAATAGCTTATCACTTCTTTTTCTCCACACAGGAAACTAAAAATAATTATTCACAGTCAAGGGTTAAAAATGGTTTTCATTTTGCCAGGAATGTGAAAAGAACAGTGAAATATAAAACAGTTAAATGTGTGTAAAGTCTGTGGTAATAATAACAGTAATAATTGTTGTTGTTAATAGTGTGTGCGTGTGTTCACTGCTTCAGATGGGTAAAATGCAGAAGATGAATTTCACTGTGCTTGAAGTGTGCATGTGATGAATAAAGGTTTCTTCCTCTTCTTCTTCTTCTTATTATTATTATTATTTAATTTATAGTACAACCCCAATTCCAAAAAAGTTGGGACAAAGTACAAATTGTAAATAAAAACGGAATGCAATAATTTACAGATCTCAAAAACTGATATTGTATTCACAATAGAATATAGACAACATATCAAATGCCGAAAGTGAGACATTTTGAAATTTCATGCCAAATATTGGCTCAGTTTAAATTTCATGACAGCAACACATCTCAAAAAAGTTGGGACAGGGGCAATAAGAGGCTGGAAAAGTTAAAGGTACAAAAAAGGAACAGCTGGAGGACCAAATTGCAACTCATTAGGTCAACTGGCAATAGGTCATTAACATGACTAGGTATAAAAAGAGCATCTTGGAGTGGCAGCGGCTCTCAGAAGTAAAGATGGGAAGAGGATCACCAATCCCCCTAATTCTGCACCGACAAATAGTGGAGCAATATCAGAAAGGAGTTCAACAGTGGAAAATTGCAAAGAGTTTGAACATATCATCATCTACAGTGCATAATATCATCAAAAGATTCAGAGAATCTGGAAGAATCTCTGTGCGTAAGGGTCAAGGCCGGAAAACCATACTGGGTGCCCGTGATCTTCGGGCCCTTAGACGGCACTGCATCACATACAGGCATGCTTCTGTATTGGAAATCACAAAATGGGCTCAGGAATATTTCCAGAGAACATTATTTGTGAACACAATTCACCGTGCCATCTGCCGTTGCCAGCTAAAACTTTATAGTTCAAAGAAGAAGCCGTATCTAAACATGATCCAGAAGCGCAGACGTCTTCTCTGGGCCAAGGCTCATTTAAAATGGACTGTGGCAAAGTGGAAAACTGTTCTGTGGTCAGACGAATCAAAATTTGAAGTTCTTTATGGAAATCAGGGACGCCGTGTCATTCGGACTAAAGAGGAGAAGGACGACCCAAGTTGTTATCAGCGCTCAGTTCAGAAGCCTGCATCTCTGACGGTATGGGGTTGCATTAGTGCGTGTGGCATGGGCAGCTTACACATCTGGAAAGACACCATCAATGCTGAAAGGTATATCCAGGTTCTAGAGCAACATATGCTCCCATCCAGACGACGTCTCTTTCAGGGAAGACCTTGCATTTTCCAACATGACAATGCCAAACCACATACTGCATCAATTACAGCATCATGGCTGCGTAGAAGAAGGGTCCGGGTACTGAACTGGCCAGCCTGCGGTCCAGATCTTTCACCCATAGAAAACATTTGGCGCATCATAAAACGGAAGATACGACAAAAAAGACCTAAGACAGTTGAGCAACTAGAATCCTACATTAGACAAGAATGGGTTAACATTCCTATCCCTAAACTTGAGCAACTTGTCTCCTCAGTCCCCAGACGTTTACAGACTGTTGTAAAGAGAAAATGGGATGTCTCACAGTCAGGGCCACTGACAGCTTTGGCTGGGCCCGGGACAAAATGCTCTGAATGGCCCCCCTTTAACCCCCCTGGGCCAACCCACACACACACCCACCTCTCTTATCCCAGTCTCTACTCACTCCAACCCTTAAATGACAGGTATTCAAAAACCATTCAACCGGTCAACAACCATTTCATTTTAGCTTCAATCAGATATATGAAACACAATGTTATTAAGCCGTTGTGGTTATGAAATGATTCAATGCCCTGTGTGTTTGATATGGTGTTCAGTGTGACTTGCTCTCCCCTCATTTGTAACATGAATTGCGTGCCGTGCGTGCCTTGGTTGGGGTTACTTTACGGCACGGGCGACTGCTCTAAGACAACGAGGGAAGCTCAGCCTCCTCTAAAAATGACGAACATCGTGTAGGATGAATTGTGCTAGGCTTATGTTATAGCCGACCTTATAACATTGCTATTTCAGATCCAGAATCATAGAAATATATGTGCTCAACCCAACTACAGTGCGAAATCATTCCGTTATAACTTTCCCCAGCTCGCCTAATGTGTGCGTGAGTTTTTCCCCCTCGTGACAGCGCGATGCAGCCCAGCCTCAGTGGATTGGGAGCTATGTGCTTGTCAATCTCAAAATGCAAGACAATTATTGGACAAATACTGCGAAAACGCCCACCCACGGAGTCTCATGGACTCCCAGCCTCAATGGACTTCAACGGCATTTGGGAGCTATGCGCTTTTCAATCTCAAAATGCAAGACGGTTATTGGACAAATACTGCAAAAATGCCCGCCCACGGACTCCGAGCCTCACATGGGAGGGACATGGCAGTTTCCGCAAGGAGACTGGTGATTGGTGAAAGCGGCCAGATATTTTCTTTGATTGACAGCTCGTTTCAACTATAGACAGGCAGCGGTTACAGTGTTGCCAGATTGGGCGGTTTTAAGTGCACTTTGGCGGGTTTTGAACATATTTTGGGCTGGATAACGTCAGCAGTATCTGGCAACATCAGTTCAGTCCCATGCGGATTCGCAAGTGCTGTGGTGTATTGTAAGAGATCGGCTTACATTTCGATTTCATTCATTACATACGGTTTCTACCAGCTTTTTTAGTTTGTATATATTTTCATTGTAAATAAAGTGTAAATATAGTGTTGTCAAGTTTGCTATCTTAGTTCCAGAAATTTCGTTTATTTGAGTGACTGAACTTGAGGGGGCTAGTCAGCTAGCAAGAAAGCTGCGCACGGATGCCAAGCATTGCTGATTTAATTTTGGCGAAGCCATTTGCCAGTCTTCCTTTCCAGGAAAAAATTAAAATTAAAGAGCAGGGTAGACCAACGCCTCAAATTGACTTGGTGAAAAAGGTAGGGAATAATACTCGTTCCTTTCAGCTCTCCTGGTACGAGAAAGTGAATTGGCTAACAGCAAGTGACCCACATCAACAACAGTAAATAGGCTACTTTAGCAATATGTCATGGATGGACCAAAAATGTAGAATCTATTTAAAATGTTTATGCTGAGTATATTATATTGGAATATATGTTTTTCTGGATATGAATTAAACACCGCTACAATTTGGAAAACATTTTTAAACAAAAACACAGCCAAGGTCAATTTTTAAACAACATGCCACAATTTTAAAATATAAAATGTTAAAATATACCCCCCCCCCCAACACCACCATCATGTATATTGGACAGTAGGCTAATGGGCCAAAAGAACCTGTTATTTCACAGTTTGTGACCCTGCCAACAATCAGCCAGATCAGAGGCAAGAGTATGGGCAAAATTGATGTGTTTTTTCTTTTAAAATCTGGAAATATCGTAACCGACCAGCCTCCCCTGTTTGAAAGACTACCAGCCGCCACTGCTTTACGGGGCTGGAAAAAGTTGGCTGTGTCTTACCTGGCTCAGGTGCCCCACTGCCTTTGCTAGTACCTGCTGCATCATCCGCATCTTTTTTAAAATATTTATGCAGTGAGCCCCTGAGTTTCTTGGTTTCTTCCTCTCTTTTTCTCTTTTCTTTTCTGTGCTCCTGACTTGTGCATGTTGGCAAATGGCACGCACGCTGATTGTTGAAGCGCTATGATCGAACGATGTCATTTTTTTCCCCTTAATCAAAGAGTCAGACCAAACTATTTATGCATTAGGGGTGGTAGGGGGTTACTGACGCCTTTTTCAAAGACAATAAAGGCAAAAGATCTAGAAATCATTTATTGAATGCAAATATAGCCTTAGCTGTGAAATTGTAAATAAGAAATCCGAGGAAAAGAGGGGGTCTGGGACCCGCAGGGCCCCAGACACCAAGCCATTTTAGGTGTTATATGGTGTATTCTGAGCATTTCCTGCAAGTAAAAAATTGATCTCAACAAGTAAATATTTGACTAGTCTTGGTCTTCATTTTGCCATATAAAATACCTATCAACAGTTTTCTCTTTTAAAATGAAAGATCCATGTAAAATACAATAAGTGCCTATGTATTTTATCTCTTAATCAAAATAAAAGTAAAAAAAATGTGTAAATAACAATTTAAAGAAATGTTAATAAAAGAAAACTTTGATGGGCCTTTCAAAATGACTTTGTGAAAAATCATGCTCAATATTTAAGTGAGAGATACCTGTTGTCTTCCAAATTACACTTAATTCTTGTATTATGTCCTGGCTTTTTCCAAGAATCTGTCACAATGTCTCTTGTCTACAGAGCAAAAGTTTAAAAAAACTAATGTTTCTTATCTAATATATTATTTACATCTTTTCTTTTACTTCTGGCTCCTTCTATTCCTCTTTGCATCACTCCCAGCTATTTCTTTCAATTCATCTTTCAGTAAGGCTATTAGTTATTAGTTCTATAGTATTTGCATTCCTCTATTAAAGCTATTTACAAAATGTTCATAGTCTGTCAAACAGCATCTAATGAAAGTCTTTTAATTTTCTTTTCTTTAACACCATCTCTTTCAGTTTTGCAAACTTGTTCTTTTTCATCGTTTCCTTCAGTCTGTCTGTGTGTTCTTTTCTAGCCCTCTTTGCATCTCTCTCAAACACCTCCTTAGCTTTCCTTTTTGATGGCATCTTAACTATGTCTGATCTTACACCCTGTAAATTCACGTACGCGGTGCCAGGTCACACAATAGCTATTTTTAGCTCTGTCATGCACTCCTCGCAGTCAAGATGTGTTCCACGCTCAGCTGGCATAAAACTCCGCGAGTCCGGCTGTATTGAGCCGCTGGTCTAGTGCAAGGCGATTAAAACCGACTAGACCCCCACCCCCCCATGATTTTTAATGCAAAAATAGACGTTTTGCGAAGATGATATTTTTCGCGACAGAATCCGTGGAATTCCGCGAATCCGCGGAAATTTCACAGCCCTGTATAGCACATTTCTCCCCCAAATTAACACATTTTGAAATGAAATAAAATAATCGCAACTTCATGAGAGCCCAGTTCTGGGCCCTCCCCATTCCTGGGCCCGGGACAACATACCCGTTTGTCCCCCCCTGTCGGCGGGCCAGCTCACAGTGGTAAACATGGCCTTGTCCCAACTTTTTTGAGATGTGTTATTGTCATGAAATTTAAAATCACCTAATTTTTCTCTTTAAATGATACGTTTTCTCAGTTTAAACATTTGATATGTCATCTATGTTCTATATGGAATTTTGAAACTTCCACATCATTGCATTCCGCTTTTATTTACAATTTGTACTTTGTCCCAACTTTTTTGGAATTGGGGTTGTATATTAAAAAGAAGCAGAAGTGGAATGTGACACTTTTTCTTTTTTTTATAGCCTTTAGAGTGTGTTTCGATAACTCTACACTCTGCCACACTCTAAGGACACTCCCTGAGTTACACTCTGCAAATATTTTTCATTCTTATTTTCTCTGTTACCAAGGGCAACCAGGGGACCCATTTTGTGTTCAGCCATTTTGAGTTCATCCATTTTGAGTTCAGACATTTTGTGGACTCTACTGTTAAACATGTAACAGTAAAAACAAAACAAATTAAATAAATTAAAATTAAACTTATACTGTTCTCATATTTTCTTATCAGTTATGTTGTTGTACTCTCTCTCTCTCTCTCTCTCTCTCTCTCTCTCTCTCTCTCTGTCTCTGTGTGTGTCCCATGAAATAATGCACTTCAGTGAAGTGAAGCCACTGACTAGCATACAGGTTGGATTTGCAAGTAGACACACAACAGCAACTCTGCAGTGAAAACAAAATATTCTTTTGACTCTATAAATTAATACAAAATATTATAACATTGGGCGGCACGGTGGTGTAGTGGTTAGCGCTGTCGCCTCACAGCAAGAAGGTCCTGGGTTCGAGCCCCGGGGCCGGCGAGGGCCTTTCTGTGTGGAGTTTGCATGTTCTCCCCGTGTCCGCGTGGGTTTCCTCCGGGTGCTCCGGTTTCCCCCACAGTCCAAAGACATGCAGGTTAGGTTAACTGGTGACTCTAAATTGACCGTAGGTGTGAATGGTTGTCTGTGTCTATGTGTCAGCCCTGTGATGACCTGGCGACTTGTCCAGGGTGTACCCCGCCTTTCGCCCGTAGTCAGCTGGGATAGGCTCCAGCTCGCCTGCGACCCTGTAGAAGGATAAAGCGGCTAGAGATAATGAATGAATGAATGAATGAATGAATATTGTATTGTAACATTAAAAGCCACAGTCAAAGCTGAACAAAAAGCAAAGCACATTAAAACTGTCAGGTTCAAATGCTGTAACTTAAAATGGAGACAAAAAAAAGTGTGTTCAGGTAAGCCTTCTAAATGATTTAATGATTCATCTGTCATGTTCAACCCTTAGTATATAATTGCATAATGTTCTACTTACTTTCAGTATTGTCTGATTAAATCAGATATCATTTTGCCAGATTTGTTTTGTTTGCACACAAGCCCATGTACAAAGACAAGTCCATGTTCCTCTTTCCTATGTGATGGAGATCCTCAAAGCAAGTGTCAGTTAACAAGTCCACTTGAGGCTTTGGTGTCTGACTGTAATTGTCATATAGGGTTGTCCCCCCCCCGCAAATTGCTTCCAGTGAACCTAGAATAATTGGAGAGGAAGTGATGCAACCCATAACATTACATTTTCAAAATGAATATTATTTCATGATTGCTCGAAGGATGTTATTTAAGCATTCTCAGATAAGCAGGCAAAGCAGCACTTAATCAGAAGCAGAATCTCTTCATTCTCCAGTGCTCAGGTATACACTGGAACTGGTCCACGTGGAAACAAATGACAAAGTATATGTAGGGACAACACAACAATATCACACACTAGGATACATAATGTACAGCACAGGGGAGAACACTAATCACACTAGATAAACAAGAGACGTCTTACTATAATATGTGTAATAGAAATGCATCTTGCTATGAATTTCTGTATGTAGTGCAACATGTATAGAATAGAATATAACGTGCACACATGAAGAGGCAAACAGTAGTTCAAAAGTCTAGGTAATGGTGTACTCGGTACTATAGATGGATTACAAGTCACAAAGCATGATTTCTTCTGTTATTACAACAAGACCAGCACACACAAATATAAATATCAGAACTTTTTATCTATAATGGTAATATGTGTTTGAGGGAATATTGTTTCATGAAATCATACCTCTAATCCACATACCATATCTCCCAAAAGCAAGCAGTGCAGACGGACACAGAGGCAGAAATAAGTCAGTTTTTGTCACTGCCTCTGACAAAAGGGATCCACTGAAGGGATAGTTGGTTTATAAATGTACTGGCCCTTCCCAATTCCAGGTGGCCCTTCAGTCTGTCTATCATGAGAATATTGTAGTATTTGAGACCAGTCTTGGTTTCAAGACCACTTTTTGAAGGTCTCAGTATTGTCTCGGAATCACCCACATTTTTACTCAGTCTTGTCTCGGTCTTAGACATAGAAGACTCTGGATTTTATTGGAAGAACAGTCAAGACTACAACTTTGGGGATTTCATTAAATTGCTTGTGCATTGTCTGATTTATTTGTTAACGTCAATACTGTCATTGGATAGAAATCCTCCTGCTTTAAATGCAACCAATAATGTGACTCATTGCTAATTCAAAATTTTTGTTACTGTTAATGGCCATCACCCCTCCCCCCCCTTCTTTACACCCACGGGTCTCATCCTGGTCTTGACTCGGTCTTGCCCTGCTTTGGTCTTGGCCTTGACTTGGTCTCAACTCCTCAAAGTCTTGGTTTTGTCTTGTTCTTGATACACTCTGTTTTTGGGCATGACTTGATCTTGGTTTAGGTAGTCTTAACTGCAACACTAGCATGAGATCAGGGATAGACCAAAGAGGGGATAGATGATGTTCTATTATGTCTGTGTGTACCTTCTCTCCAGAAACTTCCTCTTGAACTGTGCCAACCTTCTGTCCAGAAACTTCCTCTTGCACTGTGCCGGCCTTCTCTCCATAAACTTCCTCTTGCATTGTGTCTACCTTCTCTCCAGAAACTTCCTCTTGCATTGTGTCTACCTTCTCTCCAGAAACTTCCTCTTGCACTATGTCTACCTTCTTGCCAGAAAGTTTTAAAAAATTAAATAAATAAATGTTCACTAACAGCTTCATAGTGAAACACAAGTGCCGCCATTTGCAATATGCATGGTGACCAATCACGGGCAAGATGACAAAAACAGGAAATGAAATGCACCATGTAATAAATGCATGCAACGTGATTGGCTCTCTTGCGATCTCATTCATAAATGTAGTTTATGTATGCAAGCAAATGTCGTCTATATACATGTAGGTGCAATAGGCTTATCAAATCAGTCTCATGTAAAAAGGAATCAGTCTCATAAATTCATTAATCATTAATTCAAGTGTCTAATAGTTTATAGCTAAGCTATTAAAATCGATGAAATAACTTAGTGGTGATGCTGCTATAGTTTATTGAGTATTGTAGCTCTAATGTAATATGTTTACTCTCGATCTATAACATACATATAACAACCAAATGGGTGAAGGCAATTAGAATACTTGTTCGGCAGAGGTTGGCATTCAGTGGGTGGTGTAGCAATAAACAAGACACAGTTTATTCCAAAGATACCATTTATTGAAATAGCTGACATGAATTAGCAAACTAATACTGATCAGATATAGCAACAATAGCAGCCAAGGAATAATTCAATATAAATGGTGATACAATGTATACAAATAAGAATCAGTAGTGTATATGATGATAATTAAGGCACTAATGGTGATCAGAAGTAATAAGCTATATGCCAGTGTTACAGTGTAGGGGCAACTGGATGTTAAAATGTGATATTTTCTGATTCATGATGACCCAAGATGGCAGCGCGTACACACACAGCGGCTCCTCTCTGTCCCGACAGAATGGTGTTTTCGTGTTTTTTGTGTTTTAAAACAGTGTGTATCTGTTCGTCTTTGTCGCGTCCATCAGTCTCAAGGCGCACATACTCCTGTGAGTTTCTGCTCAACATCCGCAGAACAATATTTACGGATATAAATCCAGTGGACGAGGAAGTGCTATGCGGCTACGGTTTGCTCCGGAGGCCTGCTCAATCACCGACCCCCACTCCTGCATCCAGCCCACAGTGGAAACGCCACAGGCGGAACATGCAGAAGCAGAAGAGAGGCAAGCGCGAAGGTATCCGAGCTAAGCTAGCGGTTAGCCCTCACCGGCCGGCTATCCCTACCATCACTCTGGCCAACGTACGCTCGCTGGACAACAAGCTGGATTATGTCTGCCTGCTCCGCTCATCTTTTAAGTCTGTGAGTGAGTGCTGTGTCCTTGTGTTTGTGGAAACATGGCTTAACGACAGTGTCCCGGACTGTGCCATTCAGCTAGCCCGGCTAACATGCTACCGGTCAGACAGAGCACTAGTCAAGGGGGGGAAGACTCGCAGCGGAGGACTCTGTGTTTACATCAGTGATGCCTGGTGCCATGATGCTGTTGTGGTCTGCAAACACTGCTCACCACTGGTGGAGTTTATGATTATTAAGTGCCGGCCATTCTACCTGCCGAGGGAATTTACAGCCATATTCCTGGTAGCATTATACATCCCTCCTGGCTCCAATAACAACAGGAGTGAAGCATTGAATGAACTCTATCAGCACATCAGTGAGCAGCAGACAGCCCACCCAGATGCTTTCCTCATCCTGGCTGGGGATTTCAATCATGCAAACCCCAAAAGCATGTTTCCAAAACTCTATGGACATATCAACTTTCCCACACATGGAAACAATACTCTGGACAATGTTTACACCATGCATAAAGATGCCTACAAAGCCCTACTACTCCCCCACCTTGGGGCCTCAGATCACTCCACTGTTATGCTAATGCCAGCATACAGGCCGCTGGTTAAAGTCACCAAACCAGCTACAAAACAGATACGTGTGTGGCCAGAGGGGTCCTCAGAGGCACTCCAGGACTGTTTTTCCACCACTGACTGGAGCATATTCAGACAGGCGGCCACCTACAGCAACATCACAGATCTCCAGGAGTACACGGAGACCGTCACTGCCTACATGAGGAAGTGCATGGACGACATTACGGTCACCAGAACCATCTCCATTCGGGCCAATCAGAAGCCATGACTGACAGGGGAAGTCCATAGGCTCCTGTGGGCTCAGAATGCTGCCTTCAGAGCTGGGGACGAGGTGGGCCTGAGGACAGCTAGGGCCAATCTGTCATGAGGCATCAGGGTGGCCAAGACACAGTATTCCAGGCACATTGCTGACCATTTCAATGACAGCAGAGACACCAGGAACCTGTGGCGGGGGATTCAGACCATCACAGACTACAAGCCCTCGCCGCAGACCTTTGACAACTCCATGTCTCTGCTGAATCAGTTGAACGACTTCTTCGCTCGCTTTGAGGCAGACAACAGCACCACGGCACAGAAGACCCCACCACCTCCCGGCGACCAGGTGTTGACGCTGTCCCCAGACAGATGAGGAGAGCTCTCAGGATGACAAATGCACGAAAAGCCCCGGGTCCTGATAACATTCCTGGTCGTGTCCTGAGAGACTTTGCCGAGGAGCTCACAGATGTCTTTACAGACATCTTCAACATCTCGTTGAGCCAGGCTGTTGTCCCCACGTGCCTCAAAACCATCACCATCATCCCGGTCCTGAAGAAGCCGTCTCCCTCCTGCTTCAATGACTACCGCCCTGTCGCACTCACTCCCATCCTCATGAAGTGCTTCGAGCGGCTAGTCATGTGGCATATCAAGTCTGCCCTCCCCCCTGCCCTGGACCCTTTCCAGTTTGCATATCAGTCCAACCGTTCGACCGATGATGCCATCTCCACTGCCCTCCACTCAGCCCTCACCCACCTGGAGACAAAAGACTCGTATGTCAGAATGCTGTTCATAGACTTTAGCTCAGCATTCAACACAATCATTCCTCAGCAGCTCATTCATAAACTGGACCAGCTGGGACTCAACACCTCCCTGTGCAACTGGCTGCTGGACTTCCTGACGGGGAAACCACAGACTGTACGGGTCGGCAGCAACTCCTCCAGCACCATCACACTGAACACGGGGGCCCCCCAAGGATGTGTGCTAAGCCCCCTCCTCTTCACTCTGCTGACCCACGACTGCACACCAACATCCAGCTCAAATCTCTTCATTAAGTTTGCGGATGACATGACTGTGGTGGGTCTCATCAACAATGGTGATGAGACAATCTACAGGAGTGAGGTGAGCCACTTGGCCATGTGGTGCAAGGACAACAATCTCTGTCTGAATGTGGAGAAGACGAAGGAGATTGTTGTGGACTTCAGGAGAGAGCACACCCAGCATGCTCCACTATCTATTGATGGTGCTGCAGTGGAGAGGGTGGGCAGCACCAAGTTTCTGGGTGTGCACATCTCTGAAGACCTGTCCTGGAGCAACAACACCGCATCACTGGCCAAAAAAGCCCAACAGCATCTGTACTTCCTCCGCTCCGACCCCCATCATGCACACTTACTACAGAGGCACCATCGAGAACATCATGGCCCCCATCATGCACACTTACTACAGAGGCACCATTGAGAACATTCTGACCAGCTGCATCACCGTGTGGTACGACGCCTGCACCGTGTCCTGCTGCAAGTCTCTGCAGCGCATCATGAGAGCAGCTGAGAGGATCATTGGTGTCTCTCTCCCTTCTCTAATGGATATTTATAACTCCTGCCTCAACCGCAAAGCCATCAGAATTGCAGGTGACCCCACCAACCCATCTCACAGCCTCTTCAGTCTGCTGCCATCGGGGAGGAGACTGTGGAGGCTCCAGGCCAAAACCAGCAGGCTCAAGAACAGTTTCTTTCACCAGGCAGTCAGGAGGCTCAACTCCCTCCCTGTTCTGCCCCTCCTCCCCCCTCTGCCCCCTGCCACAGATTCTACTCACACACACCCCTGCCCCCCTTCAGCATCTGACATGTCATCCTCACAGTTTCCCCCCCCAAACACACACACACACACACACACACACACACACACATACATACATACATACATACATCGTTCATTAACACACTGAACTCAGGGACCGCACATCTCACTTTACCTCGCTCATTTGCACTATTCCGCACTACCTCACCTTAACAGCTGCTAGTTTGTTTATATTGCTTATTTCATGTTTACCTGCTATACCTCAAGTGCCCTCGACTGTTTGTTTATTTGCACCAATTTATGTGTGTGTGTGTGTGTGTGTGTGTGTGTGTGTGTGTGTGTGTGTATATATGAGTGTTTAGTCTATGTCTAGTTCTTATCTAGAGTGTTTTATACTGTTTATATTGTCTGTTTGAGTGTTTAGTCTGTCTAGTTCTTATCTAGTGTTTATACTGTTTATTTATACTGTTTATATTGTTTGTCTGAGTGTTTAGTCTATGTCTAATTCTTATCTAGAATGTTTTTATTGTTTATATTGTTTGTTTTTTCAATTATTCTATTTTTATTTTTATCCCTTTGGTGACTGACCCCTTGAAAATGGTTCCTACAGGAACGATGACGTTTCAGTTGTCAAGACAACGGAAAAACTAAAATACAAAAACAGAAAGATACGTCACAATGCTCTTGTGCACAAAACAAAATGCTCTTGTATTTGTATTTTAGTTTTTCCGTTGTCTTGACAACTGAAACGTCATGGTTCCTGGAGGAACCATTTTCAAGGGGTCAGTCACCAAAGGGTTATTTATTGCATTGCCTGTTTGCACCATGGGTCAGAGAGGACTGAAATTTCATCTGTGCTGTATGTCAAGCATGTATAGCATATTTGACAATAAAGTTGACTTGACTTGACTGGGAAATCACGTGTGTGTGTGTGTGTGTGTGTGTGTGTGTGTGTGTGTGTGTGTGTGTGTGTGTGTGTAAGAGTGTGTGTATGGAATGTGAATGGAATGCGCGAACTTTGTGCCAGGCCGTGCCCAGAGGGGTCTGGTCAACACAGGAGAGCACACAAAGGAATCTGTAGCTTAAACTAGTCCAGCTAGGCCTTAAAGTGCATATTCTGGACCAATTTCATGTTTTTTTATTTGAAAGTATGTCCCTTTACACACTCATCCAGAAGGGTAATTTTGCACAAGGCCATCTGTCGACAGCAGAAAAAAATAAAATAACAAAACGCGTCTGGAAAAATCCCAAGGGAGTCTGGAGCCAGATTCGTGATGTTATCTGCGGAAGCGCGAGCAGGCTGCGCGAGCTTTGCATGGTTTCAGTGCACAGCCTGTGCAGACCAAGCGCTCCCATTTCTCTCTCACTGTCTGGTCTTTTGGAAAACGATGTGTACTAATCCCATCAAGATTGGTATTGCTACACCCTCCTACGATACATCTGTTAACCATTTTAATAATTACGCGATAATGTTGAAGAAATTTGCAGAAAACCACCAGGTCATTTTCTCATAAACAAACCAGCACTGACATAGGATTCAGAGGGAGGCGTCCCGCAGATTAATATAAAATAGGAGAATTACAATGATCTTGCTCCTGAATTTGTTAGGACTGGGACTGTTTTGGCCTCTAGAGGCCGCTGTTATTTCCTTTTCTGGTCATGTTTGTTTTGGCCTCTAGAGGTCACTACTGTATTCTGTGTTTTGTTTTTGTCTTATTGCCTGTTTCCTGCCCCGCCCTGTCCTTAATTAGTTTGTGTATTTATACCCCGAGTTCAGTCCTCTTGTCACGGAGTCTTTGTGCTGTTATGTTTAGCTCCAGTTTCCTCTGTACCGTGTTCCTTGCCTTTGTCTTTTTGGTTTTGCACTTTGCTTTGCTTTTTGGACTTTTTGGACCTAGTATTTACTGTTTTTTGGATCTTCTGAGCGTTGGTATTTTTGCCTTTTCTTTTCTGTTTTTTTGGCTTTTGTTTTGACTTTTGTACTTTGGATATTTCTTATTTTTCCCTTCATCTTCTGAGTGTTTTGGATTATTTCTTTTGGACTGTATATATTGTAAATAAACCTTTTGATACTTTTTCTACTTCCGCCTCACGCCTCTGCATTTGAGTCATCCCCCTGGTGGCCTGGTGGGGGTTTGCTGGATTATCACACCAGTGAACCAGGTTCGAATCCCAGCAAAACCCTAACAGAAAGACTCCGTCATGACCGACTCAGCAGAGGCTGCTTCAACTGTCTACCCGGCCAACCTTCAGGGAATTATGGCAGCTTTGACACGCTTCGGAGCAACCATGGACGCTCATGGACAAACGCTCACCAGCCAACGTGAGGCCCTTGCTCGCCACGAGGTACTGCTTCAGCAAATTGGGAAAACCCTGGCACAGCTGACACCTCTGCCTGCATCTCTTCATCTCCTCATCCTGATCTGGCTCCTGCTCCCGCTCCAGTGCCTCCCGTCACGCTGTCTCCTTCACCTCGCGAACCCAGCCTTCCTGCATCACAGAGGTATGACGGCAAGCACGGTGAGTGCCGGGAGTTCCTTACCCAGTGCCAACTCACCTTTGAGCTCCAGCCTACCACCTACACTATGGATTGCCGCAAGATTGCCTTTGTGATAACCTTGTTAGCTGGTAAGGCACGAGCTTGGGCAATGGCCATCTGGCAAAGACAGGGACCCGAGTGTTCTGACTTCAAGCTATTCATGGAGGAGATGCTTCGGGTCTTCGATCAGGCAGACATCAGTAAAGATGCAGCCAGGAAGCTCATGTCTGTCCGACAGGAGGGAAGCGTTGCAGACTATGCCATCTCGTTCCGGACCCTCGCAGCAGTAAGTGGATGGAACGAGACTGCCCTGGTGTCAGCCTTCCACCATGGTCTGTCTGACCCCATTAAAGACGGTCTGGCTTCTATCGGATGCCCAAGTGACCTCGAAACTCTGATCTCACATTCTACTCACCTTGACAACAGGATGAGAGAACGCCGCCAAGTCCTGAGCCTCCCCGGCCTCCCTGCCTCTACCTGGAGCCCGTCTACCTCTTCCAGTGACTGTCCAGAGCCCATGCAAGTTGGCCGTACTCGTCTCTCCATAGCCGAGAGGGAGCGCAGAAGGAGGGACAAGTGCTGCATCTACTGTGGCAAGCCTGGTCACTTCCAAGCATCATGTCCCGAGCTCTTGGGAAAAGGACCGCCCCGTCCAGCCGAGGGAGGGTTGTGACGGGGCCTACCCTCTCTCCCGGACTCCCTGGCCAAGGAATCTACATCCCGGTCTCCATCTCCTGGGGTGAGTCCGTCCACTCTTGTCAAGCCTTGGTAGACTCAGGGGTGGCTGGAAACTTTATGGATATCCACTTCGCCCAAAGCATCAATGTCCCGACTGCGCCTCTTGAAGTCCCACTGTCTGTGTCTGCCCTCGATGGCCAAGCGTTAGGTGATGGAAGAGTCACCCAAGTTACTTCTCCAGTCTTCCTCCAGTCTCAAGGTCACAAGGAAGAAATATCCCTGCACTTGATTCCTTCACCTGAGTTCCTAGTTATTCTAGGTCTTCCTTGGCTTACCCGCCACAACCCTCGTATAGACTGGGTCACTAGCCAGGTTGTGGAGTGGGGTCCTGCTTGCTATGCCTCTTGTCTGCTCTCTAGCTCTCCTGTGTCTCCTGCCGAGCCTCCCGATCTCACCGAGTTATCTCAAGTTCCCACAGAGTACTAGGATCTCAAGGAAGTTTTCAGTAAGAGCAGGGCCGCCGTTCTCCCTCCACACCGTGCCTATGACTGTGCCATCGACTTGCTCCCTGGGACTACCCCTCCTCATGGCAGACTGTTTTCCCTCTCTCAGCCAGAACGCAAGGCCATGGAGGAGTACATCAAGGAGGCCTTGGCCTCTGGGTTCATTCAACCCTCCACCTCACCCGCTGGTGCCGGCTTCTTCTTTGTCGGCAAGAAGGATGGGGGGCTCCGGCCATGTATTGATTATAGGGGCCTGAACAAGATCACTGTGCGCAACCGCTATCCCCTTCCGCTGATGTCCACAGCATTCGACCTGCTCCAAGGCACCACCATCTTCACCAAGTTGGACTTATGGAACGCATACCATCTCATCCGTATCCGACAGGGAGACGAGTGGAAGACCACCTTTAACACCCCGTCAGGGCACTACGAGTACCAGGTCATGCCCTTCGGACTCACCAATGCACCAGCTGTTTTTCAGGCCTTTATCAACGACGTCTTGAGGGATATGATTAATCAATATGTTTTCGTCTACCTTGACGACATCCTGATATTCTTCAAGACCTTACAGGAGCACCGCCACCATGTCCACCAAGTCCTCCAGAGACTTTTACAGAATAATCTGTTTGCTAAAGCCCAGAAATGCGAGTTTCATGTCCCCGAGGTCTCCTTCCTGGGATTTATCATACGAACGGGGCAACTCCAAATGGACCCAGCCAAGACCCTGGCCATCCGGGACTGGCCTACTGCCAAGTCCGTTAAGGAGGTTCAGTGGTTCTTAGGATTCGCTAACTTCTACCGCAAGTTCATCAGGAACTTCAGCTCCGTAGCAGCACCTATGTCGGACTTCACCAAAAGGACTGGTGGTTCCTATGTCTGGTCCCCTCAGGCGGAAAAGGCGTTTAATGACCTCAAACACCACTTTTGCACGGCACCTATTCTGGTTCTCCCGGACACCTCCCAACCATTCATTGTGGAGGTGGACGCCTCGGACAGTGGTGTCGGCGCGGTGCTCTCTCAACGCTTTGAAGGGAAGCTGCACCCCTGCGCTTACTTCTCCCACCGCCTGAGCCCTGCGGAGTCCCGCTATGATGTGGGGGATCGGGAACTGCTAGCAGTTAAACGAGCCTTTGAGGAGTGGAGGCACTGGCTGGAGGGAGCGCAACATCCATTCCTGGTGTGGACGGACCATAAGAACCTGGAGTACCTCCAGCAAGCCAAGAGGCTGAACCCACGACAGGCTAGGTGGGCTTTGTTTTTCAGCCGTTTCAATTTCACCCTATCATACCGCCCGGGCTCTAAGAACACCAAACCGGACGCGCTCTCCAGGCTGTTCTCACCCAACAACAGGGAGAGTGAAGTTGAGCCTATCATCTCTGTATCCCGGATTGTGGCTCCTGTCCTCTGGGGTATTGAGGAGACTGTTCGACAAGCTCAACGCCAGGACCCTGATCCTGGGATGGGGCCACCGGGCCTCCTGTACGTCCCTCGTCAAGCCCGGGCCAAGGTTCTCCAGTGGGGTCACTCTTCCCCTCTCACCACCCACCCGGGAGCTCGGAGGACCCTGGACTTCCTGAAAAGATGCTTCTGGTGGCCTAACATGGAGAAGGAAGTAAGGTCATTCGTCCTGTCCTGTGAGGTCTGCACCAGAACCAAGAACCCGCGACAGCGTCCCCAGGGTCTCCTGCATCCTCTGCCTATTCCCCGGCGTCCCTGGTCCCACGTGGCGGTCGACTTCATCATGGGTCTCCCTGAGTCTCAAGGTAACACTGTCATTTTGGTCATTGTGGACAGATTCTCCAAGGCCTGCCGCTTTATACCACTGTGCAAACTCCCTTCTGCCCTTGACACTGCTAAATTGCTATTTAATCATGTCTTTGGTCTTCCACAGGACATCGTCTCTGACCGGGGGCCCCAGTTCTCCTCCCGAGTGTGGCACAGCTTCTGCATGCTCATTGGGGCCACTGCCAGCCTCTCCTCTGGGTTCCACCCCCAGTCCAATGGCCAGACAGAGAGGCTCAACCAAGACCTGGAAACCACCCTGCGAGGCCTGGCTATGGATAACCCGACATAGTGGAGCACCTGGCTGCCATGGGCTGAGTACGCCCACAACACCCTGCAGTCATCGGCCACCAAGCTGTCGCCGTTCCAGTGCCAATTCGGGTTCCAACCACCTCTGTTCCCGGACCAGGAGGAGGACGCGGGGGTGCCCTTGGTCAATCAATACGTGAGACGGTGTCGCAAGACCTGGAGCAAGGTCAGGAGGACACTCATCCAGACCTCCAGTACCAACCAGATTCAGGCCAACTGCCATAGGAGACCTGCCCACACTTTCCACCCTGGGCAGCGGGTTTGGCTGTCCACCAAGGACCTTCCGCTGCGGGTGGAGAACCGCAAGCTTGCTCCTCACTACATTGGCCCCTTCAAGGTTGTACGCAGAGTTAACCCTGTCTCCTACCGGGTCCAGTTACCACGTACGCTAAGGATTAACCCCACATTCCATGTTTCCCTTTTGCGGCCCGTACTGAAGTCCACGTATGCCCCTGCCCCTAGGAACCCCCCGCATCTTCCAGGGTCAGACTGTTTTCACCGTGCGCCGCCTGCTGGACTCCCGCCGGGTTCGCGGGGGTCTCCAATATCTTGTGGACTGGGAGGGCTATGGCCCTGAGGAGCGCTGCTGGGTCCCAGCTCGGGACATACTAGACAAAGAACTTTGTCGGGACTTCCATTCAGCCCATCCTGATCGTCCTGGGAACATCAGGAGACGCTCCTGGGGGGGGGGGGTCCTGTTAGGACTGGGACTGTTTTGGCCTCTAGAGGCCGCTGTTATTTCCTTTTCTGGTCATGTTTGTTTTGGCCTCTAGAGGTCACCACTGTATTCTGTGATTTGTTTTTGTCTTATTGCCTGTTTCCTGCCCCGCCCTGTCCTTAATTAGTTTGTGTATTTATGCCCCGAGTTCAGTCCTCTTGTCATGGAGTCTTTGTGCTGTTATGTTTAGCTCCAGTTTCCTCTGTACCGTGTTCCTTGCCTTTGTCTTTTTGGTTTTGCACTTTGCTTTGCTTTTTGGACTTTTTGGACCTAGTATTTACTGTTTTTTGGATCTTCTGAGCGTTGGTATTTTTGCCTTTTCTTTTCTGTTTTTTTGGCTTTTGTTTTGACTTTTGTACTTTGGATATTTCTTATTTTTCCCTTCATCTTCTGAGTGTTTTGGATTATTTCTTTTGGACTGTATATATTGTAAATAAACCTTTTGATACTTTTTCTACTTCCGCCTTACGCCTCTGCATTTGAGTCATCCCCCTGGTGGCCTGGTGGGGGTTTGCTGGATTATCACACCAGCGAACCAGGTTCGAATCCCAGCAAAACCCTAACATAATTTACCCGTGATATGCACTTTAAACCCAACTTCTACTCCTGAAATCCCAATGTTGAGAAGTGGAGTGGCGGCACGGTGGTGTAGTGGTTAGCACTGTCACCTCACAGCAAGAAGGTCTGGGTTCGAGCCCCGTGGCCAGCGAGGGCCTTTCTGTGCGGAGTTTGCATGTTCTCCCCTTGTCTGCGTGGGTTTCCTCCGGGTGCTCCGGTTTCCCCCACAGTCCAAAGACATGCAGGTTAGGTTAACTGGTGACTCTAAATTGACCGTAGGCATGAATGTGAGTGTGAATGGTTGTCTGTGTCTATGTGTCAGCCCTGTGATGACCTGGCGACTTGTCCAGGGTGTACCCCACCTTTCGCCCATAGTCAGCTGGGATAGGTTCCAGCTTGCCTGCGACCCTGTAGAACAGGATAAAGCGGCTAAAGATAATGAGATGAGATGAGATGAGATGAGAAGTGGAGTATGACGGGGGAGTTAAAAAGAGAGAGAGAAAGCATGCACTATCTAAATAAATACAGATAGTAAACAAAGTAAATCAAACAGCACGCGGTCTAAGACCAACTTTCATGTGAATCAAAATGTGTATATTTAAACCATAAATGAATTCAACTGAACAACACTCTTCATGTCAACTAGCCACAACTAAGACTAACAATTGCCCAATTGCTCTTGTTAGTGATTGAAAGTGCGCCTTCTGTTATCCGAAGACAGCATGGAGCGCGGGTCCCGGGAGAAATCAGTTCTGTTCCTTTTACTTTACAGCTCGTAAGCTGAAGATCTTCGGTGTTCCGTTGGTTGTCCGATGATCTGGAAGGAATCTTGTTTATAGTTCATCAATGTTGAGAAAGGGAAAAGGGATCCGGTCGCCTTTTCTCTTTGAATACTGCGTGGGCTGCAGTAACTAACCGGTTCAGTTATTATTACAACTCTGTGAAGGTCAAATACATTGAACTTTGGCTAAAGGTCTGGTATCAATAGCTCGTTCTTTGTTCTTTGTCCTTCTGTAGCACAGATGCAACGGCCTCTCTTTTACACGTGGAATCCACAGCCAGAGAGAAAGAATTTTGATTCTGCCGCGAGTTTAAAGCACAGTCATGATGTCACTGTATTTGGTATTTGGTATCATCTCTGTATCCAATACCATTACAGGGAGTCAGAAGAATGGGCGGAGATAGAACATGGTGTCGAGTACAGGGATTGGTGTGTTCAATGCTGTACAGTGAAAGGGGGAAGATGGTTACTATGACTATGGCTTGGCCGCTCCCCTTACATACACACTTAGCTTTCATAGTACAACACAGATAAAAGCGTATACACAAAACAAACAAACAAACAAACAAACAAAAACAAAGAAATGGTAATAGTCGGGAATAATAGGGAATACAGAGAGAGAGTCTAACTGCAGTGATCTTCAGGGGAAGATTGTTGCTCCAGCAATGACCTTGACCAAGGCAGTGCTGGCTGAGAGAGCCAAAGATAAGATTGGAATTTGTTTAGGCTTGAAATGGGTAGACGTGACAGACTACCCCGCTCATCCATTCTGGTCCCTAAAAACCATTTCTCTCTGCAAAGCCATCAACCTCTCTTAGATGAATCCACAGAGCGGCTAAAAGTTCCGAATAGCCACAGTCTAAGTGCTGACAGCTCTGGCCACCACTTCAATCATGTCGGGCAGCTTTATGGGGCTTTGAACAGCTGTCACCATTTTCTGATTTCCTCGATACACCAGGGCAATGCCTAGTCCAATCAGCAAAAGTCCTGTGATCATGGTTCTGAATAGGTAATTATCCTCAATGTCCTCCACAGAAAGAACTGCCAGGCACACGACACGCCACCTCTTCCACACATCCATCGTACATCCAGCTGCGAATGTTCCGGCAGGACAGGCTGGTTCCCCTGAACCCAGGCTTCTTGTCGAGAAGATTGTGTCAATTACGTGAAGAGACCAGTTTATCAAATCCATGAATTTTGATTTGAAGAACAATGCAGAAAGGGTCTCTCAGACTAGACGAGTCAGCAGAGCAGAAGCAGGAAAGCTCAGGGGAGGAGAGGCAGAGAAATGCGAGATGAGAGGAAAAAAACACCTCTGCATTATGCTCCTATCAGGAGCACTATGTGGAAATATTTAAAAAACCTCAGCGCAGCAGCTTTCCGTGAAAGCACAGAGAAGAATTAACACAACAATTACACAAAACATAGAAAGTACGAGAGAGCGAAGTCCCGAGGCAGCCATCGGCAGCACCATCTTGAATGGAAAAAAGCTTCATGGTCATATCAAGGTGCTTCATGGATATATGTGATAAAAAAAAAAAAAAACAACTGGCCAGATGGGCTGGCAACTTAAAACTTCTGCTGGGCCTTCCAAAAAGCTGCTGGCCATGGGCCAGTGGGCCAAGCAACTATATTTCACTATTTCGACTATTTCAGTCCCTGTCATGCTGACTCATTCATATGGCATGTGATTATTGATAAACTGCAATGCATCAAATAATGATGATTATACCCCATGTGGCTGTGCTCAGAATTAACCATTCACATTCAAACCCATGTTCAAAGGTAACTATCATACACCTGTCATCAATGAAGTGATTCTGATTAACCCCAAATGAAGATCAGCTATTTTCCTGACATCTTCTTGGCTTCATCTGACTGTTGAACCTACTGTATAAAGAGGTCTTCAGAAAACTTACAAAGTATGTCAAAAAGTATCGATCAGGAGAGGGGTTCAAAAGAATTTCCAAAACATTAGCTGTACCATGGAACACTGTGATGGTCACTGTCAACAAGTGGAGAAACCCCACAATGACATTACCAAGAACAGGACATCCCCCCAAAATTGACAAAAGGACAAGAAGCTCTATGGGGTAGGGTGCACCCTACCCCATAGAGCAGGGGTGTCAAACCTGATCCATAAAGGGCCGTGTGGCTGCAGGTTTTCATTCCAGCCATGCAGCAGCACCCTGATTTGGCTTATTCAATCAACTGACACACCCACCCTTTAATCAAGACAGTTCAGTTGATTGAATGAGCCAAGTCAGGTGTGCTGCTGCATGGCTGGAATGAAAACCTGCAGCCACAAGGCCCTTTATGGATCAGGTTTGACACCCCTGCCATAGAGCTTCTTGTCCTTTTGTCAATGGCTAGGCAGAAGACCTTTCTCACAAAAACAAACCCAATCCAAGTCCACCTAAATCACCCCAAACAGGTACAAAATCTGTTATGGACTGACGAGAACAACGTAGAACTTTTGGGCATAATTCCAAAAGATGTTTGGTGCAAAAAACAAGACAGCTTATCAACCAAAGAAAACCTGACCTCAACCTCACTGAACACCTTCGAGATAGGTTGGAATGCTGTGCCCCAGGCCTTCTTGGCCAACATCCATAATTATTGGCACCCCTTGTAAAGATAAGTGAAAGTTTGGTGGGTTTTTTGTTTGTTTTTTAATCCACCTTTTGGTGAAGTCACTTCATCTCATACTGAAAAAAATGAGGGAAAAAATCCAATCTTTAACTGAAATAAATTTATTCAGACAAAAACAAATCCATCAAGAAATATTTTCAACAAAAACATGTCACTATTATTGGCACCCCTGCATTTAATACTTTGTACAATCTCCCTTTTCCAGGAAAACAGCACTGAGTCTCCTATAACATTTTATAAGGTTGGAGATACAGAGCAGGGCATCTGAGACGATTCCTCTTTCCACAATCTCTCCAGATCATCCAGGGTCCTCGGCCCTCTCTTTTTGCACTCTCCTCTTCAGCTCACCCCACAGGTTTTCAATGGGGTTCAGGTCAGGGGACTGAGATGGCCATGGCAGAAGCTCGATTCTGTGCTCAGCGAACCATTTCTGTGTTGATTTGGACATATGATTCGGATCATTGTCCTGCTGGAAGATCCAATGATGACCCAGTTTTAGTTTCCTGGCAGAGGCAGCCAGATTTTGATTTTAAATGTCCTGTTTTTTCATGGACTCCATGATGCCATGTATCCTAACAAGGTTTCCAGGGCCCTTGGAGGAAAAACAGCCCCAAAACATCACACTCTCCTCCACCATATTTTGCAGTTGGGATCGGGTTCTTTTTTATTATAGCCATCCTTCTTTTTACACCAAACCCACCTTGAGTGTTTATTGCCAAAAAGCTCCATTTTTGTTTCATCAGACCATAGAACACAGTTCCTGTCAAAACTGTAGTAGTATTTTGCAAAATTCAGGTGCTTATGTTTGTGGCTAACTGACAGGCTTTTTTTCTGGGATACCTTCCAAAACATTTGTTCACATGGAGCTGTCATCTGATGGTGGTTTTGGAGTACAGGTAGTCGTCGACTTACGACTGCCTTTGGTTACGACTGACTGGTCGTAAACCGATCTGGTTGTAAGTCGGCCTATGTTAAATGAATGTAAGTATAATTTTGTGATGTGTAATGATATTGTAATCATCTTAAAGTCTTATTTTATCAACATTTTCTTATTTCATTACCTTGGCTCATTATTTGGTTTAAGTCAAACACTGCATACTACACTGCGCACAGTACAATTCGTTTAATATGTGCAAAACAAAAAATACGAAATATAGGTGTGAAAAATAGAAAACATTTTAGTTTGAAACATACCAAAATACAAATGTAAAACATAACAAAATACAAAATTTAGTGACCGCTGCATCACTGGTGCTTGGCTGTGGGTCGTCTACGTCATCATCAGCTGTTGCAGCGCTTGGGCTGGTGGGAGCATTTGCTCGTTTCATAAACCAGGAGCTGGGGCAGAAACTGTATGATGGAGTGCGCGACATCGCGTGAGAGAGACTGTGCATGTGCCTGGAGCTGGGGCGGAAACTGTTGAACGTGACAAGAGGCGCTGCCGGGAGCTGGGGCAGAAACTGTCATATGCTCAGCTAGCTCAGCTGGGAAACACTTGCCAGTCATAACCAGTCGGTCGTAAAGTCGATCGGTCGTAAGTCGCATAGGTCGTAAGTCAGCGACTACCTGTATTGGAAACCTCAAATTTGTTTCTTGTAATTCACCAACAGTGATCCTTGAGGATTTTTTTTGCCTCTCTTACCCTCCTCTTCATTGTATGTGGGGCCAAATACACTTGTGTCCTCTTCCAGACAAGCTTGTAACAGTTCCAGTTGGTGTCCACTTTTTTATTATTGCCCGAACAGTAGAAATGGACATTTTCAGGCGAGTAGCTATTTTTTTTCCCCTAACCATTCCCTGACTTATGAAGGTCAACACACTTCACTTCATTTGGTTTGTGTGTTCTATCATCTTTCCCATGTTGATGGATGACTAAGAAGATTTAGCCTTTGTGTCACCTCATATTTGTTCCCCAGTTAATCAGGAAGTCATGGATTACAGCTTGAAAGTCCCTACACACTCCAATCAACTCCAAAATGTACAGTTTAAATGGGAAACATGCTTCAGATACAGTGTGTTCACTTTAATTTCCACGGAGCCAATTATAGTGGTACATGTTTTTTTTTAAATAATTATTTATTGATAAAATATTAGTTTTTCTCTGAATATTTTTTTAATTAAAGGTTGGATTCTTCTCATTTATTCAGTGTGAGGTGAAGCTACTTCACCAAATGGTGGATTTTTTTCTAACCCTTTTTATTAATCTTTACAAGGCGTGCTAATAATCATGGAGGCCATGCTACCTCATACTTAACTGATTCATGCTTTATTTTTTTGATGGGTCTTCCACCAACATCTTTCTGTTGTTTCCCTCTAAATATATGTTTCCCTCTAATTATATGTTTATCTTAGTAAATATCTTAATTCTAAATTTGATAGGTTACTTCACTCTGCCAGTATTACACATGGCAGAATTAATTAGTCAGTCATGCCTGATGCTGTTAAATTAAAAGGCATATTTGTTTTCTCATTTGCAGTTCAAGTACAACAGGAAGACAGCTCAGTTGTTTCCAGGAAATCAGCACAATGACAAAAAAAAAAAGCCACAATAGACCACTTTTATGCTGCACAGTTCTGTTTTGCTTGCAAAACTCTGTGTGTGTGTGTGTGTGTGTGTGTGTGTGTGTGTGTGTGTGTGTGTGTGTGTGTTATTACAGATGGGACTGAATAAAGAGATTGTAAGTAAGAAAAGTCCACTGACTTATTTTTGTCGTAATATTTAGTCATTAATCAGTAGTTAAAATGGGATTATGTACCAATTTGTGAATTAATCATCTTAAAGATTTACACATATAAAATATAAAGTCAATTGTGAGCCCATTCAGTAAATTCCCATATTGGCAATCTGGCAATGTACCAAAAACGTTATGGAAAAATGCTTTTCATATTGTTCATGCCATTTCACCTTAAAGTGTGGCGTATCAGCTCAAATAGTTCACATTAGACTTGACTGTGTAGTCTGAGAAAGAAGGTTTTAGCAGGCAGGGAATTTCCCCAGTAAGACAGGGCCCATTCAAACTTTAGGTAACCATTACTGTGTCATTCCTGTTTATGCATGATTTTGGTTTGCTGTAAAAGTAAATGACTTATACCTTGTGTGCCTTAATGCAGAGAGAGATTCAGAATAACAACCGGGTCAGATGTGATTCTCGGCACACAAGTTAACTGTTAATTGACAGATAATTATCACATGACACCCAGCCTCCTCCAGAAGCTCCCAGGGAATCATTATGGATAATTTCTGAGTTGTGACAAAGTGCAGTTGCGAACATGAAGCAGGAAAAATGAAAAAAAAAAGCAAAAAAATCCCTTCTGATACCAGGTGTACAATGATAATAATATTATTGGGCTAATATATTTCAGTACTAATAGGCCTAAAAGGCCAAACAAACTTCATCGTTTACATTTCTTTGTTTGGCAGATGCTTTTTTTTCCTTCAAACTTGCCTACAAGGGACAGAATTGAATACAAACATAAAGCTTCTCATGGGCCCAACACTGGTTCTGTGGTAGTTCTTTGGTTACTGTTGAAAGATGAGTGATACACTTGATTCAGGATTCCTTACTGCAGTTTATTCAGGAATTTATACACTGAGTGCAGAATTATTAGGCAAGTGAGTATTTTGACCACAACATCCTTTTAATGCATGTTGTCCCACTCCAAGCTGTTTAGGCTTGAAAGCCTACTACCAATTAAGTATATCAGGTGCTGTGCATCTGTGTAATGAGAGGGGGTGTGGTCTAATGACATCAACACCCTATATCAGGTGTGCATAATTATTAGGCAACCTCTTTTCCTCTGGCAAAATGGGTCAGAAGAGAGATCTGACAGACTTTGAAAAGTATAAAATTGTGAGATGTCTTGCAGACGGATGCAGCACTCTTGAAATTGCGAAGATGTTGAAACGTGATCACCGAACAATCAAGCGTTTCATTGCAAATAGTCAACAGGGTCGAAAGAAGCATGTGGGAAAAAAAAGGCGCAAAATAACTGCACATGATCTGCGGAAAATCAAGCGTGAAGCTAACAAGCAGCCATTAGCATCCAGTTCTGCCATATTCCAGAGTTGCAACATTCCTGGAGTGTCAAAGAGTACAAGGTGTGCAATACTGAGGGACATGGCCAAGGTAAGGAAGGCTGAAAAACGACCACCACTGAGTAAGGCACACAAGATAAAACGTCAAGACTGGGCCAAGAAATATCTTAAGACTGATTTTTCTAAGGTGCTGTGGTCTGATGAGATGAGAGTGACTCTTGATGGGCCAGATGGATGGGCCTGTGGCTGGATCAGTAATGGGCACAGAGCTCCACTCCGACTCAGACGCCAGCAAGGTGGAGGTGGAGTACTGCTATGGGCTGGTATCATCAAAGACGAGCTTGTTGGACCTTTTCGAGTTGAGGATGGACTCAAACTCAACTCCCAGACCTACTGCCAGTTCCTGGAAGAAACCTTCAAGCAGTGGTATAGGAAAAAGTCAGCATCTTTCAAGAAGAACATGATTTTCATGCAGGATAACGCTCCATCTCATGCGTCCAAATACTCCACTGCATGGCTAGCCAGTAAAGGTCTGAAAGGTGAAAAAAATAATGACATGGCCCCCTTGTTCACCTGACCTAAACCCCATAGAGAACCTGTGGTCCATTATAAAACGTGAGGTCTACAAAGAGGGAAAACAGTACACCTCTCTGAACAGCGTCTGGGAGGCCGTGGTTGCTGCTGCACACAATGTTGGTCGTGAACAGATAAAGAAATTGACAGAATCTATGGATGGAAGGCTTTTGAGTGTCCTCATGAAGAAGGGTGGCTATATTGGTCACTGATTTGTTTTTGTTTTGTGTCTGAATGTCAGATATGTTTATTTGCAAATCTGGAGTTGTCATATCAGTGTACCTGGTGAAAATAAATAAGTGAAATGGCTACATATTTGGTTTTTATTAAGTTGCCTAATAATTCTGCACAGTGAAAGTTACCTGAACACATACATATTCTCCTAAAATGGCCAAAACTAAAAACACCCCACTCTAACTTCCATACATATTCAGCTTTGATATTTATGAGTCTTTTTGTTTGATTGAGAACATAGTTGTTGTTCAATAATAAAACTAATCCTCAAAAATACAACTTGCCTAATAATTCTGCACTCCGTGTAATGGCATTACAGGCAACCTGGGTCAGGCTCATCATTAAAAAAAAAAGAAAGAAAAAAAACATTACAACCATGCGCATGCACAATATCCATTTTTATGTACTCAGTCTGATCCCATTACTTATGAACTGCTACTAATTAATATAACATAGACAAATGTTCTACATCCCCCTTCTTAATTTACAGCTGTGGAAATAATAAATAAACATATTCTATGCATATGCATTAACAAAGGATTACAATGCCATCATCACTTGAAACTTAATTTGTTAATTCAAAACCCAAGGTGAATCACAGGTAAGGTAAATATATTCTTGGCATGTCACTTCTAATTTCAATAAATTTCAGAAAGCATTTGAAAACTCTTGAAATTATTATTATTATTATTATTTTTTTGTTAAAGCTACAGTCCCATAAGCCTAAAGCTTACGAATGTCAGATGTGAGGTAGGAGGCAGATGTATGTGCAGAATTATATTTATTAGGATAGTGCAAACACACACAGGCAAACAGTCCGAAATAGGCAGGCAAACTCATAAAGACACAAAGGCGAGACACAAACAGGATGTCACAGGCAAAAAGCAAAACGTAAACTAGGAACAGGCACAGAGATCAGGAAACCAGGAAATCAGACATGGGTAATCTAATGCTTGGTAATGCATGACTGACGTGGCGTAATACTTTGCACTAGGTGTGCATCTAAGCAGTCCTTATAAAGGTGCACATATTGCTCCTCAATCATGTACAGGTGTGTGTCGTTAATGGAGCGCGTGCGAGAGGTCGCTCAACACATGTGCAGTCTGGAATGTGCTAGAGAGTTCTTCAGGTGTGTGTGCCAAAGCACACCAGACTGACAGAACCCCTCCCAAAGATCTCCTTCCAGGAGCAAAAATCCATCTTTCTTGGCTCCAGTGGGGCTCAGGCTCAGGACAAGACTTGGACTCCTGACTTCAACTGGTCTCAGGCTCTGGAGATGACTCAGGCTTGAGCTCTGGAGATGACTCTGGCTCTGGACTGGACTTGGGCTCAAGCTCTGGACTGGACTTGTGCTTGAGCTCTGGACTGAACTTGGGCTCGAGCTCTGGAGATGGCTCAAACTCTGGATTGGACACAGGCTCTGGAAATGACTTGGGCTCTGGGCAGGAAGCAAGCTCAGGCTCTGGACTTGACTTGGTCCCTGGACTTGACTCAGATCCAGGACTGGAAGTGGACTCAAGCTCTGGGCTGGATTCAGGCTCTGGACTGGACTCTGACTCAGGACTGGAAATGGGCTCAAGCTCTGTTAGTGCATTGCTTCGGTCCTAGTTAGGACCTGGCAGCAGGGCAATGACATCTTTATGGCTGGGCAGTGGCAGGATGATGAGGCCTTCATGGCCAGGCACCCACGGGATGACTACGTCATCATTACTAGCTGAGGCAGCTCCATCGTCCTTGGACACTGGTTCTGGAACAGGCTCAGGTTCTGGCATTGGCTCAGACTCTGGTGCTGGCACTGGTTCTGGAATAGACATTGGCTCTGGGTCTGACTCTGATGCTGGTGCTGGCTCTGGCACTGGAGCTGACTCCAACTCTGGTGCTGGTTCTGGAATCGACACTGGCACTGGCTCAGATGTTGGCAGTAGCACTGTAGCTGACTCTGACTCTGGCACTGGTTCTGGAGTAGACACTGGTGCTGGCTCTGACATTGGTGCTGACACTGGAACTGGTGCTGGTTCTGGAGTAGACACTGGCGCAGGTTCTGATGCTGGCTCTGGCACTGGGGCTGACTCAGACTCTGGCGCTGGCACTGATTCTGGAATAGACACTGGTGCAGGCTCTGACGCTGTCTCTGGCACTGGAGGGAGCTCTGGAGCAACAGTCTCCTCCGCCGCTGCTGCGTCAGACACTGGAGGGAGCTCTGGAGTGGCAGCATCCTCTGCTGCCACTGCATCAGCCACTGGAGGGAGCTCTGGAGCAACGGCCTCCTCCACTGCGTCTGTGGCAGCCTCAGGTGTGATAGCCCCTGCCCCAAAAATTTCATGGCAGTTCTCCTTTTCCAAAGATTCATAGATGACCCCAAGCATGGCTAAAAAGGTCTGTGAGCTCCGGAGGCATGGGTGCTCTACTCTGATGAGGTAATCCACCCATCAGCATGCTCATTCAGAAATGAAAGTGAGTATAACGCTTACCAAGATAGGTTCTGGTGGCTTGGGCTCTTGGAGGTCCTCATAGAAAAAGTCACACTGCAAGCTGAATCCACTAGGATGATATATTTCATAATAGGCTGCTGGTGGGCTCATTCCAAAATGCTGCTGGAAATATGAGGCAAGGGGCTTGGATATCAAAACCCAGAAGTGGTGTGGAATGGCATGCTGGTACAACTCTGTTACATCCATTGTTTTGCAAAGTATTCTGTGAAGTGCAAGGTAGGAGGTGGATGCATGTGCAGAATTATATTTATTAGGATAGTGCAAACACACACAGGCAAACAGTCCCAAATAGGCAGACAAACTCAGAAACATAAAGACATGCAAAAGGTTGGGTGACGCACAAATAGGATGTCACAGGCAAAGAGCAAAACATAAACTATGAACAGGCACAGAGATCAGGAAACCAGGAAATCAGACATGGGTAATCTAAGGCTCGGTAATGCGTGACTGACATGCCGTAATACTTCGCACTAGGCATGCATCTAAGCAGTCCTTATAAAGGTGCACATATTGCTCCTCAATCAAGTGCAGGTACGTGTTGTTAATGGAGCCCATGCGAGAGGTCACTTGAAGCATGCACACTCTGGAATGTGCCAGAGACTCCTTCAGGTGCGTGCGCCAAAGCATGCCAGAATGACAACTGAATGTACTTAGGGTTTGGCTTGCAAGCCCTCCCAGAGCATGTAATATAAGTACTGTTTACTGGCCCATTGGAAGATTGAACAGGGTTCTGGCTCATGTTTTGTGCGTGGCTGAGTATCTGTTCTTCAGTGTGTTTTACAGGTCCATGTGTGTGCTGTTCAGAACAGGAGGTTGGTGACTGGACTGCTGGAGTGGAGTCATGAGGATCTCTTTGTTGTGGTGGTGGTTCAGAGACTGGGAAAATATGCCTGCAGTTCCGTCTATACTCTCCTCCTTCTGATTGGATGATGTACGATCTGGGTTCCTTGCAGACTTCTTTGATGGTTCCTAGGCGGTCATGCTCATGAGGGGTTTACATCCTCACTACCTCGCCTTGATGCAAGGGACAAGGGGTCTGCTGGACTTGTCATAGTATTGCTTGTGTGACTGGCATTTACGAACAAGCCCTGCCTTGATAAGTGTGTTGTTTTTGGATTTTGGGACTAGCAGTTTCTTGCTCACAGGTAGGGTGGTTCGTGTCTGCCTTGACATCAGCCTTTCAGCTGGAGAGCCAAGTCTGTGGTCACGTGGCACATTACAAAGATTGAGCAGGTTGAGAAATACATCTGTCCCATCTCTCTTCAATTTTTCCATTAGTTGCTTTGAACTGCAAATGGCACGTTCAGCTAGCTCGTTGGCTTGTGGGTATTCTGGGCTGCTTGTTACATGAGTGAAATCCCAGGCTAGGGCAAAGTCTGTGAAGTGCTGGCTGGTGAACTGGGTGCCATTGTCTGAAATGACCTTATGCAGGCTGCCATGGATGGAGAAGTGCCTTTTTAGTTTTGTGATCACAGTGTTGGCGGTTAAATCATGAAGTCGGTCAATCTCAAACCAACCTGAGTAGGAATCAACTACGACTAGATGGTGTTGGCCATTCCACTCAAAGATGTCAGTTGCAACAGTTGACCAGGGTAGGTCAGGCACTGGATGTAGCTTGAGTGGCTCCTTCTGTTGGTGAGGTTTTGTACTGTTGCACATGGGACATGCAGTTGTTTCCTTCTCAATGTCCTCAGTGATTGTGGGCCAGAACATGATACCACACGCTCTGTGTTTAGTGGATTCTGTGCCTGGGTGCCCTCTGTGGAGAATGGTGATGTAATCCTTTTGTAATGACTTGGGAATGACTGTCTTTGGGCCCTTCATGACAACACCATCTTCAACTGCCAGTTCATCTCTGTAGGGGAAATACTGACAGATCTCTGGTGGTAGCTGAGTTTGTTTGCAAGGCCAGCCCTTTGATATGACACTGGTCGGCTTCTGCAGGGCTGGGTCTAAGGCAGTATGTTCCTTCAATTCAGTTAGTCTAGAGGAAGAGATGTGTTGGACTGACATAATCTCATAGTCACCTGCTTCGTCATTGTGCTGCTCTGTTGTTGTCCTGGGGGCACACGACAGAGTATCAGTGATGTCCATCTGTGAGCAGGGCCATAACTACCATTGAGGACACCGAGGTCATGTCCTCAGCATTTTTTTCCCACTGTATTTTTTTTTTCACTCAGAAATGTGAAATTAATATATGATGAAAATCGTTCTGACTTTGATCGGTGGAAAATTCTAAATTCAGCTTGCATCCCACTGTTCTCATTTATTTGTCTAAAAATAAAGTCCACATAATCATTTTTAAACGAAGCTGAAATATCCGACATTGGAAACATTTCATATTAGGCAGCCTCGCGATAGTCAGCTAAGCACCACGGGATATACAAGAGTTGAGAAGTGTTCTCATCAAGGTCCAACTCCGCAGCCAATCAGTTTGTCAATTAGTCATGGAATCTGAAAATTGACATAAGATGAAGAAGTCTACTACACTAAAACAAACCAAACTCAGCTTTGGAAAGTCAACAAGTGAGAGAAAAAGAAAGAGGGAAGAAGGTGAGTTAATTTTGCCAGTCCGGAATGCTTATGATCATTAACAGTGCAATTTTAATTAGCATTTCAAGCAACAACAGTCGAAGCCACTTAGCTAGATAGGATTTTCGTTTTCCAGGCGGCACAAACTCTTTTATTCTCTCTCTCGATTTGATTTGGTGCGTTTCAGATCAGAAAAGGCTGGACAGTCGTGACCTGTTGTTTATGAAGTTATTGGGTACTGACGAGACTTGAGCTATTTTGCTAACTTACCAGACTATAGGCTAACATGAACCCAAGACACTATTGTTTTGATCATTGGTTGTATTTTCGAACGGAAATGAAAACAGGTAGCAAACTTATTATGTTCACATTTTATTTACAACATGATGTACCACCTCTGACTGCTTTCTGTCAATCATGAACAGCCCAGCCGCGTTCACAGCTCCTCCTCCGATCACCAGCTGGAGATGAGCCTCCTCTCGGGAAGTCTTGTCCCGCCCCTCTTATTGACTCCCATCTCCAGTGAGGCTCAGTCTCCGAATGTGGCGTTTTAGTTGGTTTTGTCCAATAACCGTCTAGTATTTTGTTATTGAAAAGGGCATATATTTTTTAAAAAGCAATTGAAGTCCATTCAGGCTCGGCTAGATTGCGTTGTCACTCTCACTCACTCACTCACTCACTCACTCACTCACTCACTCACACTCCATCATTCACTCACTCTCACTCACTCACTCACTCACTCACTCACAAAATACTTTTGTGATCGTGCAGTTTTGAAATTGTTAAAATAAACATGTTCACCTACATGTTCATCTTGTTGGGCTTGTGATTTTGACTCGTTTCCAAAATGTATGAAAAGTCACCATATTAGGACTTTTTTTTTTTGGCAAATAAGATGTATCGCAATGTTTGACCTCGGTATTTGAAAAATCCTGGTTATGGCCCTGTCTGTGAGCCTTTTTTGTACACAATCTTGAAGTTGTACTTTTGCAGCCTCAGCATCATGTATTGCAATCTGGCTGGAGCTGAGTGTATGGGCTTGTTAAGTATCATGGCTAATAGCTGGTAATCAGTTTCAATCAGGATTTGCTTTCCATAGATGTAATCTTTAAATGTCGAGCATGCAAAGACGATTGCTAACAGTTCCTTTTCAATCTGCACATAGTACATCTCAGGCCCTCTCCACACGGCAACGGATTCAGGTGACTCTGATACAATTGCTTATCGTTTAGGCCTGGCGTCCACACGGCACCGGCGTTTTGGGTGCCCAAAACGCAATCTTTTTGAGAACGGGTTCCAGGGTGGAAAGATCTGGCAACGTTGCCGTTGTGAAGTCGTCTGGATGAGTAGAACGGATTTGTTTACGATGACGTCACAACCACATGACTGTCAGTGCTTCACGCCGGGTAGAAGTGTAACGAACTCGATGCGAGGTGTCAACAAATCCTATAACTTGGTTCATGAAACGCGCTTACAAAATATTTTCACTGTGAATATTTATTGTGTAATGGTGCAAAGTGAGAGAGAGAGAGACTCTGCCCTTAGGGCAGAGTCAATCCCGCCAGCAAAAATAGGGGAAAAAAAAAGGAGCGATCTCACCTCTTCAGATGTGGGTTTAAGTCCTACAATACATTCCTCAAAAAGGGCGTAGAAGAAATTAATCCATCAACATGTATCATTCAATTTATTCCGGACCATTAAAGACGCCGCCTTCCGCGTAGAATCATACGTCATCCTCGTCGCCATATTGGATAGGTCAAAGCGGAGAATAAAGATTCATGTGCTGCGTTTAACTGTACCAACAGGTTTACCGTCCAAACGAGATCATATGGGATTACCTTTCACAGGTGAGAAACAACAAATTAATCCATCAACGTGTATCATTCAATTTATTCCGGACCATTAAAGACGCCGCCTTCCGCATAGAATCATGTCATCCTCGCCGCCATTTTGGAGAGGTCAAAGCAGAGAATAAAGATTAGCTGCGTTTAACTGTACCAACAGGTTTGCCATCCAAACGAGATCACATGGGATTACCTTTCACAGGTGAGACTGGAAAAATACTTTTCATTGTATTTGGTCATTATAATGTAATTTTACAAACAGATTTTCCTGACTTTGTGGCTAATATGAAGTCTCACGCATAATAGTTTATGCGCATGCGTCCTTACTTCTTCTATTGTTCTGGTGTCTCCGAAAGGACCGTCTTACAGCGCCCCTAGAGGTGTGGCATGTGTATTGCATCGTTTTCAGCAAGCGTTGCGTTGCCATATGGACCTGATATTTTACTGATTGTTGCCCATTTGGACGCGATCTATTTTTAAATAACATCTCGTTGCCGTTGTCGTGTGGATGTAGCCTCAGTCTGTGTTAATGTTTAGGACGAGTAGGTGATCTGAGCACTTTCCTGAAGGCATGCTGCCCTGAGTCCATACTGTGAGGCATCACAGGTAAGGGTGATGGGTTTCTGGATGTCATAGTAGTGCAGAGTAGGCAGACTGTATAGGCACTGTTTCAAAGCATCAAATGCCTCCTGATGTTGTTTTAGCCAGCACCACTGGATGTCCTTGCAAGTTAGTGCACACAGGGGGACTGAGATCTCACTGAAATTGGGAATTAACTTTCCTAGATAGTTGATCATCCCTAAGAAGTGTTGAAGGGCTGTGACATTTTCAGGTATGGGCATCTCACCAGTTGCTTTTGTCTTTGCGGGGTCTGGCTTCAATCCTTCATTTGTGAACGCATGTCCAACGTAACAGACTTTTTTAAGTCAAAATTTGCATTTCAAGGTGTTGAGCCTCAGGTTCACTTCCCTCGCACGATCAAGCACTTTTCTGAGGTGCTGGTCATGCTCTTTTTCATCTTTTCCGCCAATGATTATGTCATCCACAATGACAGTGCAGGGGTATCCAGTGAAGATCTGCTCCATAGCACACTGGAACACTTCACTGGCTGAGTTGATTCCATACGGCATTCTAAGAAAGTGGAACCTGCCAAATGGAAAGCTGAAAGTCATTAACATGGATGACTTATGATCAAGTGAGAACTGCCAAAACAAACTTTTTGCCTCAAGGACAGAGAAAACTGTTGAATTGGGCATTTGGGCAGCTACTTCCTCTACGGTATGCATGGGATGATGCAGACATTTAAGGGCTTTATTTAGATCCCTTGGATCAATGCACAGTCTGATGTCATCAGAGTTTTTCTTCTGAGTTGCAACCATAGATGACACCCATTCAGTGGGGTCTGTGACAAGAGTGATCACACCTAAGTTGACCATTTGGGTCAGTTCTGCTTTGACTTTATTTTGCATTGGCACTGGTATTTTGCGTGCAGGTTTTACGATGGGTGAGACCTCAGGGTCTAGCTTCATGGAATAAATGACAGGAAGCTTGCCAAGCTCATCTTTAAAGAAGTCTGCATAATCTGTAAAGATTTGCCGTGAGAAATGTGTTTCCTCGTTGATGGCTATGTGATGGACTTCTTTGTTCAAGGTGATTAAGCCAAGTCAAGTCAAGTTTATTTGTACAGCGCTTTTAACAATAAACATTGTCACAAAGCAGCTTTACAGAATTTGAACGACTTAAAACATGAGCTAATTTTATCCCTAATCTATCCCCAACGAGCACGCCTGTGGCGACGGTGGCAAGGAAAAACTCTCTCAGATGACACGAGGAAGAAACCTCGAGAGGAACCAGACTCAAAAGGGAACCCATCCCCATCCGGGCAACAACAGACAACATGACTATAACATTAACAGTCCTAACAAAGTCAGCTTTGTTGATGCTATAAACCCCCCACCAATGGAAACCCGAGTGGAAAACCGTTCACGACAACTGCAGTCCCAAAGTCAGCAAGTCAACTGCAGTCATAAAGTCAGCAAGTCAACTGCAGTCCTAGAGTCAGCAAGTGAACTGCGATCCCCAGCCACAAAAGCACCACTGCAAGAGTCCAGAGCGTCCTCCAGGTGCGACCCCCAACTGTCCACATGGGGCTGCCCTCCACAGGAGCGATGCGATGAGACTTCAACCAGACACAGGGCACCAGGATGGACCAGGCAGGTCTGAGGAGCAGAAGAGGTCAGCATCTCGATCCCAGGACTGACATGTAACTCAGAGGGACAGATTTGGGGGGGGAGGGGGAGGGGGGAGAGAAGAGAGAGAAAACACAGGTTGTTAGGTATGCCCAGTGTCACCTGAATAAGTAGGAACAGTATACATATTGCACTGAGTACAAACAGGGACTCCAGCAACTAACTATGACAGCATAACTAAAAGGGGAGAGCCAGAAGGTAACACAGGCATGAGGGAGCCCCAGGACATAAAGCAGCCAGCCACTACACTGTCAACAAACTCGAGTGAGCAAGCGAGTGAGGACTGACAGCATCCATACATCCCAGTTTACCAAAACACTCTAATTCTGAGGACCCTCCAGATCTACACCTTTACCTCATAAACACCATTAACAAAAGGCTTGACTAAACAGATATGTTTTCAGCCTAGACTTAAACACTGAGACTGTGTCTGATTCCCGAACACTACTTGGAAGGCTGTTCCATAACTGTGGGGCTTTGTAAGAAAAGGCTCTGCCCCCTGATGTAGCCTTCACTGTATGAGGTACCAGCAGATAGCCTGCACCTTTTGATCTAAGTAGGCGTGGTGGGTCATAAAGAACCAGAAGTTCACTCTGGTACTGTGGTGCAAGACCATCCAGTGCTTTAAAGGTCAATATTAGTATTTTATAATCAAAGCGAAATTTGATTAGGAGCTAATACAATGTGGTGACAGGGGCGATATGGTCATATCTTTGAGTTCTAGTAAGGACTCTTGCTGCTGCATTTTGAACTAACTGGAGCTTGTTTATGCACTTATTGGAACATCCAGACAGTAAGGCATTACAATAATCCAACTTGGAGGTAACGAAAGCATGAACTAGTTTTTCCACATCATGTAGTGACATTAAATTTCTTATCTTAGCAATATTTCTGAGATGAAAGAAAGCTATCCGGGTAATGTTATCAATGTGAGTTTCGAATGAAAGACTGGGGTCAATAATCACTCCGAGGTCTTAAGCGCAAGTGAAGACAGTTTGGTAGGCCAAACAAAGGCTGTACGTTTCGTTTCACTACGTAGAATTTCAGGGTGTATGCTCTGCTTGCAGAGTGGCACGAAAATATGGCTGAACCAGCTGTGTGGATTTCTTCTCCTCCATAAGCTATCAGTTTAGTTCCCTGTGATGACTGGAGTTTTTCATATTGTTTCACTTGCACAAAAAGATCTGCTGACATGACATGACATTTAGCGCCAGTATCGACTTTGAGTTCTATGGGTTTTCCATTAATATGCACAGTGGAGAATATGTCACTCCTTTGTAGCAGTTGGGAATCAACAGTATCTACAGTTCCAGTTTTCACACTCACTTCATCCACAAATAACAGTTCCTCGTCACTGCTAGGGGCCTGCACAGTTTCAACCTGATTCACAGATCTCTTTTTGTGATGTGTTTGTGATGATTTGCAACATTTCTGAAAATGATTCCACTTTTTACACTTGTGGCATTGCTGACCATAAGCCGGGCATTTCTCTCTTTTAGCCTCATGGTTGCCTCTACAATTATTGCAGTTAGTTATTGAATGTGTGGCACATTGGTCTGTATGTGGTTGTGTTGCACGCTGCTCTGCACCTGTCTTCAGCTTTGGTTTCTGTGGCTGATTTTTCCTTACTTTGTGTTGTAAACTGTCCACTTTTGTGAGTGTTTGCTTTGGAGCTGCAAGGGCTTTTGTATGTTGCTCAATCTGTTATTTGACACATTTCAATTGCTTTGGTTAACATTAATTCATTGTTACACAGGAGCTGCTTTCTCATGCTGTCACTGATTAGGGGAGAGCGGGGTAAGATGAGCCACTTTTTACATTTTTCATCATAACTACATGTTAAAGCCATTTTTGCTTCCAGTCTACACACCATACCAAATTTCAAAGTGTACTGTTACTATCTGAGCAAAAAATAATTGATAAGCTCTTATGGTTAGAGTGATATTACCTCTTGAAAAAAAAATGTTAAGTGGCTCAACTTACCCCATGCACGGGGTAAGATGAGCCACTGTGTGGGGTAAATTGAGCCAACACAAAACATGTTAGGTTAACAAAGTAAACAACTTTTATTATTAGAAATGCAATCAGTGAATCAAGTCAAGTCAATCAAGTGGGGGATAGGGCCGTTGCATAGAGAAGGGGAGATGAAGAGAGAGGTGATAGAACGAGATGGGATAGGGAGGGATAGATAGATAGATGGATAGAGAGAGAGATATGCGTAGATAGATAGAAAGAGGGATGGTTAGAGAGGGAATGAGAGATGTACTATATTATAGAAATTATTAAAACAGTAGAACAGTGCCAAAAAATCTTATTTCTTTCAGTAGGTTAAAACATGCAGCAATCATTCCATCCATAATAATTTCATCATTATTCAATGTTCCAAGCGTTCAAATTGCAAGGGAACACCATTTGCCTCTCCCTCCGTGCTGTCCCCCCAACAGTAAAGGGGCGGGGCAATTTTTTCACAATATCCTGTCTTGACAGGACAGCCTCATCTTTCTCTTTGAAGACAAAGGTTGGCTTTCTTGCAGAGCCATGGCATGACCGGCTTCTTTTGAGAAATCTTGCCTCTATTTCGAAGACATCCAATTTGATTATCTGGCCAATGAAGAAATGCACTTTCTTCTTCCCTGTGAATTTTGCCACAACGTAATCCCCCACATCTAACAACTGGTCTTCCTCATCTGATGTCATATATATATATATATGTGTGTCATATATGACCAGTAAATGTGAAAACTTAAGTGTCATCCATATTGGGTAAGCTCAGCCACCAATGGGGTAAGTTGAGCCAGTGGCTCAACTTGCCCCACATCTAATGGCTCATCTTACCCCGTGGCCACCATTTTGTAGAAAAATGCTAATAAAGGGGATTAGGCTAATCAAAATTATTTTTATTAGCATTCATATCATAGCTTAGAAAGCCACTAACTTAACCCTAATGTGTCTAAATATTATTCTACTTTTGTCTTCTCTAAATCATCTTCACTGTGGACAAACATGGAATTGACTTAGAAAGCACAAAAACACATTTTTATAAATATCTCCCTCACCTAGTTTGACGTGGTGCTCCTCTCCACAAGTGTAAGTAAATGGTCCCGGCCCCCTTTGAATGTGGTCACATGGTCACATTTGTGTACTGTTTCTTAGAAACAGGGGGTGGCTCATCTTACCCCCTGGCTCATCTTACCCCGCTCTCCCCTATGCCACACACCAGTCTGTCTCTGATTAGCTCATCTCTGAGTTCACCGAATCTGCAGCTTTTTGCTTTGTTTTTAAGGTCACTCACATAAGCCTTTATTGTTTCATCTGGTTGTTGGTTTCTTGTATCAAATTTGTGCCTTTCCATTGTTATATCTGAGGGTTGCACAGTTGGCGGAATTTTCATTTGAGACACTCAGGATCTTCTCTCGATTCTGCTCTGCTCACCAAGTGTCTATTTTCTCCCTCCCCCACATAAACAGTAGGTGCGTAAATGAAAGCATGTTCCCTCTCAATGGCTTCTGAACCAGCTAAGTTTAGGAGTATGGATGCTCGAGTTCGAGCTTCTTCATCAGAGTGCGCAGCTGTGATGAATATATTGTATTCTCGCTCAAATACATGCCATTTTTCAGCAATGTTTCCATCAAATATCAGTGGTTCTGGTCTATGGAATCCTTCTGGCATGGTCGTTGATACTTGTTAGCCTTTGCTATGATAGCTGTACAGCGCTAACTGGCTGTTTGCTATGTCTCCAAAGCACGGGCGATTGCTCTAAGACAACGAGGGAGGCTCAGCCTCCTCTAAAAATGATGAACATCGTGTAGGATGAATTGTGCTAGGCTTATGTTATAGCCGACTTTATAACATTGCTATTTCAGATCCAGAATCATAGAAATATATGTGCTCAACCCAACTACAGTGTGAAATCATTCTGTTATAACTTTCCCCAGCTCACCTAATGTGTGCGTGAGTTTTTCCCCCTCGTGACAGCGCGATGCAGCCCAGCCTCAGTGGATTGGGAGCTCTGTGCTTGTCAATCTCAAAATGCAAGACAATTATTGGACAAATACTGCGAAAACACCCGCCCACGGAGTCTCACGGACTCCCAGCCTCAATGCACTTCAACGGCATTTGGGAGCTATGCGCTTTTCAATCTCAAAATGCAAGACAGTTATTGGACAAATACTGCGAAAATGCCCGCCCACGGACTCCGAGCCTCACATGGGAGGGACATGGCAGTTTCCGCGAGGAGACTGGTGATTGGTGAAAGCGGCTGGATATTTTCTTTGATTGACAGCTCGTTTCAACTATAGACAGGCAGCGGTTACAGTGTTGCCAGATTGGGCGGTTTCCCGCCCAATTGGGCGGTTTTAAGTGCATTTTGGCGGGTTTTGAACATATTTTGCGCTGGATAACGTCAGCAGTATCTGGCAACATCAGTTCAGTCCCATGCAGATTCGCAAGTGCTGTGGTGTATTGTAAGAGATCGGCTTACATTTCGATTTCATTCATTACATACGGTTTCTACCAGCTTTTTTAATTTGTATATATTTTCATTGTAAATAAAGTGTAAATATAGTGTTGTCAAGTTTGCTATCTTAGTTCCAGAAATGTCGTTTATTTGAGTGACTGAACTTGAACTTGAGGGGGCTAGTCAGCTAGCAAGAAAGCTGCGCACGGATGCCAAGCATTGCTGATTTAATTTTGGCGACGCCATTTGCCAGTCTTCCTTTCCAGGAAAAAATTAAAATTAAAGAGCAGGGTAGACCAACGCCTCAAATTGACTTGGTGAAAAAGGTAGGGAATAATACTCGTTCCTTTCAGCTCTCCTGGTACGAGAAAGTGAATTGGCTAACAGCAAGTGACCCACATCAACAACAGTAAATAGGCTACTTTAGTAATATGTCATGGATGGACCAAAAATATAGAATCTATTTAAAATGTTTATGCTGAGTATATTATATTGGAATATATGTTTTTCTGGATATGAATTAAACACCGCTACAATTTGGAAAACATTTTTAAACAAAAACACAGCCGAGGTCAATTTTTAAACAACATGCCACAATTTTAAAATATAAAATGTTAAAATATAACCCCCCCAACACCACCATCATGTATATTGGACAGTAGGCTAATGGGCCAAAAGAACCTGTTATTTCACAGTTTGTGACCCTGCCAACAATCAGCCAGATCAGAGGCAAGAGTATGGGCAAAATTGATGTGTTTTTTCTTTTAAAATCTGGAAATATCGTAACCGACCAGCCTCCCCTGTTTGAAAGACTACCAGCCGCCACTGCTCCAAAGCACTGAGAAAACATCGGCTTACCACATTGTAGGCAGTTCTTTCATTCATGACCAAACCTCAACTTCTGACACCATGTTGAAAGGTGAGTGATACACTTGATTCAGGATTCCTTACTGCAGTTTGCTCAGGAACATAACGGCATTACAGGCAACCTGGGTCAGGCTTGTCATTAAGAAAAGACATTAAAACCATGTGCATGCGCAGTATCCATTTTTATGTACTCAGTCTGATCCCATTACTTATGAACTGCTACTAATTAATATAACATAGACAAATGTTCCTACAGTTACTTGCACACACTTAGGGAAATCAAAGCTTACTAGTAAATCTAGAACCAGAGTTTAACAGAAGGATGATCATGAAACAGCAGAAAGAATACAAAGAAAATATCACACCATGGACTGCTATAAGGATTTGATTCAAGATAGTGTTTATGCCAAAGTGAGCACACAAAGAATCAGTGAGACACACGGTGCATATGGCAGGATATTCAAGCCATTATGGACTATAAGCCCGCGCCACACAGCAGTGAAGCTGGTGCCTCCCTTCCAAATGAGCTAAAAGACTTCTTTGCATGATTTGATCATGGAACAAAGAGCCTGTGAGGAAAACTACACCACCCCCAATGAGCAGTCTGTTTATCCACAGCTGATGTGTGGAGAACTCTATCTAGAGTCAACCCAGGATCTGACAACCAGAGGGGAACCATCAAGGACTTCCAGGCATTCAGAGAAGGCCCAAACATATCACCATTTCAAATGTTATATTTCATTTCTTTCATTCTTTAATTACTTTCATTCTTTCATAATTTCATTATAATTATTCTCTTCTAATTTGGCCTCATTTTCTATCAAATTTGCTTCAGAAAGGAAAGGGTTACTGTCCTGAAAACATTAAAATAGAGTTATCCAATGAGATTTTTTTGTTTGTTATCTCTAGGCAGAGAAGAGTTTAGAGCTGGCTCATTCATTTGTTAGGACTTCAATACTGGGACACAAGGCCATGGCAGTGCATGTTTATGTAAGAAGTGACAGATGAATTAACCAATCAAATTTTGATTTATAGTGGGAGGGACCAAAAATGTATTTTTTAAATTCCTTTAATTCCTGCTGTGATATTTATATCCATACTGGGAGGATGGAGGAAAAAAACAAAACAAAACACTGAGTTTAGAGAGGCTTGCCACACACACATACAAACATCACATTTAAGTTGTTAATTTTGTTGACGAAAATGAAAAATGCCGGACATTTTTTTCCATGATGTAAACTATCTGAAAACTAAATAATAATGCATATTTCTACTCAAAATATATGAATAAAAAATGGGCTAAATGTCAGAACCTGTCTGCTCCGGACCGTGCTTGGCCCCTAAATAAAGCCACTTTAAAAATACTCAATATGAAGATAATTACTGCAGGATTTTATTTTATTTTTTTAAAATAATGGCCCTATGAACTTGACTTCTGAGACCATTTCCCGTGAAAATAAGTGTCATATATTATTATAACAATGAGATCAGAATTAGTCAGAAAATGTTTCATGTGCTTCTTGTTATCTTTCAACAGTCAAATGATGATGGATTCTCCTGTCGATTCGACAGATGAGTAGGCAGACAAGTCATTTGCCAAGGTGGGTCCTCATGTGGGAATGAAGACTGATTTTGGATGCACATGAACGGCCACAGATGCTGCAAGAGAAGGAATAGACAGAGGTGGAGTGCTGTTTCCTCCTCTCTTTCTTCTCATGAATAGCAGCTGCTCTGTTGGCTTCAAAGGCCCTAGTGCCTAACGTGTACTGGTTTCTCCAAAGAGCTCTGTCATGGGCAAGTGCTTCCCAGGAGTTGACATCAATGTTGCAGCTCCTAAGGCTTGCCTTCAGATTGTCCCTGTATCTTTTAAGGGATCTTCCCTGGTTGCGATGCCCTTGCTTCAGTTGTCCATACAGCAGCATCTTTGGGATTCTTTTGTCTTCCATGCGGACAACGTGTCCTGTCCATCTTAGCTGGCACTTGATGATCAAGCACTCAATGCTGGGGAGGCCACACTTCTTCAGGACCTGCAGGTTGGATACTCTATCCCGCCACTTGATGTTGCAGATATTCCGCAGACATCTTTGATGAAACTGCTCCAGTAGCTGGATATGCCGGCAGTAGGTGGTCCAGGTCTCACAGCAGTAGAGAAGTGTGCTCAGCACCATGGCTTTGTACATGGCAATCTTGGTGGAAAGGCAGATGCCGTGGTCTTGCCAAAGTCTCTTGGTCAGTCAGTTGAAGGCCACACTTGCCTTTCCAATGCACTGCATCACCTCAGCGTCCAGAAATCCACTGCTTGTAACGGTGCTACCCAGGTAGCAGAACTTGTCCACAGTCTTGACCTCTGTGTTGTTAATGACGATGGGAGGAGGTGGTGGCACGTTGGCAGCCTATGATGGTGAAGGCTGGAACATGGCTTCAGTCTTTTCAAGGCTGATTGTGAGCCCGAATCGTCCGCAGGCAGCTGCACAGCAATCCATTATGTACTGCATGTCCTCATGGGAGTGTGCACCTAGTGCACAGTCATCTGCGAAGAGGAACTCACGTAGGATGGCCTCAAACACTTTGGTCTTGGTTTGGAGTCTTCACAGGTTAAAGAGTTTCCCATCTGTGCGAAACTGAATGTACACCCCTCTGTCACAGCCGCTGAAGGCGTCAAGCAACATCGCTGCAAACGAGATGGAGAACAAAGTAGGGGCGAGGATGCAGCCCTGTTTCACTCCATTGCATACTTGGAAGGGATCCGAGACATCACCATTCTCTTGAACTCTGGCTTGCATGCCTTCATGGAAAGAGGCGATCAGTGTTGTAAGCTTGTCTGGACAGCCAAACCTTTGCAAAATCTTCCACAAGCCATTCTGGTTCACAGTATCAAAGGCCTTGGTGAGGTCTACAAAGACCAGGTGGAGCTCCTGATTTTTCTCAAGGCATTTCTCCTGTAGCTGACAAACAGCAAAAACCATGTCGCTGGTGCCCCTACCAGTGCGAAATCCGCACTGCGATTCAGGAATGATGGTCTCGGCGATGTTTATAATGAGTCGGTTGAGGATGACTCTGGCAAGAACTTTCCCAGCGATGCACAGGAGTGATATCCCGTGATGATTGTCGCAGGATGTCTTATCCCCCTTCCTCTTGTAGATGTGCACTATGGATGCATCCTTAAAGTCTTGTGGAACTTCTCCCGCTTCCCAGATGGACCTGAACAGGGATGTCAGTTTCTCCATAAGCACGTCACCTCCATTCTTGTAGATGTCAGCAGGAATTCCATCTGTTCCTGGTGCCTTTACAGGTGTTGTCTGCTTCAAAGCCTTGGCAACCTCAGCACTGGTTGGGGGGTCTGCCATCTATTCCTTCGTTGGTAGTTGTGGCAAGGATGCAATCGCCTCTTCAGAAATGGTCGATTCTCTGTTCAGGACACTGCTGAAATGCTCTGCCCATCGTGCAAGGATGTCAGTTTTCTGGGTCAGCAAGGTGGACTGGTCAGAAGATCTTTCTGGGGCTGAACCAGATGCCTTGGGTCCGTAAACAGTGCGAAGGCCATCATGAAATATCTTCATGTCGTGGTTGTCGGCTGCTGCTTGTAACTCCTCAGCCTTTCTTTCCCACCAGTTGTTCTTCATCTTCTGCAGTTTCTGCTGGAGAAGTTGCCTCGCCTGCTGGTAGTCCCGTTTCTTCTTGCTGTTGGTATTGTCATCAAGGTGATCTTTGTGTGCCTTATGCACCTTGTTGATGAGCTTCTGGATACCTTTTTCATTCTCATCAAACCAGTCTCAGTGTCTCCTCTTTACGAAACCAAGGGTGTCAGCTGCAGCACTGTAGACGGCCTCTCGGAAGGTCCTCCATTCCTCTTCCAAGTTGTCTTGCTCCTGCTCAATGTTAGACAGGGATTTCTGGAGTCTCTGCTGTAGTGCTTCCTTGTTGGTGATAAGCAGAGCAATGTTCAGCTTCCGGGAGGGGGGGGGGGGGGGGTTATCCCTAGCTGTCTTCTTTTTCCAAGCTAGGTTGATGTTCATCTTGCTCTGGAGCAGGTGATGATCGGACCAGCAATCTGCTCCTCTCATACAGCGTGTACTGTGAACATCACATCTGTCTCTTTGGCAGACTATAACATAGTCCAGCATATGCCACTGCCTTGATCGAGGATGCATCTACAGTACATGTTCTTAAACTTATCCACTTGCTGGAAGATTGTGTTGGTGATGGACAGCATGTGCTGGGCACACAGTGATAGTAGCATCAGTCCATTGGAGTTGCACTTTCCAGTGCCATGGCGTCCTAAGACGTTCGGCCAGGAGGAGTAATCAACTCCAACTCGTGCATTAAAGTCTCCAAGGATGATTAGCTTGTCCTTGCTGTTCACTTCCAAGAGGACATGGTTGAGATCCTCATACAGTAGAAGGCTTCCTTGATGTTGTCAGGGTTGGTCATAGTAGGAGCATAAGCACTGATGATGGTGGCAAAGCAGTCATTTGTGAGCTTGAGACGCAAGGTCATCAGTCAATCGTTAATCCCACAAGGTAGGCTATCGAGCTTTCTTGCAAGCTTGGTGCGAATAGCGAATCTGATGCCAGAGGTCCTTGGGGTGTCTTTAGGCTTCCCAACACAGTAGAAGGTGTAGCCTCCACCTATCTCCTCAAGCTGAGTTTCTCCAGCGAATCTGGTCTCACTCAAGGCTGCTATGTCAATCTGGTACTGGCCCAGCAACCTGGCAATGAGCACAGTGCATCACTCTGGTCTGTCTCCTCTGTCTAGCAGAGTCCGCACGTTCCATGCCCCAAAGGTCAGGGGCTTCCTCACTTTCTTTTTCCTGTTTTCTTGACCGCAAATTGGATGCCCAGGCAGGCACAGTTCCCTGCTAGGTGCGCTCATGTGGTAGGCTTTCTTTACGGATCCTTTTAACTCCCCTTCCCCTTGTGGGGAGAGCAGTGCTATCCCTGGAAAAGGCTGCTCTGTCGCTGTGGGAGGATAAAGGCACTGCATCTACCACTGTCTACAGTGGACGACCATCACCCCACAGCTGCCTGCATGCAGAGTCATGGCTAAGAACTCCCAGCAGCATCCTCTGCCTTTTCCCGTCGCCATTTCTCCATTGCCACAGGACATTGAACTACGTTGGGTATTGGGTGGTGCCTAGCTTGTTTTCAGAGACCTATTTGCCTGACCGGCACATGACTTTTTAAGATGAAGAAGGGGTGTGCAATTCCTTCTCCACCCTCTCGCCTGACCGATGTTCATAGTCCCACAGGTGCAGAAAATGCCACATGTAAGACGGCCCCAGCAGGTGCAGCTTTTTTATTTGGAGTATCCGTCTCCTAGGAGGACTTCCAACAAAGGACATGAGGAGTTCCTCCTACCCCTGACTCGTGTATGGCGGGTGCGTCATGCCCGAACAGGTCAAGGACCTGCCACTGCCACAACATTCAAATACTGACATCTTATTATCATCTTATTCATGCTGCCATCTTATTATTCAGTCATCAGCATTCAAATGTTGTCATCTTATTATTCTCTGTCATTTTTTTTCATTTTGACTCTAGTCTGATCTCCACCCCTGTCTTGACTTATTGCCCTCATTCCCTTCTCAGGTTACTGTGGGAATTCTCTTTATGACTAATGTGGAGGTGCCTCACTTACGTTTTGACCATTGGGATCTGACTGAATTTCAGGTCACTATAGGTCCTGTGACAAAAAGAAGTACACTCACCGGACGCTTTAATAGAAACTTGTTCTTGATTCTAAGATTCCTGTTCCTGGCTGGCAGGAGTGGAACCCAATGTGTTCTTCTGCTGTTGCATGCTTTTCTGCTCACCACAGTTGTAAAAAGTGATTATATGTGTTACTATATTCTTCCTGGCAGCTCAAACCAATCTGGCCATTTTCCCCTGACCTCTCTTATCAACAAGACATTTCCACCCACAGAAATGCCACCCACTCAATGTTTTTTTGTTTGTTTGTTTTTCACGCCATTCTGTGTAAACACTAGAGACTGTTGTGTGTGAAAACCCCAGGAGGTTAGCAGTTTCTGAAATACTCAAAACAGCACATCTGGCACCAACATCCATGCCACAGTGAAAGTCACAGAGATCACAATTTTTCCCATTCTGATGTTTGAAGTGAAAATTAACTCAAGCTCTTGATTTGTATCTGCATGATTTTATGTATTGTGCTGCTGTCAAGGGATTGGCTGATTAGATAACTGTATAAAACAGCAGGTGGGTGGGTGTCCCTAATAAAGTGGCTGGTGAGTGTTACATTTTTTTACAGTGGCACTTGAAAGTTTGTGAACCCTTTAGAATTTTCTATATTTCTGCATAAATATGGCCTAAAACATCATCAGATTTTCACACAAGTCCTAAAAGTAGATAAAGAGAACCCAGTTAAAAATGAGACAAAAATATTGTACCTGGTCATTTATTTATTGAGGAAAATGATCCAATATTACATATCTGTGAGTGGCAAAATTATGTGAACCTTTGCTTTCAGTATCTGGTGTGACCCCCTTGTGCAGCAACAACTGCAGTTAAACATTTCTGGTAACTGTTGATCAGTCCTGCATACCAGCTTGGAGGAATTTTAGCCCATTCCTCCATACAGAACAGTTTCAACTCTGGGATGTTGGTGGGTTTCCTCACATTAATTATTCACTTCAGGTCCTTCCATAACATTTTGATTGGATTAAAGTCAGGACTTTGATTTGGCCATTCCAACACATTAACTTTATTCTTCTTTAACCATTCTTTGGTAGAACGACTTGTGTGCTTAGGGTCATTGTCTTGCTGCATGACCCACCTTCTCTTGAGATTCAGTTCATGAACAGATGTCCTGACATTCTCCTTTAGAATTCGCTGGTATAATTCAAAATTCATTGTTCCATCAATGATGGCAAGCCATCCTGGCCCAGATGCAGCAAAACAGGCCCAAACCATGATACTACCACCACCATGTTTCACAGATGGGATAAGGTTCTTATGCTGGAATACAATGTTTTCCTTTCTCCAAACATAATGCTTCTCATTTAAACCAAAAAGTTCTATTTTGGTCTCAGCCGTCCACAAAACATTTTTCCAATAGTCTTCTGGCTTGTCCACATGATCTTTAGCAAACTGCAGACGAGCAGCAATGTTCTTTTTGGAGAGCAGTGGCTTTCTCCTTGCAACCCTGCCATGCACACTATTGTTGTTCAGTGTTCTCCTAATGGTGGACTCATGAACATTAACATTAGCCAATGTGAGAGAGGCCTTCAGTTGCTTAGAAGTTACCCTGGGGTCCTATGTGACCTCACCAACTATTACACGCCTTGCTCTTGGAGTGATCTTTGTTGGTTGACCACTCCTGGGGAGGGTAACAATGGTCTTGAATTTCCTCCATTTGTATACAATCTGTCAGACTGTGGATTGGTGGAGTCCAAACTCTTTAGAGATGGTTTTGTAACCTTTTTCAGCCTGATGAGCATCAACAACACTTTTTCTGAGGTCCTCAGAAATCTCCTTTGTTCATGCCATGATACACTTCCACAAACATGTTGTAACACTTTGCGCAGGTGGGTGGAGCACAGAAGTATGGCAGGCCAGAACTGAGTTTCCAAAACTCTTTATTGTATCACTTTTCAGTGTACACACTCTCCCAGACACTCAGACACGCACACACATATCAGTCGTCTGGTTGGGGAGAGAGCTCCCTTCCTCCACTCTCTCCCTCCTTATATAGAGCGCGGTCACTGGGGAAGACACACAAACACAGGTTAATTGACATCAGGTGCAGTGATTCTGCCACTTACCTTCCCTGACTCTGCCCTCCGGTCACAGACTGACGCGTGACCACACCCCTGCTGCCACATACCCCCACCACCCGACTCAGGCCGGGCAGCTGTCCGTCCTGCAGACGACTCCCCCCCCCCGATGGGAGAGGAAGTCCGCCATGACCATCTGCGCCCCCAGCCTGTGGATCACCTTGAAGTTAAAGGGCTGGAGTGCCAGATACCAATGGATGATCCGTGCATTGGCATCCTTCATGCAGTGGAGCCACTGGAGGGGCGCATGGTCCGAACAGATGGTGAAAGGGCGTCCCAGCAGGTAGTAGCGGAGGGCGAGGACCGCCCACTTGATGGCCAGGCACTCCTTCTCTATCGTGCTGTAGCGCCCCTCATGCACCGACAGCTTCCTGCTGATGTACAGCATGGGGTGATCCTCCCCCTCCACCTCCTGGGACAGAACAGCCCCCAGCCCTCTGTCCGACGTGTCCGTCTGCAACATAAAGGGGAGAGAAAAGTCAGGGGAGTGTAACAGTGGCCCCCCACACAGTGCAGCTTTCACCTCAGAGAAAACCCGCTGGCATTGCTCTGTCCACTGGACCAGATCTGGTGCCCCCGTTTTAGTGAGATCAGTCAGTGGGCTGGTGACATCTGAATAATTAGGTATAAACCTACAATAGTAGCCAGCCAGCCCCAGGAACTGTCTCACTCCCTTTTTGGTCTTGGGCCTCGGGCAGGCTGCAATCGCTGCTGTCTTATTAATTTGGGGACGCACCTGCCCATTGCCCAAGTGGAAGCCCAGATATCGTACTTCCACCCGCCCAGTCGCACACTTCTTCGGGTTGGCTGTGAGACCCGCTCACCTCAGCAACCCAAGGATGGCCCTCAGGTGTTGTAGATGCCATGGCCAGTCGTTACTATAGATTACAATATCGTCTAAGTATGCGGCCACGTAGGTGGTGTGGGGGCGGAGGACCCTGTCCATAAGCCGCTGGAACATAGCGGGCGCCCCAAACAGCACAAAAGGAAGTGTGACAAATTGGTGTAAGCCAAATGGTGTGGAAAAGGCCATTTTTTTCTAGGGATAGTGGAGTCAAGGGGATCTGCCAATAACCCTTTGTTAAATCCAATGTCGAATAAAAGTGAGCCGTGCCTAGTCAATCGAGCAGCTCATCAATACGAGGCATTGGGTACGCGTCAAATTTAGACACCGCGTTGACTTTTCTGTAGTCCACACAGAACCGGACCGACCCGTTGGCCTTGGGAACCAAGACCACCGGGCTGCTCCAGTCACTGTGGGACTCCTCGACGATGCCCATTTCGAGCATGACCTCGAGTTCTTCCTGAACCACCTTTTTCTTGTGTTCGGGTAGCCTGTAAGGGCAGCTGCACATGACCACCCCCGGGGGTGTCTCAATGTGGTGTTCTTTGAGGAGGGTGTGGCCGGGCAGGGGCGAAAACACATCCAAAAATTCGGTCTGCAACTGGGCAACCTCCGTGAGTTGGGTCGGGGAGAGGTGGTCTCCACAGGAGACCAGAGAGGTAAGCGATGTCAATGTTCCTTTTTGAACCTCCGGCCCCAGCTCCGTCTTCTCTGGAACCAACGACACCAACACCACGGGGACCTCCTCGTTCCAGAGTTTCGGCAGATTGAGGCAGTAAATCTGTAGTGCTCCACCCCGTCCATTCGCCTCACCTCATAGTCAACGTCCCCGACTCGCCGTGTGACCTCAAAGGGTCCTTGCCACTTGGCGACCAATTTGGAGCTCGACGTGGGCAACAGTACGAGTACTTTATCTCCCGGTGCGAACTCCCTAAGGCACGTACCCCTGTCGTACAGGCGGGTTTGCCGTTCTTGGGCCTGCTGCAAATTCTCCTGGGTTAGGTGTGTGAGTGTGTGGAGTTTTGCGTGCAGGTCAATAACGTATTGAATTTCATTTTTGCTTGTTGAAGGTCCCTCCTCCCAATTTTCCCGCAGTACATCTAGGATGCCGCGTGGCTTATGCTCATATAATAATTTGAATGGGGAGAACCCCGTGGAGGCTTGTGGGACCTCTTGCACTGTGAATAATGGGGGTTTGAGCCATTTATCCCAATTGCGTGTGTCCTCGCGAACAAACTTTTTAATTATATTCTTGAGTGTGTGATTGAACCATTCGACTAAACCGTCCATTTGTGGGTGATAAACGATGGTGCGGATCGGCTTAATTCCCAGTAACACATACAGTTCGCGCAGTGTGCATGACATAAACGAAGTGCCTTGATCAGTCAGAATCTCTTTGGGGATTCCGACTCGGGAGATGACGTGGAAGAGCGCTTCCGCAATACTACATGCTGAGATATTGCAAAGGGGCACTGCTTCCGGGTATCGCGTTGCATAGTCCACCAGAACTAAAATAAAGCAATACCCTCATGTTGACCGATCTAATGGCCCGATGAGATCCATCCCAATTCTTTCGAACACGGTCTCGATTAATGGCAGAGGGTGCAAAGGTGCTTTTGGAATGGCCGCTGGATTTACTAACTGGCAATCGCGGCATGCCATACACCACCTATGGACATCGCCGCAAATCCCTGGCCAATAGAACCGGGCCATTATTCTGGTTAGTGTCTTATCCTGCCCCAAGTGTCCAGCCATGGGATTAAAGTGAGCCACCTGGAATAGAAATTCCTGGCGGCTCTTTGGAATCAAAAGTTGTGAGATCGTTTCCTTAGTCTGAGTGTCCTGCGTCACTTGGTATAATCTATCCCTCATAATGGAGAAACAGGGGAAGGACAGGGTGGCGTTTGGCTGGAGCGTTTGACCATCGATTACTCTCACTTGGTCAAACGCATGCTGCAGAGTCTCATCTCATGACTGTTCTAATGGGAAATCCGCGAGGGATTCCCCAAGAGAAGGAGGAGGAGCCTGCGGCTCCTCACTCTGATGCGGTGATGATGTAGACGGCTCTGTGACATCTGCTCCCGCCAACGCCACACCGGGACCTTCCCCTGCTGAACTACGGCAGGACCCACTCTTCACTAAATGAGTCATTAATTCCCGAAATCCCGGCCAATCAGTCCCCAAAATTATCGAGTGGGTAAGGCGAGGATTAACCACCGCTTTTACACTCAATTTTTCCCCTCAAAAAAGAATGTGGACCGACACTAAAGGGTAGTTGTGAACATCCCCGTGCACACACAACACCTTCACCAATTGTGCTCCCCCCCAATGCCTCATCTTGCACCAGGTGGATGGAGGTCTGATGACAGCCAGAGTCCACCAAAGCCTGATATGTATCCCCTTGGACACTCACCAGTATGCGATATGCTCCGGCCTGATCGAGGGCAGTTCCTGCCGTGTCGGGGATCCGGACCACCATGCCCACCTCCATTGCTGAGCACTGCTGCTGGAGGTGCCCCGGCTCCCCGCAGCACCAGCAAACTGGCCCGGGCTTTCTCTCTGCACCGGCACTCTAGGACTTACTCACCTGAGGGGGGAGAGAGACAGACTCGGAAGCAGGAAACGGGAGGGCACCGTGGGTGCGGCAGGCCGGCTGGGGTGGAGCCGGCCCCCGCCTCCGCGGTGGGGGAATGGGGCGAGGATGAGACACAGAAGGGGAGGGCGAGAGAGAGAGAGGAGAGAGGAGAAGAGGAGATCTGTGGTCCTGCCATGGGAACAGCCGCCAAATGATCCTTCACCAACTCGAAGGCCTGATCCAGCGACGCCGGGCGATGGCACTGGACCCACTCCACGGTCCTTTCGGGAAGTCGGACGATGAACTGCTCCAGTGCCACGAGATTGACGATTCCCTCGGCGTTGCGGTTGTCAGCCCTCAGCCACCACCGGCAGGTGTCCCGGAGTTGCTGGCCAAACACGAACGGCCGGCCGAACTCCTCTAGGCGTAGAGTGCTGAAGCGCTGGCATTGTTGTTCGGAGGTGCACCCCACACGCTGGAGGACGGCCCGGCGCAGGTCTGCGTAGACCAGCCAGCTGTCTGCGGGGAGCTGTAGTGCAGCCAGCTGCGCCTCGACCGTTAGCAGGGGGAGGAGGCGCACCACGCGCTGTTCCACTGGCCAGCCCCAGGCCTCTGCTGCTTGTTTGAATAGTGCGAGGAAGGCCTCGGGGTCGTCATGTGGGCCCATCTTCGTTAGGGTGAGGTGGGGAGGGCCCGCCACGGTGGAGGTAGTGGACCCCGCCGACGCAAGGAGGTGTCAGAACGCCTGACGAGCTTCCTGTTGCGCCAGCACCAGGGCCTTGAACAGTTGCTCTTGCTCCTTTCGGAGGGCGACCAGTGCCTGGTGCTGGCTCTGTTGGGCCATGGCGAGGGCGTGGATCAGGTCTGCGAAGGGGGAGGATTCCATGGGGCTGTTCTCCTCTGTGCTCCGGATCCCGGGTTTCAGCACCACTGTAACACTTTGCGCGGGTGGGTGGAGCACAGAAGTACGCCAGGCCAGAACTGAGTTTTCAAAACTCTTTATTGTATCACTTTTCAGCGTGCATACTCTCCCAGACACTCAGACGCACACACACATCAGTCGTCTGGTTGGGAAGAGAGCTCCCTTCCTCCGCTCTCTCCCCCCGTATATAGGGCGCGGTCACTGGGGAAGACATACAAACACAGGTTAATTGACATCAGGTGCAGTGATTCTGCCACTTACCTTCCCTGACTCCGCCCTCCGGTCACAGACCGACGCTTGACCACGCCCCCGCTGCCACACATGTGTTGTGAAGATCAGACTTTGATAGATCCCTGTTGATTCAATCCTATTGATTGAAAACACCTGACTCTAATTTCACCTTCAAATTAACTGCTAATCCTGGAGGTTACATACTTTTGCCACTCACAGATATGTAATATTGGATCATTTTCCTCAATAAATAAATGACCGAGTCTAATATTTTTGTCTCATTAGTTTAACTGGGTTCTCTTTATCTACTTTTAGGACTTGTGTGAAAATTCGATGTTGTTTTAGCTCATATTTATGCAGAAATATCGAAAATGCTAAAGGGTTCACAAACTTTCAAGCACCACTGTATTTGTATTTTCAATACAATTAACTTTACTGGAAGAAATTTCCTAATAAAAAATACTCACGCTGCCTCCACGTGATGTTTGTGTTGGTGCATTTTGGTGAAATGACACTTCGGTGTCTCCAAGTAATTCCAACAAAAGATAATTGTTGATTAGCACGTCACAGTATTAATTCAAGTTCATAAAGTTCTAAATGAAGGATGTGTATTATTTGCTGTAGCTGTGCTATAGCAATCTCCGGATTGTTACTGTGAAATTACAATTATATCATTATCAGACATGTAGCCTAAATTGTCCTGCTTCACTGCTTGTTCTAAAGTATATGACGTGATGATTTAGAAATGTTTCTAATATTTATGACAGGACACACCCAAAGGCGTTATAATATTACCTGTAAATGACTCTATAAATGACTCTACAGCTATAAATGAAATAATTGTGTCACTCTACTGAAGGCGCAGCAGGTGCAGGGTGTGTTTGATGTAACGTGTATACTGTAGTGTTGTGTATTGTGTTATATTTAGTGTGTATAATGAAGGATGTTTTCATGAAGGCATGTAAAATAGAAAAGAATAAAATTAAATAGGCTTATACCAGAATAGAAAATACCATCTTATAGTCAAATTATTTGTAAAATAACTTAAATTTTCCATGACACCTGCAAAAAATACCTTATTACGCATTTACAAACTTTTATCATGAATGCAGACAAAAAGAAGCAGTGTTAAAGCCATGAAATAGATATGAAGGAAACTGGAACAACTCTTTTTTTTTCCTTTTCTTTGTAAACATATCCAAAAAGAGTTTAAAACAACCAGTTCACGGTGTTGCTATTTGTTTTCAGGGGAAAGCAGTTAAAACACGCTCAGAAATCTACGTGTAGTCTTCGCTAGATTCATTTATTGATAATTTTCATTGATCTACCAAATTACGAATTAGTGTACATGAAGAATAGAATAGAGTTTTATCAGAATAGAAAAGAACAGATTATCATTTATTCCTGAAAGTTTATTTCTTATAGAAATAAGTCGTCTTTATTCACAGCACCACAAACTAAACTTTTAGGCATTAACAAAATATTATATATTATACTATTACTCGCTTTTTTTCCCCTTTATTTGTGTTTAACTTAAACACACAAAGAGCGGTAAGTGATTGGCCGTTGGAAATACTGGTGTTTCGTGATTGGTCGGAAGCGCATGTCAGTCAGTCAGTCAGTCCGTGTGAACGCGATGGCAGGAGTATGCGCGAGCCTGCTCATTCATTCGGACGGTATCCTCGCCGCCTGTTGGAGTTGATTTTCCGCTCGAATCCCGGAGTGAGAGACAGCACAGGATGCCAGAGTTCTCTCAGTGCGCCTGGTGGATGTTCTGTAAGTGTCTGTAAAAACGTTACTTTCCTGTTCTAAACCTCAAACCGTGTTTTATAAAATATATAGATTTAAGCCCTGCCGAAAAGCGGAGCTCCCATCTGTTTCTGGGTTGTAGAATCTTCTTATATAATAGCCAGCGCTTTTGTTTTATATCGAGAATCGCCTAAATAAATAAATAAATAAATAAGTAATCAGGCATGGGCGGCACGGTGGTGTAGTGGTTAGCGCTGTCGCCTCACAGCAAGAAGGTCCTGGGTTCGAGCCCCGGGGCCGGCGAGGGCCTTTCTGTGTGGAGTTTGCATGTTCTCCCCGTGTCCGCGTGGGTTTCCTCCGGGTGCTCCGGTTTCCCCCACAGTCCAAAGACATGCAGGTTAGGTTAACTGGTGACTCTAAATTGACCGTAGGTGTGAATGTGAGTGTGAATGGTTGTCTGTGTCTATGTGTCAGCCCTGTGATGACCTGGCGACTTGTCCAGGGTGTACCCCGCCTTTCGCCCGTAGTCAGCTGGGATAGGCTCCAGCTTGCCTGCGACCCTGTAGAAGGATAAAGCGGCTAGAGATAATGAGATGAGAATGAGTAATCAGGCATGACTTCACACTTCACTAGTTGTTGGGTTTCCTGTGGTGGCAGGCACAGGACCGAGTCCATCAGAAAACAACTCGATGGTTTTCTTTATAGGGTGACCACCTGTCCCGCATAGCGCGTGCGCGTACAGCATTTGAAGCCGAATTTATGCGTCCCGCAAATTCAGAACGTGTCCCGCATAATCGATGCTTGCTGAGGGGGCTGTCGCTCTCCCCGGGCCACCCAGGCAGCCAAACGAATATTACGAGTACTTGACATTTCAGCACACCACCGTCGCCACTATAGACTGTAGAACAAAAACACACACACACAGCCCTCACAACTGACTGGTTGTTGTCAACTTTTTGTTGTTGCCATGACACCGCATTCACGTGCACAGACAGTGACGAGGGACGCAGGTGCAGCGCATGCATTGCTTTCATATTAAAAAATGGAGAAAGGTACCGGAGAGATGGCAGGTGAGGCACCGCCACCTCCAGTTAAAAAGAGAAGGTGTATGTACAGGAAAGAGTGGGAAAATTAATATTTGTGGCTGAAAGGGGTTGAGGGGGATACCGAGAGGGCTTTTTGTGACCTTTGCAAAACATCTTCTTTCTCGTGCAACAGAAAGAAACGTCTAAATCTATGGATGCTTTCCTCCGACCTAAAAACGACTCTCTAGCTGACAAAGTAACTGCGGCAGAGGTGACGAGTGTGTATCACACTGTCCAACACGCAATATCATATCGGGCAGGAGATTGTGGCACAAAGCTGTGGTTGTGAGTTAAGAGACTTTTTTTCTACTGTTTCTGTGGTGCTGAGCCACTACAATTCCTGTTAATCCACTGAAAACTAAATGGAGACTTGTCACTATTCCTGCTGTACTGATGCACTGCAAAGCCTCAGATTCAATATTATATTATGATTGATTTAAAGTGAATAAATTGTAATGGAAAATAAATAAAATTGAGTAGCTTCAGTAAATCATAAGTGGAAGTGTGTCTGTCAAGTCATTGAATGGTCAAAATATTATGAATGTTTATTTAAAAAAAAACACATTTGGTGGCCTGTTCATGACCATACATCACCAATAACAGCAGATTAGGGTATTATTGATATACCATGTAAGGTAGTATGTGCTAGAAATGGGTAAACCACTATCTGTGAGTCTTCCAGCAGCTGGCGCGGCGCAGTGGGGGCGGCGTCCCACATTGTCCCTCAAAAACATACCCCTTGTCCCCCCTTGGGCTTATGAGCAGGTGGTCACCCTATTTCTTTATGTATCCTCACTCTGTGCCTATGGGGCTCCGCTATAATACATGAATCTATACACAAACTATCTGCGATGGGTTTGTCCTTTCTTGTGGGGATTTTGGGGCGGAATTGGTTTTAAATGGTGGAGTATTTATCATTGATGAACTTATGGAGCACTGGAGAGAGAGAGAGAGAGAGAGAGAGAGAGAGAGAGAGAATTGTCATGCTGAGACCATCAGGAAATGAAAAAGGGGTGAACTTTATTGAGTTCCCTCTGCATGACACCTGGAAAATGTAAAGGCTTTAGGATATCTTTTCCTTGTGCATTTTTGGACTGACATAGCTGATGTTTCTCTTCTACAGCTATCATGACTGTTTTTATATTTTATTTGAGATGCTACTCTCAGTTTTAAGTGTTTAGTTTCCCTCCAGGCTGTTAGCTGTAATGTGCATGCGGAAATGAGTATAATGGAATTGTGAGCCTCTGGTTAGAAAGTATCTGCCCTGCCGAGGTGCTGGCTGAGTCAAGGGAGTTTGAGAGCTGATTAGTGTGTGTGTGTGTGTGTGTGTGTGTGTGTGTGTGTGTGTTTACGAGAGGGAAAGTGGGCGGTGCAGTGCATTTGAATGAGTAATGAGACTGTGCACGACGAAACAATGAGTTGAACTTGGTGTCAGAGGGTCCGTCTCTCCACAGAGATTAGATCATCAGACCTACTGCCAGCTGATGAGGCACAACGATACAGATTCTCACTGTAACCAATGCACCTGCACTGTGAATAAAAAAGGGCTTATTTAAATCCTCCTAATACTTAGAAGACATGTCTTGGGTATTTAAAAATATTTAGAAGACATGTCTATAGGGTATTTAGTCATGCCTGGAAGACATGTCTTGTGTCTACTGTTAGATACCGGTGTCTGTATAATAGACACGAGTGTTTTCTTGCATCCTCCATATACACCCATGTCTTCTTAGAAGACACTGAAATATTATTTAAATATCCTGGTGTTTCATGTAAATACCTTAGACATGTCTTATGTTTGTTTGTTTTTTTTACAGTGTGGTTACTTTCCATTATCTCAAAGGAATGTTTCATTTATTTATATTATACATTCCTTTGAGATTACTCGAACTAACCGCCTGGTTAGTACTAGAACAGGAGACTGCCTGGGAGGGACTTTGATTGCCTGAAGGATTGTAGTATTTATTTGTGTATTTATTCATTACTCTGTAAAGCGTGCCTGGGTTGTTGTCCTAACACGTGAATCGGTGCTCCAACTAACTCCTGTGACTCAGTTTGCCAGATAGCTGGTCTCTTTTATCCTCCTTTTATTGACCAACCAAACTGAGTTGATACTTTAAGGAGTATTGAATAAAGTGTGTGTTTTATTTATTATGTTCTCTCTCTCTCTCTGGAAGAAAGAGTTCTCCTTTGCTCTGAGGCCAAGTTTACATTAGACCGTATCTGTCTCGTTTTCTTCGCGGATGCACTGTCCGTTTACATTAAACCGCCTGGAAACGCCGGGAAACGGGAATCTGCCAGGGTCCACGTATTCAATCCAGATCGTGTCAGCTCCGGTGCTGTGTAAACATTGAGAATACGCGGATACGCTGTGCTGAGCTCTAGCTGGCGTCGTCATTGGACAACGTCACTGTGACATCCACCTTCCTGATTCGCTGGCGTTGGTCATGTGACACGACTGCTGAAAAACGGCGCGGACTTCCGCCTTGTATCACCTTTCATTAAAGAGTATAAAAGTATGAAAATACTGCAAATACTGATGCAAATACTGCCCATTGTGTAGTTATGATTGTCTTTAGGCTTGCCATCCTTCCACTTGCAAGTGGTAAGTGATATGCGCTGGGATCACACACACAGCGGCTCAGTCCCGAATCACTGCTTGTGCACTATACTCGCGCGCTCTGTGAGCTGCGCAGGGCCGGAGTGCGCACCCTCCAGAGGGCACTCGCTGTTCAGGGCAGAGTGATTTGGAGCGCAGGATGCCTGCGGAGCCGAGCGTATCCGTGTATTGGTGTTGCTGTGTGCACGCGAATCGTGTATTGGTGTTGCTGTGTGCACGCTAATCGTTTTAAAAACGTTAATCTGATGATCCGCTGATACGGTCTAATGTAAACCCCACCTGAGAATAACCCAAGGGGTGGTGTAGTCAGCTAATCAGTGTGTGTGTGTATGTGTGTGTGTGTGTGTGTGTGTGTGTTGGGGGGGGGTAGAAGAAAAGAAAACAGAAAAGACTGGAGCAGATGCAAAAAAAAAGAAACCTCAGAAAATGTATCAGCATGTCATAGATACGATTTTTGTTTGATGTTTTATTCAACTGATCTTTCACAACATATAAAAGGATTTTAGCCAGGATTTTTTTAAATACCTGCAAAACTTGATGCAGTTTGTTTTTGTTTGTTTGTTTGTTTGTTTGTTTGTTTGTTTGTTTGTTTGTTTGTTTGTTTGTTTGTCCCATGGTTCAATTTTTCAGTGAGTTGAGTAAAACTGACAAACACAGAGTATGTTTTGTCTTTGGTTATAATAAAGTTATAACTGTTTATTTTTCAGACAGTCATCAGCATATTGGTACTGTTTCTTCTATGTGGGGGAGGAAGTGGCTGCTCTGGCCATCAGGATCTGAATGGTACAGTCACATTTTTAATCTTGATGAAACTGTCCCTGTGTCTCAGAACGACACCTGGCAGATTAATGTATATACATCAACTGTTGTCCATTATAACTCCATTTTTTGGTTCAGAACATATGTTCTGTTCATATGTTGTTAGTTTAGCTAAATCAGATTATTTTGTGAATAGTTGAGTCTTGGGAAGGGGTAGTGGCTGAATATTTGTTTATCTTTCTTCTTTCATCTCTGATTAGGTTCAGGTCAGTCATGATGTGCCGCTTTGCACAAGTCATTTTAAAGATAGACTTCCGTTGTAGTAACAAGAACGAAATTATGGTAGTCTCTTTGAGTTACTTTTATTTCTGATGCATTATCAAAAAGGGTGGCATGGTGGTGTAGTGGTTATAGTGGTTAGCACTGTTGCCTCACAGGAAGAAGGTTTTGGGTTCGAGCCCAATGGGTGACAGGGACCTTTCTGTGTGGAGTTTGCATGTTCTCCCCGTGTCTGCGTGGGTGTGCTCTGGTTTCCCCCATAGTCCAAAGACATGCAGGTTAGGCTAATTGGTGGCTATAAATTGACCGTAGGTGTGACTGTGAGTGTGAATGGTTGTTTGTCTGTGTGTGTCAGCCCTGTGATGATCTGGCGACTTGTCCAGGGTGTACCCCGCCTCTCACCCATAGTCATCTGGGATAGGCTCCAGCTTGCCTGCGACCCTGCACAGGATAAGCGGTAACGGATAATGGATGGATGGAAATCACAATTCCACCTTATTTTTGAATAGTTTTACACCAAACTTTGTAGCATCTTTAGTGCTTTTAGGAACAGCATTTTCTTTCATAATTTGTAATTCTTCCTCACTTACGGTGACGAAGCGATTGGCAGCCAATCTGCCAAGTCACTTGTGGTAATTACTGAGAAATAGTCTGAATCTCTCAACCAATCAGCGCGTACGATTTCCTATAATCACCTGCTTATTTATACTCAAACTGTTTTAACAAGATTTATATGAAACGGTCATGAATATATTCTGTAAAATGTGTTCATAAATAATCCCACATTATTTTTTAAAAAGCAAATTAAAAATAAGCACTGGATAAAACCCATCTATCTTATGGAAATAAAGATACAAATTTCATTGTCCGGTGGCCAAGTGTTTGAGATACATTGCCTTGCACTAATGATTGGGTTCCCTGTGGTGGTACACAGACATCTCCTGTTGAAAAATATTTCACTCATTCACTCCGCTCACTCGTGAATATGTTCACCACTCAAAGATAAACTTCATAATGCCACTGTGTAATATCCAATTATCATACATCATGTGTAATATATTTCTCATAAGCATTTTATAACATGATGAATAAAACTGACTAAAGCATCTGTCATTTTTCCTATTTCAATATCTTTGGGGACAGCTTTCTGTTTGATGCTGACCACACCAACTTGTGTGATTTTACATGAATTATGTCATGCTATTTCTATAAGTAATTCCACTGCAAGGGCTTAGTAATAAGAAATAAAATAAGTTGTAAATATGTTTTGACTTTCTCAGGAAAGAAATTAAATGCTACTGCACTTCAGCTGCTCCAGTTTAGCTGATGTCTCAACACATCTGAATTCACATTAGTATATAATCCCTGTACCACACATTTAGGAAATTACTGAAATTATTAAGTACATACACAACTAAACTACACAAACAACTACAAGGCAGTGAGGTAATGAATACATTTTGGATTTTATATTTTTAATACATTTTTAATACTGTATGCATATCTGCATATTTTTAGAATGTTGTCCAGACAAACGAAACGAGCTTCAACACCACCACCATTGAGAGCCGAGGGCTTCGGTATGCCATCTTTAAGAAATGCTATGAAAATGTAACGTACTGGAGTGCTGATCCTGGGGTGAGTAATAAAGTTTTATAATCATCATATTTTAGATAGTGTAGGTTCTGACATCCACACAGCACACAGAAAAAAGTCAACACTGAGGTTGAGACACATCAAACCACTAACAGTGTTTCCACTCACAGCACAACTTGTGTTTAGTCCTTACTTATAAGTCACTAAAGTAAAAGTAGAAGAGCTTATGTCTTTTAGATGAAGTCCTTTGTAATAACATGATAGAAAACAACAATGACAAGTTAACAAGGTGTGTATTTTCCTGTTATTTAATGACTGGATGTGTTTATCTGTCTCTGTTTTCATTTCCACAGAAATCCATCAGCTGCTTACGTGTTAAAACATTCAGATATCTTTAAGACAAAGGAGTTATTTACTACACAGTATCACCCAGACAAATGCTTTAAAAATATATCAGAAAGATAAAAGCTAGCATACAAGTGTGTTTCTCTTTGGCCATCCAACTTTACTGCTCTTTACACTTGCAAGCCGTGCTGTAGCAGGTGAAGGTGACTAAAGATCATGAAGATTCTAATTTTATATATTTAGCCCCTAAATCAGGTGCAACCTCAATGGATGTTAATTGCGAAGTGTATCACATTAATGTACATCCTTATTTTTATTGTTATGTAATTGTTCTATTTATTTTAGTCTTTTAATGGTTATGACTGGTAAAAAAATATTATTTTTTAAATGAGCTGCTGGATATCTGAATTTCCTCTTGGGTGGGTCGGTCTATCTATCTATCTATCTATCTATCTATCTATCTATCTATCTATCTATCTATCTATCTATCTAATCAATCAATCAATCAATCAATCAATCAATCAATCAATCAGAGTCTATCAATCAGAGTCATGGTTATAGAATCATTTTTCTACCTTCCAGGTAACTGTTCACCAACTGTAGCACCTATTCAAGGTGAGTATCTTTGTTTTATAGCTTTGGCAATGTGAAAGTCAGTTTTAAGAAAAAAATTTGCTCTCCCTGATGATAATTAGATAGTCATGAAAGAGAGATATGCATGATCCTGTTTTAACACTCATTGTGAGTGCGTATTATTCACCTAGGTTCATGTTTAAATGACATTTTCTTTTCATTTGTGCAGCCTTGTGATTTATTAGATACAGATGTTTGTACAACAGTTAGTTCCAGTCCACTAATTTGATTGGCAGCGTTCCAAGAGTGCTCATCAGATGAAGGTGTAAAGGAAGTAGGGACACCAATTTTACCAGAAGCATTTGTAGGAATGTACAAATCACTTGGCTAAGCTTACATGCATAAGATATCTAAATCCCAGATATAGCAGCCCTGTCAATAATTGCTGGCAGCTGGTGATTTTTTTTTTTAAATTTATTAATCCCCTTAGATAAATTAGGCTCTGCTTTCACCCATCTAAAGCACTGAACGAACACACACACACACACACACACACACACACACACACAAGTGAGCAGTGAGCACATGTGCTACAGTGCCCGGGGAGATTATATAACTAGTGTATATATATATATATATATATATATATATATATATATATATATATATATATATATAATTTTTTTACAGCACTCTTTGTCTGTGCTTCTGATAATCTGTTTTCATCTTGTCATCTTGTCTGACCACTGCCTCTTTTTTTTTAACTCTACTTTTGCATATTGGATTTTGATTGGATATTGGATTTGTCTTATTAAACTCTCTGCTGCTTTTACATCCATCTATCGCCTGTATTCCTGACATTGGATAGGGAACTGTATTAACCTGTTTTTTCTATAACCTGTTTGTTCACTTTTTCCAGATCCACACAGTAACATTCGGATTGGTGTTATTGCTGCGAGCATTCTTTGTGCTGTTGCTCTTTTATGTATAGGTTGTGGATATTGGAAGAGGAAAAGGCTTTGAGGGTAAGTTCCTCACATAGCCCTCACTTATTCTTTAAATGCTCAGTTAACTATTCTCTCTAATAGAAATTAGTAAAATTGACATTCTAACATCTGTTAGTGTGCCATATTCTGTGTGCAGATAGCTTCAAAATTGACGTGAATCTAGATGTGACTACAAATCAGCAGAGCAGGACCACGTTGTTTCTATGGCAGAACTGGAGTCAAACAGCATTTGCTGAACTGTCACGTCTGTACCTGCTTGCAATCAAGACTCCACTTCCCAGCATTCACAGCAGCCTTGAAACATCGCTGCCATGGATGACAACACCATTTTTGTTTATTTATTACTTATTTATTAATATCTTAGAATAGACCATTTATGTAGCTCCTTTAATAGAATAGGCTGTCTTTATTTAGTGTTTATTTATTTAACACCTTAACTCCAAACTAAATTCCGTGTAGTTTCAACAATTACTTGGCAATAAGGCTTTTTCTGATTCTGATCCTCTGCTTCACTGCTCACACCCCCTGATTGCACACACCTGGACTCAATCACCACAGCACACTGCACCGAGCCACTACGAAGTAAATGGCTGATTTTACCAAACCTTTTGATTATTGTGCTGCTTTTCTGGTTTTGTACTTTGCCTTTTTGATATTGCCTCTCATTGCCTGTTTGTGCCTTATCTGACCATTGGCTGGTTTGAATCTGCCTTTTGTCTAATGTTTGGATTTGTCTGCCAGTGTGCTGCCTTAAACTCCCTTCTTTTACATCCATCTGTTGCCTGCCTTTGACACAAACTTGTTTGTAAATGAGTAAAATAACCCAGAAATTGTCATGATCTGCCCCAGAGTTCCACTCCGGAGATTTACTATCTCCCAGTTCAGCGCAATCAGGATCCGGGACAGGACTTCCATCTTGCCGGCATTCACTTCCTGGTCTGCCTGCTGTGTATAAATAGGCCGTTCTCAGAAGGGGACTTTGCCAGAATGTCTTGTCTGTTTCTCATGTTGTCATTGTGCCATTTTTTGCTTTGTGATTTTTGCTCTCTGTTTTGCCTAGTCTTCGCCATGGTTTTTTGTACTCACGTTTTGTCATTTTTTTCTTGTTTTTTGCACTATGGTTGTTGTCTGAACTATTTTTCATATTAGCACTTTGTCTACCTCGTTGTTGTCTGGATTATTTTTGCTGACTTTGTTGACTTTCTTGGGACTTTAATTTAGGGGTCGACCGATAATCGGCCTGGCCGATATATCGGGCCGATATTCTGCATTTTTAGGGTTATCGGTATCGGCCATAATTTCCACCGATATGCCGATAACATGCCTTTTTGCAGCCATTTCGTTCCTCACGCGACTGTCACTGCACGTCCTTTCCTGCACTCGCCTCTCTGAGTTCAAGAACACGGTCCTGCCCACCACAACATCTGATTTGTTTGGCACGAGATGTAGCTAAACGCTGTGAACTGTTTCAAGGCGGCCGTACGTGCACTCGGGCAGAAGCGGCACAAGGGATACAGCCAATCAACACGCGTAGCTAAACGCTGTGAACTGTTTCAAGGCGGCCATACGGGCACTCGGGCAGAAGCAGATCCCACTTCAAGGTAAATGCGCTGCTTTTGCCGTAATAAGTCATAAACACACAAGTTGCAAAAGCACATTATATGTTTAGTCTTCATCTACTACTCTTTAAAATTGTCCATTTGCATCTGTGTAGCCAGGCAAACTTAGCTTACGGAAGGAAGCACTTGAATTAGCCTAACCAACTAGTCTCGCTGAAACTACATGTAATGTCATCCATAGTAAGCAGTCCCCAGCATAACGTAGGCTGCAGTCATTTTTAAATCCCCGTCTGGAAATGTGAATGTGTCAGTAGTTCTACTCGAACAGTAGAATGACCACCATACAGAGAGGTGGTCAAGGGAAGACGAAATAAAACGTAGTGTTTGTGTTCTGTAGGCTAGCGCAAGCCTACTGGCTTTTTGTTATGGTGATGAGTAAACTTCATGACGTGACTCGTGCTCAAAAAGCGCATTGCACTTGTATATGTTAGGTAACTTTATAAAGCGCTATTTGAACATTTAAACAAGCCAGGTGTGATATGGTGCTAGTAGGCATGTAATACTGTAGGGAGTTTGTCAGGACGCTTGTTGTGGGCTCAGTAATTGTGTCGTGGATGCACACTTGCTTGGATAAACGCTAATGAATGAAATGCATCAATTAAACTCTTGACTTAAATGTTCTTATGCTACTTCACATTGCGCTGTAATGTACTCCACTAGTATTTATAATTCTTGCGCAAGTAATTCTCCTCGCTAGCGCTTCTGATTCGGAAAGCGATATACTCTTAAAGGAGCAGAGCCGCGCGGGGCCGCCCCCTCACTCCGACTTCCGTTCTCTGAACAGACTCTTAAAGGAGCAGCCGCTCCTTTTAACCAGAGCTTTTAACACTCTGTTCTCACTTTCTCTATCCTGGCCGTTCTCATCTACATTAGAATGTAGATGGTTAAGTTGTTGCATAATAGGGAGTGATAGCCTACTTTGTTTGATTTTACTTTTAAAAAATGCTGCAGGCAGCTCCCTACACTTGATTTGTTATTTAAAAACTACTTGAAGTTGGTAAGTCTTACTTGGTTCTTAGTGTAAAAGAATCCAGAGTGTATTTTTTTTCCACTGAAAATGGTGAGCTGTAATATAGTAGGGAGTGATTTTATTTTTTTATTGGTGAATATTTATTTTATTATTTTATTTCTCATTTTATTCTAACTAATGTTTGACTTTATTGTACAAATGCTGCTGGCATCTCCCTGCCCAAAATTTCATGTTCAATTTTACAATTAAACATTTCATGGATATGAAGGTCTGTCAGTGTGTGCTATGTTTAATTTCATGTGAATTATGTTTACATTTATCGGTTGCACATATCGGTTATCGGCATCCCAATTCCATAATTATCGGTATCGGCCCTGAAAAAAACATATCGGTCGATCCCTACTTTAATTAAATCATTTTTTATTCACTGGATTTTCTGGTTTGTGTTCTGCTATTGGATCCTAACTCGCCACATCTCGCCACCCTTAACAGAAATAGCTAAGTGGTCACATTCACACCTATGGTCAATTTAGAGCCACCAATTAGCCTAACCTGCATGCCTTTGGACTGTGAGGGAAACTGGAGCACCTGGAGGAAACCCATGCGGACATGAGGAGAGCATGCAAACTCTGCACAGAAAGGCCCTCGTCGGCTGCTGGGCTCAAACATCCATCCATCCGTTATCTGTAGCCGCTTATCTTGTCCTACAGGGTCGCGGGCAACCTGGAGCCTATCCCGGCTGACTATGGGCGAGAGGCGGGGTACAACCCGGACAAGTCACCGGGTCATTGTAGGGCTGACACATAGACACAGACAACCATTGACACTTACATTCACACCTACGGTCAATTTAGAGTCACCAGTTAGCCTAACCTGCATGCCTTTGGACTGTGGAGGAAACCCATGCGGACAGCATGCAAACTCCACACAGAAAGGCCCTTGTCGGCTGCTGGGCTCGAACGTATGCATGTTTCCGGTGTGGCAGCTCTCGGAATTACCTCGTTAATATTGGCGTATAAAGGCAGGTATCAGCATGCTGTATAACTTACTGCTACACTTCTGGGCTTTGCTGCTTGCTGTTCAGGCTCTGGTTCAAGACGATGTTGCTGGTGTCACCTTTGTGTTTTTAACATTGGCTGGTGGAAACAAGACTGTTTCAACCCATGCAGCTGAACCTGCCACTGGTGCTCTTTGTTTTCCATTATTGGAAGTTTTATTTTGTTTGTAACATTTTGAGTAACAGCACTAGGTTTTGTTTTAAGTGATTTTATTTGGACCCCCTTCTTTATAGAGGTGGTTTATAGAAACCAGTTGTGTTTTCATAGGTGGCTTTACTTTTATGTTTGTTTTGCTATTTGGTGTGCTTTTATTTTGAGTTGATTGCATGTTGAACTATTTTGCTGTTTATTTATTAGTGTGCTTGCAAAAGCACACCAAGTTTTTTTATTCCATTTCACCCATTTTTTTGGATCCACTACTGCTCCTAGGGCTTTCGAGATAGACACGGTTCCAATGCTGAAACGTAGGGCCTGATCTGGAATGGCATGCTTGTTAATATGGTTGCACTACCCCTTGTCATTCGTTTGGTATTCCTGTTTTTCAGCACAATTCTGTGCCATTGAAATGAATGGGTAGAACTTTGGAGTGATGTCATAAGGAGCTCCTCCACTCCAGACGTTAGAGTGGGAGCAGCAGAAAAAAAATTTAAAGCTGTGATTTTACAGCCAAAATCCATGTTTTAAACCCTAAACCTCTGAATTAAATTGAAAAACATACAAAAGGGTGGAGAGGAGATTTCACTGTGCAAAGTGCAGTGAAATCTCCCTTCAAAATGATGTGAAAGAGATTTTGAGCCAGAGAAGGAGTGAGAGCTGTTGACCAAAGCCATTTAAAACAAGGAATCCTTCTTTTAAAACATGACACTGTGTGACAATGTGTCTTGGTGGGGATAGTGATTGGGTGAGAGATGTAGAGAAAGAGACACAGAGAGAGGGAAGCAGAGAATGTGGTTTCATTTGAGCAAGCACACGCCAGCAGTTTCTGCAGAGGAAATGCAGTCTAGTTTATTTAGCCATCTTATGTGACCTCTGTATTTACCTTTACTTTCTGGGTTTAGGATGGCTTTTAAACCACTGTTAACCTAGATGCTGTTTTCCCTCCTTTTGGTTTTGTATTCTTAATCTTAACATTTCCCTTATTTATTTATTTATTTATTTATTTATTTTTGGAGGTGAAATTAAACTCAATTTTGTTGTGAACTAAATGAACCATGTCTCTGTTCTTTTGTGAACTTGCCTGTGTGGGAACCCCCTGGCTTTATTTTATGAGTCTGGTTCAATTATAACATTTTTTCATTCAAGTGACTATTCCCTGGGTGAAATTCCCAAGGTGGCGTAGTTGGACTTTAGTGCTATAAAAGCCAAAATCTAGCCAATGCCCTAATTACGTTACAAATATACGTATGTAAATTCGACCTTGTTGGGTACACACAGATTAAAACCTCTGTCTGTGCGTCCACATATAAGGGAGAACATTGCCAGCTTGGCATCATGGAGAACAGTTAAAATAATCCTGACTATGTTTGGGTAACGGTGAAATGAGTGGACATGGGGAAAACATTTTACTTAGTTTAGTTTATTATTTGCTCATTCTTTCATGTGAATGTTTATTCATTTAATTAAAAAAACGAGTGAGTTCGGGAAAACCACGTATAGAGACAAGGTCCGTTGCTGAAGAGTCTCTTAACTCACTCTTTAGCCCTAAAGGGCAATGTTATTGGGAAACCTACCCCAGAATGGCAGGCAAAATAGTAAAACGGTGAAACAGGCAATAGGTCGAGCGAAGCACAAACAGGCTATCGTAGACTCAGCAGAATCAAAGACGAGAAACAGGAAATCAGGGCTCAGGAAACCAAACAAGGAAATAAAGCTCAGTAAGGTGTCAGCAACGCAACTCAACATGTTGCAAGGTAAGTGTTTTCACAATTGTTATATAGGCATGCTGATTGCACCTCAATCCTGTGCAGATGTGAGTTGTTTACGGCGCACGCGTGAGAGTCTGCTTGGCGTGCGCGCTGTCCGGAGTGCGCCCAAGAGTCTATCTGATACAAGTGCCAAGGCACGCAGGTGTGACACTCTTGCACGAAATTAGTGTAAAAATTAATGTAGCTATAAATATCTTCTGCCAAATTATTATGGCATGTTACAAAAAATAAAGAAAATCTGAGTCCTCGTCTCCAATTGCCAAGTCCGAATCAGGGGCGAAGCTAAGGGTTGACTGGGGGGGGTGTGGCCACCCCAGGGTAAGCCTTGGCCCCTCCCTGGCCACCCCAGGGCCTGACAATAAAATTTATAAAACAGATATGTCCCACAAAATGTTAGTTCCCCCTGGATTTTTGTTCTGCCTATTTGGTTTCTGCGGGGATGCATATTACCGTAGCACACAAACATTTCGCGCGTTTGAGCAGCAGGTGGATGAGCAGGTTGTCGTGATGGTGGTGGTATCGGATAGTCATGCTCTAGTCCGACAACACAACCTACGAACTACGTGAACGTGCATTTAATTTGGGAGGTAAGTTATTCATCTCTTATACTCCAAGTTTTCTCACTTTGTAGACATAGTTACAATTCTGTCCTCAGACAATTCAGAGTTCCAGAAATCTCCACTTTGCCCGGAGTTTTCGAAAGTATCTGTTTTCAGTGACTGAAACCTTCGTTTACATGTAAATGCAACCGTATAGATAAATATGCGTCTTTATAGATATCCGGCTACAGTGGGATTTGTGCTGTGTGCACACATACCGTAGATACTAGATAGATAGAAAGCAAAACGTCGGTGGTTTTCGATTGTACGACTCAAAAGAGAAAGTTACGTCGGCAAGTTAGCTGTCTTTTAGTGTTTGACCGTTCTTCTATCCTGTTTTCAAACCAATGGCTTTCACTGACTTGGCCTAGTGAGTTCTGCTCAAGTGCGTTTAGTATGAACTGAACTTCGAACTCCTTCATGCGAGTGAACTTGCACAATAATTAATGATTGTGTTCAAAAGACGAGGGAGGACCGTGCTTGCAAGCAATGTCCTGCGAAGACTGCTTGTCAGACAGTGATTAGCACATTTGGATAGCCGAGCTAGGTAGCACCAGAGCCCGTTGGTAGCACCATCAACCATGTAGGCAGCGCGTTGCGTAGGTTAGAGAGGGGTGTTTTGATGTATGAGCTATCAAGCTAACGTTAGCCTTTATGGCACTATAACATTACCAACGAGTCTAATGTTTAATTTAGGCAAGGTGAAATACATACACAAACATGATAAACATTTTCGATAATTAAACTTGCTGCCATGTTTTTTTTTTTTTTTCTAGTCAAAGTCAAAACGAGATCGCTCCAGGAATTGTGGGATATGTAGGATAGAGCAGAAATCATGCATCGTATGAAGTTGTTATAGTAATTTCCAAGTAATGTCTATCAAACTGCAATTGAAATATTGTCAAGTAAAACTAAATGAAACCAAAGCAATTCAATTGGAGGTGGACAAATAATAATAAATTTTACATTTATGCATTTAGCAGATGCTTTAATCCAAAGTGACTTACATTTGTCAACTATAAATTGGACCATTCTCCCCTAGAGCAACTTGGGGTCAAGTGCCTTGCCCAAGGGCACAACAGTGGCAGCTGGGATTTGAACCCACAATTTCCAGACTACAAGCATATTAGTCAGGCTCCTTAACCACTACGCTTGACTTGGAATAACTTTGAATTTAAACAGTTGAACTGGTTGACTGAAAGTGGTGTAGTCTATCTTTCTCAAAGATTACATATCTGTTTCTGGGAGTATCTGGCTAACTTTAGCCCACAGCGGACATAGTAGCCTAGAAATCTAAATGCAGCAGTAGGCCTACATTCCCCTTTTGCTAAATGTTCATGCAGTAATGTGATTGATGTATTTTGGTGTTTCCTTTACCTGTCAGGCAAAATGAAAAGAAAGATTACACACTACTTCAGCCAGTGTAGTAATAGTAAACAGACATGCAGCGAAGACAGAAGGGACAGTGATGAGGGTGAGCAGGATAAGTTAGACAGCAACAGGATCTCTTCTGGAAATGGATCCCAAGGTACCACACACTGGCACTGCCATCATTGTATGTGTGTAGTTATGCCATGTGTTATGATGCTCAATGTAGCTGATGTACCTGTGTCAAAATCACTCAAATTTATGGTGATAATTTTAGCTGTTGTGTTTGACTCAGTAACACAATCCACACAGGGCTCTTCGCAAGGTAAGCAGTATGCCTACCACCATTGTTTACTTTTTGTATTATAATTGTTTAAATTGCATGTAACATTGCTAGGATATGATGCTTTATGATACAAACCTGACATCACCAAATGCAAATATTATTCTAATGTTATGTTGTGTGGTTAAACTGACAGATATCAGCAGATTAGACCTGCGCCAACAGCCAGGACCAACCCTGGGTTGAGTGGGCCTCCTGCAGGTATAAATCATACATTTATGTATAAACTGCACAAATATATATGGAAATGTTTGGTGACATGGTTCAGATGGCTTATGGTGCATTTTTCTCATTTTAGACATTTCAAGATCAAGAGCAGATTCACCTGTCCAACCCCATCTCCAAGACTTTCCAAGGACAGCTTTTGGTAGTAGGCAAAGACATTTCAGTGCTTCGTGGTATGGCCTACACACATGGATCGAATATTCGCAGTGCTAGGATGCCATTTGTTATGCCTGTAGGCACTTTAGCCTTCTGAACATGGACACTACTTTCACACACAGCATACAAAAACTGGAAAAAAGCCATGTGTAAGGATAGTGGCTTTGCCACTCATTCTAAGTCTGAGGTGCACATTAATGCCATGTTGACTTGGCAAAATCACAAAGACAATGATGCAGAGGAAATTCTGGTAAACAGATTGTCACACAGCGCCCAAGATTTAGCACAGGAAAATCGCCATTATATTAAATGTGTTGCTGAAGTGTTACTCTTAACTGCCACTCAGAATATCGCACAAAGAGGACATGGGGAGAGTGAGGACAGTGACAACAAAGGGAACTTTCTGGCCATTCTAGAGCTTTTTGCAAACCATGACTCCACTGTTGAAAAGAAATTGAATAATAGTGTGCGCAATGGGAAATACACGTCACCTCAAATCCAGAATGAAGTGTTGCATCTATTAGCAGAAATGGTGCGCTCCACCATCATAAAGGAAGTGAAGGACAGTCAGGAGGTCTTTGCCCTTTTGGCAGATGAGACTAAAGACATTTCAAAGAAAGAGCAGATGTCATTTGTACTAAGGTACTATTATAATGGGGAGGTGAAAGAAAGCTTTTTGCATTTTGAAACTTTAGAATAGCTTGATGCTGCCGAATTGATCAAAAGGTTGGTCAGTATACTTGAGCGATATGGCCTGGAATACAGAGAAAATTTAGTTGGGCAGGCATATGATGGCACGTCAGTCATGCGGGGGAAAAACAGTGGTGTTCAGGCTCGCCTGAAGGAGTTGGCGAATAAAGCCTTCTATGTTCATTGTAATGCCCATTGTTTAAACTTGGTGCTTGTGGACACGGTTAAAATTATCCCTGAGGTTGAAAATTTCTTTTCTGTGGTGCAGAAATTATATAACTTCATGTCAGGGTCATATGTTCACCCAAAGTGGCTCAATATGCAGAGACGATTGTATGAAGGGACGCCACCAAAGGAACTGCAAAAATTGAGTGACACATGCTGGGCCTGTCGACAGAGAGCATGCCAAACTATTCTTGATAGGCTCCCGGCCATCATCTGTGTTCTTGAAGAGTTAGATGTCAATGAAAGTGGTGACCGATCTGTTGACGCACGAAGCTTGTTGGCCTTGTTAGATTTGCAGTTTGTTGTGCTTCTGGTCATACTTGCTAAGTTTTTTTTGGTGAGGTGAAATGTCTGTCGGAGGCACTCCAGTGCCAAAACCTTGATCTAGGTGTGTCTGTAGATTTGGTTGAGGCACTGGTATATAATCTTCGCAACTCCCGAAATGAAGAGTATTTTGAGGGGTTATGGAGGACTGTGATTGTTACGGCACAAGAGTGCAACATTGACATTGAACCCGGGAAAAGAACACTGCTTAATCAAAGACTGGATCATGCACATGTGATGTCCACTCTCGGTGGGCGTTCTGAAAAAAAAACAAGGACACTTTCAGAATTGGGATTTTTTTACCGAACAATAGATGTCATGCTGAATGAGATCAAGCGGAGGTTTTCAAAGCCAAGTTGTACTGTTATGCGAGGTATTGAAGCCTTAAACCCCAAAAGTAATCACTTCTCTGATGAGGAAGCGCTGCTTCCATTTGCTGCACTTCATGATTACAATACAGAAGATTTGAAACATGAACTACATCAGTTTAAGTGCATACTGGACAGAAAGATCCAAGCAGGCATCAAAAAGCCTTCAAGCATACTTGATGTGACGAATATACTTGAGCCAAATCGTGAAGTTTTCCATGAACTATTCAGGTTGTATAAAATTGCAGTCACCATCCCTGTGAGCACAGCTTCATATGAAAAGTTTCTCTGCACTGAAACTCATTAAAACCTAGTTGAGATCAACGATGGGTGACAGTAGATTGAACAACTTAGGCTTGCTCAGTGTGGAGTCTAGCTGAACCAAATGCCTAAACTTGGATGAGTTTGTGAATCACTTTTCTCACTCTAACCGCAGAATACAACTTTAAAGTTAGTTTGTCTGTTACAGTCCAAAGGCATGCAGGTTAGGTTAACTGGTGACTCTAAATTGACCGTAGGTGTGAATGTGAGTGTGAATGGTTGTCTGTGTCAGCCCTGTGATGACCTGGCAACTTGTCCAGGGTAGGGTTGGGTATTAAAAGGGTTTCATTCGATACCGGTGCCAAATCGATACTTTCAAAACGGTGCCGGTTCCTAAACAGTATTTAAATCTGTACTTTCAAAAAAAAAAAAAAGCAGCACACTCGCACAGAATTTGTAATGAAACAATGACTTTTTATTCCTAAGGCAAAGTCCAAGGTCAAATTGAACAACAACAGATTACTTTAAATCCCTTCAATAATAAATAAAGATAAAAAAACAAATTCACATTGTACTGTACTTCAACAATTGTACACAACTGTACAGTACATTAACTTATTCTAATGACTAGCAATGCCAATGCACATGGAACAGGATAATGAAATGCGAAATGTTCTTTAAACTAAGTGTTCTTATTAAGGAAGATGGACATGTTTGCTTTCTCTGGCAAAATACGGCATCTTTCTTCACTGACTGTATTGCCAGCACAAGAGAAGACCCTCTCTGAAGGGGTAGATGACGCTTGTACACACATGTATACCATACATTGGAGAAGTCAGACAATATAGGGAGGCTATCCCTCTTACCCCACCACCAAGCCACAGGGTCTTGTCCAGATGGGATTGAGGGAAGGTCTTGGTACAGTATATATGAAGCTCTTTCTGCACCTGCTCTGTGATGGAGAGGACACTGCTTTTCATCCGAGCTGCCTGGAGAAGCTCTTTGTCTTCTTCCTCAAACAACTGCTCCAAGGCTGTCTTTTTGGAGGCTACTGTCTGAAAAATATAAAAAGTAGTATTAAAAGTTTTGTAAAATACAAAAAATTAAGTTCAGGTTTGATATTCTTTGATTATGAACCCACATGTCTCTCTGCTCATTCTTCCTCCTCCTCGTGGTCATCATCTTCCTCTGTGTGAAGGCGGCCCTCCACTGGAAGCTACAGACACCCATTATACCAAAAATAGTAATGCTTCAAAGAAACTGTTATTGATGTACATAAAAAAAAATCATACCTGTGTTGCTGCTACACTGTCAACTGCTGCCTTTTCCAGTCTGTCCCAGGCATGAGCAACACCACATTCCAGCTTGCTTTTAAAGCGAGGGTCCATCAAAGTGGCCTCCTGGAGAAAGTTCTGAATGTCTTCATCCTATTAAACACAGTACATTATAATAGTAGTGACAATGGTGTGGTTTGCCAATTCCTTGAAAATAAATGCAGATAGTGGTTGGAATGGAGAGTACCTGGTATCTTTTCTCCAGATCTCCCCAGACTTTCTCTTTCACTGCAGAAACAAATACTGTCCTTGTCTGTGACTTTGAAATGTGCCTCCAGTTTTGCGAGGATTGGGAGGATTTGGCCACATGTGGGGGACTTCTCGCTTGACACACACACAGAGTTGAGGTGTACATTGTTCATACACTTCACAAACTCCTCAGCTTTTGCGAAATCACTGTCTGTGAGCCTTTCAAGTCTGGAGTTAAGCATGATGTGTATATTATATATGTATTTAAAATGGAAATATAAAGTATGACATTTTTAATTATTGTTCTTAGTTTGTTCATCACCTGTCCTTCTCCATTGCCCTCCTAAGCCGTTGATCTAGAGATGCTGCCTGGATAACCGGATACTGCTCCAGGAATCTTTCCACCATCAGGAAAAATGAATTCCAGCATGTTTTGACGTCCAGAATCATGCTATGCTGTGACAAATCTAAAATACAGACAACACTTGAATAACAATCTATATTTCACATTGCTGTTGATGTTTGAAATAGACTTTAAAAATTAAATCTACCTTCTACTTACTGAGAACTCGCTGCTTCTCTCATAGCACAGTTTTAGACATGGTGGACCTCTTCAACCACACCACAACATCTCAGAGTTTGGCCCTCCACTTGGCCACAGCACTGACATTGTACACTTTCTGTGATGCCAGATTTAGGGTATGTGCAAAACATCCAACTTTTAAAAATTTCAGGTTCCTCAGTGCAACACTCATGTTGCCGGCATTGTCCACTGTGGCAGGCGCGCTTCGACAGCACATTGATACGGAGCTCCATATCAATGCGCTGTCGAAGCGCGCAGAAGGTGTTCGTACGCCTGTCATTATAGTGCAGACTTTCCATAGCATAGAAAATCGCTACGTTTCAATTTGTGTAACTGAACTTGTTTCATATTACTGGTCATATAAGCCTATGTAAACAGGAAAAACGCGGAAGAGTTTGGTCGCATCTAACTACAGCCCCAAAAAAATACTATTGGCCATGCTGAGCCTAGCTACATTGCTAACAGGAGTGACAGCACATCTGACTGACTGGGAGGTCGTGCAAAGCTCGGAGAGGTACGGAGCAGCTCGTCTCAATTCAGATAAGAGCATATTTCATTATGGAAGTATGGTGGACTGTTCCTTTAAGACGCAGGTCATTTATAACTTTAATCAGTGCTGTTTCAGTGCTGTGATTGGCACGAAATCCTGACTGAAAGTCATCAAAGCAGCTGTTTGATATCAAGAAGGCAGTTACTTGATTGAAGACAATTTTTTCAAGGATTTTCCCGATGAATGGTAGATTTGATATTGGCCTGAAGTTGTTCAATACTGCAGCATCCAGATTATTCTTTTTAAGTAGGGGCTTTACAACGGCCTTTTTCAGGGACACAGGAAAAATGCCAGTCTCTAGGGATGCATTTATGATCTGAAGCACATCTGTAATTATGAGGTGAAGAACAGACTTAAAGTTGGTGGGCAGAATGTCCAATTCAGATGTTGAGGAACTGAGATTTTGTACAGTTTTTTTCAAGAGTCTCGTAATCAATCAAACAAAATTCTGACACTGTGTTGAAATTCTGTCTGTGTCACTGGTGATTGCAACTTTTCAGTTATTTGCAACTGAGATATATTATGAGCAATATTCTGCCATATTTTATCAATTTTACCTTTGAAGAAGGATGCAAACTCATTGCATTTATTAACTGAGAGAAGTTCAGGTGCTAATTGTGGTGGGGGATTAGTTAGCTTCTCTACTGTTGAAAATTTAAAAACTGATATGTTTGGTAAAATACTTGTAAAACTAGCAGAACTACGATGTAAACGGATATTATAACAGTTGAGTTGCTCCAAGTGACCACTGAATGATGTCATTGCATATGTCAAGTCCATCTGATATTTTAAAGAAAATTCATTTTTCTCGAACACTGTTTGGTCTCCGAAAATGAAAGTTTGATTTTTGACATCTGCGACTACTTTTACTTAAAATAAGTTTGAGAATAAATCTGCTGGAGGATCCTGCTGAATGGTCTAACTTTTATTTGGACATACAGGGTATCAGTCAGATATTCAGACACCAATTCAGTTCAGAAAAATCTATAAATTCTCAGCTCTATACACAGATAATTTTAAAAATTTCACCACATAAAGCAGGGCTCGAAATTCATATATTTTTTTTTTTTCACCAGCCAGCCAGACTAGTTACCTTCCAAAGTAACTCAACAAACAGAAAATCAACTCGCCAAAATGTGTTCATGTATGAATTTTACTTCTGTCAAAAATAACGCAAAAGAGAGTAGTTACCATTGTTCATGACTAATGTGCATTTATTTCAAGACCCGAGTATTTTGATGCTGGTTTTTTTTTTTTTGCACACTTTACAAACTGGCATTTGCTGTTCCACGTCCTCTTCGCGATATCCAAAAAAATGCCAGATGACTGACCCCTTACTAGTTCTTTTAGGAACCAATTCTTCCGCTTCCATTTTTAATTTGTCGCTGAAATTGACTGAGCTTACACGGTAGCCTATGCAGCACCAGCGATTGCACGAACTGAGTCAGCGCTGTAAACTGAAACCAGTGTTGCCAGATACTGCTGACGTTTTCCAGCCCAAAATATGTTCAAAACCCGCCAAAATGCACTTAAAACCGCCCAAAATGTAAAATGTACTTGATGCCTATCTTGTACAGTAAAAATATGCAGCTAAAGTCCAGTATACTATTTGTAAATCGAACAAATAGCAACATGAGCCCGTCAGTGCTGGAGGTGAAAAATCTGCTGTCTGGTACTCGGCTCCGTATGGTTGAATCAGATTATAACTTTGCAGTCATCTGCTGTGTTCTGAATCCTATATGCACCAGTAGGTGACGCACACGCATAATATTATGTAGGCCATGTTAGGCTACAATGCATATCTAACATCTGCATTGCTGAGGTTATTTATTTTTTATTTGTTTTTTATTTATTTACAGTATCTTTTATTTATCCTGTTTGTTTTATGAATTTTATAGGCCTAGTTATTCTGCTTAATTTATTTTTGTCTACATCCATGTATTCTTCATCTGTTATCCTGATTTTTGTGGATTTGTTAGATTATACCTGTTTTATATACTTCAATTTAAAAAAAAAAAGTTAGGCTACGATGCATGGCTGAATGTAACATGAGAAGAGAAAATGGAGAATGGATTGCATCATTCTTATTTACTAGTTTGAGTTCAGTTTCTGCACTACATTACACACATTCATATTAGTCTTACAGTTACATCGACTTTTTTTTTGTTTAAATAATACTTAATGAGATGAATGTTTATTGTTAATGATTAATTTAGGCCAATGCTCGATTTTGGTTGTTTAAAATACCCAAGGGGTACTGGGTAAACTACAGTAGGTCTATGACTTGCCTCAGTTGACCAAAGAGAGCTGTTTTTCCTGATTTCCTTCGCATATTCAAGAACATCATTCGGCTTAGGTGTTTACATTCTCTCCCATCTCTGCTTTCTAGTGGTAGTGAAACTATATAAACATCTGATAAAAACCCGCCGAACTAACGTCAAACCCGCCCAATTTTTGTCAACCAGCCCAAGCCATTTTTTCCCCGCAAAGTAGAATTCAAAACCCCACTGACCGAAACTAGGAAATCTTCCCGCAAGTTCCTTTCAGCACTGAGATGTCGCCTGGGATTGGTTAGTGAGTGTGTGACTTTTTTTTTTTTAAACCCTTAGGCAGCCTCTCACGTTACTGCCTGAGGGACAGGGAGAAAACCACCAGAAAAGGTTTTAAACAAACGCAACAAACACGAAACAACCGCAAGTCGGCAGATGACCATGAAACACTCGATAGTTACGATATAATAATTTTATTTATCTCACACAGAATTTTCGGAGATATATCGAGTATATTTGATATATCGCACAGCCCTAGTCTGAATCTTCGCTTCATAATTTTTTTTTTTTTTTTAATTTTCAACTAGCCAGCCGGGCTGGCTAGTGACAGGAATTACCTGCCAAATGACAAATTAAGTCACCTCGGGTGACCGGACCACCGTGAATTTCGAGCCCTGTAAAGTGCTTCCCCAGGCTCTCATATTTTAGTCAAACATTTTGCTCCATTATGCCATTTAGGCTCCTTTTGAAAAATAAAAAAACACTATAAACAAATAAATAGTTTCAGTCCTGCAGTGTCAAGTCAAGTTTATTTTTATAGTGCTTTTAACAATAGACATTGTCGCAAAGCAGCTTGACAGAATTTGCCAATTCTGTATTGTCAGTCCTGCACGCTGTGGCGCGTGCAGCAAAAGGCGCGCCTCAGGCTGTGGGCGCGCCGAGTGAGCTCCAGCATGCGCGCCGTGAACAAGGCGCAAACAGTACAGGTATGTCGTAGGCAAAATGAGGATGAGAACTAGAATCGGGAACAGGAGTCAAGAAACCAGGAAAACCACAAACTCGGGAAACAAGGCTCGGTAATAAACCACGTTCAGTGCGCATTACCAAGCCTTGTTTCCCGTGTTTGTGGTTTTCCTGGTTTCTCGGCTCCTGTTCCCAATTCTAGTTCTCATCCTCATTTTGCCTATGACATACTGTTTTGCGCCTTGTTCACGGCGCACATGTTGGAGCTCACTCGGCACGTGCAGCCCAAGGCACACCTTTTGCTGCACGCGCCACAGCGCGCAGGACTGACATGTATTAATTTGCAAATACAGAAAGAGCTCATTTTATTCCTCATCTATCCCCAATGAGCAAGGCTGTGGTGACAGTGGCAAGAAAAAACTCCTTCAGACGACATGAGGAAGCAACCTTGACAGGAACCAGACTCAAAAGGGAACCCATCCTCATTTGTGTAACAGCTAGCATGATTATAACATGGGGTGGGTTGAAGGCTGCTGTGAATGCTGGGAAGTGGAGTCCTGATTGCAAGCAGGTGTAGACATGACCGTTTAGCAAATGCTGTTTGACTCCAATTCCACTATAGAAACAACGTGGTCCTGCTCTGCTTGTTTGTCACATTTAGATTTGCATCTATTTTGAAGCCGTCTGTACACAGAGCATAGCACATTAACAGATGTTAGAATGTTCATTTTACCAATTTCTAGTCGAGATAATAGTTAACTGAGCATTTAAAGAATAAGTGAGAGCTAGGTAAGCAACTTACCTTTGAAGCTCTTTCCTCTTCCAATATCCACAAACAATGAGAATACATAAAAGAGCAACAGCAGACAGAATGTCACTGAGGTGTGGCTCTGGAAATATGTGAACAAACTTATTATAGAAAAAAATCGGTAACTATAGTTCCCTGCCTAATATCAGGAATACAGGTGACTGATGGATGTAAACGCAGCAGAAAGTTTAATAAGGCAAAGCTGGCAGACAAATTCAAAATGATTTGCAAAGGTAGAGTCCAAAAACAGGCAAGGGTCAGGCAAGACACAAACAGATTATCAGAAGCAAAGACAGAGAAAAAAAAAATCCCCAGGCGCTGTAGCACATATGCTCACTGCTCGTGTGTGTTCACTGCTCCAGATGGGTTAAAGCAGCGCTTAATTTCACCTTGGTGATTCATCAAATATACAATAAATGAATGAATGAATGAATGCCGGCAGTTATTGACAGGGCTGCTATGTCTGGGATTTAGATATCTTATGCATGTAAGCTTGGCTAAGTGATTTGTACATTCCCATTAAAGATGCTTCTGGTAAAATTGGTGTCCCTACTTCATTTTCATCTGACAAGCTTTCATATTTTCAGTCAAAAGTAATATTCCTGAAAAGTATCATTTACTATGTCTGCCGATGATGTCCAGAACACTACTGTAGTCACCATTTTGAACTATTAAGTGGAGTTTTACATGCAGGACACAGACAAGTGGAGTGATGCACAGAGTGAAATGTCCCAGTGCTATTATGTGAAATATCAGCATTCTTGGAACACTGCTTGACCAATCAAATTAGTGGACTGGAACTAACTGCTGTATAAACATCTGGATCTGATAAGTCGCAGAGCTGCGCAGGAGTGCACAAATGAATATATAGTAGTCCAGTTCTGCCTCCTCCTCATTCCTTGTGTCTCAGCTATTTCCCCTCCCCTTTGTTTCTCATTTTGTCTGTGTGTGTGTGTCTGGGTGTGGCTTTCCTGCCATCCTGTTTCAGTCAATCAACTCCTGCTGCCAATCTGTCTATACACCTGCAATCCATCCAGCAATCAAGCTCCAGTAGTATTTATACCCCGGCTTTGCAATCTAGTCTTTGCCAGATTGTTTGACCTACTAGTTTGATCTATGGCCTTTCTGTTACCAGTCTGTCAGCCACCTCAGTCTGCTTGCTCTGTCTGTCCGCTCAGCTCCCCTCCCCTCCCCTCCCCTGGAAAACCCCTGATCTTCTGCTTGCTTTTGTTGAATAAATCTACCCTGTTTGCTGAACTGCTAGTCTTGAGTCTCATTTTTGGGTCCAGTCACCTCAACACACTTGACAGAAAAGGACCAGTGTTATTTACACATAATACAGACTTACAATTAGTGTTAAAACAGGATCATGCATATCTTTCTTTCATGACTACCTAATTATTATCAGGGATAGTCAATTTAAAGGAAGAAAATTGGCTTTCATGTTGCCACAGTTATAAAACAAAGATACTCACCTTGAATAGGTGTCACAGTCGTGGAACAGTTACCTGGAAGGTAGAATGATTCTATAACTATGACTCATGAAATATGCACATATACATGAATGTGATACACTTCTCCATGAACATCAATGTGTGCAATGAGGTTGCACCTGATTTAGGGACTAAATATATAAAGTAGGAATATTCACAATGTTTAGGCACCTTCACCTGCCACAGCACTGCTTGCAAGTGTAAAGAGCAGTGACATTAGATAGCCTAAAAGAAACACACTTCTGTCAGGACCACTTTTGTCAAGGAAATTTATTACATTCCAATATTGCAACAAGTAGTATTTGGTGGGGGGCTCTGTTCTGGGACCTCCCTGGCATTCAACATGCATACATGGAAAGCCTTGGGGCAGGGAGAGCACACCTCCCTGCCCTACCATGTGCCTACATGGAAAGGTTAAAGCAGGGAGAGCCGCAGCAACAACCCTCCCGGGTACAGAACAGAGCAGGCATCAATGACAACAGAGAGGACGTTGATTAAGGTCGGAATATGGGACCTCCCTGCCCTTCCATGTGCCTGCATGGAACGGCTAAAGCAGAGAGGGTGGCAGCAATGAAAATGGTATAGATTAAGGAGCTTAGCCTCTCTGACAAGGGCCATATGCAATGGTTAAACAACTGGATCAACACACCTCCAAAATTGCAGTTCATGGGGTGTTCCCAGTATGCAGTGATTATCATCTATCAGAAAGTGGTCCAAGGAAGGATAATCAATGTACCACAGAAGAGTACCCAACTTCCTGAAAAACTTGCTGAAAAAGTTAATGCTGGGTATGCTAGAAAGGTGTTAGAACACATCGTGCATCACAGCTTGCTTTGTATAAGTTAAGTAGCTGCATACTTGTCAGGACATGTATGCTGACTCCTGTCTGCCAAAAAAAGTACCTACAATAGTAATGTGACCAGACGTCCCGGTTTGACCGGGACAGTCCCGGTTTTGAGTTGCGTGTCCCCAGTCCCGACAAAGGTCCGTCGGGATGCTGAAATGTCCTGGTTTACACCAAACACTAACAGACTGTCCTGGTTACAGCGATCATATATAGCCAACAAGATGTCAATAAAGCTTCTAGCAATTCAGCATCAATGTACGTGTGTGTGCAGTCAACCTTACAATTTATATCTATTTGTACAATGTTGCAATATAGAGGCCACGTTATAATGGTTTTTTTCACTAGCAGCTGTCAACTACTACGCGACAATGCCGAACAGATGAGCGCTGGGCGGAGATGTTTGCGCACTTCAAGAGTAGGGAGATTCCTTACAGCAATGTCAGCCAGCTTTGCCATGTGCCTACCTGGCACCAATGCTCCAGTTGAGCGAATATTTTCCCTCATGAGCAACACCTAGACTGATGAGAGGAATCGCATGACCATGCCTACTCTCAAAGCCTTGCTCATTACCCGGGCCAATTTCGACAATACTTGCTTGCAGTTTCACAGCAGGCTCTCGGGCAATAAAGTGCTACTGGAGCAAATTCACTTATCATGTAAATATATGCAATAAAATGGCATCTCCTTTAAGGTGGGTGGGTTAGGTGGCTGTGTTTCTGAAACATTTTTTGTTGTCTTTCATCTGTTTCATCTGTCTTTAATCTGTATCACAGATTGTCTTGACTTGTTTGATGCTGTTGTCAACTCAGGGTTCATGTTTTCAAAATAGTTAATAGCCTACACTGGTTAAGATTAAACAGAGGCATTTTAGGTAAAGGTTCGGAGGTGACAACGATTAGGCTCATGCGCTCGTTCCTGTTACAATGCATAGCCTATTGTTTAAAAAAAAAAAGTTCATCACATAAAATGTTGATGTTAATATGCAAGCAATGCATTTTCTTGGCGTTTTCACAAAGGTGAAATAAATCAGTTGAAATTTAGGCTATTGGCCTATCCCCTATCATCACATCTGTTGTCTGATTTTCTTATCATAAAAGGGGAGAAGTTGGGGTGGAGGTGGGTTGCAAAGTGGTTTGCAGAGGAAGTAGCAAAGGTAGACAGGTTAAAGCAGCTTAAATAGGTGCTCTATGAGAGATATGCCAATAGAATGCATAGAAGGGAATCAGCTGAACTGACAGCTGATTTGGGCTGGCTTGAGATGAGCTGCAGTCAGCTGGTGTAGCTGGGGTTGAGGGCTGAGCTTGACTTTGTGGCCTGTCAGAACTATGCTACACTCAATTTCTATCAGAACCACATTGATCTCATCTCATTATCTCTAGCCGCTTTATCCTTCTACAGGGTCGCAGGCAAGCTGGAGCCTATCCCAGCTGACTACGGGCGAAAGGCGGGGTACACCCTGGACAAGTCGCCAGGTCATCACAGGGCTGACACATAGACACATACAACCATTCACACTCACATTCACACCTACGGTCAATTTAGAGTCACCAGTTAACCTAACCTGCATGTCTTTGGACTGTGGGGGAAACCGGAGCACCCGGAGGAAACCCACGCGGACACGGGGAGAACATGCAAACTCCGCACAGAAAGGCCCTCGCCGGCCACGGGGCTCGAACCCGGACCACCTTGCTGTGAGGCGACAGCGCTAACCACTACACCACCATGCCGCCCACCACATTGATCAAGGAACTTTATTTACATTGCAATATTGCAACGTTATATTTGTCGGGTGACTGTGTTCTGGGACCTACCTGCCCTTCCATGCGCATACATGGAAAGCTTTGGGGCAGGGAGAGCACACCTCCTTGCCCTACCATGTGCTTACATGGAAAGGTTAAAGCAGGGAGTGGCCCCTAAAACCACCACACCAGGTAGACCTCCCAGGCCGTCCATGCTTTCATGGAAGAGCCAGCAGGAGGAGCTCACTGAAACTATTAAGTAGGAAGCAAGTTAAACCAAGATGAAATGCAATGAGGCGAGCTGAAGCTTCACAGATTGCTAGTTGGGGTAACATAGCTAGTAAGTTTATACAGAGAGCCTGAGCAGCTATGCAATAACATTTATTGTTTAGCATAGTTTGAATCAAGCCTCAATGCCAGGCATTGCCTGAATGCCCGATTTGCCTGACCAAGACGTTCTGGCACAAAATATTTTAGCGAATTAGGCCCATTCAGGCACACCTATGGTCGGCTTCTTTAAGCACAAAAATGATTTTCAAGAGAGTATGTTACAAAAAACAAGATGTATTAACCAGCATCCTCACCTCCCCTGTGATCACCATTTTGTTTTTTTCTTCCCGATTTGTAATGGTGATTCTGATTGGTTCACTTTGGGTACACATGCGCATTTGTGCTTTTCATCCCTACAAGTGGTCGCTGGTGCCCTCTACGTTTTCCCAGGTTAACTTCAGCATGTCCGCATATAGACCCTTGCACTGACGACACATTTACGTTAGCAACCGTCGCTACCCTATACCTGGGAAACAAGCAAACTTTGTTCATATACTGAAGCCAAGTGAAGATGTCCGGCGTCTGTTGCTGTTGTTTGAAGAAAACTACAGCCAAAAAAGCTCTACTACCGGATTACTTAGATAATCTTTGTCAGAAAGAAGTGAATGATAGATATATGCAGAAATTAGAGTTTATTAGCAGTTATGATCCATACAAAATTCCTCAAAATGACTGAAGTGACGGTGCAAATTTGTGGCCTCGTGTTAGCATTAGCTACATGTTGGAATATATGGTACCTTTTTCCCCGAAGAGTCCCAACACGGAAGAACAGTTAAAAAACTACAAAAGCAAGAAAACCTTCTTTGTGTAAAGACTTTTTCCCAACATCAGCTTTTGGGAACAGAATGTTCCGAAAGCCAAAGCATTTACTCTCAAAGGACTCCAACCTAAACTGTGGGTTAGATGGTATTCCCACCCCCCATGTTTCAGAAACCCCGAGAACATCTAGTTACACAGCTATCTGCAATCTATCATTTATAGATTGATGCTTATTATTGTTAAAATAATATCTGAAGTGTTATTTAGAAAATAACAAAATATCTTGCTCTAGACTTTCAAACAATATTGTAAGATTTTATTTTAATTTTATCTAATAGTGGATGGTACAGTAATTACAAACGCTAACAGAATCAGCACATTCCAGTTGTAGCTATAGTCATATAGTAATTATAATCACCCTTGTAATAATAATTTCAATAAATGGTTAATGTTCAGTTCCCTCTTCATCTATTCTCTATTCAAAAGGCACAACTGAGTCACACAGGTTGATCAGTCTGTAACGGACAGTAATAATTTTGTCCAAAACAGTTTTTCCTGTCTTAGTTGATTTATTTCTGTTTCACATGCGTGCAGCTGTTATAAAGTTCAGTATGTTTTTACTGAGTTATGTCCAAGTCATTTGAAATCAATCTGGGCTTTCCGTGTTGAATAAGGAAGCTGATAAGCTGCTTAAGGAAGTGAAAATCAAACACTTTCATAAAGAAGCTAACTCAAATGCGAGGAGAAAAAAATAATATATATATAGATTTAGGCACTCACGGTGGTGTAGTGGTTAGCACTGTCGCCTCACAGTAAGAAGGTCCGGGTTTGAGCCCAGCGGCTGACGAGGGCCTTTCTATGTGGAGTTTGCATGTTCTCCCCGTGTCCGCGTGGGTTTCCTCCAGGTGCTCCGGTTTCCCCCACAGTCCAAAGGCATGCAGGTTAGGTTAATTGGTGGCTCTAAATTGACCGTAGGTGTGAATGTGAGTGTGAATGGTTGTTTGTGTCTATGTGTCAGCCCTGAGATGATCTGGCGACTTGTCCAGGCTGTACCCCGCCTCTCGCCCATAGCCAGCTGGGATAGGCTCCAGCTTGCCTGTGACCCTGTAGGACAAGATAAGCAACTACAGATGATGGATGGATGGATGGATAGATTTAGACACTGCCTAAAAGTGGAGCTCCCATATGTTTCTGGGTTGAATAATTTTCTTATATCATAGCCAGCCTCTTTTGTTTTATTTCTTTACCGCCTAACACTGGCCACTAGGCGGTGTGCATGACTGGTAATTACTAACACTGGCCACTAGGCGGTGTGTAGGACTGGCAATTACCAACACTGGCCACTAGGTGTTGTGTAGGACTGGTAATTACCAACACTGGCCACTAGGCAGTGTGTATGACTGGCAATTACCAACACTGGCCACTAGGCGGTGTGTCTCATCTCATCTCATTATCTCTAGCCGCTTTATCCTTCTACAGGGTCGCAGGCAAGCTGGAGCCTATCCCAGCTGACTACGGGCGAAAGGCGGGGTACACCCTGGACAAGTCGCCAGGTCATCACAGGGCTGACACATAGACACAGACAACCATTCACACTCACATTCACACCTACGGTCAATTTAGAGTCACCAGTTAACCTAACCTGCATGTCTTTGGACTGTGGGGGAAACCGGAGCACCCGGAGGAAACCCACGCGGACACGGGGAGAACATGCAAACTCCGCACAGAAAGGCCCTCGCCGGCCCCGGGGCTCGAACCCAGGACCTTCTTGCTGTGAGGCGACAGCGCTAACCACTACACCACCGTGCCGCCCTAGGCGGTGTGTATGACTGGCAATTACCAACACTGGGCCCAAGGTGGTGCGTATGACTGGCAATTACTAACACTGGCCACTAGGCGGTGTGTCTCATCTCATCTCATTATCTCTTGCAGCTTTATCCTTCTACAGGGTCACAGGCAAGCTGGAGCCTATCCCAGCTGACTACGGGCGAAAGGCGGGGTACACCCTGGACAAGTCGCCAGGTCATCACAGGGCTGACACATAGACACAGACAACCATTCACACTCACATTCACACCTACGGTCAATTTAGAGTCACCAGTTAACTTAACCTGCATGTCTTTGGACTGTGGGGGAAACCGGAGCACCCGGAGGAAACCCACGCGGACACAGGGAGAACATGCAAACTCCGCACAGAAAGGCCCTCACCGGCCACGGGGCTCGAACCCGGACCTTCTTGCTGTGAGGCGACAGCGCTAACCACTACACCACCGTGCCGCCCAGCTCCTCTAAAATGAGATTCTTAAGTGAGTCTTCCATACTCACGTCTGACTTTATTATTATTATTATTATTTTTTTTTTTTTTAAATACATTTAGAATAGAATCGCAAATTTCTCTGGAGTTTTCAGGTTTAGGTAGGGTGACCAGATTTCCCGAGTCTAAAACCGGGACACTTTGCGTGTGACCGTGATACTCGTGCATGCACACGCATTTTGATGTAAACATGCGTCGGCTCAAACCATGGCTCAGACAGGTGCTTTTATCATTTTGTAGAAGCTCACTTTTATCAACATTTCAGAGAATAATCAAGTATTTTCTTGTTATCTACATGTACTTCTATCACAATTCAGTTAAAGTAAGAAAATCAGACGACATATGTGATGATAGGGGATAGGCCAATAGCCTAAATTTCAACTGATTTATTTCACCTTTGTGAAAACGCCAAGAAAATGCATTACTTGCATATTAACATCAACATTTTATGCGATTAACTTTTTTTTTAAACAATAGGCTATGCATTGTAACAGGAACGAACGCATGAGCCTAATCGTTGTCACCTCTGAACCTTTACCCAAAATGCCTCTGTTTAATCTTAACCAGTGTAGGCTATTAACTATTTTGAAAACATGAACCCTGAGTTGACAACAGCATCAAACAAGTCAAGACAATCTGTGATATAGATTAAAGACAGATGAAACAGATGAAAGACAACAAAAAATGTTTCAGAAACATAGCCACCCACCCTAAAGAAGATGCCATTTTATTGCATATATTTACATGATGAGTGAATTTGCGGCCCTGTGATGACCTGGCGATTTGTCCAGGGTGTACCCCGCCTTTCGCCCGTAGTCAGCTGGGATAGGCTCCAGCTTGCTTGCGACCCTGTAGAACAGGATAAAGTGGCTAGAGATGATGAGATGAGATGAGATGAGATGAGATGAGATGAGATGAGATGAGTGAATTTGCTCCAGTAGCGCTTTATTGCCCGAGAGCCTGCTGTGAAACTGCGAGCAAGTATCGTCGAAATTGGCCCGAGTAATGAACAAAGCTTTGAGAGTAGGCACGGTCATGCGATTCCTCTCGTCAGTCCAGGTGTTGCTCATGAGTGAAAATATTCGCTCAACTGGAGCATTGGTGGCAGGTAGGCACATGGTAAACTGGCAAAGCTGGCTGCCGTTGCTGTAAGGAATCTCCCTACTCTTGAAGTGCGCGAACATCTCCGCCCAGCACTCATCTGTTCGGCATTGTCGCGTAGTAGTTGACAGCTGCTAGTGAAAAAACCATTATAACGCGGCCTCTATATTGCAACATTGTACAAATAGATACATTGTAAGGTTGACTGTGCACACACGCACATTGGTGCTGAATTGCTAGAAGCTTTATTGACATCTTGTTGGCTATATATGATCGCTGTAACTGGGACAGTCTCTTAGTGTTTTGTGTAAACCGGGACATTTCAGAGTCCTGACGGACCTTTGTTGGGACTGGGGACACACAACTCAAAATCGGGACTGTCCCGGTCAAACCGGGACGTCTGGTCACGTTAGGTTTAGCTCCTCTCGTCGTATTCTCTTAATCACTCATTTCTTTGTTGTTCTTGAAGCATTTGTTTCTCTTAGTTAACATTTTTCTTGAAAGCGGGGATCCAATATCTTTTATCTATTTCTCGATTTGAACAACCAAAAACAGTGCAAAAATGAATCATATTGATGACAGATTAAGCCTTGTTTACATGTATGATGTCATGTGCAAGAGGTCTATATATGTAAAAAAGCTAGCTGTAAGTACATTCAATGAATGGAAAAACATGCTTTTGTGTCTCAAATAGTAAACCCCACCCTCAACAGTAAATATACATCATTTACATAGTAAATTATCCCATAGATAAATATCTCTTACCTCATTTATCATTGGCTCATCATGCATGTGAAGATGAGGACAGGTTGTTTAATTTCCTCCTAAATGCAACGGCAAACTGATAAGACAGTACTGCAGTACAGACTCCTGTTTTATAATGTTTTTAGCTTTATAATTCATCTTTGCAATATTGCATAGATGGGAATCAGCTGAGCTGAGAGCTGATGTGGGCTGGCTTGATATCAGCTGCAGTCAGCTGATGTAGCTGGGATTGAGGGCTGAGTTTGACTTCATAGCCTGCCAGAACTATACTACTGTATGCTCGATTTGTGTAGTAGCTTTTACCTTTTTATCTTTCTGGTATCTTTTTTAAAGCATTTGTCTGGGTGATACTTTGTAGTAAATAATTCCTTTGTCTTACAGATATCTGAATGCTTTTAACATTGTACTTACAAAGACAGCTGATAGATTTCTGGGGGGGGGGGGGGGGGGGGGGGAACAGAGAGACAGGTCCAGTCATTACACATCCAGTCATTAAATAACATCTGCTTTGCATTTCATACCAGTTTTGTCAAAACATGATAAGTGTGAGCATGTTTACTGGAGAGCCTTTCTGTGTGGAGTTTGCATGTTCTCCCCGTGTCTGCATGGGTTTCCTCCAGGTGCTCTGGTTTCCACCACAGCCCAAATACATGCAGGTTAGGCTAAGCAGTGACTCTAAATTGACTGTAGGTTTGCATATGTGTGTGTGTGAATGGTTGTTTCCCAAGCCTGGAAATAGGAGGGTTGCTGCAGGACCGGCATCCAGCATAAAAATATGCTCCAGTTAATGTGGATCAATAGGGTCCACATGGACCCTGACCTGGCAACAGTGCTGGACAAGGGAGAAGATGATGTGAAAAAGAACCCAAGGGTAAAAGCAAAAGATCTGATGCAACAAGACAATGACCCAAAGCACACAAGTAAATCTAAAGAATGGCTGAATAAGAAGAAAATATGTTCTTTACAATGGTCTAGTCAGAGTCCTGACCTTAACCCAAATTGCAACAGGAACCATCTGCAGCTCAACACTGCAACAGGAACCATCTGCAGCTCAACACCTCGAAGACCAAGGAGTTGGTCATTGACTTTGGGAGGTCCAGACCAAGGTCATGACCAGTTCTGATCGAGGGAGTCGAGGTGGAGGCTGTGGATTCCTACAAGTACCTCGAGCTGTGGCTGGACAGCAAGCTGGACTAGACTTGCAACACCAATCACTTATACAGGAAGGGACAGAGCAGGCTATACGTACTTCCTTAGGAGGCTGCAGTCCTTTAACATCTGCAGGAAACTCCTGTGGATGTTCTATCAGTCTGTGGTCACCAGTGTCCTGTTTTACACCATGGGGTGCTGGGGGGGGAAGCACATCCAAGAAGGACACATCCAGGCTGGACAAACTGATCAGGCAGGCCGGCTCTGTGGTCGGCATGAAGCTGCACTCTCTGGTGACAGTGGCAGAGAAGAGGTCTATGGACAAACTATTGAACATCATGGATGATGCTAGTCACCCTCTGCACACCGTCATCAGCAAACAGAGGAGCCTGTTCAGTGACAGAGTGCTCCTTCCCAAGTGCAGCACGAACAGACTCAAAAACTCCTTTGTCCCTCACGCCATCAGACTGTACAACTCCTCTCTGGGGGGGAGGAGGGGGAACAGGAGGACAGAGGACGGGAAGGAGCAGTAGCCTAGCCTAACAATAAGCAATACCGGACAATGTGCAATATAATGTGCAATATCGCTCCTGCCGCTGCCCCCCCCCCCCCTTTTCCCTCCTTCCCCATATCTTATTCTTTTTATATTTGTATATGTAAATAATTTATTTTAATTTATCTAGAAGTTTTCTCTATTTATTTTCTCTGTTTATCTGTAATGATGCTGCTGGAATCTTAATTTCCCTGAGGGAACCCACCCAAAGGGGTCAATAAAGTTTTATCTAATCTAATCTAATCTAATCTAATCTAATCTAATCTAATCTAATCTCTAATGAAATACTGTGGTATGTTCAATAATGATGAACTAGAAATATTAAACTGAAAGTTGTTACTAAAAACAGAATCTACAAGTGACTCAATTCAAGGGTTCACTTCCTTTTTCCAGACTACAAAATGTATGATTACATAATGTGTTCAGTAAAGGCTTAAAAAGTACTACCTTTTGTGTGTTATTAGTTTAGTCGGATTGGTTCTGTCTATAATTGTGACATAGATGAAAATGGGACCACTTTTAATGAATAACCAATGAAAAAATGGTAAGTCCATAGGGTGCACAACCTTTTTTATTACAACTGGACTCAGTTCTCTGATATCTCAAGCTAGATCAGATCAAATTTGCAAGCTTGTTCAATATAAAGACTTAACCATCCTAAGACAATCTTGCATCTTCTCATTGTCCAGACATGTGCTCCCATTAGGTAACAGACATACCAGTGTTTACTTTTTAAAATAGCTGATAGATGAATTTTGCAGTTTATTTTTTCTCTGTGCATAGTATTGTTCAGAATATCTGCAGGAAATACTCCACCTATCTGGTGGAAAACAAATAGGAAACAGGAAGCCTTGAACCAAGTGTTGTCATCTGCTGTCAAACATGAAATTCAACAGCATTAACTATCGTCTGACATTCATCATCATTTTGGCTTTGCTCTGACTGGACTTACAGTCATATTTGAAATTGTTCATGATTGAGATTGGAAATGGGAATGAGAGGAAGAAATGCTCTGCTTAAAAAAACCTTGCATGTAAATGACAGATGCTTGGTGAACTGCAACACAAAGGAAACAATGAAATTCAATACAGAGTCAAAAGCAGTTGTGTACATAAAACATTCATTATTGTCATTTATTAGATGACTGTTGCTGTTAGAAAATACAAACAAAGATCATAATGATAACATTATGTACTAGGATGGTAGGGCAGTTGAATTGTCAGTTAATGATAAATTATAAATGACATAAATCAGTTTTACTGCAGCTGAAGTAACAGACCACTGAGTCATGGCACTTATCAAATGTCACCGACGTGCTTGTAGCAGCAGTACAGTGCCTTGCAAAAGTATTCACCCCCTGGCATTTTTCAAGTTAAATTTTAGTCTCATTTGACCAGAGAATCTTCTTCCATGTGTTTGGGGAGTCTGTCACATGCTGTTGGGCAAACTCCAAATGTGTTTTCTTAAGCAATGACTTTTTTCTGGCCACTCCTCCATAAAGCCACCATAAAGTGAAGTGTACTGCTTATTGTGGTCCTATGGACAGATACTCCAGTCTCTGCTGTGGAACTCTGCAGCTCCTTCAGGGTTACCTTTGGTTTCTGTGCTGCCTTTCTGATTAATGCTCTCCTTGCCCGGTCCATGAGTTGTGGTGGGCAGCCCTCTCTTGGCAGGTTTGTTGTGGTACCATGTTCTTTCCATTTGATGATAATGGATTTGATGGTGGTCCGGTAGCCTAGTAAACTAGACCCACCCGCCTAGCGGCCAAAAATATTTTTGCCTAGCGAGTGGGTCTAGCCTCACACCATATCAACAAAACACCCCGGGCATCAAATCGTGCCCGCCAATCACAACGCAAGGTTTTTGTTTGGATTCTTTGGACGGGCTTTTGCAGGAGTGACGACAAAGCTGCGCGACGCTGGAGAAAGCACAACAGGAAAGATGGCTACGGCTAGAGAACAGCGCGCGTTTGACTCCGCTTTGGAATCAGTTTTAGAAGAATTAGACTTGGAGTTTTCGTTGAAACATGAGCAGGAAGAGGTTCTCCGCTCATTCCTTTTCAAGAAGGACGTTTTCGCTGTTTGCCAACCGGCTATGGCAAAAGTCTGATCTACCAGCTGGCTCCGCTCGTAGCCAAAAGGATGGGCTAGTTTGTGCAGTACAAAGAATTAATAAACAGCTTTGAAACATTACTTTTTGATTGTTTGTTTCTTATTTTCCCGTTATTTTAAATTTAAGGGAAATTATTTCACCAAACACCACTAAATAAAAACTCTCAAAAACAGTTTAAGCAAACCCTTGAAAAACACTTGGAAAAAATAAGAGTGTATGTTAAGTATGTGGTACAGACTCCAAACTTGTGGTCATTATCTCCAAACTTCTTAATATCTAGAACCTGTTTATTAATTAATACACATTTTGAAAAATTATTTATTTCAAGGTCTCCCCCACTGTGCGCTCTGACTACGTCACAGTCACTGTTGCGCTGATTGGTCAGATCATTGGCCTATACGCACAGAGACAGTTTGAAAGACAGCGGTTTGTTCCTCCCACCCCCGTCGGAAATGTCTACGGATCGAGGCCAGACTAAATATTCACATTTAGTCTGGCTTGCCAGGCTAGGTGGTCCGGGGGGTTTTCAAAGATTTGGATTTTTTTTAACCCAACCGTGACTTGTACTTTTCAACAACTTTGTCCCTGACTTGTTTGGAGAGCTCCTTAGTCTTTATGGTGTTGTTTGGTTAGTGGTGCCTCTTGCTTAGTGGTGTTGCAGCCTCTGGGGCTTTCAGAAAAGGTGTAATATATATATATGAGAGAGAGACAGATCATGTGACACAGTGGTGCTTGAAAGTTTGTGAACCCTTTAGAATTTTCTATATTTCTGCATAAATATGACCTAAAACCTCATCAGATTTTCACACAAGTCCTAAAAGTAGATAAAGAGAACCCAGTTAAACAAATGAGACAAAAATATTATACTTGGTCATTTATTTATTGAGGAAAATGATCCAATATTACATATCTGTGAGTGGCAAAAGTATGTGAACCTCTAGGATTAGCAGTTAATTTGAAGGTGAAATTAGAGTCAGGTGTTTTCAATCAATGGGCTGACAATCAGGTGTGAGTGGGCACCCTGTTTTATTTAAAGAACAGGGATCTATCAAAGTCTGATCTTCACAACACATGTTTGTGGAAGTGTATCATGGCACGAACAAAGGAGATTTCTGAGGACCTCAGAAAAAGCGTTGTTGATGCTCATCAGGCTGGAAAAGGTTACAAAACCATCTCTAAAGAGTTTGGACTCCACCAATCCACAGTCAGACAGATTGTGTACAAATGGAGGAAATTCAAGACCATTGTTACCCTCCCCAGGAGTGGTCGACCAACAAAGATCACTCCAAGAGCAAGGCGTGTAATAGTCGGCAAGGTCACAAAGGACCCCAGGGCAGGGACGTGCACAGGATTATAGAGGGGCAGGGTCTCAAAGTCAGAAAAAGGGCAGCAAGTGCATGATTTTTTCCCCCCGGTCCTTTCCAAAATATGGAAATGTAGAATTAAAATTAACGTACTAATAGGAAGGTAAGTACTTAGCTATATGTCCTGTGTTGGTGAAAGTGATATGCAATTGCCATTTCTTTTGTGTCAGCAAAATTGTCACTCACATTATCATAGGATGGCGGCACGGTGGTGTAGTGGTTAGCGCTGTCGCCTCACAGCAAGAAGGTCCTGGGTTCGAGCCCCATGGCCGGCGAGGGCCTTTCTGTGTGGAGTTTGCATGTTCTCCCCGTGTCTGCGTGGGTTTCCTCCGGGTGCTCCGGTTTCCCCCACAGTCCAAAGACATGCAGGTTAGGTTAACTGGTGACTCTAAATTGACCGTAGGTGTGAATGTGAGTGTGAATGGTTGTCTGTGTCTATGTGTCAGCCCTGTGATGACCTGGCGACTTGTCCAGGGTGTACCCCGCCTTTTGCCCGTAGTCAGCTGGGATAGGCTCCAGCTTGCCTGCGACCCTGTAGAACAGGATAAAGCGGCTAGAGATAATGAGATGAGATGAGACATTATCATAGGCTTGGAAGACATGCAAAGCAATAAAACACTGGTGCATTATTAGGCTTTTTTATTGTTAAAGATTTAACATTGAACAGTGAAACCTGAACTTTGAACAAATAAGTAAATAGCCTAATGGACAAAATGATAAAAATCAGTCCTTCCTCTCATAAGGTAGAAGCCTAACATTCCAGGGGCCTTAAAGCAGTAACCTTCTGGGGGCCATGTCCCTGTAGATATTAATGACCTCATTGTGATTTATGGGTCTGTCTTTTTCAATCGAGAGGAGAAGGAGATCAGAGAGCCTCTCTTCTTTGCATAGGCTTCTGAGTACATTTTTCACAAGCTTTTGTTTTTTTCTGAAACATAACCCACATTTGATTTGAGCACGTTGTGGAAGAGGTCGACGACTAGTTATATATACAAGAGGAGAATGTAAGCTTCCCAGCAATATATGATACTTGCATGCAGACCGAAGCACGGCCGAGGCAATCGATTGTGAACAGTAACAGGTCAGGTCATGTCAGTTAATAAGCAGATTATTAAACTACTCTCTCTGGCCAATTTAAATTTGTGTTGTTGCTGTTCAAGATTTAAATATCATGTGTTCAAATACACAACTACAGTTCAATATAAGAAAAGATAATTGCTTAATTTTGTTATTGAATTAATTAATTTCTTAAAAACTACTGCATAAAAAATACATGAAAAAGCCCCCCCCCAACAAAACAAAACAAACAAACAAAAAAAACAACAACACTGAAGAAAAGCTAACTGACCAACTTATTTTTTTTTAAAGGTTGTCAGGTTAAAAACTTGCGTCCATAATGATGGTAATTAATTACATAACACTTAAAAAAAATCCTTTTAACCCTCTATGGCATGATTTTTTATTTTAGGGGGAAAAAATATTTTATCCCAGTTTTTGGAAGCTTAGGGGTCCCTGATAATATACCAATCATAAAAGGCGTCTCCCCCCTCCCTTTAAAAAAAAAAAAATAAATAATAATAATAATATGGAAAAACTTTTGGAGCAACTTAATTGTCATGAATAATCTTATTAAAAACTTGTGTTAATGCTACCAATTATGAAGTAAGTGATGCTTAAAAATACTTTGATTGTACAGGAAAAACTCTTTTCTTTACTCAGTATAGTTTGCTGGCTGAACATAATTTAATTAGGAGTTGTCATAACTCAGAAAGATTAATGTGTTGAGTTATTTGATTTGATTTTTAACCTAAACATTTGTTTTTACAGTGCAGGATATCCCAAAAGTCTCACATGTCAGGGAAATTCACACTTTTTTCTTCAAAAAATCTAACTGTATTCACAAATCCTTTACTTATTTTTATTTCCTCTACATTGCCACTTTTTTGTAAACACCCTCATGCTCCTCTTTTATCAAAGGCATTTTTTAAAGGTTATCTGAGAAAAAATATGGAGGCTATAAGATAACAGAAACTTTTTGGAAGACATTTTGCTAAAAAGTGTTAAATTCCCCGATGTATGGAGACTTTTAGGACGCTACTGGACCAAATGACCATCTAATGATAGCTTAAATGTTCAAAGCTCGATATCTTGCAATTATTTGCAACTGACAACTATTCAGGGTATTTAACACAGTGTAAATGTGTCTGGAGTACCGTTAAATATTAACCTTTCAAGAGGTTCCTTGTGCTAATCTAAATACTAACCACACAAATTTGCTTTACTGTTGACTCATATGCATTTCCAGCATGTTTGATGACTTGTGTGTTTATTCTTGCAGGTCTGACCAAGGCCCCACTTTCGGCACCTAAGGGTACGGTAATGCATGAAATTGGTCTGCCATTATAGTTTATAGCAATGGTTTGTTTTGCTTTTTTATTTTTATTTTTTTAATTTATTTATTTTTAATTCCAGCCCTGCAGATCCCATGCTTTGTACCTTTTAGCAACCTCCCGATGAGCAGGACTAGAACTGAAAATTTATGCTAACACGGAGAAAAAAAATCCTGTTTTACTTGATTTCATGCAAAGTGTCACACTTCTGTAAACATTCTGGATAGCATGCATGTTTCCTCACCCTGGTTCCTGCATGATTTAGGGCTTTTACTGCTTTCACACACCTGATTCAGTCAAATTGTTTGTGTTAGACATAATGCTAAAATGCACAGGACAAATAGCAAACAATCGCTGAAACTATGTTAAACATTTTAGTACTTTGCTGCGCCCTGAGCTAAATTCCGAATCTGCCAATTAAAACCCAGCCTCAGGTCACCTGCCCTCCAAAAGTTTGTGTAGCCATACACACTCATTTGGCCTGCGCCCCAAAGGAGTAGGATGAGTAAACAATTTTGTCTAAAATGAATTAAGCAAAAGGATTTATTATCTTTAATATTATGCTGGCGCTGATTTTTTTTTTTTTTTGGGGGGGGCACCCCCCCATCCCAAGAAAGAAAAGTTTTAGTACATGGCTACTTGGAATTGTGAATTGATTGCATTGCAGATACCAAGATATGCCCACTTTTTTTTAAATTAATAAAGTTTAAAAAAATAAACAAAACAAATTGTTACATGTGATTGAGCTGCAAAGTTTATGGTATAAATTTATATTTAATAGTAGGTCCTAGTTTCGTTTTTTTTCGCTTGTGACACTAATGCAGTGAAAAACAAACTGGGCTTGCTTTTATCAATACGGTAAATCCACGCCCTGTTAAAATCCTGTTGGATTTTAACAGGGCGTGGGAACTTCATGCATCGACATAACATACTGTATTCCCGGACTGCACTGTAGACTACATGTAAACAGTGTGCACAATCCTTTTCTGTTAATGGGATTGTTAACACGCATGTTCACAAGCCAAAATGATAAGATGCTGCAGCAGGCTTACTGCGTACCTACACATGTCGGCTGTCCGGCTACTGCTTGTGTTCATTAATAGGGTATCCCTGTACTCACTATAGCCTGTGTATGTACATGGTACACATGCTGTTTTGGGGGTGACCCTCACTTTGATTTTTACGACAGTTGCTGGATAGGTCTGTGAGAGATGTTGATTTTTGCAACGGCTCTGAAGAAAATCTGCTTGAAATCCCCTGAGTCTTGGAAACTAAGACTTGTTCATATGCAACTCAAGCAATCATTGTATTGTTTTCTCAGTGTATTTGACCCAGGAACTCAGATTACAGTTACTGACTTTGTATTATAGACATGCAACTCTTGCAGTCTTTGTTTATAGTTATCTCAGTATTAAACTCTGTCTTAAGTGGCCACATACATTACCTCAATTTACCTGGGTATTCACTGTCTTATATGTACATTGAATGTCCTGAGCAGGAGTGTTAAGAGATATTATTTGATTTAATGTACTCAGTTGTTACAATATGTGGTATGCGACTGTAATGCAGTTTAATGAGGTGTAGTGTTTTGTTTTCACCACAACAAGTCACAAGCCTGAAACTCATGTTGTGACACCACATTTTGTTTAAGACATGCCCAGGCTTGTGATGTCTGTAAAGAAAGGGAAAAAAAAGTTCGGCGTTCTCCCCGCCACAACTAGAGAAAGTGTAAGATCGTGATGAGTGTTAATTAAGATGCCATTTTGGGCCGGCTCTGTGGTCAGCATGAAGGTGGACTCTCTGGTGACGGTGGCAGAGAAGAGATCTATGGACAAACTATTGAACATCATGGATGATGCCAGTCACCCTCTGCACACTGTCATCAGCAACCAGAGGAGCCTGTTCAGTGAGAGAATGCTCCTTCCCAAGTGCCGGACGAACTGTACAACTCCTCTCTGGGGAGGGGGGGAGGAGGGGTAACAGGAGGACAGAGGATGGGAACGAGCAGTAGCCTAGCCTAACAATAAGCAATACCGGACAATGTGCAATATAATGTGCAATATAAAGTGCAATATCTCCTGTCGCCACCCCCTTCTCCCCCCTCCTTCTCTTCTCCATATCTTATTCTTTTTATATTTGTATATGTAAATATTTAATTTACAACCCCGATTCCCAAAAAGTTGGGACAAAGTACAAATTGTCAATAAAAACGGAATGCAATGATGTGGAAGTTTCAAAATTCCATATTTTATTCAGAATAGAACATAGATGACATATCAAATGTTTAAACTGAGAAAAAGTATCATTTAAAGAGAAAAATTAGGTGACTTTAAATTTCATGACAACAACACATCTCAAAAAAGTTGGGACAAGGCCATGTTTACCACTGTGAGACATCCCCTTTTCTCTTTACAACAGTCTGTAAACGTCTGGGGACTGAGGAGACAAGTTGCTCAAGTTTAGGGATAGGAATGTTAACCCATTCTTGTCTAATGTAGGATTCTAGTTGCTCAACTGTCTTAGGTCTTTTTTGTCGTATCTTCCGTTTTATGATGTGCCAAATGTTTTCTATGGGTGAAAGATCTGGACTGCAGGCTGGCCAGTTCAGTACCCGGACCCTTCTTCTACGCAGCCATGATGCTGTAATTGATGCAGTATGTGGTTTGGCATTGTCATGTTGGAAAATGCAAGGTCTTCCCTGAAAGAGACGTCGTCTGGATGGGAGCATATGTTGCTCTAGAACCTGGATATACCTTTCAGCATTGATGGTGTCTTTCCAGATGTGTAAGCTGCCCATGCCACACACACTAATGCAACCCCATACCATCAGAGATGCAGGCTTCTGAACTGAGCGCTGATAACAATTTGGGTCGTCCTTCTCCTCTTTAGTCCGAATGACACAGCGTCCCTGATTTCCATAAAGAACTTCAAATTTTGATTCGTCTGACCACAGAACAGTTTTCCACTTTGCCACAGTCCATTTTAAATGAGCCTTGGCCCAGAGAAGACGTCTGCGCTTCTGGATCATGTTTAGATATGGCTTCTTCTTTGAACTATAGAGTTTTAGCTGGCAACGGCAGATGGCACGGTGAATTGTGTTCACAGATAATGTTCTCTGGAAATATTCCTGAGCCCATTTTGTGATTTCCAATACAGAAGCATGCCTGTATGTGATGCAGTGCCGTCTAAGGGCCTGAAGATCACAGGCACCCAGTATGGTTTTCCGGCCTTGACCCTTACGCACAGAGATTCTTCCAGATTCTCTGAATCTTTTGATGATATTATGCACTGTAGATGATGATATGTTCAAACTCTTTGCAATTTTACACTGTCGAACTCCTTTCTGATATTGCTCCACTATTTGTCGGCGCAGAATTAGGGGGATTGGTGATCCTCTTCCCATCTTTACTTCTGAGAGCCACTGCCACTCCAAGATGCTTTTTTATACCCACACTCAAAAAAAAAACCATTGGATTTACTTAACCGAGTTATGGCAACCGGTCCCACGAAACTGTGTTAATTTAGATGTATTGAATACAGTTATGTTGAGTTTTTCAACACATAACTGTATTCAATACATCTAAATTAACACAGTTTCGTTGGACTGGTTGCCATAACTCGGTTAAGTAAATCCAATGTTTTATTTTTTTGAGTGCAGTCATGTTAATGACCTATTGCCAATTGACCTAATGAGTTGCAATTTGCTCCTCCAGCTGTTCCTTTTTTGTACCTTTAACTTTTCCAGCCTCTTACTGCCCCTGTCCCAACTTTTTTGAGATGTGTTGCTGTCATGAAATTTCAAATGAGCCAATATTTGGCATGAAATTTCAAAATGTCTCACTTTCAACATTTGATATGTTGTCTATGTTCTATTTTGAATACAATATGAGTTTTTGAGATTTGTAAATTATTGCATTCCATTTTTACAATTTGTACTTTGTCCCAACTTTTTTGGAATCGGGGTTGTATTTTAATTTATCTAGAAGTTTTCTCTATTTATTTTCTCTGTTTATCTGTAATGATGCTGCTGGAATCTTAATTTCCCTGAGGGAACCCGCCCAAAGGGATCAATAAAGTTTTATCTAATCTAATCTAATCTAATCTAATCTAATCTAATCTAATAAGGCCTAAAGAGTATCATTGCCTCCGTGAGATTATTCCTCGGGTTCAGCGCTGGTGAAGCTATGAACCTCAACAGGTTATGGGCCCAGAAGCAACTCTGGAAGTTTTTTTTAAAATGTTTTATCACTGGTAGAAAGTCGCGACGGACAGCATGCTAACGGCTAATAGATAGCATCATGGATCCACGAGGAGCAAGCATGCTGCCTCAACTCATGTTTGACGGAGATGAAACAAAGTACGAACTGTGGGAGACTAAAGTGCTGGGACATTTGCATTTATTAGGATTAAAGGATACGGTTCTGAGAGAACCCAATGGTCAAGATGAGGTAGCGGCAGACTGTAAGAAGAACCCAGATGTGTACGCTGAGTTGATTCAACTTTTGGATGATAAAAGCCTCTCGTTAATTATGAGAGATGCACCTGACAATGCAAGAAATGCATTAAAGATATTGAGGGAGTACTATGCCGGGAAGGGGAAGCCCTGCATTATCAACCTATACACTCTGCTGACATCGCTTCAGAAGACGAGCAGCGAGACCGTTACAGACTACATCATCAGGGTGGAGACAGCCATTACGGTACTGCGGAACTCAGGTAAAACATTAGGAGAGGGCTTGCTGATTGCTATGGTTTTAAAAGGGCTGCCTGAAAGTTTTAAGCCATTTGCAATACATGTAGCCCACAATGAGGACAAGATAACATTTGCAGAATTCAAAACAAAGCTGCGTAGTTTTGAAGCCACAGAGAAGCTAACCACAACAGAGTCCAGCGATAATGTGATGAAGACTGTGGCGAGAGCCGGGCAGGGGCCCACCAAGTCAAGAGCACAGTACAGGAGCAATGAGGATGCTGACATTGTATGTTTCAAGTGTGGCATGAAGGGTCACCGAGCAAAAGCATGTCGGCGAAAGACATAGTGCAGTTATTGTAAAAGTGACACCCACAACAATGCCACTTGTAGACGTAAAGATAAACAAGATGGGGCAAGGAAAGTCGCAGATGAGAGCGGCAACGGATCTGGAGCAGCAGCAGCAGATTATGCCTTCAGGATCAAGGATGCAGACATTGGGGTTCAGGAGCAGCCAGCGCACAGCACCAAGGAGAAGGGCTTGATGGTTGACACTGGAGCTACTTCCCACATAATCACCGACATAGCCAAGTTTAAAAGCTTTGATGACACGTTCAAGCCAGAGACGCACTATGTGGAGTTGGCAGACGGCACCCTGTGCAGAGGCATCGCACAATGTAAGGGAAATGCAGAGGTGTTTCTGATCGACAGTATGGGACAACGACGCAGAGCCACTCTGAGGCCCACTTTACACGGGGACGGTATAAAACAAAAACGCAAAAGTCCGTTTTCGTTCTCACTTTTTTCCGCGTCTACACGACCGTTTTCAAGGAGGAAATCTGCGTCTATACGGTGACGCATAAATGTCTCTGCTATGTCTGCATGCATGCGCAACATCTTCCGTCTTGTCTGATCTGCACATCTGCGCCGCTGTTCTGTCAAGTTATCCTACCAAGCCTACTACACATGCGCGAAATCCAGGAGGGTAGGAAAATTTAACAGTAGTTTTGTCCCACCGATCAGCTGGGCTGATAGAAAATCGGTGAGAATTTCACGCATTTGCCGATTTTTATGTTTTGTGCGTATTGGTCGAGTCTTTGGCCGAGTCAAATAATTTGTAATGACTTGTTTTAAATAATAAAACGGTCTGTATGAGAACTTGCTAGGATAACTTTACAGAACACCGGTCCGGCTGAGGTACTGTAGTGCTCGAGGGAGGAGCAGGAGCAAACCGAAACTCTTTTAATCTGCCTTTATTAAGTAACACTCACTCTTGTTTCGGTGAAGAAGAGAAAAGGCAGTGTCCATCTCAGCAAAATAAACCCGTTCGGCTGCTAGTTTTGTTTTCAGTCTCGGGTTTATGGTTTCACGAGCGGCTTGAATAGGCGGCGCGCGCGTGCGTGTGTGTGTAACTTGGCGACACCAAACTGAGGAGCTCCAGCTGGGCGGGTGAGCAGGAAAACACATCTACTGCATTAAAACACAGAGCAGCTTGAAGGTCCGTTGGATCGATGTAATCAGACATGCTCTTACTTTTTTACTTACTTTCTTACTTCCCGGGCTGGCATGTGCAGTATATGACATATGTATGACGTAAACGCGTACCCGACGTGAGCAGATCCGAGCAGAGTTTCGCGTATTGGGTAGTTTAGACGGATATGCAACGGGGGCCGTTTTTAACTTATCCACTCTGGAAGGCGTTTTCAATTTTATCCGTTTTTCAGCCTCGGAAACGCCGTCCCCGTGTAAACGAAAGGCACTTCTGATAAAATATTTAGTCGTTTTTACCCGACAGCGTCCTCGTGTAAACGGGCCCTGAGAAATGCGTTGTTTATACCATCTTACCCCCAGGACATTTTCTCTGTGAAGTCAGCCACCGCATGTGGAGCAACCGTCATATTTAAACAAGGACAGGACATGTTGACACACAATGACAGTACCAGGTTTAACATTCATGTGTACGATGAAGAAATCCAGTCATTAAAAGAAAACAACACATTTACTCTGACTACTCTGCCAAAGGGTAAGAAAACAGTGGGGGGTAAATGGGTTTATTCTGTTAAGAGTGACATTGAGGGTAAAGACAAGTACAAAGCAAGGTTTGTAGCAAAGGGTTACAGTCAGGAGAAGGGAATTGATTATGGTGAAACTTTCTCCCCAACAGCCAGTTTGTCAAGTGTAAGAGTATTGCTACAAAAAGCTGCACAGGAGAACCTATTACTCCATCAAATGGATGTAAAAACAGCATATTTACATGCTCCCATTGATTATGAGATCTACACAGATCAACCAGAAGGTTATGAAGAAGGGGAAGGTCTGGTGTATAAGCTGGAGAAATCTTTGCATGGTCTAAAGCAATCTGGCCGAAAATGATTTCACACAAAACCCAGCAGATCACTGTGTCTATACCAAGGAGACAAAACGTGGAAAGGTGATTATGATAATCTCTGGGTGGATGATTTGATAATTGCAGCCAGCAATGAAAAAGTAATGAAGGATGTAAAAGAGATGCTTTCAGAAAAATTTAAGATGAAAGATCTAGATAGACTGAAGCATTTTGTTGGTATTGATTTCACTCAGTCTGATGGATGTGTAAAGCTGTCACAGGAAGCATATGTCCATAGGATATTGGAGAGGTTTAATATGCAAAACTGTAAACCCAGGGAAACTCCCTGTGATCAAAAGCTGCACTACACAGAAGATGCTGTTAAGAAGTGTGATGTTAAGATGTATAGAGAAGCTGTTGGCAGCCTAATATATTTAACAACATGTACATGTCCAGACTTAAATTTTGTGGTAAGCAAGCTATCACAATATTTTTCTGAACCAACAGAGGAACAGTGGGTAACTGTGAAGCATGTACTAAGGTACCTCAGAGGCACTACAAACAAGGAGTTGTGTTTCAGGAGAAACGACAAAAAGGAGTTAGGCCTACTGGCCTATAGTGATGCTGACTGGGCAGCTGATACCACTGACAGACGTAGCACCACAGGTTACTGTGTAAGCCTAAGTGAGAATAGTTCTTTAGTTTCATGGAAAACTAAGAAACAGCCTACAGTAGCGCTCTCAACCTGTGAGGCAGAATATATGGCTCTGGCCTCTACTATGCAGGAGTGTATATACCTAGAGCAGCGATTGGAAAGCATTGATGATTACAAATACGCACAAACAGTAGTGTATGAGGACAACCAGGGAACAATCGCCTTAGCGAAAAACCCCGTAAGCAGACAAAGGTGCAAACACGTGGACATTAAATATCACTTTATAAGGTCCGTTGTAAATGAGGGGAAAGTGACCCTGGTATATTGTACTACTGAGGAGATGGTTGCAGAAGTTGTGACCAAACCTGTCACAAAATTAAAACTGAAAAAGTTTGCAGGTATTATGTTTGGTGTCTAAAAGAGTGGAAGAGGTTCACATCTGTATTGTATTTTACAGTGTGTACATTCTTTTGTTTGTTTGGATTTCTGCAACCTGAGTACAAGTGGGGGTGTTAAGAGATATTGTTTTATTTAATGCACTCACTTGTTAAAATATGTGGTATGTGATTGTAATGCAGTTTAATGAGGTGTAGTGTTTTGTTTTCACCACAGTGGGTCACAAGTCACAAGCCTGAAACTCATGTTGTGACACCACATTTTGTTTAGGACATGCCCAGGCTTGTGATGTCTGTAAAGAAAGAAAAAAAAAGTTTGGAGTTCTCCCGGCCGCAACTAGAGAAAGTGTAAGATCGTGATGAGTGTTAATAAAGATGCCATAAGGGCTAAAGAGTATCATTGCCTCCATGAGATTATTCCTCAGGTTCAGCGCTGGTGAAGCTGCGAAGCTCAACAAGGAGCTCAGATTGCAGTTGCTAAAATAGTAATAATTTATTGATATAAGGTGTTTTGTGATCAGTGTTCTACACTGTAGTGTGTCATGTGGTAATGCATTATATGACAATGCAACTTTCATAAATATTTCCATACTGTATATCAGTTAATTATGTTATACACATATACTTGCAACTCTGACAATATCATTTTCAGTGACCAATAAAATGGTTTTGAAAGTTCCTACTTTTCAAGCATATTTTTGATATGGTAATTTTCTTTGAGTGATTTCATTTGCAACATGTCTCTGACAGCTCAAAATGCATCTCTGGGCATTTAAAAACTGCAGAGCTTCTGGGGGCCTCTGGCCTTGGTGGCCCCCGGACCCCTGACCTTACTGGGTTGACCCCCTTCACATTTTCCTGGATCTGCCCCTGTCATGTAGTCTTTCTCATCTCGATAATTGGAAGGGGTCAGTGCCCCAGCGCCCCCTATTGACCAGCCACCACTGATTTTTTAAACTAGTTTTACTGGAAACTTTTGTGAATATTTTCCGTAAAATGTGTTTGTAAATAATCACACATTATTTTTGAAAAAGCAAATTAAAAATAAGCACTGAATAAAATCCCATCTACCTTATGTCAATAAAGATATTCATTTTATTGTCTGGTGGTCAAGTGTTTATGAGATACGTTGCCTTGCACTCACGATCGAGTTCCCTGTGGCGGTACACATTTGTTGGTTGTCCAGATGGACACTGTACAGTCACAAAAGCCATCAAAAGTCAGGTCGATGCATTACCATATTCTCTTTAGTATGGAGCTTCGCTCCGCACGAGGAGCTCTGTTATCACATACATTTCCCAGTCAACTATAAATCGATGCTCAATCAATAATATTCATGACAAGGGACATTCCACTGAATGGGTGCCATTTGCTTGTTGTACCACTCCCGAATTAAACTTAATTTGTTATATCTTTTCAACACTGATTATAATAACGCACATATTTAACTATTCAAAATGTTAAAAGACTACGTTTTTGTTTTTTTTTTACAAGGTTTGGAAGTCAAAGATGGCTGCATTTTTTTTCAGCCCTGTTACAGTACCAAAACTCAAATTAACAGGACTGAGTTTTTAGCCTAGGATTAGCTAATACATGTGGAATTAAGCCACATGGCGTCATCACTAATAGCATGACCACACTTAGCACATTCTAGTGATTTACCAAAAATCTCTATTTTTAAAATAAACAAATATCATCTAAGAAATAATTTAAGTAACAGGACAGTATGTTGACATTGACCTTATCAGTCAAAATTTAAAAAAAAAATCATCAAATATACAGAAAAGTAAATGAGAGAACTAACTTTAGGTCTTCCCATGGCCTTCAGAAGACACAACTGATGTAACTTCGTGTTGAGCATGTGATTTATGGAATGTTCCAAATTTGTCAGATGGGGTAATATGTTTGGGTAACAGGACTGAGTGAAAACCCAGGGACACGACTAAAACGTGTATTTTAACTACACAGCAAAATCCCCAGTGTTGAATTAACACCCAGAGTGTTGATTTAACACCCTACTGTGTTTATATAGGTCCAATTGGACACAAATTAACTCTGAAAGTGTTAATTCAACACTGAGGAATTTGCTGTGTAAGATATTGTGGATTTCTTATGAAAAAAAATATTTAAACCATGGATAGGATATGGAGTCACACAACAGTGCAAAAGAAATACTGTTTCTGAAAGATTTTAATCATAATATTTCATAGTTAAGTATAGAGTGCGGGGACAGGTAACACATGCTATTTTTCAGTGTTTTAGGTAGTTTTTATTCATCCTTACAATTATATATCTTAAATTTGAAATCAGATCAATGTGCAGGACATTCTGCGTAATAAGGAAATGTATTTTAAAGTACATTTTTATGTGCATTTATACATATAATTTTCTAGGGACGGAAATGGCACCGATTCGGTGGAATGGCTCACAACTATAAATCAATGTTATTCCAACATCACTGTCATCAACATTACTGTACTGTCTAGTTTCATATTATAATTAGTAACGCGATAATAACTCATTAACGTCACTAATCTTTTGACGCGCGATTAATGCATGCAGCGTGATGATTTAGAAATGTTTCTAATATTTATATGACAGGACACATCCAAAGGCAGGGCCGGAGTGGGCCCTGTTTTCAGTCCGGGAGTTTAATTCACATTCAGGCCACTTTGAAATGGAGGAGGAATTTGAGTACATTAAAAAAGATAAACAAATAACTGTTCTTTCACAATGCTTTTTATTTGGTTTAAATTCAGGTAAACTTCACTTCAACAATATAGGTTATAATTCAAATTAACATAAAACGAAAGATAAAAATTAAGAATAAAAGTTGTTTGTACAGTTATTTAACCAATCAAACTGCTGGATTATCCGCATATACATTTATCTGTGTCACCAACATGTCCCAAAGTTCCTGAGTGAAAATATTTGAAAACACATCCAAAGGACATGCATCTTCAGAAATCGGCATCTTCGGCCCGGGTGTGGGAATGAACTTTTACGTCGGGGGCGAAATCCAGCTGACTGCCACTCCAAATAGCAAAGCAGCGAGTATGGCTGATTGTTTCGCGTTATTTAAGACGAATTACACAACACATTTTTAGTCACATAGTCTTAAAATAACGAAAGCACCCATCTCGCGTGCATTTGAACTAATGCTTGTGCATTACATGCCGCATACGCCTCGAAAATAATGGCAAATCAGCAATGCTGGGTACTCAGCAACCGGCAGATAAAGCGTGAGGGCGCATTAGGCAACTCAAAAATGGTTAGATAAAATGTAGGCTAAAGCAAGTGTTCGATTCTGCTTAGAATATTGGCATACGCATACACCTCTTCTAAATTATATATTTAACAACAATTATTTAACATCAAATATGACTTCTAGGCCTATGTGTTCATAACCACAATGTGCGCACGCCTGTGGAAATGCACGGTGTGACAGCGAGATGAAATAGGCTGGATGAGGAAATAACGCGCAACAGCACATTTGGGACCTGTTCATCTAAAATTGTTAATAACTGGGATGTAAAGCAATGTCCGGTTCTTCTTAGAATTAAGACATACACCACATCTATATCGTGTAAATTGCGAGATTTCACATGACATCAAAAAGCTGAATTGACATCGCAAACTATCGACACATTATAGGCCTAGCATAGACTGATAAAATCGACAAACAGGGTTATCATAATCCATATCTTTCGTAACCTACCAGCTGGTCTTGAGAACATATCTGTCAATTTGGCACATTTTGCTGCCACCTCCTTCCTTTTTTTAAGCTTCGCCCTTTCGGTTCCACCCGGCCTCTTTCTGCCCTCCATCACTGACGCGCGCTGTTTCGCGCCAATGTTGTTTAAGTTCCCCGCAATACAGAGGAGGAGTATTGGACCAAACCAACTGCAATAGAGGGGAGGGGAGAAGTTCCTTATTTGGTAGCGCCTATTTAACCTGCTGCGATGCTGTCGGCGTCTGGGCTGCCATGTGAAAATGCAGAGTGCAGTTGAATTGATGATTAATGCAAGAATAAGATCAGTGACCAAAATTAGTGAAAATTATTTTCCCCATGCTCCAAGCAGGCCACCATTGATGGTTTGGGCCGGGGATGGTCCCGGCTAAATATAGGGCCACCCCGGCATTGTCCAAAGGCGTTATAATATTACCTGTAAATGACTCTATAAATGACTCTACAGCTATAAATTAAATAATTGTGTCACTCTGCTGAAGGCGCAGCAGATGAGAAAAGAATAAAATTAAATAGGCTTATACCAGAATAGAAAATACCATCTTATAGTCAAATTATTTGTAAAATAACTTAAATTTTCCATGACACCTGCACAAACTACTTTATTATGCATTTACAAATTTTTATCATGAATGCAGACAAAAAGAAGCAGTGTTAAAGCCATGAAATAGATATGAAGGGAACTGGAACAACTCTTTTTTCCCCTTTTTTTTGTAAACATATCCAAAAAGAGTTTAAAACGAGCAGAACGGTGTTCACGGTGTTGCCATTTGTTTTCAGGGGAAAGCAGTTAAAACACGCTCAGAAATCTACGTGTAGTCTTCGCTAGGTGACGTCATACAGGCAACTTATTTGCATATTAATTTATTGATAATTTTCATTGATCTACCAATTTACGAATTAGGGTACATGAAGAATAGAATAGAGTTTTATCAGAATAGAAAAGAACAGATTATCATTTATTCCTGAAAGTTTATTTCTTATAGAAATAAGTCGTCTTTATTCACAGCACCACAAACTAAACTTTTAGGCATTAACAAAATATTATATATTATACTATTACTCGCTTTTTTTCCCTTTATTTGTGTTTAACTTAAACACAAAAAGAGCGGTAAGTGATTGGCCGTTGGAAATACTGGTGTTTCGTGATTGGTCGGAAGCACATGTCAGTCAGTCAGTCCATGTGAGCGCGAGGAGTATGCGCGAGCCTGCTCATTCATTCGGACGGTATCCTCGCCGCCTGTTGGAGTTGGTTTTCCGCTCGAACCCCGGAGTGAGAGACAGCACAGGATGCCAGAGTTCTCTCAGTGCGCCTGGTGGATGTTCTGTAAGTGTCTGTAAAAACGTTACTTTCCTGTTCTAAACCTCAAACCGTGTTTTATAAAATATATAGATTTAAGCCCTGCCGAAAAGCGGAGCTCCCATCTGTTTCTGGGTTGTAGAATCTTCTTATATAATAGCCAGCGCTTTTGTTTTATATCGAGAATCGCCTAAATAAATAAATGAATAAATAATCAGGCATGACTTCACACTTCACTAGTTGTTGGGTTTCCTGTGGTGGCAGGCACAGGACCGAGTCCATCCTCACTCTGTGCCTATGGGGCTCCGCTATAATACATGAATCTATACGCAAACTATCTGCGATGGGTTTGTCCTTTCTTGTGGGGATTTTGGGGCGGAATTGGTTTTAAATGGTGGAGTATTTATCATTGATGAACTTATGGAGCACTGGAGAGAGAGAGAGAGAGAGAGAGAGAGAGAGAGAATTGTCAGGGGCGTAGCACCAAATTCTGGGCCCTATGCACAAGCAGTGGCCATCCCCCCAAAAAAAAAAAAAAGCTCAGCAGTTAACAATGCTGAAAGTATCTAACAACAAGGGCGTACTACCAGTCCAGTCAGTTATGTAGCCACACATTAATCTAACAACTCTTAAATGAATAAAAAACCCTAATCACACAATACTTCACTGAATCTTTGTTTTATTTGCAGAATGATTAAAAGTTGTAACAGTAAATGCCACCAAAGGTCACCAAACACCTATGACATTGAGACTAAATTAGGCTATTAGCCTAATTATGTTATGGCCCAGTAATAAATATTAATTTAATTTTCGATTAGTATACTATTGGAATGTAAACAAAAAAGGCATCATGTTATTTCTAATTTTGTGCTGTGCAGTTTTTAGCACTGACAATCGCGGTGGTATAAAGCATTTATAACCGCGGGTGTTCATTTAATGTAGGCTATTTGCTTTCACATTTGGGCTCACCTTTCTTGGGAAAGAAGTTTGTGAGCAGTTGCTTTCCCTCATTTCTTTTCTTGTCTCTTTCCTGTCTCTCTTTTTGTTTCTGAAAACCGGATTTTGTTTTCTTGTGCATCATCTTCCATAGCACAGATAGCCTACAATGCGCATGCGCTGCTTCAGCAGAATGAACGCTATGTTAAATGCGCCGAGTTAAAAAGCCCGGTGAAAGCGGACTAAACCATTTCGTGCAAAGGGTGGGGGGGCCTGTCCCCGGACACTATCTCATCTCATCTCATTATCTCTAGCCGCTTTATCCTGTTCTACAGGGTCGCAGGCAAGCTGGAGCCTATCCCAGCTGACTACGGGCGAAAGGCGGGGTACACCCTGGACAAGTCGCCAGGTCATCACAGGGCTGACACATAGACACAGACAACCATTCACACTCACATTCACACCTACGGTCAATTTAGAGTCACCAGTTAACCTAACCTGCATGTCTTTGGACTGTGGGGGAAACCGGAGCACCCGGAGGAAACCCACGCGGACACGGGGAGAACATGCAAACTCCGCACAGAAAGGCCCTCGCCGGCCACGGGGCTCGAACCCGGACCTTCTTGCTGTGAGGCGACAGTGCTAACCACTACACCACCGTGCCGCCCCCCCCCGGACACTATAGGACACACAATTCAATCCATTAATCAAACGATTTATTTACCCAAAACATTACATTTACATTAGTTAGAAACATATATTGTGATCTTTAAATGGTATTGATATTTAAAGGAAAATAAAATTACAGACTTCTCAAGGGCCCTCCCCCCACTTGGGGCCCTGGTAACTCAGTCCCCCTTTTCCCCCCACTACGACGCCCCTGAGAATTGTCATGCTGAGACCATCAGGAAATGAAAAACGGGTGAACTTTATTGAGTTCCCTCTGCATGACACCTGGAAAATGTAAAGGCTTTAGGATTTCTTTTCCTTGTGCATTTTTGGACTGACATAGCTGATGTTTCTCTTCTACAGCTATCACGACTGTTTGTTTGTTTTTATGTTTTATTTGAGATGCTACTCTCAGTTTTAAGTGTTTAGTTTCCCTCCAGGCTGTTAGCTGTAATGTGCATGCGGAAATGAGTATAATGGAATTGTGAGCCTCTCGTTAGAAAGTAACAGCCCAGACCAGAGTAGAGTAGAGTAAAGTAGAAGGGAGTTTAAGAGCGTGTGTGTGTGTGTGTGTGTGTGTGTGTGTGTGTGTTTACGAGAGGGAAAGTGGATGGTGCAGTGCATTTTGAATGAGTAATGGTGACTGTGCATGACGTAACAGTGAGTTGAACTTGGTGATCTCCACAGAGATCGGATGATCAGACCTACTGCCACCTGATGAGGCACAACAATACAGATTCTCACTGTAACCAATGCACCTGCAATGTAAATAAAAAAGGGCTTCCCTGCCAACACACCCATGTGGGTCCCACATGGGTTGAATGTGGGCTGCCCAGCTGGGCTCCAGTCGGTTTTGGCCAAGGGTTATGCGGTGGCCCCATGTGGGCAAGCCCAGTTGGGCTAAAAGTGGGTTTCATATGGGCCCTAGCTAAAACCTACTTGGGCAACCCAGGTTTCTCCCATCTGGGTCCCACACGGAGTTGTCCCATGCAGGCTCATTATGGGCTCATTATGGGTCCCTTATTTTACCCTTTCAGGTATTGTGTGGGCTTATTACAGTCAGCCCATAGTACAGTTCTTTACACAAACAGCAATAACAAATACTTTTACTTCAACTGCTAACAACTCTAAATACATGTTTTGCGTGCCAATATCTTAAAAGCTGAAACATAACACTGACTCTTGAGAATGTGGTTAACACAGGCTTTAATTTTAAAAAAGAAAGAAAAGTACAGTCAGAGGAAAAAAGTTTGTACACCCTTTCAAATTTCTGGTATGGACCATCAGACCTGGTATGGACCTCAGGAGGGAGTGCAGTCTGTGCAGTATCTGTGGGGTGTGTGTGTGTGTGTGTGTGTAAGTGTGTGTGTGTGTGTGTGTGTGTGTGTGTGTGTGTACAGTCAGCCATGATGTGCCTGTGAGGAGCTGTTAATGCAGACTCACACTCCTGGCTCCCTGCCAAAAAGGTGGGCCGATAGAAGGTGTGTGTGTGTGTGCACGCATGTATGCGTGAAAGAAAAAAAAAAGAAAAAAAAATTACATTTCCGGAGGAGCTGCTACTCTGGCCTGACGGGCCTGTCTATTCCCCCCCCCCGTCCCTAGCCCCAATGAGCCATTTGGAGACCGCATCCTTCCTCGTGATGGTATGAGTCACCGTGTTTTTCTTCAAGGCCCCTGCAAGACACACATATAGCCATGGGCGTAACCACCATAGGCACTGGGGGGGACATGTCCCCCCCAATATTGGGAAAGTACCAATCTGTCCCCCCCAATATTTGGCGTATTAAATCAATATGAGACAAATAATATGCCATCCTGAACCATGGCTATATAATGAATCCTTCACTTATGTCCGATTTACTTTCAATTTAGGAAGCACAGAGAAACAAACAAACAAATAAAAAAAAAACTTTGCGACCACCCCCTATGATTGTGCACTTGGGTCAGCCCATGACGCCGTAGTGGCTGGGCAGACACTGTGCGATTTTTTCAATCGCGGTATTCAGCTGCTGCTCACAGCAGAGTGAATCGCAGGGGTAAACAGCACGCAGCTTACGATTCCTGTTCTCACACTATACGATCCGATGCTCGGATGCGATCTGACTGCTCACACTGTACTTCCATACTTCCAGATTCTTGTATCCGGAACTGCAACGTGATATAGTGTTGTGACGTTCGCGAACGAACCGATTCTTTTGAACGGCTCCTAGGCATGAACGATGAGAACCGAGTCTCGAGCTGGGGGAGCCGTTCTTTCTGTCGTTCTTTTTCTGTACTGTGTTTCAGATAGTTTATAATGTTGTGTGATATTAATGATAATATTGTGGGAAAACTACTTTGCACGGACGTTCATTTAATTTATTCTATCGTCATTTTGTTTGTTCCATTTTTGTGTATTTTATTTATTTATCTGTTTTGTATCTCAGACTTAAATATTTTTGTAAAACAAGTGTTTTTCTATAAAATATTCTTGCGTTCTTGATAACTATGTTCTTGAGTGGGTTTTTTTTTTTTTTACAGAAAAGCCATTCTGCATGGACATTCATTGAAGCCCTCATTGTTTTTTAATGGTTATTTATGAGCGTTTAGGGGTTACAGTAATGTAAGTCTAGGTTGCTTTATATAAAAGGTATGTCCAGAAATATTGATGTCACTGTCTAAGCAGAGGGATGTGGCTTCTTTAGACGCTGTCTTCTTAAAACTGAATAAATATTTTAAAAAAGAGCCAAATGAGCCAGTCTTTTGAACGGCTCTTTTCAAAAAACGGATCACAAAGATGCGGATCCCATCAAAGAGCCATAAATCCCATCTACATGAAGAAGAGGAGGAGACCGGAAGTGCTGCTCAGTGTTTGTTTTCTCTTCCGTATCTGTGTTCGCGCATGTGCAGTGTGACAGGTTGAGGTAAATCGGCTCGTGACACTGCTTCAACAGTGCGATAGCCTCACGATGGGCGACCAGGATTTCAAACAGGTTTGATTTTCATCCGATCGATCGGGAGGAGGTCGTGAGGTGTTAATCGCTTGTCGTTACCCCATGTATACTACACGATCCGAGACGCACGATTGAGCCAAAAATCGGCCCGATCTCCAAAATAGTCGCACGAGTGAAAATCATGTCAAAATCGGGCCAAAAATCGCACAGTGTCTGCCCAGCCCAGTTTGGATACAAACTAAAAAAGCTGGTAGAAACCGTATGTAATGAATGAAGTCGAAATGTAAGCTGATCTCTTACAATACACCACAGCACTTGCGAATCCGCATGGGACTGAACTGAGATTCTCATTGAATACCCCTCCCACTGCCAATGCTTTATCCCAAAACAATAGAGGGATTTCACTGACGTCACCCGAAACCGGAAGTAAACAGACCCTGCGCCATTTTGGAAGACCAACAAACTCGTGATTAGGGGGAAATAACGGCAGCGGTATGTGAACCCACGAGAATAAAGTGGAGTGGCAAACGACTTAAACAAACAAATCTGAGCTGTTTTATTTATGATTTATTGGCCCAACAGTAGACTTGAAAGAAACCTGTGTGAGACTTGGCAAAAAAACTGTGGATATAATGGATAAGTCTGTGCATGATCTGCGGACACTTTGAGGTAAGCAAACGCAAGAAATTCAGATTTAAAACATGCTAAACTGGCCCCAAGTTGATAACTGTATGAGCAAGCCTCCCAGACTTCTACAATTTAATAATAATAATAATAATAATAATAATAATAATAATAATAATAATTTAGGATGGTTTGGGGCTTGCTCTCCCTCCTATTATATAAATAAAGCATAGTTGTTGTGTAGGCATATATCATAAATACATATGTATAATTTGGATAAATTAACCTAAATTATGGATACCTTAATAGGAACAAAAAGTATTATTTTTTCAACTGAAAAGATATATTATTAAAAGATAAATATCAACAAGATTACCTTGGCCATAACTATGTGTAGGTTATTCTTAATAACAGCTGTAATATCACGAACCAAGCCACTAACAACATAATTGTAAGCCTGTAGCCCTTTGTAGGCTTTCAAGTCATCAGCAGTGTAGGCACTGGGTGTAAACAACAAATAGTTTACAATGTCTGGGTAGCAAACAGATGGCAGAATTGGTGTCAGGTCCTCCTTATGTTTCCATTCTCCCTTGCCCCAAGTCTTATCATATGGGTCAAACCCATCAATCACAGCGAGTTTCTCCACATACCGTGCCCTTTCTGCAACTGGTAATGTACTCATAACCAGAATTATCAGCCATCGTGTCACTTCACTCTCGCTCATAGTTTGTTTTATATTGTATGTATGTATGTACTTGAGGTCTTCCAATATGGCGCCCTAACAAAATCTCGTGGTACGGTGATGTCACGCGGTAGCCCTCTATTCTTGAACGCCTCCATATTTTTGGGCCATTTATTTAGATAAAGTCAATATATTTTCTACAAAGTTCTATGTTGTTTTGACCTATTAACCAGGGTAATGCTCCTTTCTATTGCTTTGGTAGCCATTTTTTTGTAGCAATTTGGCATTTCTGCATTTGTGTGTATGTGTGACTAGCTCTGGTGTGACAGATTTTCATGCAATGTTTTACATGTTTTTTGTATGTTGTATTGCATTACATGTTTTGCAGTTGCACATTCTGTTGTTTTGTGTTTTGCCTGATACACAATAAAAAAACAAGATATAAATGTTAACATGTTCATTGGTAATTGTATTCATCAAAACAATGTTCTAGATAAGCACATCTTTATCAATAGGCCCATATGAAAATTGCGCGAAATGCACTTAAAAATATTTTGGGAAGGGCTCAAATTTGGACCCCCCCAATATTTATACCATGGTTACGCCCTTGCATATAGCAGTGACTTACATCATGTGACAACTCTCAGCCAAATATCGCGTTTCATATCTGCATATTAAATGGTAGGGGGTGTGTCATTCAGTTAAATAAAAATAAGAACCGTCGACTTCTTAACTACCCCAGACATGACCTATGCTCACCCTTACACACCTGTAGTTGCATGATTGGTATTCTCTATATTTGTAATACTGTATTGTCCACCTACCATAAATGACTTCAAACAGCTTGAGGGGCTTGAGGAGGCAGCAATATTACAATTTGCGAACTGTTTGATGACATTAAGCTAAATTAATCATCATGTTCCTCCCATAGGGCCTTAATGTAAATATCTCCCCAATTTCAATATACAGTGGATATTGAAAGTCTACACACTCCTGTTGAAATGCCAGGTTTTTGTTATGTAAAAAAAAAATGACAGAATGACAAATAATTTCACAACTTGTTCCATCTTTACTATAAATTATTACCTGTACAATGCAATTGAAAAACAAACGCAAAGCTTTAAAGGAAAAATGTAGAAAATAAAAAACTTAAATAAACATGGTTGCATAAACATGCACACCGTCAAACTAATACATTGTTTTAGCACCTTTGGCTTTTATTACAGCACTCAGACTTTTTGGGTAGGAGTCTATCGGCATGGCACATGTTGATTTAGCAAAATTTGTCAATTTCTTTTGGCAAAAGTACTCCAAATCTGATGGGTTGATGGGATCTAGGTCTGAACTCTGGCTGGGCCATTCCAAAACTTCAATTTCATTCTGGTGAAACCTATTCTTTTGTTGATTTAGGAATGTGTGTAGGGTACTTGTCATCTGAAGGATTAAGTTTTTCTTCATATTCAACTTTCTAACAGGGCCGAAGGTTTTGCGGCAATACTGACTGTAATTTGGACCTGTTCATAATTCTCTCCTCCCTGACTAAGGCCCCAGTACCAGCTGAATAAAACAGTACAAAAGCATGATGCTGCCACTACAATACTTCACTGTAGGTATGGTGTTATTTGGGTGGTGTTTTGGCCAAATATTCTTTTGGAATTATATCCAAAATGTTCACCCTTGGTGGAGTACATTTTGCAAAAAGACATGTGCTATGGTCTGATGAAACCAAGGTTGAACATTTTGGACATAATTTCAAAAGGTATGTTTGGTGCAAAAACAACACTGTACATCACCCAAATAACCCCATGCCTAGAGTGAAGCATGGTGGTGGAAACATCATGCTTTGTGACTGTTTTTCTTTAGCTGGAACTGGGGCCTTAGTCAGGGAGGAGGGAATTATGGACAGCTCCACATTGGCAGTGGCACAAAACCTTCGTCTCCCTGTTATAATGTTGAAGATGAAGAAGAACTTAACCTTTCAGAACAACAATTACACACGAACACACACCTAAATCAACAAAAGAATGGCCTCACCACAATAAGACTGAGGTTTTGGAATGGCCCAGACAGAGTTCAGACCTGAATCCCATTGAACATCTGTCAGGTAATGTGAAGAGGACCGTGCACAGGGCATGCACTTGCGATGTGTGAGATTTGGAGTACCTTTGCAAAGAACAGTGGGCTAATATTGCCACATCAAGATGTGCTATGCTGATAGACACCATGTCAAAAAGTCTGAGTGCTGTAATAAAAGCCAACGATGTTAAGACAATGCATTAGTATAAGGCTGTGCATATTTATGCAACCATATTAATTCAAGTTTTTTATTTTCTATATTTTCCATTTAAAGTTTGGAGTTTGTTTTTCAATTGCATTGTACATGTTATTTATATTAAATGTGGAAAAGGTTGTGAAATTATTTGTCTTTCTGTTATTTTTTTGCATCACAAAAACTTGACATTTGAACAGGGGTGTGTAGACTTTGTATAGGCACTGTAGCAGTACTTTGGCAACGCGACAGTGACGACACGCCGACTTAGTTAATATACAGTAAACACTGTGTATATACCATATTATATAAAATTCAAATAGACTCACCGCTTTTTTCGCTTCCCCCGGCCCATACTGTCCGAACACTCAGGCTCTGTACCTACGTCAGTATGTCTACGTTCCTCTTGCATTAATTTTGCATGTGCACTTTCATATGTTGCTGTGGGAGACAGATAAATCAGTAAATCAGGCAATTATCAGGCATAAATCAGGCAATTACTTTAATTCAGATAACATTTTAAAGGTGCAGTGTGTAACATTGTGGCCAAAGTAGGTATTGCAACTACTCTGTTCATTGAAAATGTGATGCCATGAATATTTACTTATATAATTATTATACTTACTTATATACATACTTAATAATATTTGCTAGTATGACCAAAATACAGTAAGTTTTCCTGCTAAAAATTCCCATTTCTGGAAATCCAAAATGGCACACATGGAGAAGATCCCATTTTTCATGTACGAAAAGTGCAATTTTCTCAGTCATAATGACTACATAGAATTTGATGGTGATGGTAAGTATTTGTGAAAAAGGTAACATTTGTGAATGGGCAGCATGAATTCTGGAAACAAACTACTAAAGATATTACACACAGCACCTTTAAGATGGAAAATGAGTTCTTGCATGCTTTTTAACACTATTGAATTTTTTTGTATCAAACTGTAGAGCAACTCCCCTTGATCAGTTTATAGATTGGTCAAACCAGCAGTAATTCAGAATCTAATAAAACTAAGAAGTCATTGATAGTGTAGGATTAGTATCTTAATAACTATACCACTGGATGTGGTTATACATTGTTAAGAATTTTTTTTGAGTTCATAAAGTTTTGGGCTTTAATGAAAACCCCACTGCCCAAAATATGACAACTATCTAGGACATGACAATCATCTTTATTATGCCATTGTAATGTCTCCATTTAAAGGCCCCAACAATGTATTTAATTTATGCATCTATTCTACAGTGATGACACAAGATTTCTATCATATCTTTTAATAAAATACATCTAACTACCTGCTTCAGAGACTAAGCAATGAAGGTTTAAGTAACTGTTGACAATTCTGTTAATTTTTTTTTCCTGAAAATATATGCTCAGTGTTGGAAAGACTGCCTGTTAATTCACCTTTGGCTAAGGCCCGCACTAGAATGTTGATTGACCAATCACAGCGCAAAAAAAGGTCCGACAGAGGTCTACAGTTTTTGACAGCGCAAATTCTTGCAACTGTAACCCAAGGGGGTGGGACTTAGCCAAAGGCGAATTATGTTCATGTGTCCAATGTGCGTCAAGTATGCTATTCATGTTCCCGCGCTCAGTCAGTCAGTCAAGGTTGTTGGTGAAGATTGTGTCGTTTGATGATGCAGCGTTTGTCGAAAGCGAGTCAAGCGGGGGATGCCCTTCTCTGTGCGTAATTGTCTCAAAAAGTGAGCTATTCTGTCTTAATGTCGAATGTTTGTGTCTTATTTCTCCTGTATATTGTGTGTCAGACATTTTTAGATTGTTAAATGGAAGCCTTGGAAACCGTTTTTGCCATCAAATTTTAACGTAAGTTACCTTCAGTTAGATTGACTTGATGCTTGTGTCTTATTTCTCCTGTATATTGTGTGTCAGACATTTTGAGATTGTTAAATGGAAGCCTTGGAAACCGTTTTTGCCATCAAATTTTAACCTAAGTTTCCTTCAGTTAGATTGACTTAATGCCTCGAAGTTCCTGCAACTATTAGGGTGACCAACCGTCCCACGTAGCACGTGCACGTACAGCGTTGGAAGCAAAATTAATGCGTCCCACAAATTCAGAACGTGTCCCGCAGAATTGATGCTTGCTGGGGGCGTCTTGTGACAATTCAGTCTCACTATTTGGCCGGTAACTGATTCTTGGGTATGACCAATTAAATCTAGAACGGCTAGAAACAGCCGTTTCAGGAGAAAATTTAGTTTGAGATAGTTTACAGCGCGAGAGTGGTGTATTTTAATCTTCAGCTCTGAGCGCGAGGACCTACAAACTACAAGTCGCTAAACATGTTCAGTTTACATTATTTTCTGATTTGCGTGGATGTTTTCACACCTTAATATTCCTGCGTATTTCTTCTACTATGCTTCCCGACTGACAAGACTTTGGTTAAATAACTTGCATTAACATAAGACATGTCGTAGCTGTCCCTCTTGCCCTTCCGACCATTTTGTATAAAAACGCTCAAAAAAGGATGACAGAATGACAGTGGCACTTCGGCAGATAATGGCATCTGTGTATGCATTAGTTTGTATTATTATGAGAAAAATATCCCAGAAGAGGTGTTGTTTCATACGCACCGAGGGCAAGCGAAAGTAGTGGCTTTGCGCATCAGCATGGAATATTTTGCATATGGACACAGGGACGTTTCAAAGCATTTTGGAGCCCTAGGCAAAGAGAGACTTAGGGGCCCCCTTTTTTCTTATTCAAACTATTCCGGAGGACTTAAATTATACTATGTTATATTACATTATATTATATTATTTAGCATTTTAGTCTATTATACTACATTATGGGGGGGGCATTGTCCCACATTGTCCCACAAAAACATACCCTTTGTCCCTCCTTGGGCTTACGAGCAGGTGGTCACCCTAGCAACTATTAGTACCAATTCTTTCCTATTTCATGCTCCACATGCCTGTCTATGTGTCTGTGCAGTAGTTTAGTGTTAATTCATTTTCCCCTTGTAGACCACACACACTTTGGTTCACCCACTTGGGTTATTTCATCTCTACAGTAAATTGAATGTAAAAACAAGTCTAAAGTTTTGTACCCAGTGCTTTGCTGCACCTACTGTAATTTAACATAATATGATACAAAATACATATGGGCGCATTACCAGCTTTTCTCCTCACTGTGACTTTGAAGGTTATCCAGTCACTGGAAGGATCTCGTTCCTTTATTGCTGCCCTTGTGAAGTTGGTTTTCGGGGGTGGCCAGTAGCATTCTTCTTCTTCCGGGCCTGTAAACCACTTCGTGGATATTACCGCTAGTCCGCCATTTTGGAACTCCACCACCGCATAAGGCAACATGCTTAAAAATAATAATAATAATAATAATTAAAAAAACAGCACATTAGTGCAATAGTGGCAATGCCACATGTCCTGTTTTGTAAGGCAACAACACCATTTTTGTTGTCATGTCCGCCACAGGAAATAGCTGCAAATGTTCAGACAAATTGCAAACAAAAAGTATCCCAAGGCGTGAGGAATCCATTGGATAGCTGAAAAAGGATTTGCTGCTTTCAAAACAACTACACAGGACTTTCACAGTTCCAGATACTGAAAAAATGTTTCGCACCACAACAACCCTTCCCGCGACAGAAAAACAATTGTCACCACGGGAGGAGGAGATCCTTGTCTTTCCATCATTGTATGATTTGTATTGATACCATGTTGAAACGGCATTTATTGTTGGGCCAGAAAAGTGGAGCTGACTAAGAATTGGGCTTGAAACAGACGTTGCCTTTTGGATTGCCAAATTCTGCTTCTCATGGATCCGCTTCACAAGCTGTTTGACAGGGTCTTGAGGTCTACGGACAAGCTTTTTTAGTTTACCTAAATAGGTCTCAAATGGGAAAGCTGACACATTGTCTAACGGGCCGAATTTCTTTGCATCGTCCGCTAGGTGTATCAGGGAGTGCATATTATAACTGACAAATTCAGTGCCATAAATGGAAGCTAACTCTGTTACAAAAAGTTTCAAAATCTCCTCAGCATAGTCACAATTTTCTGTACAACATAAAGTCGGACTCGGGAGAATTCTCATAGAGACAGATAGAAGCAAAAAGTGTCTGTACATTCTATTGGGTATGTTATTCAGAAGTACAACAGGGCCAGTATAAAGCAAAAATTGTCTAAGCTCTGTCGCTTTCCATGTTGCAAACTCTAATAAGGATCGTGGTTTCCTTGCGAAGTTGGTGGGTAAGCAGTGTCTGATGGAGACCATATATGCTGACATGGCGACAAAGAATTTCATCAACTGCCTGCATGTCAATGGCCCCTTAATCCAAAGGAATATCAATTTGCGCATTGCCCCCAAACACACAAGGTGCATGTAATCCAATACAAAACTGGTAACTAAACCAATACCCAAGTAATTTAGGGGGGAGACTGAAAGTTGATGCTGTTCATAGCCTTGCCTGCCAAATTTCTCATCGATCTTGAGCTCTGCTGATATTTCAGGATAAACCACCTTCCCATTCATATGCTGGCCTTTCTGAATGCACCTCTCACACCCATAATAACCTGTGTGACCTTTTGTACATTTAACAAAAGCCCGAGCTGATGCATCACAAATAAAAGCATCAGGCATTGCAACGCTGAAATGGAGGTCATTGTGCACTATACCAGTTTGACAGATGGCTTTCATATCAGTGATAAATTCCTGCAAATACTCCTGTACGTTCGCTGGTTTAGACAGGCCCGAGTAAACTCCAATTACAAAAACGTTGCACTCTGGAATTTCCTTTATTCTACCTAGAATAGGCCACAGACTCATATTTGAGCTACGGAATAACGGCAATCCATCAATGTTGATTCTTAATGTGAGTGTAGTCACATCTGGCACATGTCCTAAATTTTTAAGTTCAGCAACGACAGCATTTCTGATCCCAAAATGGTAGTAGGACCCCCCGGCCACATTGCTGACATTACAAGATCGATCAGTGGACATAAGCGTTCTGGCATCCAGTGGGACGTCTAGGCCCTTCCTCCTCAGGATTTTAAGCAGTGCAGATAGTGCTGTTTGTGGGATGTTGTATTCTGCCGCCCACTCAGCAATCCCACAGTCGTCATCATCATTTTCAGAAGAACCTTCATCTTCATCCAGATCACTGTCACAATCTGGTCTGTCACACTCATAAAAAAACGAGTTTTCACCCAAGTCAAAATTGTCGTCACAAGCATCATAGAAAATGTCAGTGGAATCTTCGCTTTCGGATTGCTCTGACACGTCATCCAGTGACTCCTCAACAAGACGCAAATGTTCCTCCACTTTAGCCAATATTTTACGCCTTTTTGTTCTTTCCGAACACTCCATTGTTTCTAAAAAAAAAAAAAATTAATAATAATAAAAAACCTCCGGAGAACAGCTAGCTGAGCCACTGCACTGCAATGTTAATTTCGTCATCCATTTTTCAATTTACTCTTATATTAAAAATTTATTCTTAGTCTTAGTCACTTAGTCATTTGCAAATCATTTTTGATAAAGTCACATTTCAGTCACCTTGTGACTCTCACATGGTCCCTCTCATGGTATTTTGGCTTGCCAAATTCTGCTTCTCATGGATCCGCCTGATAAGCTGTTGGACAGGGTCTTGAGGTCTATGGACAAGCTTTTTCAGTTTACCTAAAATCGTCTCCCACAGAAATTCGGCCCAAAAGATAATGTCAAGCTTTCCTGTTCATATTCAGCTAGGTGTATCGAGGGATGCATGTTGTAGCTGACAAATTCAGTGCCATAAATGTAAGCTAACTTACACACACAGACAGCGAATTGGAGAACATAAGTGATCTTCAAACTTATGTCAGTATCACATGGCGGAGTGGGGTCAAAGCCCAGAGGAACCAACACATGTAAAGTGAGTACACACCACTCCAAAGTCATATATGCTACGGCCAAAACATGGCAGGCTATTCACATTGCAAGCTACAAGGCAACTGAATACAAATGCTGGCACACATCAAAGCCAAGATAACACGCACACCCAATACGTTTTCCCCCAAGGGCAGTGCACATTCATGAACACGCCAAATCACCCATTTTGGCTAACATGCCGTTTTAGTCCCTCACGGCCCTCCAGTGGGGGAGTGGAATACACACATTTGTGAGGTGTGTGTGTGTGTGTGTGCTTGCCCGCTCTTTTACATATTATATGGAATTAATTGTCTGATGGAAACCATATATGCTGACATTGCAACAAAGAACTTCATAGATTGCCTGCATGTCAATGGCCCCTTCATCCAAAGAAATATCAATTTGCGCATTGCTCCCAAACACATAAGGTCATTATGCACAATACCAGTCTGACAGAGGGATTTCAGATCAGTGATAAATACCTGTAAATACTCTTGCACGCTCGCTGGTTCCGACAGGCCAGAGTAAACTCAAATGACAAAAACATTGCACTCTGGAATTTCCTTTATTCTACCCCGAACAGGCCACAGGTCAATGTTAATTCTTAATGTGAGTGTAGTCACATCAGGCACATCTCCTAAAGTCTTAAGTTCGACAACAACAGCATTTCTGATCCCAAAATGGTAGTAGGACCCCCCGGCCACATTGCTGACATTACAAGATCAATCAGTGGACATAAGCGTTCTGGCACAGTGACACAAGTGACACAACTGGGGTGGGGGTGGAATGCATGCATTTGTGAGGTGTGCGTGCTTGAGTAGGAAACCCTATGGAGTAGAGACCCTTTTCAGTCACGTGACCTTCGTAAACGTGACCACCATTTTGGACATGTAGCGGACTTCGGCTCGAATTGGTTTGAATGCGAGGAAGGCGACAAACGGAGAACATACAGTACAAGAAAAAGGAGCGAGATGCAGAAAACACCTTTGCTATCCAGCGACGTAGGGCATTTACAGGGCGAGCAGAGGGAGAAATAACAACAGTAACGACACATTAGCAACGCCGTACACAAATAACGGTTTATGGCACAGACCCTTTCGGTTCTCGCTCATCTAGCTGCTACAATGACTGCTTAGACTGCAACAATAATACCTAACACACATTTAAGTATCCGTCGTAAAGACGTGAAACTCGCCGAGTGACGAGTGTGTTCATTGATAAGCTAACACGATCTAAAAGTAGACATACCCTCACACTGCCCTGGCGCTGTGTACAGTTTACCTTCTATGGTTTGTGCACTCACTATTTGCCATTACTTTCTCCAACCGTTGTTACAGATTACAGGGAACGGCCTGGATTTAAGAGACAAATACATGTTCCTCTTATTTTGAACACTTATTTGTAGGCAGTGCTTAATTTGTAAAGTGGGAGGTCCCGGAGCGCAGAGGATGAGCGGCTCCGGTGCGGAAAAAGGGGGGGGGCGGCGCTGCGCTTCTGGGCATGTTTTGTAATAACACTGCAAATTAAGTTCATCTGCGGATATTTTGTGGATGTCGTTTCATGAGAGAAATCACCAACAAGACAGATATCAAAATCAGACATTAACACTAAATAAACTTGCATTTTTTTATTTAATTTTTTTTTTTTTTTTGTTACATAGTCAAAAGAGGTGTCGGATCACCGGATCCAGTGTAAATAGCTGCCGGAGCCAACGCCCGAGGTTCCGGAGCGCGCTCCGGCTTGCTCCCCCTCAAATTAAGCGCTGTTTGTAGGACACTGCCTCTGATCTGTCCTACAGTCTACCAACAGCAAAGGAACACAACGCTAGCTAATGTCGTTAGCTAATAGCTACTACAGAAGAACAAAGAGGTTACAATGGGTTATTTTAGCCTATTTGGTTACACACTCGCCGCCACAGAATGTTAACAGCAATGTAATGCCTTTTCTGGCTAATTTTATTCGTCTTACCTCCAACAAAGTGGTCACTACACAAGCGCTGGTATGCCGCTATCCATCTTCTCCGTCAGTCAGCAACTACCGGGATCCGATAAAATGATAACCCTTGCCTTGTTTGTTGATGGTTACTACCTCCAGGTGCACAACAATATAGTGGCATGATGGAAGTCTTGCTGAAAATAAACACTTTCTTTGCTGCCGTTCCTCAATGCTGGCTGTGGTAAACTACTGGTAGTACATGTCCAAAATGGCGGCCGCGTTTGTCGTGACGCCACGTGAAAAGGGTCTTTGAGGTCGGCCATATTGTAAAAGTGGAGAATCAGTACAAGCATTGCTAATGGGAGCCCCGATCATCTAGCCTTGAAAATATCGCTGACCTTCACGAATTTCACAGCTTATCTTCCTTACTGAAGATAGTAACCACGAAAATAGCTTGATACTGACTTAAAGATCGGACTCAATATCCAAAGTTTCACCAGGCTTGATTACCAAAGTTAGCTAACGACAGCACCTCATTCATTTACATTAACTTAAAGCCAGTTAGTTCCTGTCCTTCTGGTTAATATGATGCAGTGAAAACATAGTTGCAGAAATAGCATAGTTATTGCCAAAATACACTTGTATCATGCAGAAAGATTTTACCAACCTTTTGTTAAGTGATCCAACTCGTGCGTGCACTCTTCTCTTCACAGGCAGCAGAGACAAAAGCCAGTCAGTCAGCAAGCAGCAGAAACTGCGCGAAATGTATCCATTTCACAGGGGGTGGAGATTTCCCAGTTTGCATTGCTTCTTGCATTTGTTATCCTGCAGGAGTTGCACTGGAACATGCCTGCTTTCTTTTCAGTTATTGCAAACTTTGTTGTGCTCGGAATATGTGTGCTTTAGGTTGTAGCAAACTTTATCTTTTATGCTCTAAAATTGAGAAATTTTATTTTCAATTGTAATTAACGTTGTATTGTTTATATTATGTTATGGCATCTTAACTAGTAGGTGTGGGAGTAAAATTCTTGTGTTTTTGAATTGAATTGAAATGGAGCCTTGCTGGAGCCCACTTACTGCCCATGCTTAATTTAGCCCATTTAATGCCCACCCATTGCCCATATGGGCTCCAACAACAAAGCCCACTTATTGCCCATGCTAAATAGCCCATTTAATGCCCACCAACTGCCCATGTGGGGCCCAACAACAAAGCCCACCTATTGCCCATGTTAATTTAGCCCATTCAATGCCCACCCATTGCCCATGTGGGGCCCAGCAACAAAGCCCACTCGAACCCCATGCCCACCCGAAGCCCACCTAGCCCAGATGAGACCCATGTGGGCCCCAACTGTACGTGTTTGCAGGGTTACTAGTGTTAGGGTCGGCACCGACCCGTTTTTAGGTTTAGCATGCATAAAAGTACTACATAAATTTGTTTATTGCATCAAGACTTTTTGACTTTGTCAGGAACTTCTATTTAAACAAAATAAAATCCAAAAAAATAATTTTACTAAATTATAAAATGCTTTGGTGAAAATTGTGGCCTTTGTGTTGTTAGGGTCAATTTCGACCCAGTTAAAATATAAGATTATAAAACAATAATAAATGCCAAAACTGAAATCATAAACACACAATCAGCCAACAGCCTACAGCCAGCTCTTCCTCCAACCACTTGAGCTTCAGTCAGGGGCTTTTCTCTTTGCCTGTGTGACAGAACAAACAAAGACAGACATGTCCAGGCATGTAAGGCCAATTGAGTTTAGAGTTGGTGACTTGCAGAGCACACATCTCCAATTTACAGCATGCAACAATGAGAAGAGGACTGAATGTAAGCCAAGCTCTGGATCATATCTTTGCTGATAATGAGGCAGAGGACACAGAGCAGTATTGAGGTTTTTCACCCACGTGACCAAGTCATATGAGGCTGCCATTTTGGACGTCACGGCTCGAATCAGTTTGAATGCGAGGAAGGCGACAAACGAAAAACATAAAAGAAAAAGGAGCGAGATGCAGAAAACACCTTCACTATCCAGCGACGTAGGGCATTTACAGGGCGAGCAGAGGGAGAGGTATTTGCAAAAATTGAGGTTAGCAGGCTTAGAGAACGACGTTTACCTGCTTCCACCAGGATTGTTCACTGACGTACGGAAGTACACGAAGCCCTCGTCTTTACCTGACTTCGGCCCACATGATCTGTATACCTGTGTCGTTAAAAACCCATCGCCATACACAGGTATTGATCTGAAAGCGTATAAGAGTTTGGATGCCTACAAATATTTTGTGTCAGGCTGGGTAACATGCCTACATCAGTGGGTCGTCCCTGGAGCCGGTGGTCGCCATCTTATTACAGCTAAGGTTTGTTCACATGTTCATTTACTTTTGGTCCTCAGGATAAACAAAATGTTATTAAATGTCATTGAAATAACTTCTTAGTCTGTTGAGACATGGCCCGTTATAAATTTGCTGTTACCAGGCAATGACCAAGAACTGTATTATTAGGGTCGGTGTCTGTGTTGTAGCAGTGTACTAGCAGCTAGCTGTTAGCACTAGCTAATGTCAACAACATCATAGCTGGTATGTTACTGTAGCAATGTTTACGTTCAGTCATTTGGATGACTGTTAAAACCTTTCAGTCTCAAGTTTTTCCTTTACTGTATTTACTAGTTTACTGTAATTATGATCCGGCAGCTATTTACACCGGATCCAGTGTAAATAGCTGCCGGAGCGCGCTCCGGCTTGCTCCCCCTCAAATTAAGCAGCGCGCTCCGGCTTGCTCCCGGAGTGCTCTGGCCGAGGTTCCGGAGCGCGCTCCAGCTTACTCCTGGAGTGCTCCGGCCAAGGTTCTGGAGCGCGCTCCGGCTTGCTCCCCCTCAAATTAAGCAGCGCGCTCCGGCTTGCTCCCGGAGTGCGCTGCTTAATTTGAGGGGGAGCAAGCCGGAGCGCGCTGCTTAATTTGAGGGGGAGCAAGCCGGAGCGCACTCCAGCAGCTATTTACACTGGATCCGGTGTAAATAGCTGCCGGATCATAATTACAGTAAACTAGTAAATACAGTAAAGGAAAAACTTGAGACTGAAAGGTTTTAACAGTCATCCAAATGACTGAACGTAAACATTGCTACAGTAACATACCAGCTATGATGTTGTTGACATTAGCTAGTGCTAACAGTTAGCTGCTAGTACACTGCTATAACACAGGACCCCCCCGGCCACATTGCTGACATTACAAGATCAGTCAGTGGACATAAGCGTTCTGGCACAGTGACACAAGTGACACAACTGGGGTGGGGGTGGAATGCATGCATTTGTGAGGTGTGCGTGCTTGAGTAGGAAACCCTATGGAGTAGAGACCCTTTTCAGTCACGTGACCTTCGTAAACGTGACCACCATTTTGGACATGTAGCGGACTTCGGCTCGAATTGGTTTGAATGCGAGGAAGGCGACAAACGGAGAACATACAGTACAAGAAAAAGGAGCGAGATGCAGAAAACACCTTCGCTATCCAGCGACGTAGGGCATTTACAGGGCGAGCAGAGGGAGAAATAACAACAGTAACGACACATTAGCAACGCCGTACACAAATAACAGTTTATGGCACAGACCCTTTCGGTTCTCGCTCATCTAGCTGCTACAATGACTGCTTAGACTGCAACAATAATACCTAACACATATTTAAGTATCCGTCGTAAAGACGTGAAACTCGCCGAGTGACGAGTGTGTTCATTGATAAGCTAACACAATCTAAAAGTAGACATACCATCACACTGCCCTGGCGCTGTGTACAGTTTACCTTCTATGGTTTGTGCACTCACTATTTGCCATTACTTTTTCCAACCGTTGTTACAGATTACAGGGAACGGCCTGGATTTAAGAGACAAATACATGTTCCTCTTATTTTGAACACTTATTTGTAGGCAGTGCTTAATTTGTAAAGTGGGAGGTCCCGGAGCGCAGAGGATGAGCGGCTCCGGTGCGGAAAAAGGGGGGGGGGGGCGCGGCGCAGTGCTTCTGGGCATGTTTTGTAACAACACTGCAAATTAAGTTCATCTGCAGATATTTTGTGGATGTCGTTTCATGAGAGAAATCACCAACAAGACAGATATCAAAATCAGACATTAACACTAAATAAACTTGCATTTTTTTATTTAATTGTTTTTTTTTTTTTTGTTACATAGTCAAAAGAGGTGTCGGATCACCGGATCCAGTGTAAATAGCTGCCGGAGCCAACGCCCGAGGTTCCGGAGCGCGCTCCGGCTTGCTCCCCCTCAAATTAAGCGCTGTTTGTAGGACACTGCCTCTGATCTGTCCTACAGTCTACCAACAGCAAAGGAACACAACGCTAGCTAATGTCGTTAGCTAATAGCTACTACAGAAGAACAAAGAGGTTACAATGGGTTATTTTAGCCTATTTGGTTACACACTCGCCGCCACAGAATGTTAACAGCAATGTAATGCCTTTTCTGGCTAATTTTATTCGTCTTACCTCCAACAAAGTGGTCACTACACAAGCGCTGGTATGCCGCTATCCATCTTCTCCGTCAGTCAGCAACTACCGGGATCCGATAAAATGATAACCCTTGCCTTGTTTGTTGATGGTTACTACCTCCAGGTGCACAACAATATAGTGGCATGATGGAAGTCTTGCTGAAAATAAACACTTTCTTTGCTGCCGTTCCTCAATGCTGGCTGTGGTAAACTACTGGTAGTACATGTCCAAAATGGCGGCCGCGTTTGTCGTGACGCCACGTGAAAAGGGTCTTTGAGGTCGGCCATATTGTAAAAGTGGAGAATCAGTACAAGCATTGCTAATGGGAGCCCCGATCATCTAGCCTTGAAAATATCGCTGACCTTCACGAATTTCACAGCTTATCTTCCTTACTGAAGATAGTAACCACGAAAATAGCTTGATACTGACTTAAAGATCGGACTCAATATCCAAAGTTTCACCAGGCTTGATTACCAAAGTTAGCTAACGACAGCACCTCATTCATTTACATTAACTTAAAGCCAGTTAGTTCCTGTCCTTCTGGTTAATATGATGCAGTGAAAACATAGTTGCAGAAATAGCATAGTTATTGCCAAAATACACTTGTATCATGCAGAAAGATTTTACCAACCTTTTGTTAAGTGATCCAACTCGTGCGTGCACTCTTCTCTTCACAGGCAGCAGAGACAAAAGCCAGTCAGTCAGCAAGCAGCAGAAACTGCGCGAAATGTATCCATTTCACAGGGGGTGGAGATTTCCCAGTTTGCATTGCTTCTTGCATTTGTTATCCTGCAGGAGTTGCACTGGAACATGCCTGCTTTCTTTTCAGTTATTGCAAACTTTGTTGTGCTCGGAATATGTGTGCTTTAGGTTGTAGCAAACTTTATCTTTTATGCTCTAAAATTGAGAAATTTTATTTTCAATTGTAATTAACGTTGTATTGTTTATATTATGTTATGGCATCTTAACTAGTAGGTGTGGGAGTAAAATTCTTGTGTTTTTGAATTGAATTGAAATGGAGCCTTGCTGGAGCCCACTTACTGCCCATGCTTAATTTAGCCCATTTAATGCCCACCCATTGCCCATATGGGCTCCAACAACAAAGCCCACTTATTGCCCATGCTAAATAGCCCATTTAATGCCCACCAACTGCCCATGTGGGGCCCAACAACAAAGCCCACCTATTGCCCATGTTAATTTAGCCCATTCAATGCCCACCCATTGCCCATGTGGGGCCCAGCAACAAAGCCCACTCGAACCCCATGCCCACCCGAAGCCCACCTAGCCCAGATGAGACCCATGTGGGCCCCAACTGTACGTGTTTGCAGGGTTACTAGTGTTAGGGTCGGCACCGACCCGTTTTTAGGTTTAGCATGCATAAAAGTACTACATAAATTTGTTTATTGCATCAAGACTTTTTGACTTTGTCAGGAACTTCTATTTAAACAAAATAAAATCCAAAAAAATAATTTTACTAAATTATAAAATGCTTTGGTGAAAATTGTGGCCTTTGTGTTGTTAGGGTCAATTTCGACCCAGTTAAAATATAAGATTATAAAACAATAATAAATGCCAAAACTGAAATCATAAACACACAATCAGCCAACAGCCTACAGCCAGCTCTTCCTCCAACCACTTGAGCTTCAGTCAGGGGCTTTTCCCTTTGCCTGTGTGACAGAACAAACAAAGACAGACATGTCCAGGCATGTAAGGCCAATTGAGTTTAGAGTTGGTGACTTGCAGAGTACACATCTCCAATTTACAGCATGCAACAATGAGAAGAGGACTGAATGTAAGCCAAGCTCTGGATCATATCTTTGCTGATAATGAGGCAGAGGACACAGAGCAGTATTGAGGTTTTTCACCCACGTGACCAAGTCATATGAGGCTGCCATTTTGGACGTCACGGCTCGAATCAGTTTGAATGCGAGGAAGGCGACAAACGAAAAACATAAAAGAAAAAGGAGCGAGATGCAGAAAACACCTTCACTATCCAGCGACGTAGGGCATTTACAGGGCGAGCAGAGGGAGAGGTATTTGCAAAAATTGAGGTTAGCAGGCTTAGAGAACGACGTTTACCTGCTTCCACCAGGATTGTTCACTGACGTATGGAAGTACACGAAGCCCTCGTCTTTACCTGACTTCGGCCCACATGATCTGTATACCTGTGTCGTTAAAAACCCATCGCCATACACAGGTATTGATCTGAAAGCGTATAAGAGTTTGGATGCCTACAAATATTTTGTGTCAGGCTGGGTAACATGCCTACATCAGTGGGTCGTCCCTGGAGCCGGTGGTCGCCATCTTATTACAGCTAAGGTTTGTTCACATGTTCATTTACTTTTGGTCCTCAGGATAAACAAAATGTTATTAAATGTCATTGAAATAACTTCTTAGTCTGTTGAGACATGGCCCGTTATAAATTTGCTGTTACCAGGCAATGACCAAGAACTGTATTATTAGGGTCGGTGTCTGTGTTGTAGCAGTGTACTAGCAGCTAGCTGTTAGCACTAGCTAATGTCAACAACATCATAGCTGGTATGTTACTGTAGCAATGTTTACGTTCAGTCATTTGGATGACTGTTAAAACCTTTCAGTCTCAAGTTTTTCCTTTACTGTATTTACTAGTTTACTGTAATTATGATCCGGCAGCTATTTACACCGGATCCAGTGTAAATAGCTGCCGGAGCGCGCTCCGGCTTGCTCCCCCTTAAATTAAGCAGCACGCTCCGGCTTGCTCCCGGAGTGCTCTGGCCGAGGTTCCGGAGCGCGCTCCGGCTTACTCCTGGAGTGCTCCGGCCGAGGTTCCGGAGCGTGCTCCGGCTTGCTCCCCCTCAAATTAAGCAGCGCGCTCCGGCTTGCTCCCGGAGTGCGCTGCTTAATTTGAGGGGGAGCAAGCCGGAGCGCGCTGCTTAATTTGAGGGGGAGCAAGCCGGAGCGCGCTCCAGCAGCTATTTACACTGGATCCGGTGTAAATAGCTGCCGGATCATAATTACAGTAAACTAGTAAATACAGTAAAGGAAAAACTTGAGACTGAAAGGTTTTAACAGTCATCCAAATGACTGAACGTAAACATTGCTACAGTAACATACCAGCTATGATGTTGTTGACATTAGCTAGTGCTAACAGCTAGCTGCTAGTACACTGCTATAACACAGACACCGACCCTAATAATACAGTTCTTGGTCATTGCCTGGTAACAGCAAATTTATAACGGGCCATGTCTCAACAGACTAAGAAGTTATTTCAATGACATTTAATAACATTTTGTTTATCCTGAGGACCGAAAGTAAATGAAAATGTGAACAAACCTTAGCTGTAATAAGATGGCGACCACTGGCTCCAGGGACGACCCACTGATGTAGGCATGTTACCCAGCCTGACACAAAATATTTGTAGGCATCCAAACTCTTATACGCTTTCAGATCAATACCTGTGTATGGCGATGGGTTTTTAACGACATAGGTATACAGATCATGTGGGCCGAAGTCAGGTAAAGACGAGGGCTTCGTGTACTTCCGTACGTCAGTGAACAATCCTGGTGGAAGCAGGTAAACGTCGTTCTCTAAGCCTGCTAACCTCAATTTTTGCAAATACCTCTCCCTCTGCTCGCCCTGTAAATGCCCTACGTCGCTGGATAGTGAAGGTGTTTTCTGCATCTCGCTCCTTTTTCTTTTATGTTTTTCGTTTGTCGCCTTCCTCGCATTCAAACTGATTCGAGCCATGACGTCCAAAATGGCAGCCTCACATGACTTGGTCACGTGGGTGAAATACCTCAATAGCGATGGAGATGAGCAGGTCTCTGAGGAGGAAGATGATGTGGCGTATCAACCGGAAGACACAGACATATCTGATCAGTCTGATGAGGAGGTCACCGGTGCTGAAGCTGCTCCTGCTGAAACATTCAGATCCAAAAGTGGCAACATCTGTTGGCGCTCAGTACCTCCTGACGTACATGGCAGGACAGCTGCTGCAAATGTCATCAAAATGACCCCTGGGATCACAAGGTTTGCTGTGATGAGAGTAAGTGACATCAAGTCATGTTTTGATCTGTTTATGCCATTGTCACTAAAAAAAGTCATAATTGCTATGACAAACCTTGAAGGAAAAAAAGTCCATGGCAACATGTGGAATGACATTGATGAGGAATGCCTGGATGCCTACATTGGTGTTCTTCTCCTTGCTGGAGTGTCCAGATCCAGCAATGAGGCCACTGATAGTCTCTGGGACGCATCGACAGGCAGGAATATTTTTTGAAAAAAAAAAAGACTTGGTTTTTTCCCTTTTCTTGAAGTAAATATATATGGGTCGAAATTGACCAGAAACACCATAGATGTTACTATAGTTGATAATATTAAAATTAAAATCTTTTTTTTTTTTTTACATTTAAGAGATGTGATCTAATACCCCTCAGTAATAGTCAGGTAACAGAACAACCTTTTATTTGTTTACATTATTCTCTTGAGGTTCATTTGACCACTTTTTTATATTGAAAACGAGGGGTATGCTGTTAAAAGAAAGGCCCAGGGGGCCACAACAAAAATATTAAAACCAGTCTTTTCATGGATAAGGGAGCCTAACAAGGTAACCAAGAGGTAAGAAACAAATTGGATGATAAATAATTGTTTTTAGGGTATTTTATGGCTGATTTAAGACATGGGTCAAAACCGACCCGTTAACATAAGAGATAGTAACAGAAGGCTAACACCAGAGCAAGGTTAAATACCCCTAACACTTAGAAGACATGTCTTGGGTATTTAAAAATATTTAGAAGACATGTTTATAGGGTATTTAGTCATGCCTGGAAGACATGTCTTGTGTCTACTGTTAGATACCGATGTCTGTATAATAGACACGAGTGTTTTCTTGCATTCTCCATATACACCCATGTCTTCTTAGAAGACACTGAAATATTATTTAAATATCCTGGTGTTTCATTATCTCAAAGGAATGTTTCGTCTATTTATATATTATACATTCCTTTGAGATTACTCGAACTAACCGCCTGGTTAGTACTAGAACAGGAGACTGCCTGGGAGGGACTTTGATTGCCTGAAGGATTGTAGTATTTATTTGTGTATTTATTCATTAATCTGTAAAGCGTGCCTGGGTTGTTGTCCTAACACCTGAATCGGTGCTCCAACTAACTCCTGTGACTCAGTTTGCCAGATAGCTGGTCTCTTTTATCCTCCTTTTATTGACCAACCAAACTGAGTTGATACTTTAAGGAGTATTGAATAAAGTGTGTGTTTTATTTATTATGTTCTCTCTCTGGAAGAAAGAGTTCCACTTTGCTCTGAGAATAACCCAAGGGGTGGTGTAGTCAGCTAATCAGTGTGTGTGTGTGTGTGTGTGTGTGTGTGTGTGTGTGTTGGGGGGGTAGAAGAAAAGAAAACAGAAAAGACTGAAGCAGATGCAAAAAAAAAGAAACCTCAAAAAATGTATCAGCATGCCATAGATACTATTTTTGTTTGAGGTTTTATTCAACTGATTTTTCACAACATATAAAAGGATTTTAGCCAGGATTTTTTTTAAATACCTGCAAAACTTGATGCAATTTGTTTTTGTTTGTTTGTTTGTTTGTTTGTCCCATGGTTCAATTTTTCAGTGAGTTGAGTAAAACTGACAAACATAGAGTATGTTTTGTCTTTGGTTATAATAAAGTTATAACTGTTTATTTTTCATACAGTCATCAGTATATTGGTCCCGTTTCTTCTATGTGGGGGAGGAAGTGGCTGCTCTGGCCATCAGCATCCGAATGGTACAGTCACATTTAATCTTAATGAAACTGTCTCTGTGTCTCAGTACGACACCTGGCAGATTAATGTGAGTATATACATCAACTGTTGTCCATTATAACTCCATTTTTTGGTTGCTGTTCTGTTCATATGTTGTTAGTTTAGCTAAATCAGATTATTTTGTGAATAGTTGAGTCTTGGGAAGGGGTAGTGGCTGAATATTTGTTTATCTTTCTTCTTTCATCTCTGATTAGGTTCAGGTCAGTCATGATGTGCCACTTTGCACAAGTCATTTTAAAGATAGACTTCCATTGCAGTAACAAGAATAAAATTTTGGTAGTCTCTTTTAGTTACTTTTATTTCTGATGCATTGTCAAAAAGGGTGGTGTAGTGGTTAGCACTGTTGCCTCACAGCAAGAAGGTCCTGGGTTCAAGCCCAATAGGCGACAAGGGCCTTTCTGTGTGGAGTTTGCATGTTCTCCCCGTGTCTGTGTGGGTGTGCTCCGGTTTCTCCCATAGTCCAAAGACATGTAGGTTAGGCTAATTGGTGGCTCTAAATTGACCGTAGGTATGACTGAGTGTGAATGGTTGTTTGTCTGTGTGTGTCAGCCCTGTGATGATCTGACGACTTGTCCAGGGTGTACCCTGCCTCTCACCCATAGTCATCTGGGACAGGCTCCAGCTTGCCCGCGACCCTGCACAGGATAAACGGTAACGGATAATGGATGGATGGATGGAAATCACAATTCCACCTTACTTTTGAATAGTTTTACACCAAACTTTGTAGCATCTTTAGTGCTTTTAGGAACAGCATTTTCTTTCATAATTTGTAATTCTTCCTCACTTACGGTGACGAAGCGATTGGCAGCCAATCTGCCAAGTCACTTGCGGTAATTACTGAGAAATAGTCTGAATCTCTCAACCAATTAGCGCGTGCGATTTCCTATAATCACCTGCCTATTTATACTAAAACTGTTTTAACAAGATTTATATGAAACGGTCATGAATATATTCTGTAAAATGTGTTCGTAAATAATCCCACATTATTTTTTAAAAAGCAAATTAAAAATAAGCACTGGATAAAACCCATCTATCTTATGGAAATATAGATACAAATTTCATTGTCCGCTGGCCAAGTGTTTATGAGATACATTGCCTTGCACTAATGATTGGGTTCCCTGTGGTGGTACACGGACATCTCCTGTTGAAAAATATTTCACTCATTCACTCCGCTCACTCGTGAATATGTTCACCACTCAAAGATAAACTTCATATCGTAATGCCACTGTGTAATATCCAATTATCATACATCATGTGTAATGTATTTCTCATAAGCATTTTATAACATGATGAATAAAACTGACTAAAGCATCTGTCATTTTTCCTATTTCAATACCTTTGGGGGTATTTTCCTATTTCAATACCTTTGAATTCACATTAGTATATAATCCCTGTACCACACATTTAGGAAATTACTGAAATTATTAAATACATACACAACTAAACTACACAAACAACTACAAGGCAGTGAGGTAACGAATACATCTCATCTCATTATCTCTAGCCGCTTTATCCTTCTACAGGGTCGCAGGCAAGCTGGAGCCTATCCCAGCTGACTACGGGCGAAAGGCGGGGTACACCCTGGACAAGTCGCCAGGTCATCACAGGGCTGACACATAGACACAGACAACCATTCACACTCACATTCACACCTATGGTCAATTTAGAGTTACCAGTTAACCTAACCTGCATGTCTTTGGACTGTGGGGGAAACCGGAGCACCCGGAGGAAACCCACGCAGACACGGGGAGAACATGCAAACTCCACACAGAAAGGCCCTTGCCGGCCATGGGGCTCGAACCCAGGACCTTCTTGCTGTGAGGCGACAGCGCTAACCACTACACCACCGTGCCACCCGTAATGAATACATTTTGGATTTTATATTTTTAATGAATTTTTAATACTGTACGCATATCTGCATATTTTTAGAATGTTGTCCAGGCAAACGAAACGAGCTTCAACACCACCACCATTGAGAGCCGAGGGCTTCGGTATGTCACCTTTAAGAAATGCTATGAAAATGTAACGTACTGGAGTGCTGATCCTGGGGTGAGTAATAAAGTTTTATAATCATCATATTTTAGACAGTGTAGGTTCTGATATCCACACAGCACACAGACAAAAGTCAACACTGAGGTTGAGACACATCAGACCACTAATGGCCCTTTTCCACTACCCTTTTTCAGCTCACTTCAGCTCGCTTCAGCTCACTTCAGCCCGACACGGCTCGCGTTTCGACTACCAAAAACCAGCACGACTCAGCTCGTTTCAGCCCTGCTTAGCCCCTAAAACTCACACTGTTTTGGAGTAGGGCTGAAGCGAGCCAAACCGAGCTGAGTGAGGCTGGGGGCGTGAGCAGACACTCCCCTGTGCACTGATTGGTGAGGAGGAGTGTCCTCACATGCCCACACACGCCCCGCGAGCGCGCTGGGATCTGTAAACACCGCAAACCCGGAAGAAGAATAATTACGAATTACGAGAATTTCTGAAGCCTTATGCGCCTCGCCTCATCTATTCGCTCTTGCCAGTATCTGTCCGCGTTGTCGGTGACAACAAGCCACAGCACCAAAACCAGCAACACTAACGACTCCATGTCCTCCATGTTTATTGTTTACTATTCGGGTCGTGAGACTACCGCTTAAAAGCTCACTGATGTCACTGTTTGCGCTGCTTAACGACATCACCTGACGTCCACCCACTTTCGCTAACTCCACCCAATGTGTCCACCCACTTCCAGCCAGCACGGTTCAGCGCGGTTGTAGTCGAAATGCAATTCCAACAGCCCCGCTCAGCCCGACTCAGCACGGCACGGCTCAGCCCGACTCAGCCGCGTTGGTAGTGGAAAAGCGGCATAACAGTGTTTCCACTCACAGCACAACTTGTGTTTAGTCCTGACTTATAAGTCACTTAAGTAAAAGCAGAAGAGCTTATGTTTTTTAGATGAAGTCCTTTGTAATAACATGATAGAAAACAACAATGACAAGTTAACAAGGTGTGTATTTTCCTAACTGATGTTATTTAATGACTGGATGTGTTTATCTGTCTCTGTTTTTGTTTCCACAGAAATCCATCAGCTGCCTATGTAAGTATAATGTTAAAAACATTCAGATATCTTTAAGACAAAGGAGTTATTTACTACACAGTATCACCCAGACAAATGCTTTAAAAATATATCAGAAAGATAAAAGCTAGCATACAAGTGTGTTTCTCTTTGGCCATCCAACTTTACTGCTCTTTACACTTGCAAGCCGTGCTGTAGCAGGTGAAGGTGCCTAAAGATCATGAAGATACCAATTTTATGTATTTAGCCCCTAAATCAGGTGCAACCTCAATGGATGTTAATTGCAAAGTGTATCACATTAATGTACATCCTTATTTTTATTGTTATGTAATTGTTCTATTTATTTTAGTCTTTTTATGGTTATGACTGGTAGAAAATGATTATTTTTTAAATGAGCTGCTGGATATCTGAATTTCCTCTTGGGGCTAAATAAAGTATCCATCCATCCATCCATCCATCCATCCATCCATCCGAGTCATGGTTATAGAATCATTTTTCTACCTTACAGGCAACTGTTCACCAACTGTAGCACCTATTCAAGGTGAGTATCTTTGTTTTATAGCTTTGGCAATGTGAAAGTCAATTTAAAGAAAAAAAATTGCTCTCCCTGATGATAATTAGATAGTCATGAAAGAGAGATATGCATGATCTTGTTTTAACACTCATTGTGAGTGCGTATTATTCACCTAGGTTCATGTTTAAATGACATTTTCTTTTTTATTTGTGCAGCCCTGTGATTTATTAGAAACAGATGTTTGTACAACAGTTAGTTCCAGTCCACTCATTTGATTGGCAGCGTTCCAAGTGTGCTGATATTTTACATAACAGCACTGGGACATTTCACTGTGTGCTAACACTCCACTTGTCTGTGTCCTGCATGTAAAACTCCACTTGTTAGCTCGAAATGGTGACAACAGTAGTGTTCTGGATGTCATCAGCAGACATGGTAAATGATACTTTTCAGGAATATTACTTTTGACTTAAAATATGAACACTCATCAGATGAAGGTGGAAAGGAAGTAGGGACACCAATTTTACCAGAAGCACATTTAATAGGAATGTACAAATCACTTGACTAAGCTTACATGCATAAGATATCTAAATCCCAGATATAGCAGCCCTGTCAATAACTGCTGGCAGCTGGTGATTTTTTTTTAATTTATTAATCACCTTAGACAAATTAGGCTCTGCTTTCAGCCATCTAAAGCACTGAACAAACACACACACACACACACACACAAGAGTGAGCAGGGAGCACATGCGCTATAGTGCCCGGGGAGATTATATATCAGGGCTTTACATTAGCACCTGCCCACCTGCCAAATGCGGGTAAAATTAGGCTTTGGCGGGTAATGATTTTAGTCTCACTAGCCACTTTGGCGGGTGGTTTATTCTGTGGTATGACAATATATTTTAATTGTAGTTTTCTCTGAAGGCATCTGATATAATAAACGCATTGCAATGTGATATTACGCGCCTACAACTCCCATGAGCACCTGCATAAACATTCTGACACAATATGTTAGAATTGTTTAGAATGTTCGTTAACGGCTCAGATAAAATCAGAGATGCGGTAACCTGCGGTTAATGAACGAAGCAACAAAGTTGCTGACGACTGACAAGCGCACTATGTGGCGGCATATAGCTGGAGTTTCAAACCTTGCTGCTCAGGGGAAAAGGGGCAGAGATGAGCAGAGGGTTGCATTAGTGTGTGTGGCATGGGCAGCTTACACATTTGGAAAGACACCATCAATGCTGAAAGGTATATCCAGGTTCTAGAGCAACATGTGCTCCCATCCAGACGACGTCTCTTTCAGGGAAGACCTTGCATTTTCCAACATGACAATGCCAAACCACATACTGCATCAATTACAGCATCATGGCTGCGTAGAAGAAGGGTCCGGGTACTGAACTGGCCAGCCTGCAGTCCAGATCTTTCACCCATAGAAAACATTTGGCGCATCATAAAACGGAAGATACGACAAAAAAGACCTAAGACAGTTGAGCAACTAGAATCCTACATTAGACAAGAATGGGTTAACATTCCTATCCCTAAACTTGAGCAACTTGTCTCCTCAGTCCCCAGACGTTTACAGACTGTTGTAAAGAGAAAAGGGGATGTCTCACAGTGGTAAACATGGCCTTTTCCCAACTTTTTTGAGATGTGTTGTTGTCATGAAATTTAAAATCACCTAATTTTTCTCTTTAAATGATACATTTTCTCAGTTTAAAAATTTGATATGTCATCTATGTTCTATTCTGAATAAAATATGGAATTTTGAAACTTCCACATCATTGCATTCCGTTTTTATTTACAATTTGTACTTTGTCCCAACTTTTTTGGAATCGGGGTTGTAATAATACTTGATAATACAGATAATACTTGCATATCAAAACATCAAATGTTTTTCAATGATAAATGTTTTGAATTGGACTTTTAATATTAGAATCAGTTCAGTTGTACTGAATGTTATTTTTCATATTATACGATATTTCATATTGTAAGGGGCTTGAATTTGAGTTCAATAAACAGAATACTCTGTTTATATTTTTGTCTGAATTGGTTGCATGTTTTCATATAGGGATCTACCTTAACAGCACTGAATACTTGAGTGCTACTGGAGAGATACATTATATGCTGCCATTCATAATTAAATCTAGATCTTCCGAACTTTAACGTATCATGGTGAATAAAAAAACTTCGATTTCCTGGCAACAAAATTGTGGCTAGTGAAAAGGCTGAATGGCTAGTGACTCGGGAAAACCACTAGCCACAGTGGTTGGTGAGCAAAAAAGTTAATGTAAAGCCCTATATATAATTTTTTTTTTTACAGCACTCTTTGTCTTTGCTTCTGATAATCTGTTTTCATCTTGCCTGACCACTGCCTCTTTTTTTTTTAAACTCGACTTTTGCATATTGGATTTTGATTGGATATTGGATTTGTCTTACTAAACTCTCTGCTGCTTTTACATCCATCTATCGCCTGTATTCCTGACATTGGATAGGGAACTATATTAACCTGTTTTTTCTATAACCGATTTGTTCACTTTTTCCAGATCCACACAGTAACATTTGGATTGGTGTTATTGCTGCGAGCATTCTTTGTCCTATTGTTCTTTTATGTATAGGTTGTGGATATTGGAAGAGGAAAAGGCATCAAAGGTAAGTTCCTCACATAGCTCTCACTTATTCTTTAAATGCTCAGTTAACTATTCTCTGTAATAGAAATTAGTAAAATTGACATTCTAACATCTGTTAGTGTGCCATGTTCTGTGTGCAGATGGCTTCAAAATTGACTTGAATCTAGATGTGACTACAAATCAGCAGAGCAGGACCACGTTGTTTCTATGGCAGAACTGGAGTCAAACAGCATTTGCTGAACTGTCACGTCTGTACCTGCTTGCAATCAAGACTCCACTTCCCAGCATTCACAGCAGCCTTGAAACATCGCTGCCATGGATGACAAATTGTCATTGACAATAGCATTTTTGTTTATTTCTTACTTATTAACCCCGCCGACAGTAGTCGGAGGGGTTATTATTTTCACCTGCGTCAGTCTGTGTGTGTGTGTATCTGTCTGTCTGTCTGTCTGTGTGTCTGCAAGATATCTCAAGAACCAATGGATCGATTTGGACCAAATTTTGTACATGTGTTGCCAATCACCCAGGAAGGAAACCATTAAATTTTGGAGGTCAAAGGTCAAGGTCATGGCAGAACTTCGAAATTTTCGCCCAATGTATTTTAATAGGGAAAAGGCGGGGTTTGCACTCGTTAGAGTGTCCCTGTCTAGTTTCTTAAAGGTCCCATGGCATGGTGGTTTGTTGATGCTTTAAACGGGCTCGTGGAGGCTTCCGGATGTTATATCCGCAGCCTTTCTCGAAATGAACCCTCGGCACGTAAATATAGCCTCCTGGGAGAAAGCCCCATTTCAGCGCTTTTCCCAGTGCGTCATTTTGCTAATGAGAAGCAGGAGGCGGGGAAGGGTAGAGGGTGGGGGCGGGCCATGGGGGGAGGGGGGGGGGGGCTTGACCAAGCTGCGCGCACACATGCTCGCTGCTATCAGCGCCTGTAGCCACGCTGCTAAGACAAAACCCCGTTCTCCCTCGGACTCCTTTCGTAAACTCAACGTGACACAGAGAGTGAGAGTGTTCGGAGTGGTAGTTTACGAATGTATAATACCCTAGGCTTGAACACGCACTGCATAACCAAAGAGGATAGAAGCAGCAACTACAGCAACATAGCGCTTATCCAACAGAAGACATGCATTGCGGAGCAATAGTCAAACATAAGCTCATAAGTTACAGTCAATTTCCAGACTAAACTCAGTTTAACAGAGCATGCTGCATGCTCTTTAGTTTTGTAGCGCAGATTACCTGGCTAACTGCAGGAAGTGGTTAGCTGCACAGCTAATGTAGCCATTGCTAGGCTAACGCACCGATTTTAAAACATGGCAAAACGACCAGTTATACACTTACTTGTTCGGTGTTTGTTGCTGATGCGGCAGGGATGCTTGGTACGGACCCAGGCTTCAGTGACAGTTGATGTGCAAAACCTGCCCTGTACTGTCCCAAGTTGTGGAAACATTCCTCAGGAAAATGCTTCCGACAAACATACACCGTCTTAGGTAGACTCGACGGCGTAATATTGAAGTAAATAAAATTAAGCCACTGCGTCTTCAGGGGCTCTCCCGTCGGCAGTAAAAACAGACTCTTTTCTGTGTTGTCACATCCATGTACAGTGCAACTTCCATGTTTCGCTCGCTTAGGTGATGCCATGTTGTTGTGTCCTCTATGGTCTCCTCACTACAACTGGGCGGGGCAATCCATACAGTGGGTGGGAATCCAGAGGGGGGGCGTGGGGATCATCTCCCTTGCTGATGTAGTAAAGGGAAGAGCTTATCAACACGCCGTTTTGACACGCCATTCTCAAATGTTGGGCATAGTTTGGTTTACACATTATGAAATTTCTAGCCACTGGGGTGACTTAAGAAGGTCAGAGGAACTCATTTTAACGTTAACAAACCTCAGAAAGTGAAAATTTCATGCCATGGGACCTTTAATATCTTAGAATAGACCATTTTATGTAGCTCCTTTAATAGAATAGACTGTCTTTATTTAGTGTTTATTTATTTAACACCTTAACTCCAAACTAAATTCCTTGTAGTTTCAACAATTACTTGGCAATAACGCTTTTTCTGATTCTGATCCTCTGCTTCACTGCTCACACCCCCTGATTGCACACACCTGGACTCAATCACCACAGCACACTGCACCGAGCCACTACGAAGTAAATGGCTGATTTTACCAAACCTTTTGATTATTGTGCTGCTTTTCTGGTTTTGTACTTTGCCTTTTTGATATTGCCTCTCATTGCCTGTTTGTGCCTTATCTGACCATTGGCTGGTTTGAATCTGCCTTTTGTCTAATGTTTGGATTTGTCTGCCAGTGTGCTGCCTTAAACTCCCTTCCTTTACATCCATCTGTTGCCTGCCTTTGACACAAACTTGTTTGTAAATGAGTAAAATGACCCAGAAATTGTCATGATCCGCCCCGGACTTCCACTCCGGAGATTTACTGTTTCCCAGTTCAGCACAATCAGGATCCGGGACAGGACTTCTATCTTGCCGGCATTCACGTCCTGGTCTGCTCTGCTGTGTATAAATAGGCTGTTCTCAGAAGGGGACTTTGCCAGAATGTCTTGTCTGTTTCTTATGTTATCACTGTGCCATTTTTTGCTTTGTGATTTTTGCTCTCTGTTTCGCCTAGTCTTAGCCACGTTTTTTTGTACTCACATTTTGTCTTTTTTTTTCTTGTTTTTTGCACTATGGTTGTTGTCTGAACTATTTTTCATGTTTTTTTCATATTAAATCTTTGTCTACCTCGTTGTCGGGGTTATTTTTGCTATCTTTGTTTGACTTTTTTTTTGGACTTTAAATCATTCACATTCACTACGGTCAATTTAGAGCCACCAATTAGCCTAACCTGCATGCCTTTGGACTGTGGGGGAAACCGGAGCACCTGGAGGAAACCCACGCGGACATGAGGAGAGCATGCAAACTCCACACAGAAAGGCCCTCGTCGGCCTCTGGGCTCAAACATCCATCCATCCATTATTTGTAGCTGCTTATCCTGTCCTACAGGGTCGCGGGCAAACTGGAGCCTATCCCAGCTGACTATGGGCGAGAGGCAGGGTACACCCTGGACAAGTCACCAGGTGGACAGGGCTGACACATAGACACAGACAACCATTCACATAACAGAAATAGCTAAGTGGTCACATTCACACCTACAGTCAATTTAGAGCCACCAATTAGCCTAACCTGCATGCCTTTGGACTGTGGAGGAAACCAGGGGCGCAGATAGGATTTTTAAACTGGGGGGGACTGAGCTGTCAGCAAATGATTCCATTTTGTGTATATATGTGTGTGTGTGTGTGTATATATATATATATATATATATATATATATATATACACACACACTACCGTTCAAAAGTTTGGGGTCACTTTGAAATGTCCTTATTTTTGAAAGAAAAGCACTGTTCTTTTCAATGAAGATCACTTTAAACTAATCAGAAATACACTCAATACATTGCTAATGTGGTAAATGACTATTCTAGCTGCAAATGTCTGGTTTTTGGTGCAATATCTCCATAGGTGTATAGAGGCCCATTTCCAGCAACTCTCACTCCAGTGTTCTAATGGTACAATAGTGTTTGCTCATTGCCTCCGAAGGCTAATGGATGATTAGAAAACCCTTGTACAATCATGTTAGCACAGCTGAAAACAGTTTAGCTCTTTAGAGAAGCTATAAAACTGACCTTCCTTTGAGCAGATTGAGTTTCTGGAGCATCACATTTGTGGGGTCGATTAAATGCTCAAAATGGCCAGAAAAATGTCTTGACTATATTTTCTATTCATTTTACAACTTATGGTGGTAAATAAAAGTGTGACTTTTCATGGAAAACACAAAATTGTCTGGGTGACCCCAAACTTTTGAACGGTAGTGTGTATACATGTTATTTCACCTCCCTCACTGCCATCACCAGGAACTACCTGCAGGCCAGGACAATGATAACATTTTAACATAGCCTATGGAAATCCAAAGTTTACACATTATCATCACGCACAGAAATTGCAAAACTAGTTTTAAAACCGCTAAGTTCCAACTGTTAAACATAGCGAGAGGCTCGGCTACGTGTGTGCGTGTAAAGTGTAAACCAGTGCATCCTGACTTTCTAACTATGCCTGTGTGTTGTGTGAGTGGCAGTCAGTCAACACCTCTTCGCAAAGTCTCCTTATGAAACAATATGCTCGCTGAAATTATGGCAGGGAACGCCAGATTAAACATTAAAACTGCCTTCTGAGCACTGTATCTACAGGCTACCACCGAAAGAAGGAGGCTACCAGAAAGGCATCACTCCGTACGATTTTACTTTCACTACGACATTACTTTGAACAGACTATCAAAAAATTGCAAGGTGATATGATAAAGTAAGGCACAGTTTACTTACAGTCGGGGTTTTTTTAAAAAAAAAAAACGATGCAATCGTTTTCTGCCTTTTGGCACCCTTCATCATGCCGTGTTGGGGTCCTGAACTAGGAGGCGCTGTCCCCGATATGCCTGTCAAACTTGTTGTGGGTAACCATAGCAACCAAGCTCGAGCTCGCAACCTGTGCAGTCTGCGCAGTTGCAACTACGTCTGTATTGCTGTGCACCTCAATAAACCGAATGGTAATTAGTCTTTTGATTTTTCCGTGAGGTTTGCCTTATGCAAAGAAATAAGACAGCATAGACGTTTTTTCCTCCCTATAAGTGGGGGGGACCGAACGAGGTGAATTTAAATCTGGGTGGGACAAATCCCCCCGTCTATCTGCGCCCGTAGAGGAAACCCACGTGGACATGGGGAGAGCATGCAAACTCCACACAGAAAGGCCCTCGTTGGCTGCTGGGCTCGAACATATATATAAATCAGTGTTGTGGTTGAGTCACTAAACCTCAACTCCGAGTCCAGTCTTGAGTCCCCAGTATTCAAGTCCAAGTCATTTATTAAAATAAAAAAAAAATCGAGTTGAGTCCAACACTCCAACTGCACCATTTGATTGACCACCTTTAAATATATGTGTGTGTGTAACCGGCAGGTGAAGTCAGTCTCCCCGTCATTTCCGGTGTGGCAGCTGTCGGCATTACCTCGTTAATATTGGAGTATAAAGGCAGGTATCAGCGTGCTGTATAACCACTGCTACACGTCTGGGCTTTGCTGCTTGCTGTTCAGGCTCTGGTTCGAGACGATGTTTCTGGTGTCACCTTTGTGTTTTTAACATTGGCCAGTGGATATTAACAAGACCGTTTCAACCCATGCAGCTGAACCTGCCACTGGTGCTTTGTTTGTTTGTTTTTTAACATTATTGGAAGTTTTTATTTTGTTTAACATTTTATTGAGTAACAGCACTAGGTTTTGTTTTAAGTGATTTTTATTTGGACCCCCTTCTTTATAGAGGTGTCTACCAGTTGTGTTTTCATAGGTGGCTTTACTTTTATGTTTATTGTTTTGCTATTTGGTGTGTTTTATTTTGAGTTGATTGCATGTTGAACTATTTTGCTATTTATTTATTTAGTCACCTTATGTGACCTCTGTATTTACCTTTACTTTCTGGATTTAGGATAGCTTTTAAACCACTGTTAACCTAGATGCTGTTTTCCCTCCTTTTAGTTTTGTATTCTTAATCTTAACATTATTTCCCTTATTTATTTTATTTATTTATTTTTGGAGGTGAAATTAAACTCAATTTTGTTATGAACTAAGTGAACCATGTCTCTGTTTTTTTCTGAACTTGCCTGTGTGGGAACCCCCTGGTTTCATTTTATGAGTCAGGTTCAATTATAACTTTTTTTCATTCAAGTGACTATTCCCTGGGTGAAATTCCCAGGGTGGCGTAGTTGGACTTTAGTGCTGTAAAAGCCAAAATCTAGTCAAGGCTCTAATTCGGTTACATACAGTTAGTGTCCATATGTATTTGGACACTGACACAAATTTTCTTTTTTTTTACCTGTTTACTGAAACATATATTCAAGTTATAGTTATATAATGGGCATAAAGTCCAGACTTTCAGCTTTCATCTGAGGGTATCCACATTAAAACTGGATGAAGGGTTTAGGAGTTTCAGCTCCTTAACATATGCCACCCTGTTTTTAAAGGGACCAAACTTGGACAATTGACTCAAAGGCTATTTCATGGGCAGGTGCGGGCAATTCCTTCTTTATGTCATTCTCAATTAAGCAGATAAAAGGCCTGGAGTTGATTTGAGGTGTGGTGCTTGCATTTGGAAGATTTTGCTGTGAAGAAAAGATGCGGTCAAAGGAGCTCCCCATGCAGGTGAAACAAGCCATCCTTAAGCTGCGAAAACAGAAAAAAAACATCAGAGAAATTGCTACAATATTAGGAGTGGCAAAATCTACAGTTTGGTACATCCTGAGAAAGAAAGAAAGCAAGCACTGGTGAACTCATCAATGCAAAAAGACCTGGACGCCCACAGAAGACAACAGTGGTGAATGAGCGCAGAATAATTTCCATGGTGACGAGAAACCACTTCACAACAGCCAACCAAGTGAACAACACTCTCCAGGAAGTAGGCGTATCAATATCCAAATCTACCATAAAGAGAAGACTGCATGAAAGTAAATACAGAGGGTTCACTCCACGGTACAAGCCACTCATAAGCCTCAAGAATAAAAAGGCTAGATTGGACTTTGCTAAAAAACATCTAAAAAAGCCAGCACAGTTCTGGAAGAACAGTCTTTGGACAGATGAAACCAAGATCAACCTCTACCAGAATGGTGGAAAGAAAAAAGTATGGCGAAGGCATGGTACAGCTCATGATCCAAAGCATACCACATCATCTGTAAAACACGGTGGAGGCAGTGTGATGGCTTGGGCATGCATGGCTGCCAGTGGCACTGGGTCACTAGTGTTTATTGATGACACTAGTGTTTATTGTGACATAGGACAGAAGCAGCCGGATGAATTCTGAGGTATTCAGAGACATACTGTGTGCTCAAATCCAGCCAAACTGATTGGTCGGCGTTTCATAATACAGATGGACAATGACCCAAAACATAAAGCCAAAGCAACCCAGGAGTTTATTAAAGCAAAAAAGTGGAATATTCTTGAATGGCCAAGTCAGTCACCTGATCTCAACCCAATTGAGCATGCATTTCACTTGTTAAAGACTAAACTTCAAACAGAAAGGCCCACAAACAAACAGGAACTGAAAACCGCTGCAGTAAAGGCCTGGCAGAGCATTAAAAAGGAGGAAACACAGGGTCTGGTGATGTCCATGAGTTCAAGACTTCAGGCAGTCATTGCCAACAAAGGGTTTTCAACCAAGTATTAGAAATGAACATTTTATTTACAATTTTTTAATTTGTCCAATTAATTTTGAGCCCCTGAAATGAAGGGATTGTGTTTAAAAAATGCTTTAGTTCCTCACATTTTTATGCAATCATTTTATTCAACCCACTGAATTAAAGCTGAAAGTCTGAACTTCAACTGCATCTGAATTGTTTTGTTCAAAATTCGTTGTGGTAATGTACAGAACCAAAATTAGAAAAATGTCTCTGTCCAAATATTTATGGACCTAACTGTATATATGTATGTAAATTCGACCTTGTTGGGGACACACAGATTAAAACCTCTGTCTGTGCGTGCACATATAAGGGAGAACATTGCCAGCTTGGCATCATGGAGAACAGTTAAAATAATCCTGACTATGTTTGGGTAACAGTGAAATGAGTGGGCATGGGGAAAGCATTTACTTAGTTATTTAGTTTATTATTTGCTCATTCTTTCGTGTGAATGTTTATTCATTTAATTAAAAAAATCAGTGAGTTTGGGAAAACCACGTATAGAGACAAGGTCCGTTGCTGAAGCGTCTCTTAACTCACTCTTTAGCCCTAAAGGGCAACATTATTGGGAAACCTACCCCAGAATGGCAGACAAAATAGTAAAACGGTGAAACAGACAATAGGTCGAGTGAGGCACAAACAGGCTATTGTAGACTCAGCAGAATCAAAGACGAGAAACAGGAAATCAGGGCTCAGGAAACCAAACAAGGAAATAAAGCTCGGTAAGGTGTCAGCAATGCAACTCAACACGTTGCAAGGTAAGTGTGTTTTCACAATTGTTATATAGGCACGCTGATTGCACCTCAATCCTGTGCAGATGCGAGTCGTTTATGGCGCACGCGTGAGAGTCTGCTTGGCGTGCGCGCTGTCCGGAGCACACCCAAGAGTCTATCTGATGCAAGCGCCAAGGCACGCAGGTGTGACACTCTTGCATGAAATTAGTGTAAAAATTAATGTAGATATAAATATCTTCTGCCAAATTATTATGGCATGTTACAAAAAGTAAAGAAAAAATCCGAGTCCTCGTCTCCAATTGCCAAGTCCGAATGCAATTAATGCACGAGTCCAAGTTGAGTCACGAGTCCTAATGACTCATTCACGTCTAATGACTCGTTACCATTGAGTCTACATTTAGAGCCAAAAAGGATTGATTCAGTCTTGTCACGATGCAGAGATAGCATATTTTCAATTAGCCACTCTTGAACTGATTTAAGTTCCAATGATAAACACTGCTGTATATCAGCAGTATTTTTGCCAGCTATCAAGAGAGCAGAATCGTCTGCATACAGCAAAAGATTGCAAAATACTTGAATCCAGCATATATAAAATATAAAACATATTTTGTACTAAATATAAGCCTATGTAAAACAAAATTTAAAAACCCTATGTTTTGTTAATACCACATACTGATTGAAAAAAAAATCATCTGGATGTTGATCATTGTGGACCGGTGTCACGTGATCTGCTATATTAAGTAATCGGGAATCAATTAATTTTTTTCCCAGTGGAAGTTTGAGTAATTATTCATGCACAATTTACATACTGAAAGTCTTTTCTACTTTTGCAATGACCAAAAGATTGTTAAGGTGTCAATAATTGTAGCTGCCACTCTATATATTCGATTTCTTCCACCATTTGGGTGAGTTATTCCTTTGAGAAGTTTCTCTTACACTGCTGGTTTGCCATGCTTCTGGATTCATGCAGGAAAAGTTCACCGTGTGCTCTTTATAGACTCAATCTGCGATAGGTAGGACTGACAATTGCAAAGACAATGTTATTCTTGTTTTCCTAAACAATATTTCTTTTATTAATTATTAATTTATAGAATATTTATCGTTCTTATTATGATTTTGTAATTTTTAGTTTGTTTTTCCAGCTCAGGTACAGCTTCAGATTCAATAAAGAACTTTAAAAAAAACCTTTGTAAGTTTGGAGATAATGAAGCCTTTGGGGAAACACTCATAAAAAAATATTTCTCCATTTCTATCAGTTATTTTGTAAGGCCTGTAAAAACAGCACTAAGGGGAGAATTAAGGACACACAACACCATAGGTCTCAGACACAAGGTGGAAAGTGAAGCCTGATCATCAAGCAGCACTTACCACAACGCACAGTTTAATTTATGCTGTTTTCCTTCTTAACTGTGTATCTTTTGTTTGTCTTCCATCCCCATAAATCATCCATCCATTATCTGTAGCTGCTTATCCTGTTCTACAGGGTTGCAGGCAAGCTGGAGTCTATCCCAGCTGACTATGGGCGAGAGGTGGGGTACATCCTGGACAAGTCGCCAGGTTATCGCAGGGCTGACACAGAGACAATCAACCATTCACACTCACATCTACGGTCAATTTAGAGCCGCCAATTAACCTAACCTGCATGTCTTTGGACTGTGGGGGAAACCGGAGCACCCGGAGGAAACCCACACAGACATGGGGAGAACATGCAAACTCCGCAGAGAAAGGCCCTCCCCATAAATCAATGTTTCCTTAATAATCAAATATGAATATATATATATAATTAAAAAAAATTATTATAGCTTAGGTCTACAATATCAAAGAACACCATATGCAAACAGAACAGCTGAGTATAGGATTATAAGCAGGATTATAATTGGTGTTATTTATGAATAAACACATATAAACAAATACATTAAATGTGCAAGCAGTCCGTAATGTAGTCTACTACTGTAAAGGAACAAGGAGCCTTTTCCTCCGAATAGAATAACTTTTTTTTTTTTTTAATGGTGGTTAAAAATAGATGAACCGCAGCATATGCTAAATAGAACAACTTCCTGAACAGTGTTAAGGTTATCTTACTGGTTTTACTTATGTCATGTGAGGGTGACTCATGCAGGGGGTGAGAGAGCCTTCTAATCTCTGAGTGGCTGTTTGAGAGCTGGTGATTTTATGGTTTAAAAAAAAAAACCTTAAATGGAAATCAGCTGTTCTGTCAAGAGTGTAAGTGATTCGACCCCGTTATAACAATAGTCAGAGCATATTTTATCCCTTCTGTTCATGTTTACAAAGGGCATCTATAAAATCCAAGTTTTGAAACAGGTTTGAGGACAGGGAGGGACTCTGGGAAATTCCACTCAAGTGTACTGTGTGTATATGTATGTGCACACGTGCATGAGTATATGAGTAGACAGGCCATTGCCTGTCATCATCATTTGTGTTCCTTATGATTCACACAACACTGTATTTTGGTCTAATACTGTATCTGCATGGTGTCAAATTTCTAATTAACCTGAGGTGGATTTCCTGATAACGATGGCTCTTAGTGAATAATAACCTAATTAGAACCTAAAGAAGGATGACATTATGTTATGAGTGACGAGATGTGGTGAGTTAGGATCCAAAAGCAGAAACACAAACCAGGAAATCCAATGAATTAAAAAAAAAAAGATTTAATTGAAGTCCAAAAAAGTAAATGAACAAAATTAGCAAAATAGTCCAGACAAAAATGAGGTAGGCAAAGACAAAACGCTGGTATGAGAAAACATGAAAAATCATCCTGACAAAAACTGGAGACAAAAAGCGTGGCACAAAAAAACATGAAAAGACAAAACATGAGTGCAAAAAAAAAAAAAAACTGTGGCAAAGACTAGGCAAAACAGAGAGCAAAAATCCAGGAAGCAATAATGGCACAGAGACGATATGAAAAACAGACAAGACGTTCTGGCAAAGTCTCCTTCTGAGAACGGCCCATTTATACACAGCAGAGCAGACCAGGAAGTGAATGCTGGCAAGATGGACTGGAAACCAGAGGTTTAAGCTGTGATACATGAAAGGTAGGGTGAACATGTCGCATGGTGAGTGATAATGCCAGTTTAACGGAACATGGGTTGATTACCTTCTTAATGAGGAAGGGTCCAAGGAACCTGGGTGCCAGCTTGCGAGAGACAGCCCTACGTTGCAGGTGGTGCGTGGAGAGCATAACTCATTGACCCACTCGGTAGGTGGGTGCCTTGGAGCGACGTTTGTCGGCCTGCTTCTTGGATGTGAGTGCGGAGTGAATGAGTCTTCTCTGGGCCAATGCCCACATGCTCCTGCAGCGGTGTATAAAGGCCTGGGCTGATGGTACGGTGACCTCCTCCTCCTGGCTGGGGAACAGTGGTGGTCGGTACCCTAGTGAACACTGGAATGGAGAGAGACCTGTGGCAGAGGAAAGGAGAGTGCTATGTGCATATTTGATCCAAGGTAGGTACTTGCTCCAAGAAATGGCATCCCTGGACGCCATGTACCTGAGTGCAACCTCCAAAGCCTGGTCGTTCTGCCTGGCCGTTGGTGGAAGCCTGAGGAGAGACTATAGGTGGCCATGATGAGTTTGCAGAAGGCTCTCCAGAACTGTGCAGTGAACTGAGGACCCTGGTCAGAAACTATGTTGGTAGGCAAACCATGTAGGTGGAAAATGTGGTGGAGGAGTAGTTCTGTGGTCTCTTTGGCTGAGGGGAGCTTGGGCAGAGGAATGAAATGGACAGTCTTAGAAAAACTGTCAATGACCGTGAGGATGCATGTGTTGCCACCTGAGTTGGGGAGTCCTGTGCTGAAGTCCAGGGCGATGTGTGAGCAAGGTCAATGCGGAGTAGGAAGGGGCCTTAGTAAGCCAGCAGGGGGTCGATTGGCTGTCTTGTTCCAGGAGCATGTGTTGCAGGCTGCCACGAACTCCTGGATGTCCTCCTTGATGGATGGCCACCAAAAGCACTGCTGGATGAGCGCCAGGGTTCGGGCGGCTCCCAGATGACCGGCCGGCTCCCAGATGACCGGCCGGCTCCCAGATGACCGGCCAGCTTGGAACCGTGACCCCACTGCAGCACCTGAGTTCGCACATGACAGGGAGCAAACAGATGGTTATGAGGAATATTGTTGGAGTTACCTTCACCGGGGTCGTGCTCCAGGGCCTTCTGCACGAGCGTCTCAACCTCTAGAATTGCGGCTCCCACCAGGCAGCGTGAAGGAAGGATAGTCTCAGGTGGCTTGGACTCCTCTTGGTGGGAAGAGAACATCCTGGACAGGGTGTCGGGTTTGCTGTTCTTGGAGCCTGGGTGGTAGGAGAGCGTGAAGTTGAAGCGGGAGAAGAAGAGACCAACGGGCTTGACGGGAGTTGAGACGTTTGGCAGACTTGAGGTACTCCAGGTTTTTATGGTCAGTCCAGACTAGGAACGGGAGGTCAGACCCCTCGAACCAGTGCCTCCACAGCTAGTTTCACGGCCAGTAGTTCTCGGTCGCCGATGTCATAGTTTCCTTCGGCTTGGGATAGCCAGCGGGAGAAGGAGCATGGGTGGACCTTGTTGTCGTTGGCCCTCTGGGCTAGGATGGCTCCGACCCCTGACTCAGAGGCGTCGACCTCGACAATAAACTGCTTGGTAGAATCAGGTATGGTGAGAATGGGTGCTGTGGTAAACCTGTGCTTGAGACTGGAAAAGGCTTTCTCTGCTTCCTCCCCCCACTAGTTCTTATCTAGAGTGTTTATACTGTTTATATTATTTGTTTGTTTTTTAAATTATTCTATTTTTATTTTTATTTATTGCATTGCCTGTTTGCACTGTGGGTCAGAGAGGACTGAAATTTCATCTGTGCTGTATGCATGTATAGCATATTTGACAATAAAGTTGACTTGACTTGAACTTGGTCGAGGTCAGGGCTGAGAGAAGTCTGGTCACCATGCTGAAGTTGCAGATGAAATGCCTGTAAAAGTTGGCGAACCCCAGGAAGCGCTGGAGCTCTCATCTCAAAGATGGAGTGGGCCAGTCAACAACTGCCTCCAGCTTGAGGGGGTCCATCTGGATCTTGGCTGGTGAAATGATGAACCCCAGGAACGAGACAGAGCCTTGGTGGAACTCACTCTTCTCTGCCTTAACGAACAGCTTATTCTCCAGCAGGTGTTGAAGAACCTGCCGGACATGACCCCGATGTTCCTCCAGGGAGTGAGAGAAAATCAAAATATCATCCAGGTAAACAAAGACAAAGGTGTTAAAAAAGTCCCTCAAGACATCATTAACCAATGCCTGGAATACCGCAGGCATGTCAGTCAGGCCGAAAGGGACTATGAGGTACTCAGTGGCCTGTGGTGGTGTTGAAGGCCGTCTTCCACTCGTCCCCTTCCCTGATCCTAACTAGGTGATAGACATTGCGCAAGTCCAGTTTGGTGAACACCTTAGCTCCCTGTAGTAGTTCGAAGGCGGTAGTCATGAGCGGTAGTGGGTAGCAGTTCTTGACCATGATGGCGTTGAGACCTCAATAGTCAATGCAGGGGCGGAGCGACTTGTCTTCTCCACAAAGAAGAATCCCGCCCCTGCTGAGGAGGAGGAAGGGCAGATGATCCCAGCTGCCAGAGACTCAGTGATGCATTTCTCCATGGCCTGTCTCTCGGCGGGGGAAGAGAGTAGCGATGTCCCTTGGGTGGCGCCATCCCTGGCAGGAGGTCAATACTGCAGTCATAGGGCCTATGAGGGGGAAGGGACACTGCTCGGGTCTTACTGAAGACAGGCTTGAGGTCCAGATATTCCGGAGGCACATAAAGGTCGGGAAACTCGCTGGCTGAGGGCTGAGGTGGTTTGGCGGGAAGCAGAACGGAGTTCAGGCAGGAAAGACTCCAGCCTAAGATGGTGTGGTCAGTCCAGTTTAAGTGGGGGTTATGTTGCATCAATCAGGGTAATCCAAGAATAACGGGAACGTGAGGGTTGTTCATGACGTGAAGTTGTATAGTTTTGGAGTGATTGCCTGAAATCTTCAGGATGAGCAGGGTGGTGAGGTGAGTGATGGTGGTCAAGCCAGTGCCATTGAGTGTCAGGACGGTGAGAGGGACTTTGAGGGCGAGTAACGGGATTCCGAGATCCTTGGTGGTGGCAGAGCAGATCAGTTTCCTGTCCACCCCCAAGTCAACGAGTGACTGAAGATGGTGATGCCGGTTGTTGAGAATGATAACAGGGAGCAACGGTCGGTCGGCAAGGGACTGGTTCCGAGCATTGCTCACCAGGGCTCCTCGATTCACTGGTGGGCTCGTCCTTTTAGCGGGCAGGCTCGGCAGATGTGTCCCTGCTGACTGCAGTAGAAGCAAGCCCCCATGCTCTGTTGGCACAGTCGTTCCTCCACTGACACCCATTTCCGATCTACCTGCATGGGTTTGACGGACGAGGCGGGTGGTGAAGAGGGGTTGAAGTTGAGGCAGCTCCTCTCTCTCCTCCGTTGTTGAACCTGCGCATCAATGTGATTGGCAAAGTCCATCAGGCTGGAGAGGTCCGACGGCAGTTCCTGTGAGATGAGTTCATCCTTGATGGTGTCGGATAAGCCATTTAGGAACGCGTCAACCAGGGCACTCTTGTTCCAACTGCATGATGCTGCCAACATCCGGAACTTGATGGCATAATCCAAGGTAGATCGGGACCCCTGCCGCAGCTCCATGAGCTCTCTTGCTGCCTCCCGGCCAGACAGAGAGCAGTCGGATGTTCGCCTCATATCCTCAGAGAATTCCTTGAAGCTGGAACAGGGCGCGTCAGCGTCCCAGACCTCCGTCCCCCATTCCTGGGCCTTGCCGGTGAGGAGCATGATGGTATAGGCTACCCGGGAGCATTCTGTGGGGAAAGCCAGAGGTTGAAGCTCCAAGATCAGTAAACACTGTGACAAAAAAGATCTGCAGGTACCTGGTTCTCCACTGTAGGGTTGAGGCGAAGGGAGTCTTGGTTCATGGAGAGCGGCGGTGGCAGGAGGTGAAGAAAGATACAGCTGGGCAGGGGTAGGCATGGCTTGGGAGTGCTGGAGTTGTGTGGCTAGGAGGTTGAGTGAGTCAGACAGGGTGGCCAGGTTCTGGGTAATCTGTCTGAGTTCCTGTTGGTGGGTCCCAGGGAGGGCTCCTTGCTGCTGCATAGCCGTTCTCAGATGGTTAAGTTCTGCTGGATCCATGTTGGCCAGAGTGTACTCAGGGATGTAGTGGTGCGTAAACGCACGTAAATGCCGTTTACGCATCTCCCAAATTTCAGAAATAGCGTTTTATGTACCTCCAAGCAGAGTTTACACACATCTAAATATAGTTTACGCACCTATGTGCCTTCTATTCTATGTAGATATGGTTACGGAGGCTTCCAATTAATTTCTGCACAACTGATCGCCCTCTTGCGGCATCCAGCAGGAAGCAGCAGGCTGCGAGATCGATTACTGTCACTGTTTACGAGTGTGGAGAGATGATATAGCTAAATGGATATCAGGAAATTTTTGAAGCGTCGGAGTGGTACCCCTCCTGCTGATGCCAGCAAAACGTCTCGTCAAAGTGAGTCCAAAAGGAATGCTAAACTTCACGTTTTTTTTAGGTCAATTCTCAGACGTTTTGGTTTGATGGATCATGACTAAAACACATTGTCAGCATGGGCTAAATGACATTTCTGGTAGACACATGAAGTTGTTAGTCACTCACGTAACTTTCGACAATTAATATTACAAACCAAATTCAGTATGTAGTCTATTGTAAGATAAATAGTGGGTGATGCTAAAGCTTTAGATTAGATTAGATTAGATTAGATTAGATTAGATTAGATTAGATTAGATAAAACTTTATTGATTCCTTTGGGCGGGTTCCCTCAGGGAAATTAAGAACTCTTGAGAGAGTTTACTCTGACAGCCTGCTATTTGAAGTGGGCAAGGTGTAAGTCATCCCTCCCCCTTGCCCTCCTCGATATACTGGAGAGGCGTGTGTAAGGTGTTGGCCTAAGGTCAATTAACATTTGTGTAGAAGGCTATTGAAGGGCACAATGATTGTTTCTTAGCCTGTGAAAAGGTAGCTCTGCCCTTCTCACGAGTGTAGTGTTTTATAGATTTTATGGTGTTTATATATGAATTATGGATGTTTGTGGACTTTTTCCTTCTTTGATTAACTGTGTGTATTACGGTAGCACCGCGAGACAAGGAGGGGCTATGAGAGACATTGAGCGCCTGCACGCATGCATACACACGCACACTACACATATGCTACCCATATACACACAGCTTTTAAAGTTTGCCTACATTATTTGCATCATGGAAGTTGTCTCCAGTTGACCTACAGCCCTCAGGTATGTGTTCCCAAACTCATTGTTCATTATGTTGCGTTACCCCCGTCATTAAAAATTAGCGCTTGTCGTGCTAACAAACAAACCAGCCATAACACAGATATCTCCATGCCAAGCATTTAGTCTAACATCTCCGGCATTAGGGTGAGGTACCCACTCTCATGCAACACTTTACACCCATATAGCCATCTAAATCTCCGGTTCATTCATGTGCACAAACACCATACTCGCCTCATGTTTCCTCCATGCTCTGTCACCATGGCTGTACTGCCAAACGGAAGCACGCGCCGCATTGGTAGTATTTCTCCAATCATCGTGACTTTGGGTAAGGGGGGAAATGTTTGTGAAGGGGGTGTGAAAGTGCATGTTGTGTTTGTAGTCTTTTCTGGTGTGTCAAAATATGTATCACATTTGTAAATAGTGTTTATAATGTGTGTGGTTTATGTTTGGGTTATATGGTATTGTTTTGTATGTGTTAGATTTTGTTTAACTGAGTGTATTTACCTGTCAGTTAGAGTGGTATGGGCCAATCATTCTATTACTTAATGATTGGTCCAATTTTGAGGGAATGGATGGGTGTATTTAAACTCCGCTCATTTTGCAGTTGGGGTGTGTGTAGGGAGGAGCTGTTTACCAGAGAGAGCTGTGTAGTCTTGTCGCCAAGTGATTTTGAAGCCTAGTATTTTGATTTTGTGTTTAGTATTTTTGTATTGTTATTTTAAATACTTCCCGAGCTTTATTATTTTTGGACATTTTGGTTTGCTGGTGGAAAGTGCATTTATAAATAAAAAAACACCTATTTTTGAAACCTATTTTTGCGACTTTGGACACCTTGTTTTACTCCTTGTACCCCTGACTTCCAACCGTATCGGCATCCTGCGAGTGAGGTGGTCACTTGGTCCCTCACATTTGGTGTCCTGAAGTGGTTTCAAACGCCAAGAGACACTGGAGTCAGAGGGGAAGCGGTATTTGACAAGGCAAGAGATGGCCTACCGCCAACTGATTAGAGATGACCTGGACAAGGATGCAGATCCAGCAGAGGACCATGAGGACACTGGAGCCATGGATCCAGGTGGGAGTCATATGCAGGAGTCAGAGCTGGCTGCTCTGCAACTGCTCCTGGAGCAGTCATTGCAGAACCAGGAAAGGGAGGCCTTCAAACAAGAGCAGCGCTGGAGGGGCATCCAGGTCCAGTTGAACCAGCGCCGCGATGACTTCGAAGCAGAGAAGCGGGCACCACCACCAGCTGCGGCAGCAGTACCACAACCACTGGCGGCAGCAGCAGCACCACCACCACCACCGGCGGTGGCGGCGGCAGCAGCAGCAGCAGCACCACCACCACCACCGGTGGCGGCGGCAGCACCACCACCACCACCGGTGACGGCGGCAGCACCACCACCACCACCGGCGGCGGCGGCAGCAGCACCACCACCGGCGGCGGCGGCGGCACCACCACCACCGGTGGCGGCAGCGGCACCACCACCACCGGCGGCGGCAGCGGCAGCACCACCACCGGCGGCGGCGGCGGCAGCACCACCACCGGCGGCGGCAGCAGCACCACCACCATTTTAAACTTTATTTTACAGATAGTGGTGGAGAGACAGACAGTGTTGTAGGGTGAGGAGAAACAGCAGGAGGACAGACAGAGGGAGGAGAGAGCAAGAGGAGGAAGATAGGGCGAGGACAGGATGAAACAGGACCAACTAAAAGAGGAGAAAAGGGAGGAAAAGAGAGAAGACAAATTGATGGAGAAACAGGCCTTTAAGAACTTGCAAGAAAGAGGAATGACACTCAGAAAAGCAGACAAACTTATGAGAAGAACCATTCGCATAATTTCATCCATGATAACCTCCCCAGGGGATAAAAGGCAGGATGCTCTTGCAGCTGCAGAGAGAAAGGAGTTTCATGGCATTCCCTTAACAGCCAATCCTAGGTTGAGACAGATAGACTCAGTAGTGTTCCTTCAGTCTCTTACTGAGAACCTAGAGGACAGGTTGTTCAGCACTGACTCAAGCAGACACCCTGGTGTGTCAGCTGAGAACACTGCTCAATATACAGACTTGCTGGATCACTTTAATGTTCTCAAGCCAGAAAACTGGCCTGTTCCCTTACATGAGCAGTATGGAGAAGCTTGCATAAAGGAACTTGCACATCGTTTCAGACTTGACCCTAGGAAAGTGCTTGAAGGCTTCAGGGATTACAAAGAGGACTCCAGTGTGATACCTCAAAACCTGTCACCAGTGACCAATATTCTCAGCCTGATACCTGTGAGCAATGCAGAATGTGAATGAGGGTTCAGTTTAATGAACATCATTGTGTCTCCCCTGAGGTGTAGGGTGTTGATACAGTGTCATCAATAATGTTTGTGAATCTGAATGGCCCTCCATTGATAAAGTGGAATCCAAATGAGTATGTGAAATCTTGGCTGGTGAAGCACAGAGGAGCTATAGATCCACGGACACGGCCCTGCACACTAAAATACCCAATAGACAAAGAAGCTCTCTGGGCACTGTTGTGATATTATTAGTAGGGTATAGCTACAAAATTAGGAGCTACAGATTCACAGACACACCCCTGCACACCCAATAGACAAAGAAGCTCTCTGGGCACTGTTGTGATAAAATTACTAGTAGGGTAGCTACAAATACTGTAGGTTCAGTGCTGTTATGATTCTTTGTTTTGTTTGAATTGCTGCAGTTTTGTGTTGTGCTACCTAGACATACAAAAGTTAAGATTCTTCCAGTGCCAGATCTAATGATGTGATTTATTTTTCATAGAGGCCTACTGTTGATATATAATTCAGCCTGTTTCCTATAGACTTTATTTTTCTCTCTTGATTGAGATTTAATAAACCGCAACCCTAGTTATTGTCTCTGGTATCTTGTTTAACAGGGATTTTTAGATTAATGTAGGAATTAAATAGCGGCTGAGCGGAGACCTGAGGGAACCCTTGGTCTCACACACACAGGAACACACACTATGCATACAGAGAAATGCATGCACACACGTGCATACATGCAAAATCAGTTACCTACACGCTCTCTATCTCCAACACACACACACACACACACACACACAAGGAAAGAGGCATGCACCACACGTGTATGTCTTTGTTGCTTCAGAAAAGTTGTCACAAAACACTATATGCATCATGGTGTCCTTGCATTCACCTTTGCTTACGTTAAATATGAATCAGCCATTACTGTGCCATGCTCCCCCTAATCACAGAATTTAGTTTACCCACCTCTTTTTTTTACCACTACATCCCTGAACGTACTGTTATGAGTGACAAAATGTGGAGAGTTAGGATCCAAAAGCAGAAACGCAAACCAGAAAATCCAATGAATAAAAAAAAATAAAATAAAAGATTTAATTGAAGTCCAAAAAAGTAAATAAACAAGGTTAGCAAAATAGTCCAGACAAAAATGAGGTGGGCAAAGACAAAACTCTGGTATGAAAAAACATGAAAAATCATCCTGACAAAAACTAAAGACAAAAAACATGGCACAAAAAACATGAAGAAAAGACAAAACCATAGTGCAAAAAAAACTGCAGCAAAGACTAGGCAAAACAGAGAGCAAAAAATCTAGGACGCAATAATGGCACAGAGACAGCATGAAAAACAGACAAGACATTCTGGCAAAGTCCCATTCTGAGAATGGCCTATTTATACACAACAGAGCAGACCAGGAAGTGAATGCCAGCAAGATGGAAGTCCGGTCCCAGATCCGGATTGCGCTGAGCTGGGAGATAATAAATCTCCGGAGTGGACGTCTGGGGTGGATCATGACACATTAAGTACGAGTCTGTTCTGCAAGTGGTTCCCTAAAGCACTTGTTAACAGAAATTTAACAAATGAATTGTTAGCAGTTTTTAGTCTGGAGGAAAGTCACACAAGTCGATTGTCAAGCGATTAAACATCAATTAAACATCAGAAACAGATGCAAATAGGTAGGATTTCTAAATACAAAAAGAACTGAACTTGTTAGTGCTGACTAGTATTAAATGAAATTGAGTAGCTTATGGGGTATGGTTTGAATGTAAATGATCAAATAATGCTGGCTGTACAAAAATAAGCTGTTAATGCAAATCAATTAATTCACATGGAACCAATGTACACATCTTAATCAAGTAAATTTAATGATGTTTTTTCAATGAGCAAAGAATGTACAAAAGTTAATAGCATACTTTTAGGTAAAATTAATGGATATGGCATTGTGGGCCACAGTTAATGTTTACACTTGTCTCCCACTAGTAGTTCCTGCAAAAATTATCTGCATTCCTCACATTCTAATTAGAGAAGCATACAATTGCACCATGCACACACAAAACCATGCATAAGCACTGTTATTAATAAACCCTGGCCCATAACATAGGCTGTCAAATATGTGGTCTAATCAAGGTGAAGTTGTGGCTGTTTTGTTGTTATCTAATGAGCCAATCCCTTGACAGCAGCACAATGCGCTCCGTACATCACAACCAGTCTGTGGCTCTCTCTTCTCACATTGTGGGGCTTTTTTGTATAATTTTTTTATATGTTTATTTTCCTGGATGTTTTCTTGCATCTAGAAATTTTGTTTTTGACATGCAGATACAAATCAAGAGCTTCAGTTCATGTTCACTTCAAACATCATAAAGGGAAAAATTGTGATGTCAAAGTGTGACTTTCACTATGCGATGTGTGTTGGTGCCAAATGGACTTGTTTGAGTATTTCAGAAACTGCTGAATTTCACTGTGCTGTAATATTAGTTTATCCATCCATTATCTGTAGCCACTTATCCTGTTCTACAGGGTTGCAGGCAAGCTGGAGTCTATCCCAGCTGACTATGGCCGAAAGGTGGGGTACACCCTGGACAAGTCGCCAGGTTATCACAGGGCTGACATAATTACAGAACTCCATTTCCGTAACTCAGATATGAACGTGACCTAAATGTACAGGCTAAGTTAACCAGGACAAATAAATGTTTGTATGTAATTAGGTCACTCAGAAAGGAAGGTTTTTCTCAGGTAGAGGTAGATCGACTTTTTTAATACTTCAGTTTTACCTATTTATTTATTTGTTAATTTATTTAGTATGGACTCTCCATTTATGGTGCTTCTGATTCAGATCCAACACAAATTCAGAATTTTTAAGACAGATGTTATAAAAGGAAATATAGCTCAAAGTAAATATTCATAATTTCTGAGGGAAAACAGATGTTAATATTTTTAAGAAATGTAATTTAGACCCAGCTTTAAGTTATTTTACCAAAAAGGAAATAAACCTAAGGAAAAGCAGTAGTCATCACTCTCAGATAAATTCCAGTAGATTTAATAATTCATATGTTAATAGACTCATTTTTCAAGTATAAATTGTAAAAATGATATTTTTAGCATTTTTTTGTGTTGTCTATATCTCATCTCATTATCTCTAGCCGCTTTATCCTGTTCTTCAGGGTCGCAGGCAAGCTGGAGCCTATCCCAGCTGACTACGGGCAAAAGGCGGGGTACACCCTGGACAAGTCGCCAGGTCATCACAGGGCTGACACATAGACACAGACAACCATTCACACTCACAGCTACGGTCAATTTAGAGTCACCAGTTAACCTAACCTGCATGTCTTTGGACTGTGGGGGAAACCGGAGCACCCGGAGGAAACCCACGCGGACACGGGGAGAACATGCAAAGTCCGCACAGAAAGGCCCTCGCCAGCCACGGGGCTCGAACCCGGACCTTCTTGCTGTGAGGCGACAGCGCTAACCACTACACCACCGTGCCGCCCCGTGTTGTCTATATTTTCATATTTTTAGTTGTTTAATGTTTGTAACTTAAGATATGTGTCTTTATCCAAAGAAATTATGATTACAAGCAGGGTGCGATTTGTCAAAAAACCAGAAGGGGGGATGTTTTTTTTTTTTAAATCATGAAACGTCACAAAATTAAGGTAACAATAGGCTAACAGCTCAATAACATCCGATGATATCAAATGAAAACACTAAATGAAAATGAACACTAAACCAGAGATAGTAAATTCATCTTCCTATCTCTCTGACTAAATACATGAACACTAACACACAACAAAGTTTGCATTGCTTGTCGCATTGCTGTGATGTTTCTCTCCCTCTGGATTAAATGGACAGTGACTCGAAAATCACTAAAATACATGAATACTAAATGAACAGTTTGCTCTGATGGCGCAGTTCATGTGGCCTTTTCTGCTTTCCCGTCAGTGCGCTATCCGCCGCGTTTCACCCTTCTTTAATCCATATTTCTGCGAATTTCTCAGCAGGGAAGGAACGCATGTCTGGCCCATTGACAGCGAGGAAAAGAAGACTGTCAGTGTGGATACATTCATTCTGTTGCGCTCATCAATAAGGATGTGATTCATGGCGCTAAATCCATGTTCACACTCTGGATATTGTTATTATCTACAATGTATCTATTTGCTGGGGACGTTCGTGAACATCAAAGCTGCCACTTTGGGTCATTTTGAAAGTGAGTGCAATGTAGACCATAGAAAACTGTGTCACAACATGCCTGTCATGTCAACTTTTTTTTTTTTTGGTTTGTTTGTTTTATTGACGGGGTTGTCCCCGAGGATTTTTTTTCAGCAGAGATAAAAACCAGAGGGGGGATGATCCCCACCATCCCCCCCCAGCAAATCGCACCCAGATTACAAGATTAAAATCCACCTTTGCACTTTAAGCTAGACAGGCCTTATGAGCTAGGATGTCAGTGCAGGCTGAGTTAGAATATTAGCCATATTATACATCTCACCCATCCATTATCTGTAACCACTTATCCTGTGCAGGGTCGCGGGCAAGCTGGAACCTATCCCAGCTGACTATAGGCGAGAGGTGGGGTACACCCTGGACAAGTCACCAGATCATCACAGGGCTGACACACAGACAAACAACTGTTCATATTCACAGTCACACCCAGAACACAGTGTGTTTAATATTTCACAGCATTATAGCAGTAAAATAGTATATTTTATATCAGAAAAAACTTGCTGTAAAAGCAAATTTATTCTAAAATTTAGGAGACACTTTATCAGTTGTTTTATTGGTTAATAGTGAGGGTATGATGAGAAAAACCTAAAGACACACTTTTAAGACTGTCAAATACCTTTCCTCCTTTAATATAACTAACTATTTAAAATATTTAACAATGCATTTGAATATATTTACACATGAACCCAAAGAGAATAAACATATTATAAGAGAATAATCATATTACATAAACAGCATAAACACCAGAAGAAAACTTGCTTTCTTAAGCCATAATTTACTTAATAAATATAATGTATTTGATGTTTGCTATTTAATTCAAAAAACAATGTTGTTTAACAAAAATTAACTGGTAAAAACAGAGGTGAAGAAAATGCATGCGAATAAAAAATAGAGGGGTAAAACTGGATGGGAAAGTAAAACAAATAGTGATAAATATTATCAAGTGATTTGATAAAGCTGGTTGATGTTTTTTTTTTTTTTAAACAGTGTTGCTCTGATAATAAACTCAACTGGCATTTATCATTTAGAGAAAGCAATTTTTTCTACTTCTTCTCAAAAGGGAAACACCCACACCCACAGAGAGAGAGAGAGAGAGAGAGAGAGAGAGAGAGAGAGAGAAGCAACAGGAGGAGGAACATGGCGGTGCCACCCAGATCTCATGTTGTTCCCCTGAGCCCAAACAAGCCAGAGCTCATGCAAATTTTTGTTATTTCTGCCATTTATTATTTAAGGAAAATTCCGCCTCAAGGGCAGAAGGGTACAATTACATTACATTAGCAGACGCTCTTATCCAGAGCAACATACAACATACCCAGAGCAGCTTGGAGAGCAGTTGGGGGTTAGGTGCCTTGGTCAAGGGCACTTTTGCCATTCCTGCCATGGTTCCAAAGCTGCTTCACTAACCATTAGGCCATGGCTAGACCCTTGCTTGTTGTAATCATTAAATGGCAAGCAGAACAACAATCAAGTCAAATTGGTTTCAAATTAATCAAATCACCTGAAAATTTTTCACCATATTTACCCCTCTATGCTTTAATTCACGTTCATTGTTCCAACCCTCATAGTTCCACATGTATCTTACTCATTTTTTTTTTATTGAATTTTACAAAAACATACAGAACAAGACTCGGCTCACATATACTTAAACATACAAACATATATACAGGCAGACAGCAGGCCCATTAGTTCTTGGATGGCATGGAATAAAACATGATAAAAATAAGAAAAGGGAATATGAAATTAAATATTAAACATTGAATACAAATTGAAAAATTGAAGAGAGAAAGGAAAAGGGAGATTAAATACAACTCCTCTTATCTTTTACATAAATCCTCTTATCAAAATGGTTTCAATGTTTATTCCTATGAAGGACAAGAATGGTTGCCATATTCTGCAGAAGATATTGTCCTTCTCATGCAGTTTACACGTCAAATAGTCCAAAGATATATACTGTATTATAACATTATGCCATTGTGTCCTTGAAGGGGGGTTATCAGATATCCAATTTAACAAAATACATTTTCTAGCACAAAAAGTTAACATTCTATATAACTTCCCCTTATACTTGTTGCTGATAAAGCAGTTTGAAATACCAAGTAGCATACAAAGTGGGTCAAAATCTAGTGATGTACCTAGAATCGTATTCACATCATTCTCCACCATTCTCCAAAAATGTTTAATCTTTCGACATGACCATAAGCAGTAAGTAAGACTTCCAATCTCTGTTTTACACTTGGGGCAATGAGGAGAAAGGATATTGTTAAATTTATGACGTTGAGAGGGGGATATATGTGCTCTATGTAAGATTTTAAGCTGAATGGCTTTAACTTTGTTACAGATACTTAGAGATCTCACATTTTCCCACACCTCGTCCCATTCCTCATCTGTAATCTCCAGACCAAGTTCACTTTCCCATTTCAACTTAAGATGTAAGGTACCTTTATTGACATATTCCTTAAGAAGTCTATAAAAGAAACCAATGCAATGCCCCATCTGAAGCGAAAATACATGTCGCTCAATGCAAGAACTACTTTGGTCAGAGAGAAGTGTTGTATCTTTTTTAATAAAATTGCGTAATTGAAGGTAACAAAAAAAGTCCCGTTTTGGAATATCAAACTTAACTCTCAACTGATCAAAGGACATCATCGTGGGACCAACAAAAAGATCACGTAACCTGGAGATCCCTTTAGTACTCCAGATTTGAAAGACAGGGTCAGTTACACCTGGTGAAAAATCTATGTTGCCACATATTGGCGTGAACACAGAAGTGAGTTTATGTCTGCCCTCTAACCTTCTAACTACCTGCCAGGCCTTAACGGTGTGGGTAGTGACTGGATTATGACACACAGAGCTCAAGGATTTTTTTATAAATAACAAATTCGAGAGAGGTAGTTTAGACATGGAACTCTCTATATCCAACCATATGGACTTAGGATCATTGCGCATCCAATCAGTGATGTAGCGAAGGTGTGCACTGAGCTGGTATTTCCTAATGTCAGGAAGGTCAAGGCCACCTTCTGAAGAGGGGAGGCATAGAGTTGCTAAGCTAAGACGGGGTTTTTTCTTAGCCCATATGAAGGAGCTAAACCAACTCTTCAGGCTTTTTAAGGTTTTGTGAGATAAGAGAATTGGAATCATCTGAATGGGGTAAAGCAGTCTGGGTAACACATTCATTTTCAGGAGGGCCACGCGTCCAAGCCAAGAGATGGGCAATGTATTCCATCTCTCAAGATCCATTCTGAGGCGTTCAAGTAGAGGGGGAAAATTAGCTCTATACATTTTGTCAAAATCAGGGGTTATGTATATTCCTAGATAAATAAAACCAGATGGGGACCACTTAAATGGGAATGGGCATGGGGTATTTGGTTGGTGCAACAGGCTACCCAAGGGCATTGCCTCTGATTTGTCAAAATTGATTTTATACCCTGAAAATGCACTGAATTTACCTATGGTGTCAAGGACGTTAGGAATGGAAATACCAGGCTCAGTCATAAAGATCAGAACGTCATCGGCATATAGGGTTATCTTATGCTGCTTATCACCTATAGGCAATCCGTGTATGCCCTGATTCCTCCTGATCGCTTCAGCCAGTGGCTCAATAACTAGAGCAAACAAAAGAGGGGATAAGGGACACCCCTGCCTAGTGCCTCTTTGAATAGCAAAATTAGGGGACCGCAATCCATTAGTGAGAACTGAGGAGAGAGGATTATTGTAAAGCAAACGAACCCAACTGATAAAATTGGAACCTAGACCAAATCTTTCTAAAACATAAAACAGGAAAGGCATTTCTACGCGGTCGAAAGCCTTCTGCGCGTCCAGAGAGACGACTATACCTTCAGTTGACTGTTCACGAAACTTCTGAATTGTGTTCATCAATCTGCGCATGTTATTACATGAGTTACGGCCTTTAATGAAACCCGTTTGGTCTTCATTGATAAGAACAGGGAGCAAGTCTTCCAATCGCGTTGCCAATATTTTAGACAGAATTTTTAAATCTACATTCAATAAAGATATCGGTCGATATGAGGCACATTGCTCTGGTTGTTTCCCTTTCTTTAAAATTAACGAAATATTGGCTTCCCTCAAAGAAGCTGGCAGGATGCCCCTTTCTAATGAGTCTGTCAGCATATTCAGTAGTGGTTCAATCAAGAGGCCCTGAAATTCTTTATAAAATTCACTACTCAACCCATCGGGCCAGGCGCCTTTCCAGAGGGCAGTGCATTAATTGCAATCGTTACTTCCTCTTTAGTTATGGGTGCATTAAGTTTTGACTTCTGATTATCTGTCAGTTGTGGAAAATCCAGAGAGGAGAAGAAAGTGTCCATTAGTCCAGGGCTATCCTGCTGTAAATCTGACCCATACAGTTTTTCATAGAATTTTTTGAATGTGTTATTTATAGAAACATGATCAAATACTTGCTTCCCCATTTCATCTGTAACTGAAGAGATCGTTTTTGAGTCTGATTTTTTTTTTTTTTTTTAATATGTTTATTGGACAAACCACAAAGAGAATCACAGTCAAAGTATAAAATGTTTACAGGCCATGGGTTTGTTTTTGTTTTTAAATCAAGAACCCAACACCCAAAACACCCACCCTCCCCAACCCAATAATTCCCATGAACTGAAAATGAAACTTAAACTATTATAAAGAAAGGGCAAATCGGCCTGAACTAGTAGATGCATATCTACCCATAAAGATACATACATATACACAAAGACAACAAAGACATTAAAATGAAGCAGAGTGAAAAATAAATAAATAAATAAATAAATAATAATAATAAACATAAAATAATGATACTACTACTAATAAAAAGCAAACAATTTAAAACAATATGTACAATAAATAAAAATAAAAAAAAAGGGGGAAAGTGTCACTAGTCTTCAATGTCTAATTGTTGGTTTATGTTAAATAGATCATAGGAAAGGAGGGGCTCCCACGTTTTATAGAATGTTCTCAAAGATCCTCTAACAGTATGCTTTATTTTCTCTAGGTGTAGGAAAGACATAAGCTCTCCAAGCCAGGAACAAGAGCCAGGTGGTTTAGGGCTCTTCCAGTGAAGAAGTATTTGACGTTTGGCTATTAGTGCAGCAAATGCAATAACATCAGCTTGGTAACTGTTAAATTTCCCTAAAACAGGGGACACACCAAAAATTGCAATTAAAGGACATGGGGAGATAGGAATATTCAGGACTTCAGAGAGGGTGGTGAAGAAAGATAACCAGAAAGCATTAAGTTTGGTACAGGTGTAGAAAGTGTGTGTATGATCTGCTGGAGAGTGAGAACACCTGATGCAGAGATCATCCGCTTCAGGGAACAGTTTTTTCAGCCTGGCCCTGGTGTAGTGAAGTCTGAAAACCACTTTGAACTGAATAAGACTCATTCGTGCACAAATACAGGTGGTGTTAATCCTGGCCAAGACATCCATCCACCAGACATCTTCCAATGGAAGACCAAGTTCCTTTTCCCAATTCTCCTTAAGCCATAACAGAGGAGACAACTGGGATGAGAGGAGGAGATTGTGTATTGAGGAAATGCGGCTGTTTATAACTGGATTGTACATAATGTCTTCCAACAGAGTTTTTTCTGGCAATGTAGGGAAGGAAGTGAAATGAGTTTTTGCAAAGTCTCTTAATTGAAAATATCTAAAAAGACCTTGATTTGAGACACCACGGTTTTTGACCAGGTCAGCAAAGCTTACAAAAGAATTAACTGAGTATAGGTCATTGAAAGAGACCAGGCCCATATTTCTCCACAACATGAAGGTCTTATCTATACTGGAAGGTAAGAACAAGTGATTATTGCAGATGGGAAGAAGGACAGATGGAGCTTTTAAACCAAAGTGATTTCTAAACTGCTTCCAGATTTTTAAGGAGGAACGCACCAAAGGATTATTAGTGTGTTGAGAAGGGCGTATAGAGAGAGGACCAAAAAGCAAGGCTGGTAGTGAAGATGTAATGCAAGAGTTTGCTTCTATTACACACCAGTTAATGTCTGGGTAATGACACCATTTCTTAAGCATTTGAATGTTAGCGGCCCAATAGTATAACAGCATGTTTGGTAGAGCAAAACCCCCAACCAGCTTGGGTCTCTCTAACATTCTTTTCTGAATCCTGGGGATCTTGCCATTCCAAATAAAAGAGGACACACTTCTGTCCAGTGACTTAAAAAAAGATTTCGGAAGAAAAAGAGGGAGTGTCTGAGTCTGATTTTTTCCTTGTCAAATAGGCCAAATATCTCCCTGCTTTATCACCCTGCTCATATAATCTCTGTTTAGCAAATCTGATTTTTGCTTCAGCTTGCTCTGTTAACAGGGAATCTAAGGCTGATCGCAGAGCAGAAATTTCTTTAAGTCTTGTAGGAGAAGGCCTTGCTATATATTCCCTTTCTGCCACCTTAAGCCTAGATTCTAGAATTTCCCTTTGTTCAGCTTGTCTACGCCTCCTACTGGACACATAGGATATGATAAGACCTCTTGCAAAGGCTTTAGATGTTTCCCAGAGAAGAGATGGATTATTTGTAGAGGCTGAATTTATTGATAAAAAGGATTGGAATTCCTCAGAGAAATAGGATACAAATTTGTGGTCTGAGAGAATGAAAGGGTTAAACCTCCAATATCTTGTCTGTGGGGCTAAGTGACCAATTTGGCACAGAATAAAAACAGCAGCATGGTCTGATATAACTGCGCTACCTATGGAACTACATGTAACTGTAACAAGTGTAACAAAATTTTAGGTATGAAAAAGTAGTCTATGCGTGTGTGACAATTATGGACTTTTGAAAAGAAAGTATATTCCCTGTCTACTGGGTGTTGAGTTCGCCACACATCTATAAAATCCAAATCCTCACAGAGACCGTTGATGAATTTAGAATGGTGAGAAGGTGTTGTACTCACAGGAAATTTGTCAATACAGGGGTTCAGGTGGCAATTAAAATCTCCTCCCACAAAACTATTTCTGACATTTAGATCCGCTAATTCAGAGAAGGCTATGGCTAGAAATGCACCAGGGTGACCTGGTGGATAATAGACATTCAGGATTGCAATAGTCTGCCCATATAATTCCCCTTTAACAATAATATATCGCCCGTTCTTATCCTTAATGCAATGCACAGCTTTGAATGGCAGGTTTTTCTTCACCAGAATAACAACCCCCCTGCTCCTTGATGTAAAAGAGGAAGAGAAAAGCTGATCAAACCCCCCTTGCTGCAGCTTTAAGTGTTCTGTGTCGTCTAGATGGGTCTCCTGCAATAATGCAATATGCACCCCCTCCTTTTTAAGATAAGTTAGGACTTTTCGCCGTTTAATAGGCATATGAATACCATTGACATTCCAGCTGCATAGTTTAAGTAAGGACATAACCATGTTAAATCACTAAATGCACAATGTTATCCTGAGCCACATACTGCCTGCACATAACATAAGTAAAGTAAAAAGGGAGCCGAGTACTAAACATCAAATAACAAACAAACAAAAGACAAACAAATGCCAAAAAACCTAGCATTAAAACTAAATACTGTCCTCTACTTATGTAGCAGAGTCGAGCAAAGGGGTTCTCTTGTGACAGAAGACAAATCTCAAAATGCTGTGTGGTGTCGCTTTTATGTAGCCCTCAGCATAGGCTCTAAGTTAAGGTAAAGTTCAACATACTCACGTCCTCGCACGGATCTCGCAAACAGTCCTCAACAATGAAAAGTAGCACACAAAAAAAAGAGTGAAACTACACGTCCATAATTAGGAGTTGTCGCCGTTGGTTGGGTCAATGGAGTCGATGTATTTCTCCACAGTGGCTGGGTCTTTGAAGGTTTTTGTTGATCCGCGATAGGTGACCTTCAGTGATGCTGGGAAAACTTGATTGTAGGTAGCTCCAATGGCTTTAAGACGTTTCTTCACCCCGTCAAATCCTTTACGCTTACGGAGGACGGCGGCAGAGAAGTCTTGGAAGATCATCACAGTGGCACCGTCATGTTTCAAAACTTCTTTTCTCTCCCCCATGTTCCACGAAGCATTCGTCACTCTCTGCTTGTCCTGGTAGTTGTGAAATCTCACCACGACGGATCGCGGTTTATTGCTCGGAGTAGGCCTAGACGTCTCGTTGACTAGTGCGCGATGTGCTCTTTCTAGCTTGATTCGGCCCGCTTTCGTTTCAATCTTCAGGACATCAGGTAGCCAGGATTCAAAGAAACGTATTGGGTTGTCACCTTCCGCGCCTTCAGGAAGACCGATAATGCGTATACCGTAAAATACCAAATAATAGCCCGGGCGATTATTTGTCTCAATCACGTAAGAGACCCGGCGCGTATTAGAGACTAGGCGGCTATTTGGAACAGGCGATTAATTCCTTCTTCACAAACACCTTCCCCAAAATCTACCTCAAAACGGGGAAAAAAATCATTCTCAGATAGGCCTACTTTTAACCAGTATAACTTACAGTTTGTTTAGAGTTAGATTACAGATAGCACGGTGCCGACTTCGGGGAATTTTGAAGACGCAGAATGCATTTTCGCATGGCACAGTCGGGGTGGATAAAGGATAAATCACACACCTTTTCCTGTTAATGACTAGTTAAGCGCATGTTTTACAAAATAATCAAGAAACCACACCATTGTCTGTGCGCAGCACTGTGATTTAATTACTCTGCAAAGTTATGGTCACTTGCTATCACCCTCACCCATGCAGCCTCCCTCCACCCTTTGCGCTTCGCGATGTCTGTCAATCTGAAATTGCATGGAGGGCGCGACGTTGAAGCAACATAATTAGGGTGCGAAGTGTCAAACCAAAGGGTTTTTTCTTATGCTGAAAAATAAGTGACCTGCAGTGGCTACATACTGTCATCTTGCATTCTCACGTTTCTCTCCAAGACGTCTCCCTATTTGGCGGATATGAGCCTATTCCCCGAGTGAGTTGGTACGGTGGCTCGACCCCGTAGAAAACTTAAAGTTCGGATGAAAGTTAGTTGAATAGGTTACTGACTTGTAGGCCTACATGTTGCCTGCCTGACGCGTGCTTCTGCCCAACTTGCACGACAGATTACTTGTTGAAAAGGTCCCTTGGATTAGACTGGCCGCGAGCAGACTGAAATACATGTTAGAACGCTCTCACCTTTTTTGTAAAGCGTCTTCCAGATCCGAATGGGTAAGGGCAAGTGAAATGGTATAAGGTCTTTAATAAAACTCAGTGTGTGCTTTGACGCATACATTCAGCAATTTAGGTCGTTTAACAGCAGTCCAACCTTGGAAACCCGCAGTCCTCAATGTCACCACACACGCTGGCTTTCGTTGGGTATACCCAAAGGGGTGGCTAAGACATCTGTCAAAAGTTACGGAGTTGCATTCCTCAAGAAATATTACGGTAGACCAAGATTATAACATTGAAATGGCATGTTTATTATCACGTAACAAAACGTTGTAAACAGTATTATAGAAATAATTTCATTCATTCATTCATTCATTCATTCATTCATATTGTTTCGGTAGAAAACTATGCAATGCAAAATCGTTTAAACACCAGAAAACCAGAAAAGTGCTGGGCCTCAAGATTCTAGATAGAACGTTCGGACGCTTTTTTTTTTTTTAGACCCCGGCGAGCATTCGGAACCGGCCTTTATTTGTCACAACACACGTGTACACCCGGCCGTTAAAGGGAACTCGGCGGTTAATTGGAACTCGGCTATTATTTGGTATTTTACGGTATTTTTCCTTCTTCCTCTATTCTCTAAGTCATCAATACACTCGTTCAAGTCCATCACCTGTTGCTCCAGAGCCTTCATTTTACTCTCCACTGGGTTAACTATGTCCTCCAACACAGACACTCTTCCCTCCACCTCCGTAATGCGTTCCCCATGATTGTCCAGCTCCTCACGATGCGCTTGCAACAAATGCGATAACGGACTCAACTTGTCATCAATGATCTTAGAAATGTTAGCCGTGATCTCGGAAATCATCTCACGTTGTGCAGGAGCTAGCGCGCTGTCCTCGCTAGCACTGTCTTGCGGTGTAGCTTTCTCGGAATTACTTCCCTTGTTTTGTCAGTCTGTCTCAAAAAGTAGGTATTTATGCTCATTGTGTTAAACAGAGCCACACAAGTCTGCGAGACGCTTGCTTATAGGCAGAAATGATAAAATTAGTGAAATAGCGCACCAGCTCAGCCTTACACGACCTTCCCTCAAGCCGCCATCTTGAAAACCCCCCACACGTATCTTGATAAACACAGTATGGACAGAATGAAAAACTTTGAGTAAGAACCACAAACCAATCAAAACACTGAAGGATTATTTGTTTTATTCATCAGACCAAGCTACTATGCTCATTGTGATTTTGTGAGTTGTGGATTCGACTGCCATAATAAATGATTTACAGTGTTATCATGGCAAAGCTTAGAGCTGGGCCTATGAACACTAAATCGAATCAGTAATCTTTTAATAAAAATCATGTTTTACTTTTCAAGAGAGAAATCAAACAAGTCAGACTTGCTTAGTTACTGCCTTCGAGTCATAATTGGCATTCATAATTTGGTTCCCCTTTTTTGGCACCATAGGCTACAAGTTGCATAGAAATATGAATTTTAACAAAAACTGATGGCAAAAACTCTGCTACCACTTGAATATAGACATTTGATTTTTCTTTTTGTAGAATTATAGATTTTCCTGTCAGACATTAAAAAGTAACCCTAGGAGCAGGCTGCTTCTTTCTTTCTTTCTTTTTTTTTTTTTTTGCTGCTGCTGCTGCCGCCATGCCACGGTGGTGTAGTGGTTAACACTGTCACCTCACAGCAAGAAGGTCCTGGGTTCAAGCCCAGCAGCTGGCAAGGGCCTTTCTGCGTGGAATTTGCATGTTCTCCCCGTGTCTGCATGAGTTTCCTCTGGGTGCTCCGGTTTCCCCCACAGTGCAAAGACATGCAGGTTAGGCTAATTGGTGGCTCTAAATTGACCGTAGGTGTAAATGAGAGTGTGAATGGTTGTTTGTCTCTATGTGTCAGCCCTGCGATAACCTGGCGACTTGTCCAGGGTCTACCCCACCTCTCACCCATAGTCAGCTGGGATAGGCTCCAGCTTGCCTGCGACCCTGTAGAACAGGATAAGTGGCTACAGATAATGGATGGATGGATGGTTGCCATGCCAACCTACAGGGTCTTGCAAAAGTATTCATCCCCCTTAGTGTTTGTCCTGTTTTGTTGCATTGCAAGCTGGAATTAAAATGGATTTGGGGGTGGGGGTAGCACCATTTGATTTACACAACAAGCCTACAACTTTAAAAGTGAAAATTGTTGTTTTACTGTGACACAAACAATAATTACGATAAAAAAAACAGAAATCTGGAGTGTGCTTAGGTATTCACCCCCCAAAGTCAATACTTTGTAGAAGCACCTTTTGCTGCAATTGCAGCTGCAAGTCTCTTGGGGTATGTCTCTATTAGCTTAGCACAACTAACCACTGGGATTTTTGCCCATTCCTCAATGCAAAACTGCTCCAACTTCTTCAAGTTAGATGGGTTGTGTTGTTGTACAGCAATCTTTAAGTTATGGAACAGATTGGATTAAGATCTGGCCCATTCCAAGACATTTAAATGTTTCTCTTTAAACCACTCCAGTGTAGCTTTAGCAGTATGTTTAGGGTCATTGCCCTGCTGGAACATGAATCTTCGTCCCAGTCTCAAACCTCTGGCTGACTCAAACAGGTTTTCCTCCAGAATTGCCCTGCATTTAGTGCTATCCATCTTTCCTACAGTCCTGACCAGCTTTCCGATCTCTGCAGATGAAAAACATCCCCACAGCATGATGCTGCCATCACCATGCTTCACTGTAGGAATGATGTTCTCAGGGTGTTGGGTTTGCACCACACATGGCATTTCCCATGATGGCCAAAAAGTTAAATTTTAGTCTCATTTGACCAGAGAATCTTCTTCCATGTGTTTGGGGGAGTCTGCCACATGCTGTTGGGCAAACTCCAAATGTGTTTTCTTAAGCAATGACTTTTTTCTGGCCACTTTTCCACAAAGCCCCACTCTGTGGAGTGTACAGCTTAAAGTGGTCCTATGGACAGATATTTTCTTCTCCACTGTGGATCTTTGCAGCTCATTCAGTGTTATCTTTGGTGTCTTTGTTGCATGTCTGATTAATGCCCTCCTTGCCTGGTCTGAGTTTTGGTAGGTGGCCTTCTCTTGTCGGGTTTGTAGTGGTACCATATTCTTTCCATTTTGCAAAAATAGATTTAATGGTGCTACATGGGATATTCAAAGTTTGGGATATTTTTTATCCCAACCCTGATCTATACTTCATCACAACTTTGTCTCTGACCTGTTTGAAGTGCTCTTTGGTTCTCATGTTGTTTGCTTAGTAGTGTTGCAGAGTCAGGGTCCTTCCAGAACAGGTTGATTTACACAGACAATATGTGACAGATCATGTGACACTTTAATTGCACATAGGTGGATCTTAATCAACTAATGATGTGACTTATGAAGTGAATTGGTTGGACCAGCTCTTATTTAGGGGATTCATATGAGGGGGGCACGGTGGTGTAGTGGTTAGCACTGTTACCTCACAGCAAGAAGGTCCTGGGATTGAGACCAGCTGCCAGTGAGGGCCTTTCTGTGTGGAGTTTGCATGTTCTCCCTGTGTCTGCGTGGGTTTCTTCCAGGTGCTCCAGTTTCCCCCACAGTCCAAAGACATGCAGGTTAGGCTAATTGGTGGCTCTAAATTGACCGTAGGTGTGAATGGTTATTTGTCTCTGTGTCAGCCCTGCAATGACCTGGCAACTTGTCCAGGGTGTATCCCACCTCTTGCCCATAGTAAGCTGGGATTGGCTTCAGCTTGCCTGCAACCCTGTAGGACAGGATAAGCAGCTACAGATGATGGATGGATAATGAAATGGGGTGAATACTTATGCACACTCCAGATTTCTGTTTTTTGATCTTAATTATTGCTTGTGTAACAATAAAACAAAATTTTCACCTTTAAAGTGGTAGGCATGTTGTGCAAATCAAATGGTGCTAACCCTCCAAAAATGCATTTTAATTCCAGATTGTAAAGCACCAAAACAGGACAAAACACAAAGGGGGATGAGTAGTTTTGCAAGACACTGTAAACCTCTGGGGAATCATAGTAGGGGAAATGTTGTCTCTATGTGAAGTATAATAAGGCCTATAATCTTTGGCTTCATAACAGAACCCTGTGCAGTCTCTCTCGGGACATTGTTTTTGCTCCACATGTGTTAAAAGAGCGTATATATTGATGGGCAGGCAGCGGGAACAGATGCCCCAGGCGATGGGCAGGGAGAGGGAACAACTGCGACAGTGTGATGGGCAGGGAGCAGGAATGGCTGTCCCAGTGTGACAGGCAAGGAGCGGGAATGGTGGCCCAAGTGTGATGGGCAGGGAGCAGGAACAACTGACCCAGTGTGACGGGCAGGGAGCGGGAACAGCTACGCCAGTGTGACGGGCAGGGAGCAGGAACAGCGCCCCCAGTGTGATGGGCAGGGAGCAGGAACAGCTGACCAATGTGACGGGCAGGGGACGGGAACAGCTGATCCAGTGTGATGGGCAGGGAGGGGGAACAGCAGCCCCAGTGTGAAAGGCAGGGAGAGGAAACAGCGGCCCCAGTGTGACGGGCAGGGAGCGGGAACAGCGGCCTCCGTGTGACAGACAGGGAGTGGGAACAGCTTTTCCAGTGTGACAGGCAGGGAGCGGGAACAGCGGCCTCAGTGTGACGGGCACGGAGGGGGAATGGCTGCCCTGGTGTGACGTGCATGGAGGGGGAACGGCTGCCCCGGTGTGATGGACAAGGAGGGGGAACAGCTGCCCCAGTGTGACAGGCAGGGAGGGGGAACAGCTACCCCATTGTGATGGACAGGGAGGGGGAACAGCTGCCCCAGTGTGGCGGGCAGAGAGCGAAGAGCAGCCCCAGTGTGATGGGCAGGGAGCAGGAACAGCTGATCCAGTTGATGGGCAGGGGACGGGAACAGGTGCCCCAGTGTGACGGGCAGGGAGCGGGAACAGCTTTTCCAGTGTGACAGGCAGGGAGCGGGAACAGCTGCCCCAGTGTGACGGAGAGGGAGCGGGAACAGCGGCCTCCATGTGATGGGCAGGAAGCAGGAACAGCAGCCTCCGTGTGATGGGCAGGGAGGGGGAACAGCTTTTCCAGTGTGACAGGCAGGGAGCGGGAACAGCTGCCCCACTGTGACTGACAGGGAGGGGGAACAGCTGCCCCATTATGACAGACAGGAAGGGGGAAGAGCTGCCCCTTTATGACGGGCAGGGAGCGGAAAAAGCGGCCCCAGTGTGACGGGCAGGGAGCAGAAACAGCTACCCCAGTGTGATGGGCAGGGAGCTGGAACAGCTGCCCCGGTGTGAGGGGCAGGGATCGGGAACAGCTGCCCTGGTGTGATGGACAAGGAGGGGGAACAGCTGCCCCAGTGTGACAGGCAGGGAGCAGGAACAGCTGCCCTGGTGTGATGGACAAGGAGGTGGAACAGCTGCCCCAGTGTGACAGGCACGGAGGGGGAACGGTTGCCTCAGTGTGATGGGCATGGAGGGGGAACAGCTGCCCCGGTGTGATGGACTAGGAGGGGGGAACAGCTGCCCCAGTGTGACAGGCCAGGAGCGGGAACAGCTGCCCCAGTGTGAGGGGCAGGGAGCGGGAATAGCGGCGTCAGGGTGACGGGCAGGGGGCGGGAATAGCGGCCCCTCTGTGACGGGCAGGGAGCGGGAATAGCGGCGTCAGGGTGACGGGCAGGGAGCAGGAACAGCTGCCCTGGTGTGATGGACAAGGAGGTGGAACAGCTGCCCCAGTGTGACGGGCACGGAGGGGGAACGGCTGCCCCGGTGTGACGGACTAGGAGTGGGGAACAGCTGCCCCAGTGTGACAGACCGGGAGCGGGAACAGCTGCCCCAGTGTGATGGGCAGGGAGCGGGAATAGCGGCGTCAGGGTGACGGGCAGGGGTCGGAAACAGTGGCCCCACTGTGACGGGCAGGGAGCGGGAATAGCAGCATCAGGGTGACGGGCAGGGAGCGGGAATAGCGGTGTCAGGGTGACGGGCAGGGAGCGGGAATAGCGGCGTCAGGGTGACGGGCAGGGGACGGGAACAGCTGCCCCGGTGTGAGGGGCAGGGATTGGGAACAGCTGCCCTGGTGTGACAGGCAGGGAGCGGGAACAGCTGCCCTGGTGTGATGGACAAGGAGGGGGAACAGCTGCCCCAGTGTGACAGGCAGGGAGCGGGAACAGCTTTTCCAGTGTGACAGGCAGGGAGCGGGAACAGCGGCCCCACTGTGACAGACAGGGAGGGGGAACAGCTGCCCCATTGTGATGGACAGGGAGGGGGAACAGCTGCACCAGTGTGAGGGGCAGGGAGAGGAAACAGCGACCACAGTGTGATGAGCTGCTGTTCCCGGTCCCTGTTCCAGTGTGACAGGCAGGGATCATGAACAGCTGCCCCAGTGCGACGGGCAGGGAGTGGGAACAGCTGCCCCAGTGTGGCGGGCAGGGAGCAGGAACAGCTGTCTCAGTGTGGCGGGCAGAGAGTGGGAAGAGCAGCCCCAGTGTGATGGGCAGGGAGCAGGAACAGCTGATCCAGGTGATGGACAGGGGATGGGAACAGGTGCCCCAGTGTGACGGACAGAGAGCGGGAACAGCTTTTCCAGTGTGACAGGCAGGGAGCAGGAACAGCTGCCCCAGTGTGGCGGGCAGGGAGAGGAAACAGCGGCCCCAGTGTGACGGAGAGGGAGTGGGAACAGCGGCCTCCGTGTGACGGGCAGGGAGCGGGAACAGCTGCCCCAGTGTGACTGACAGGGAGGGGGAACAGCTGCCCAATTGTGACAGACAGGGAGGGGGAACAGCTGTCCCTTTGTGATGGGCAGGGAGCGGAAAAAGCGGCCCCAGTGTGATGGGCAGGGAGCAGAAACAGCTACCCCAGTGTGATGGGCAGGTAGTGAGAGCAGCTGTCCTGGTGTGAAGGGCAGGGAGCAGGTACAGCTGCCACAATGTGATGGGCAGGGAGGGGGAACTGCTGACCCATTGTGACGGGCAGGGAGGGGGAACCGCCGTCTCGGGTGACAGGCAGGGATCTGGAACGGCTGCCCCGGTGTGACAGGCAGGGAGCGGGAACAGCTGCCCCAATGTGACTCGCAGGGAGCAGGAACAGTGGGTCAGAGTGAAAGGCAGGGAGCGGGAACAGCTGCCCCACTGTGACAGGCAGGGAGCGGGAACAGCTGCCCCAGTGTGACTGACAGGGAGGGGGAACAGCTGCCCCTTTGTGATGGGCAGGGAGCGGAAAAAGCGGCCCCAGTGTGATGGCCAGGGAGCAGAAACAGCTACCCCAGTGTGATGGGCAGGTAGTGGGAGCAGCTGTCCTGGTGTGAAGGGCAGGGAGCAGGTACAGCTACCACAATGTGATGGGCAGGGAGGGGGAACTGCTGACCCATTGTGATGGGCAGGGAGGGGGAACCGCCGTCTCGGGTGACAGGCAGGGATCTGGAACGGCTGCCCCGGTGTGATGGGCAGGGAGCGGGAACAGCTGCCCCAATGTGACTCGCAGGGAGCAGGAACAGTGGGTCAGAGTGAAAGGCAGGGAGCAGGAACAGCTGCCCCACTGTGCCAGGCAGGGAGCGGGAACAGCGTTCCCCAGTGTGATGGGCAGGAAGTGGGAACAGTGGCCCCATTGTGATGGACAGGGATGCGGAACAGCTGGCCCAGTGTGACAGGCAGGTATGTGGAACTGCTGACTGAGTGAGACAAGCAGGGAGCGGGAACAGCTGCCCCAGTGCGACAGGCAGAGAGGGGCAACAGCTGCCCCAATGTGACATGCAGGGAGCAGGAACAGTGTTCCCCAGTGTAACAGGCAGAGGGCGGGAACGGCTGTCCCTGGTGATAGGCAAGGAGCGTGAACAGCTGCCCCTGCAGGACGGGCAGGGAGAGGGAACAGCTTCCCCAGTGTGACTCATAGGGAGCGGGAACAGTGGCTCAGGGTGAAAGACAGGGAGCGGGAACAGCTGCCGCAGTGTGATGGGCAGGGAGCCGGAACAGCTGCCCCAGTGTGACGGGCAGGGAGCAGGAACAGCATTCCCCAGTGTGACGGGCAGGGAGCAGAAACAGTGGGTCAGGGTGAAAGGCAGGGAGCAGGAACAGCTGCCCCAGTGTGACATGCAGGGAGGGGGACAGCTGTCCTGGTGTGAAGGGCAGGGAGTGGGTACAGCTGCCCCATTGTGATGGGCAGGGAGGGGGGACTGCTGTCTCGGGTGACAGGCAGGCAGCTGGAATGGCTGCTCCAGTGTGACAGGCAGGGAGCGGGAACAGCTGCCCCAGTGTGACGGACAGGGAGGGGGAACAGCGGCCCAATTCTGATGGTCAGAGAGGGAGAATAGCTGCCCCAGTGTGATGGGCAGGGAGCGGGAATAGCTGCCCTGGTGTGAAGAGCATGGAGTGGGAACAGCTGCCCCATTGTGACGGGCAGGGAGCAGAAAAAGCTTGCGCATTGTGACAGGCAGGGAAAGGGAAAACCTGACCCAGTTTGACGGACAGGGAGGGGGACCAGCTGCAACATTGTAACTGACAGGAAGGGGGAACAGCAGCTCCAGTGTTACAGGCAGGGAGCGGAAACAACAGCTCCAGTGTGACTGGCACGGAGCAGGAACAGCGGCCAGAGTGTGATGGGCAGGGAGCGGGAACAGCTGACCCAGGTTACAGGCAGTAGGGGGAACAGCTGCCCAAGTGTGACTCGTAGGGAGCGGGAACAGTGGCTCAGAGTGAAAGACAGGGAGGGGGAACAGCTGCCCCAGTGTGACGGGCAGGGAGCCAGAACAGCTGCCCCAGTGTGATGGGCAGGGAGCCGGAACAGCTGCCTCTGTGTGACGGGCAGGGAGCGGTAACGGCTGCCCCATTGTGACGGACAGGGAGGGGGAACAGATGGCCAAGTGTGATGGACAGGGAGAGGGAAAATCTGCCCCAGTGTGAAGGACAGGTGGCATGAACAGCGGCCCCATTGTGACTGAAAGGGAGGGGGAACAGCTGCCCCTTTGTGATGGGCAGGGAGCGGAAAAAGCTGCCCCAGTGTGACATGCAGGGAGAGAGAACAGCTGTCCCTTTGTGACAGGCAGGGAGCAGAAACAGCTGCCCCAGTGTGACTGGCAGGTAGTGGGAACAGCTGTCCTGGTGTGAAGGGCAGGGGGCGGGTACAGCTGCCCCATTGTGATGGGAAGGGAGGGGGAACTGCTGACCCATTGTGACGGGCAGGCAGGGGGAACCACTGTCTCGGGTGACAGGCAGGGAGCTGGAACGGCTGCCCCAGTGTGACAGGCAGGGAGCGGGAACAGCTGCCCCAGTGTGACGGACAGGGAGGGGGAACAGCGGCCCAATTCTGACGGTCAGGGAGGGAGAATAGCTGCCCCAGTGTGATGGGCAGGGAGCGGGAATAGCTGCCCTGGTGTGAAGAGTATGGAGTGGGAACAGCTGCCCCATTGTGACGGGCAGGGAGCAGGAAAAGCTTGTGCATTGTGACAGGCAGGGAAAGGGAAAACCTGACCCAGTTTGACGGACAGGGAGAGGGACCAGCTGCAACACTGTGACAGACAGGAAGGGGGAACAGCAGCTCCAGTGTTACAGGCAGGGAGCGGAAACAGCAGCTCCAGTGTGACTGGCACGGAGCAGGAACAGCAGCCAGAGTGTGATGGGCAGGGAGCGGGAACAGCTGACCCAGGTTACAGGCAGTAGGGGGAACAGCTGCCCAAGTGTGACAGACAGGGATGGGGAAAAGCTGCCCCAATGTGACGGGCAGGGAGGGGGAACAGTGCACCCATTGTGACGGACAGGGAGGGGGAACAACTGCCCCATTGTGACGTACAGGGAGTGGGAACAGCGGCCCATTTGTGATGGATAGTGATGGGGAACAACTGCACCATTGTGACAGACAGGGAGGGGCAACAGCAGCCCCATTGTGGCGGAGAGGGAGAGGGAACAGCTGCCCCAACGTGACAGGCAGGGAGCGGGAACAGCTGTCCTGGTGTGAGGGGCAGGGAGCGGATACAGCTGCCCCAGTGTGATGGGCAGGGAGGGGGAACTGCTGACCCATTGTGATGGGCAGGCAGGGGGAACTGCTGTCTCGGGTGACAGGTAGGGAGCTGGAACGGCTGCCCCAGTGTGACAGGCAGGGAGCGGGAACAGCGTTCCCCAGTGTGATGGGCAGGAAGTAGGAACAGTGGCCCCATTGTGATGGACAGGGAGGTGGAACAGCTGCCCCTTTTTGATGGGCAGGAAGCGGAACAGTGTTCCCAGTGTAACGGGCAGAGGTTGGGAATGGCTGTCCCTGGTCACAGGCAGGGAGCCTAAACAGCTACACCTGCAGGATGGGCAGGGAGGGGGAACAGCTTCCCCACTGTGACTCGTAGGGAGCGGGAACAGTGGCTCAGGGTGAAAGACGGAGCGGGAACAGCTGCCCCAGTGTGACAGGCAGACAGGGGGAACAGCTGCCCCAGTGTGACGTGCAGGGAGCGGGAACAGTGTTCCCCAGTGTGACAGACAGGGAGCGGGAACAGCTGCCCCCGTGTGACAGGCAGAGAGGGGGAACAACTGCCCCATTGTGACGGACAGGGAGGGGCAACAGCAGCCCCATTGTGATGGAGAGGGAACAGCTGCCCCAGTGTGACAGGCAGGGAGTGGGAACAGCTGCCCCAATGTGACGGGCAGGGAGTGGGAACAGTGGCCCCATTGTGACAGACAGGGAGGGGGAACAGCTGCTCTGGTGTGACGGGCATGGAGTGGGAACAGTGGCCCCATTGTGACGGGCAGTAGAGGGAACAGCTGCCCAAGTGTGATGGGCAGGGAGGGGGAACAGCTGCCCCAATATGACAGGCAGGGAGTAGCAACAGCTGTCCTGGTGTGACAGGCAGGTTGGGGGAACAGCTGACATAGTGTAGCGGGTAATGAGGGGGAACAGCTGCCCCAGTGTGATGGGCAGGGAGTGGGAACAGTGGCCACATTGTGATGGACAGGGAGAGTGAACAGCTAGCTGCCCCAATGTGACGGACAGGGAGCAGGAACAGCTGCCCCAGTGCGATGAGCAGGGAGTAGGATCAGTGGCCCCATTGTGATGTGCAGTAGGGGGAACAGCTGCCCAAGTGTGATGGACAGGGAGGGGGAAAAGATGCCCCAATGTGATGGGCAGGGAGGGGGAACAGCTTCCCCAGTGTGACTCGTAGGGAGCGGGAACAGTGTCTCAGGGTGAAAGACAGGGAACGGGAACAGCTGCCCCAGTGTGACAGGCAGACAGGGGGAACAGCTGCCCCAGTGTGATGTGCAGGGAGCGGGAACAGCTGCCCCAGTGTGACAGGCAGACAGGGGGAACAGCTGCCCCAGTGTGACGTGAAGGGAGCAGGAACAGTGTTCCCCAGTGTGACAGACAGGGAGCGGGAACAGCTGCCCCAGTGTGACAGGCAGACAGGGGGAACAGCTGCCCCAGTGTGATGTGCAGGGAGCGGGAACAGCTGCCCCAGTGTGACAGGCAGACAGGGGGAACAGCTGCCCCAGTGTGACGTGAAGGGAGCGGGAACAGCGTCCCCCAGTGTGATGGGCAGGGAGCGGGAACAGCTGCCCCAGTGTGACAGGCAGGGAGCCGGAACAGCTGCCTCTGTGTGACAGGCAGGGAGCGGTAACAGCTGCCCCATTGTGACGGACAGGGAGGGGGAACAGCTGCCCAAGTGTGACAGACAGGTGGCGTGATTAGCCGCCCCTTTGTGACTGACAGGGAGGCGGAACAGCTGCCTCTTTGTCATGGGCAGGGAGTGGAAAAAGCTGCCCCAGTGTGACGTGCAGGGAGCGGGAACAGTGTTCCCCAGTGTGACAGACAGGGAGCGGGAACAACTGCCCCATTTTGACGGACAGGGAGGGGCAACAGCAGCCCCATTGTGATGGAGAGGGAACAGCTGCCCCAACGTGACAGGCAGGGAGTGGGAACAGCTGCCCCAATGTGACGGGCAGGGAGTGGGAACAGTGGCCCCATTGTGACAGACAGGGAGGGGGAACAGCTGCTCCAGTGTGACGGGCATGGAGTGGGAACAGTGGCCCCATTGTGACGGGCAGTAGAGGGAACAGCTGCCCAAGTGTGATGGGCAGGGAGGGGGAACAGCTGCCCCAATATGACAGGCAGGGAGTAGCAACAGCTGTCCTGGTGTGACAGGCAGGTTGGGGGAACAGCTGACATAGTGTAGCGGGTAATGAAGGGGAACAGCTGCCTCAGTGTGACGGGCAGGGAGTGGGAACAGTGGCCACATTGTGATGGACAGGGAGAGTGAACAGCTAGCTGCCCCAATGTGATGGACAGGGAGCAGGAACAGCTGCCCCAGTGCAACGAGCAGGGAGTGGGATCAGTGGCCCCATTGTGATGGGCAGTAGGGGGAACAGCTGCCCAAGTGTGATGGACAGGGAGGGGGAAAAGATGCCCCAATGTGATGGGCAGGGAGGGGGAACAGCTTCCCCAGTGTGACTCATAGGGAGCGGGAACAGTGTCTCAGGGTGAAAGACAGGGAGCGGGAACAGCCGCCCCAGTGTGACAGGCAGACCGGGGGAACAGCTGCCCCAGTGTGACATGCAGGGCGTGGGAACAGCTGCCCCAGTGTGACAGGCAGACAGGGGGAACAGCTGCCCCAGTGTGACGTGAAGGGAGCAGGAACAGTGTTCCCCAGTGTGACAGACAGGGAGCGGGAACAGCTGCCCCAGTGTGACGTGCAGGGAGCGGGAACAGCTGCCCCAGTGTGACAGGCAGGGAGCCGGAACAGCTGCCTCTGTGTGACAGGCAGGGAGCGGTAACAGCTGCCCCATTGTGACGGACAGGGAGGGGGAACAGCTGCCCAAGTGTGACAGACAGGTGGCGTGATTAGCCGCCCCTTTGTGACTGACAGGGAGGCGGAACAGCTGCCTCTTTGTGATGGGCAGGGAGTGGAAAAAGCTGCCCCAGTGTGACGGGCAGGGAGCAGGACCAGTGGGTCAGGGTAAAAGGCAGGGAGCGGGAACAGCTGCCCCAGTGTGACAGGCTGGGAGCAGGAACAGCTGCCCCAGTTTGACAGACAGGGAGAGGCATAAGCTGCCACAGTGTGACAGGCAGGTAGGGGGAACAGCTGAGCTAGTTAGATAGGCAGGGAGCAGGAACAGCTGCCCCCGTGTGACGGACAGGGAGGGGGAACAGCGGCCCAATTCTGACGGTCAGGGAGGGAGAATAGCTTTCCCAGTGTGATGGGCAGGGAGCGGGAATAGCTGCCCTGGTGTGAAGAGCATGGAGTGGGAACAGCTGGCCCACTGTGATGGGCAGGGAGCGGGAAAAGCTTCCCTATTGTGACAGGCAGGGAAAGGGAACACCTGACCCAGTGTGACGGACAGGGAGGGGGACCAGCTGCAACATTGTGACAGACGGGGGGGGGGGGAACAGTGGCCCCATTGTTACAGACAGGAAGGGGGAACAGCAGGTCCAGTGTTACAGGCAGGGAAAGGAAACAGCAGCTCCAGTGTGACTGGCACGGAGCGCGAACAGCGGCCACAGTGTGATGGGCAGGGAGCGGGAACAGCTGACCCAGGTTACGGGCAGTAGGGGGAACAGCTGCCCAAGTGTGACAGACAGGGATGGGGAAAAGCTGCCCCAATGTGACGGGCAGGGAGGCGGAACAGCGGACCCATTGTGACGGACAGGGAGGGGGAACAACTTCTCCATTGTGACGTACAGGGAGGGGGAACAGCGGCCCATTTCTGATGGACAGTGATGGGGAACAACTGCACCATTGTGACAGACAGGGAGGGGGAACTGCGGTCCGAGTGTGACGGGCAGGGAGAGGGATCAGCTGCCCCAGTGTGAAACGCAGGATCAGCTGCCCAAGTGTGATGGGCAGGGGGCGGGAATGGCTGTCCCAGTGTGACAGGCAGAGAGGGGGAACAGCTGCCCCAGTGTGACGGGCAGGGTGTGGGAACAGTGGCCGCAGTGTGATGGGCAGGGCGCGGGAACTGCTTTTCAAGTGTGACAGGAAGGGAGCGGGAACAGCTGCCCCAGTGTGACGGTCAGGGAGCGGGAAGAGCTGACCTCGTGTGACAGGGAATGGAGCGGGAACAGCTGGTCCGGTGTGACGGGCAGGGAGCGGGAACGGCGGCCTCAATGTGACGGGCAGGGGCGGGAGCAGCTTTTCAAATGTGACAGGCAGGGAGCAAGACCAGCTGCCCCAGTGTGACACGCCCGGAATAGCTGACCTAGAGTGACGGGCAGGGTGCAGGAGCAGTTGGCCTGGTGTGACGGGCAGTGAGCAGGAACATCAGCCACGGTGTGACAGAGAGGGAGCGGGAACAGCTGCCCCAGTGTGATGGGGATGGAGTGGGAACAGCTGCCCCAGTTTGACAGGCAGGGACCGGGAACAGCTGCCCCAGTGTGACGGAGAGGGAGCGGGAACAGTGGCCTCAGTGTGACGAGCAGGGGGCAGGAACAGCTTTTCAAGCGTGACATGCAGTGTGCGGGTTACAGCTGACCCAGTGTGACGGAGAGGGAGTGGGAACAGCGGCCTCAGCATGACTGGCAGGGGGCGGAAACAGCTTTTCAAGCGTGACAGGCAGCGAGCGGGAACAGCTGCCCCGGTGTGACGGGCAGGGAGGGGGAACAGTGGCCCCATTGTAATGGACAGGGAGGGGGAACAGCACCCCCATTTTAATAGGCAGGTAGAGGGAATAGCTGCCCCAGTGTGACAGGCAGAGAGGGGGAACAGCTGCCCCAGTGTGATGCGCAGGGAGCGGGAACCGCTGCCCCAATGTGATGGGCAGGGAGCGGGAACAGCTGCCCCAGTGTGACGGAGATGGAGTGGGAACAGCTGCCCCAGTGTGACGGTCAGGGAGCAGGAACAGCTGCCCTGGTGTGACGGTCAGGGAGCAGAAACAGCTGCCCCAGTGTGACAGGCAGGGAGCAGGAACGGCTGCCCCAGCGTGAATGGGAGGAAGAGGGAACAGTTGCCCCGGTGTGACGGGCAGGGAGCGGGAACAGCTGCCCCGATGTGACGGGCAGGGAGGAGGAACATCTGGACCAGTGTGATGGTCAGGGTGGGGGACCTGCTGCCCCAGTGTGATGGGCAGGGAGGGGGAACAGTGCCCCCATTGCAATGGACAGGGAGAGGGAACACCTGCCCGGCGTGACGGGCAGGGAGGTGGAAAACCTGCCCCAGTGTGACAGGCAGGGAGGTGGAAAAGCTGCCCCAGTGTGACAGGCAGGGAGCGGGAACAGCAGCCCCATTGTGATGGACAGGGAGGGGGAACAGCGGCCCCAGTGTGACGGACAGGGAAGGGGAACAGCAGCCCCATTGTGACGGACGGGGAGAGGGATCAGCTGCCCCAATGTGATGGGCAGGGAGCGGGAAACCCTGCCCTGGTGTGACAGGCAGGGAGTGGGAACAGTGGCCCCATTGTGACGGACAGGAAGGGGGAACAACTGCCCCAGTGTGACAGGCAGGTATGGGGAATAGCTTGCCTAGTGAGATGGGCAGGGAGCGGGAACAGCTGCCCCAATGTGTCAGGCAGACAGGGGAACAGCTGCCCCAGCATGACAGGCATGGAGCGGGAATGGCTGCCCTGGGTGAAAGGCAGGGAGCGGGAACAGCAGCTCCAGTGTGACTGGCACGGAGCGGGAACAGCGGCCACAGTGTGATGGGCAGGGAGCGGGAACAGCTGACCCAGGTTACGGGCAGTAGGGGGAACAGCTGCCCAAGTGTGACAGACAGGGATGGGGAAAAGCTGCCCCAATGTGACGGGCAGGGAGGCGGAACAGCGGACCCATTGTGACGGACAGGGAGGGGGAACAAATTCTCCATTGTGACATACAGGGAGGGGGAACAGCGGCCCATTTGTGACGGACAGTGATGGGGAACAACTGCACCATTGTGACAGACAGGGAGGGGGAACTGTGACAGACAGGGAGGGGGAACTGCGGTCCGAGTGTGATGGGCAGGGAGAGGGATCAGCTGCCCCAGTGTGAAACGCAGGATCAGCTGCCCAAGTGTGATGGGCAGGGGGCGGGAATGGCTGTCCCAGTGTGACAGGCAGAGAGGGGGAACAGCTGCCCCAGTGTGACGGGCAGGGTGTGGGAACAGTGGCCGCAGTGTGACGGGCAGGGCGCGGGAACTGCTTTTCAAGTGTGACAGGAAGGGAGTGGGAACAGCTGCCCCGGTGTGACGGTCAGGGAGCGGGAAGAGCTGACCTCGTGTGACAGGGAACGGAGTGGGAACAGCTGGTCCGGTGTGATGGGCAGGGAGCGGGAACGGCGGCCTCAATGTGACGGGCAGGGGCGGGAGCAGCTTTTCAAATGTGACAGGCAGGGAGCGAGACCAGCTGCCCCAGTGTGACACGCCCGGAATAGCTGACCTAGAGTGACGGGCAGGGTGCAGGAGCAGCTGGCCTGGTGTGACGGGCAGTGAGCAGGAACATCAGCCACGGTGTGACAGAGAGGGAGCGGGAACAGCTGCCCCAGTGTGACGGGGATGGAGTGGGAACAGCTGCCCCAGTTTGACGGGCAGGGACCGGGAACAGCTGCCCCAGTGTGACGGAGAGGGAGCGGGAACAGTGGCCTCAGTGTGACGAGCAGGGGGCGGGAACAGCTTTTCAAGCGTGACATGCAGTGAGCGGGTTACAGCTGACCCAGTGTGACGGAGAGGGAGTGGGAACAGCGGCCTCAGCATGACTGGCAGGGGGCGGAAACAGCTTTTCAAGCGTGACAGGCAGCGAGCGGGAACAGCTGCCCCGGTGTGACGGGCAGGGAGGGGGAACAGTGGCCCCATTGTAATGGACAGGGAGGGGGAACAGCACCCCCATTTTAATAGGCAGGTAGAGGGAACAGCTGCCCCAGTGTGACAGGCAGAGAGGGGGAACAGCTGCCCCAGTGTGACGCGCAGGGAGCGGGAACCGCTGCCCCAATGTGATGGGCAGGGAGCGGGAACAGCTGCCCCAGTGTGACGGAGATGGAGTGGGAACAGCTGCCCCAGTGTGACGGGCAGGGAGCGGGAACAGCTGCCCCAGTGTGACGGTCAGGGAGCGGAAACAGCTGCCCCAGTGTGACGGGCAGGGAACAGGAACAGCTGCCCTGGTGTGACGGTCAGGGAGCGGAAACAGCTGCCCCAGTGTGACAGGCAGGGAGCAGGAACGGCTGCCCCAGCGTGAATGGGAGGGAGAGGGAACAGTTGCCCCGGTGTGACGGGCAGGGAGCGGGAACAGCTGCCCCGATGTGACGGGCAGGGAGGAGGAACATCTGGACCGGTGTGATGGTCAGGGTGGGGGACCTGCTGCCCCAGTGTGATGGGCAGGGAGGGGGAACAGTGCCCCCATTGCAATGGACAGGGAGAGGGAACACCTGCCCCGGCGTGACGGGCAGGGAGGTGGAAAACCTGCCCCAGTGTGACAGGCAGGGAGGTGAAAAAGCTGCCCCAGTGTGACGGGCAGGGTGCGGGAACAGCAGCCCCATTGTGATGGACAGGGAGGGGGAACAGCGGCCCCAGTGTGACGGACAGGGAATGGGAACAGCGGCCCCATTGTGACGGACGGGGAGAGGGATCAGATGCCCCAATGTGATGGGCAGGGAGCGGGAAACCCTGCCCTGGTGTGACAGGCAGGGACTGGGAACAGTGGCCCCATTGTGACGGACAGGAAGGGGGAACAACTGCCCCAGTGTGACAGGCAAGTACGGGGAATAGCTTGCCTAGTGAGATGGGCAGGGAGCAGGAACAGCTGCCCCAATGTGTCAGGCAGACAGGGGAACAGCTGCCCCAGCATGACAGGCATGGAGCGGGAATGGCTGCCCTGGGTGAAAGGCAGGGAGCGGGAACAGCAGCTCCAGTGTGACTGGCACGGAGCGGGAACAGCGGCCACAGTGTGATGGGCAGGGAGCGGGAACAGCTGACCCAGGTTATGGGCAGTAGGGGGAACAGCTGCCCAAGTGTGACAGACAGGGATGGGGAAAAGCTGCCCCAATGTGACGGGCAGGGAGGCGGAACAGCGGACCCATTGTGACGGACAGGGAGGGGGAACAAATTCTCCATTGTGACGTACAGGGAGGGGGAACAGCGGTCCATTTGTGACGGACAGTGATGGGGAACAACTGCACCATTGTGACAGACAGGGAGGGGGAACTGCGGTCCGAGTGTGACGGACAGGGAGAGGGATCAGCTGCCCCAGTGTGAAACGCAGGATCAGCTGCCCAAGTGTGATGGGCAGGGGGCGGGAATGGCTGTCCCAGTGTGACAGGCAGAGAGGGGGAACAGCTGCCCCAGTGTGACGGGCAGGGTGTGGGAACAGTGGCCGCAGTGTGACGGGCAGGGCGCGGGAACTGCTTTTCAAGTGTGACAGGAAGGGAGTGGGAACAGCTGCCCCGGTGTGACGGTCAGGGAGCGGGAAGAGCTGACCTCGTGTGACAGGGAACGGAGTGGGAACAGCTGGTCTGGTGTGACGGGCAGGGAGCGGGAACGGCGGCCTCAATGTGACGGGCAGGGGCGGGAGCAGCTTTTCAATTGTGACAGGCAGGGAGCGAGACCAGCTGCCCCAGTGTGACACGCCCGGAATAGCTGACCTAGAGTGACGGGCAGGGTGCAGGAGCAGCTGGCCTGGTGTGACGGGCAGTGAGCAGGAACAGCAGCCACGGTGTGACAGAGAGGGAGCGGGAACAGCTGCCCCAGTGTGACGGGGATGGAGTGGGAACAGCTGCCCCAGTGTGACGGGCAGGGACCGGGAACAGCTGCCCCAGTGTGATGGAGAGGGAGCGGGAACAGTGGCCTCAGTGTGACGAGCAGGGGGCGGGAACAGCTTTTCAAGCGTGACATGCAGTGAGCGGGTTACAGCTGACCCAGTGTGATGGAGAGGGAGCGGGAACAGTGGCCTCAGTGTGACGAGCAGGGGGCGGGAACAGCTTTTCAAGCGTGACATGCAGTGAGCGGGTTACAGCTGACCCAGTGTGACGGAGAGGGAGCGGGAACAGCAGCCTCAGCATGACTGGCAGGGGGCGGAAACAGCTTTTCAAGCGTGACAGGCAGCGAGCGGGAACAGCTGCCCCGGTGTGACGGGCAGGGAGGGGGAACAGTGGCCCCATTGTAATGGACAGGGAGGGGGAACAGCACCCCCATTGTGATAGGCAGGAAGAGGGAACAGCTGCCCCAGTGTGACAGGCAGAGAGGGGGAACAGCTGCCCCAGTGTGACGCGCAGGGAGCGGGAACAGCTGCCCCAGTGTGACGGAGATGGAGTGGGAACAGCTGCCCCAGTGTGACGGTCAGGGAGCGGGAACAGCTGCCCCAGTGTGATGGTCAGGGAGCAGGAACAGCTGCCCTGGTGTGACGGTCAGGGAGCGGAAACAGCTGCCCCAGTGTGACAGGCAGGGAGCAGGAACGGCTGCCCCAGCATGAATGGGAGGGAGAGGGAACAGTTGCCCCGGTGTGACGGGCAGGGAGCGGGAACAGCTGCCCCGATGTGACGGGCAGGGAGGAGGAACATCTGGACCGGTGTGATGGTCAGGGTGGGGGACCTGCTTCCCCAGTGTGATGGGCAGGGAGGGGGAACAGTGCCCCCATTGCAATGGACAGGGAGAGGGAACACCTGCCCCGGCGTGACGGGCAGGGAGGTGGAAAACCTGCCCCAGTGTGACAGGCAGGGAGGTGGAAAAGCTGCCCCAGTGTGACGGGCAGGGAGCGGGAACAGCAGCCCCATTGTGACGGACAGGGAGGGGGAACAGCGGCCCCAGTGTGACGGACAGGGAATGGGAACAGCGGCCCCATTGTGACGGACGGGGAGAGGGATCAGCTGCCCCAATGTGATGGGCAGGGAGCGGGAAACCCTGCCCTGGTGTGACAGGCAGGGAGTGGGAACAGTGGCCCCATTGTGACGGACAGGAAGGGGGAACAGCTGCCCCAGTGTGACAGGCAGAGAGGGGAACAGCTGCCCCAGCGTGACAGGCATGGAGCGGGAATGGCTGCCCTGGGTGAAAGGCAGGGAGTGGGAACCGCTGCCCCTGCATGACGAGCAGGGAGGGGGAACAGCTGCCCCGGTGTGGCTCACAGGGAGCGGGAACAGTGGCTCAGGGTAAAAGGCAGGGAGCGGGAACAGCTGCCTCTGTGTGATGGGCACGGAGTGGGGACAGCTGCCCCAGTGTGAAGGGCAGGGAGAGGGATCAGCTGCCCTAATATGACGGGCAGGGAGTAGCAACAGCTGCCCCAGTGTGACAGGCAGGTAGGGGGAACAGCTGACCTAGTGAGATGGGCAGGGAGCAGGAACAGCTGCCCCGGTGTGACAGGCAGAGAGGGGGACCAGCTGCCCCAGTGTGACGGGCAGGGAGCTGGAACAGCGGACTAGTGTGACTAGGGTAGGGGGTGTGAACGGCTGTCCCTGTGACAAACAGGGAGCAGGACTGGCTGCCCCAGTGTGACAGGCAGGGAGTGGGAACAGTGACCCCATTGTGATGGACAGGAAGGAGGAACAGCTGTCTCAGTGTGACAGGCAGGTACGGGGAATAGCTGACCTAGTGAGACGGGCAGGGAGCGGGAACAGCTGCCCTAATGTGTCAGGCAGAGAGGGGAACAGCTGCCCCAACGTGACGGGCAGGGAGCGGGAACAGCTGCCCCAGTGTGATGGGCAGGGGGCGGGAACGACTGTCCCGGGTGATGGGCATGGAGTGGGAATGGCTGCCCTGGGTGACGGGCAGGGAGCGGGAACAGCTGCCCCTGCATGATGAGCAGGGAGGGGGAACAGCTGCCCCTGCATGACGGGCAGGGAGGGGGAACAGCTGCCCCAGTGTGACTCGCAGGAAGTGGGAACAGTGGCACAGGGTGAAAGACAGGGAGCGGGACCAGCTGCCTCAGTCTGACGGGCAGTGAGCAGGAACAGCTGCCCCAGGGTTACGGGCAGGGAGCGGGAACAGCTGCCTCTGTGTGACGGGCAGGGAGGAGGACAGCTGCCCCAGGGTTACGGGCAGGAAGAGGGATCAGCTGCCCCAATATGACGGGCAGGGAGGAGGAACAGCTGTCCCAGTGTGACAGGCAGGTGGGGGGAACAGCTGACCTAGTGAGACAGGCAGGGAGCGGGAACAGCTGCCCCGGTGTGACAGTCAGAGAGGGGGAACAGCTGCTCCAGTGTGAAGGACAGGGAGCGGGAACAGCAGACAAGTGTGATGGGCAGGGGCGGGAATGGCTGTCCCGGTGACAAACAGGGAGCGGTAACAGCTGCCACAGTGTGATGGACAGGGAGGGGGAACAGCTGCCCCATTGTGACGGACAGGGAGGGGGAACAACTGCCCCATTGTGACGGACAGGGAGGGGCAACAGCAGCCCCATTGTGATGGATAGGGAGAGAGGGAACAGCTGCCCCAATGTGACGGGCAGGGAGCGGGAACAGCTGCCCCAATGTGATGGGCAGGGAGTGGGAACAGTGGCCCCATTGTGACAGACAGGGAGGGGGAACAGCTGCTCTGGTGTGACGGGCATGGAGTGGGAACACTGACCCCATTGTGACGGGCAGTAGAGGGAACAGCTGCCCAAGTGTGATGGGCAGGGAGGGGGAACAGCTGCCCCAATATGACAGGCAGGGAGTAGCAACAGCTGTCCTGGTGTGACAGGCAGGTTGGGGGAACAGCTGACATAGTGTAGCGGGTAATGAGGGGGAACAGCTGCCCCAGTGTGACGGGCAGGGAGTGGGAACAGTGGCCACATTGTGATGGACAGGGAGAGTGAACAGCTAGCTGCCTCAATGTGACGGACAGGGAGTGGGAACAGCTGCCCCATTGTGATGGGCAGTAGGGGGAACAGCTGCCCAAGTGTGATGGACAGGGAGGGGGAAAAGATGCCCCAATGTGATGGGCAGGGAGGGGGAACAGCGGCCCCATTGGGACAGACAGGGAGGGGGAACAACTGCCCCATTGTGACGTACAGGGAGGGAGAACAGTGGCCCCATTGTGACGGACAGGGAGAGGGAACAACTGCCCCATTGTGATGGACAGGGAGGGGGAACGGCTGCCCCAGTGTGACAGGCAGGGAGCGGGAACAGCTGCTGAAATGTAATGGGCAGGGAGTGGGAACAGCTGCCCCAGTGTGATGGACAGGGAGGGGGAACAGTGGCCCCATTGCGATGGATAGGGAGAGGGAACAGCTGCCCCAATGTGACGGGCAGGGAGTGGGAACAGCTGCCCCAGTGTGACGGGCAGGGAGTGGGAACAGTGGCCCCATTGTGATGGACAGGGAGGGGGAACAGCGCCCCCATTGTGATGGACAGGGAGAGTGAACAGCTAGCTGCCCCAATGTGTTGGACAGGGAGCAGGAACAGCTGCCCCGGTGTGACAGGCAGAGAGGGGGAACAGCTGCCCCAGTGTGACAGGCAGGGAGCGGGAACAGCGGCCCCAGTGTGATGGGCAGGGGGCGGGAACGGCTCATGGGTAGGTTTGTACACAGACCTCCAGCATCCTCTGAGCAAGAAGTCTGTTGCAAACACTTCTGACCATCTCCATGCTCTTATTCTTCTTAAAACAGACTGATGTGTCACCTTTAAATATGTAATAACTATAGTGCCTTTTTGCTAATGTCCAAAATAATCCCCCAATTCAGGTGTTTTAAAAACCACAATAACATGATTCTCTTCAATCACTTCATCCTGCACTGCAGAGGACACACGAATGGATGGAAAGCTGTTGTCCCTCTCCAGATCTTGTGAGGGTTGGCGTTTTAATGCCTCTCTCCAGGCACCAGGCAGTGCTGTCCGCACTTCCTCCACCATCCTTTCCAGTAATCATGATGAGCAGATCCGTGTGTCATATTGAAGTGATATTGGAGTTTTCCATCTTCTACCATCTCTGAGATGTTTGAGTTTGGTACATCCAGCTTATACCAGACAGTCTCTTATACTTCTGAAAGATAAAGTTCTTGATTGCATCAGGGGATTATAACATAGAGTCTCTTCCATAATCCAGTCCTTTGGCTGTGAGACATCTCTGTGTACATTAAAAGTTGTTTGCCACACTTAAAAGGGATTGATTAAAAGGAGTCATGTTGATCAGGTCCAGTTCATTACATTTCAGTTTAAAAAAAAAAAGGTGCCTATTATAACCAAGACCCGACATTTTCCTTAATAAAGCACATATAACACTAGTCCAGACCCAATTTTTACCATACAACAGTCTCTGTACAGCCTGCAGATGAAAGACATTAACTCGACTACTTACTGTATGTTGACCAGGCTCTGACAACTTTCTTGCACAGGGAGGTATAACATGAGTGCAGAAATCCAATGCTGCCCTGACCAAAAAAAGTTCAACAATTTCTTTTGCAGTTCCTTTATTAAGGCCCCGTCACACTTATTCAGAATTAGCAGAAATCAAGCAGAACCAGCAGGAATGAAAATTTTTAAAAAATTCATGCCACATTCAGGCAGGAACTTCAAACTGACCAACATTCTTACAGCTTTGTAAGAATGCCATTTGAATACTTAGAATGTGTTTTGAACCCGCCTCGAATGATTCTTGCACATTCTGGGTGTATTAGCTTTCGAATACAGTTCAAATGTAGTTGGAACACAGTAGGAATACCTAGAATGCTGTTAAAATGCATTAAGAATATTAAGAATGCACTTTGAATGCTGTACGAGTGCGGTTCGATTGCTGCCCGAATACCACCCGAAGTCTGGTCGGAAGGTGTCTCGAATGCTGTACGAATTCACCTAAAATGCAGTCAGAACGTTCCCGGAATAGCTGCCGAATATGTTTCGAATGTCTAGGAAGTCAAAAAGAATGCAGCTCGAATACTTAGAATGTACTTCAAATATCCCGGAAAATACAAAGAATTTTAATTCCGACGGCATTCCGGCTCATTCGAGGCACATTCGGGACATTGTGGCAGGATTTGAAGTGGCTTGCCATTTCGATTTTTCCCTTGAATGTGATCAGAATGTTTAGAATGCTGTTGGAATGCCGTAAGAATATTTAGAATGCAGTCAGAATGCAGTTAGAATACACTTCGAATGCCGTTTGATATTTCTCCTCTTCGAATGTACCTCGAATGTTTTGAGCATGAACAAAACATTTGGGACAGCCACAAGAATGGGCCCGAATGTTTGGAATGCACTCAGAATGCAGTCAGAATTTTTAGAATTCACTTTGAATATCCCAGAATATACGAAGAATTTTCATTCCGATGGCATTCTGGCTCATTCCGCCTATAGTGTGATTACCCTATTAGATCGTCCGGTTGCAGTACAGCTAGATTATTTGCAAAAAAGACTCCACCCCAATTGAGGTATTTCACCTGACGTCACAGGGTCACGTGACGCCCCGGTGTCCGCCATTTTGAAGGTCAAGCTAGCTAATGTCAACAACATAGTAGCTAGTATGTTACTTTAGCAATGTTTACGTTCAGTCATTTGGATGACTGTTAAAACCTTTCAGTCTCAAGTTTTTCCTTTACTGTATTTACTAGTTTACTGTAATTATGATCCGGCAGCTATTTACACCGGATCCAGTGTAAATAGCTGCCGGAGCGCGCTCCGGCTTGCTCCCCCTCAAATTAAGCAGCGCGCTCCGGCTTGCTCCCGGAGTGCTCCGGCCAAGTTTCCGGAGAGCACTCCGGTTTGCTCCCCCTCAAATTAAGCAGCACGCTCCGGCTTGCTCCCGGAGTGCTCCGGCCGAGGTTCCAGAGCGCGCTCCGGCTTGCTCCCCCTCAAATTAAGCAGCACGCTCCGGCTTGCTCCCGGAGTGCTCCGGCCGAGGTTCCGGAGCGCGCTCCGGCTTGCTCCCCCTCAAATTAAGCAGCACGCTCCGGCTTGCTCCCGGAGTGCTCCGGCCGAGGTTCCGGAGCGCGCTCCGGCTTGCTCCCCCTCAAATTAAGCAGCGCACTCCGCGCTGCTTAATTTGAGGGGGAGCAAGCCAGAGCGCGCTCCGGCAGCTATTTACACTGGATCTGGTGTAAATAGCTGCCGGATCATAATTACAGTAAACTAGTAAATACAGTAAAGGAAAAACTTGAGACTGAAAGGTTTTAACAGTCATCCAAATGACTGAACGTAAACATTGCTACAGTAACATACTAGCTACTATGTTGTTGACATTAGCTAGTGCTAACAGCTAGCTGCTAGTACACTGCTACAACACAGACACCGACCCTAATAATACAGTTCTTGGTCATTGCCTGGTAACAGCAAATTTATAACGGGCCATGTCTCAACAGACTAAGAAGTTATTTCAATGACATTTAATAACATTTTGTTTATCCTGAGGACCGAAAGTAAATGAAAATGTGAACAAACCTTAGCTGTAATAAGATGGCGACCACCGGCTCCAGGGACGACCCACTGATGTAGGCATGTTACCCAGCCTGACACAAAATATTTGTAGGCATCCAAACTCTTATACGCTATCAGATCAATACCTGTGTATGGCGATGGGTTTTTAATGACGTAGGTATACAGATCATGTGGGCCGAAGTCAGGTAAAGACGAGGGCTTCGTGTACTTCCGTACGTCAGTGAACAATCCTGGTGGAAGCAGGTAAACGTCGTTCTCTAAGCCTGCTAACCTCAATTTTTGCAAATACCTCTCCCTCTGCTCGCCCTGTAAATGCCCTACGTCGCTGGATAGTGAAGGTGTTTTCTGCATCTCGCTCCTTTTTCTTTTATGTTTTTCATTTGTCGCCTTCCTCGCATTCAAACTGATTTGAGCCGTGACGTCCAAAATGGCAGCCTAACGATGCATCACATGACTTGGTCATGTGGGTGAAAAACCTCAATAGGATAGCTTGGGTAATAGCCAGTTCCATTTAGACAATTTAGCAGACACTTTTTCCAGCATTCCATTGTAGTTTTTCTGTTGATAGTCTTCTGTACCAAGAAAAACACAAAGTACTTTAAAACCTTCCATTCCACACTGTAATCCACCTGGAAGCAGAGGAGTCCCTCTATTAATTCATGGACCCACAATGAATCCCTCACTCTTTGACCAATTGACTTTTGCAGACAAGACACTCTCATAAATACTCAAACTCCTACTGAGGGCTAAGCTATCTTCATGCCCCATAATAAAAACAGTAATGTCATCTGCATATGCTGACACAGAACAAGTTTTCCTTTTAGGATCCCCTGGTATAAGAAACCCTTTTAAATGATGTCTTAAAATGCATAGTAAAGGTTCAATCACTAGGCTATACAACTGTCCAGAAAGAGAGCAACCTTGTCAAATCCCTCTTTTCACAGACACTGGGAACTCAGTCCACCCTGGATCTTAAAGGAGATATGCAGAACCATGGCCTCACTTTTTGTTTATAAATGCCTTGAGACCTCAAGAATGGCATAAGAATAGTTTTAAGCATTAACAATGAATCTAATATAGTAATTTTTATGATTAAAATAATTCATATAGGTAGCGGTCTGAGTGAATGACCTTGACATCTGTGACGTCACCACAGGAAAGCTATCAGTCTCATTGCCATTTTCGCTATACTAAAACACAGAGCTGACTGCAACTTCAAGCCTCCATTTTGAGCTAATTTATTGCCATGCCACGTAGATGTGTTGCTGGTTGGTGCAACAACATGACAGAAGGTGGATTTACGTTGCATTCATGGCCCAAGAATGTTCAAACTGCAAAGATTTGGACGCATTTTGCGAGAAGTTTACGGGCACATTGGGCACCTATGAAGCGGTCTCTCCTCTGCTCTGAACATTTTACTGATGACTCGTATGAGACCTCTGATCTATTGAGGAGTGTTGGTTATAAGCCCATATTGAAAGAGGGTGTAGTACCAACAATTAAAGGAAAAGAAAACTACAAGAAAAGGAAAGTAAGTTCAGTTGCACCAGTTCTCCCGGAGTGTGAGCCAAGGGTTGTTGCTAAAACCCAGGACAGAACGGCACGGGATGGGACGTGACATTATTGCTCGGGCAGTGACCTCCCCATGGTTGTTGCTAAAACCGGTGATGTCCCATCCCAGGTTTTAGTAATTGCCTGAGCCGAGCAGTAATGGCGGAGTACTCAATACGGAGAAAATGGAGAATGAGTGGGCCAGCCGTCTGATTTCTCTGCTGGATATGCTTGCCTCAGCAGCAATATCTCGCCCTTACATGGAAGAAGCGAATGAATGGAAAACTGAATGAACAACTGAGAGTCAGATTGTTTCAAAACAATCGTCACAAGATCGGCCTTCAAGAAGCGAGAACACAGACAGGTAAGCCACGACTCTCATTTGGATACAAAACAAAAAAACCAACAACGCTTGTTGTTTACCTGCATTTAGATTAATACATGTAACTTGTATTGTGTACAGTGCCTTGCAAAAGTATTCATACCCCTTGAACATTTTCACATTTTTCCACCTTACAACCACAAACTTAAAAGTTTTTTATTGAGATTTTATGTGATAGACCAACACAGAGTAGCACATAATTGTGAAGTGAAACGAAAATGATAAATGGTCTTCAAAATTTTAAACAAATAAAAATCTGAAAAATGTGGTGTGCATTAGTATTCAGCCCCCTGTACTCTGATACCTCTAAATACAATCCAGTGCAATCAATTGCCTTCAGAAGTCATCTAATTAGTTAATAGAGTCCTACTGTGTGTAATTTACTCTCAGCATAAATACACTTGTTCTGTGAAGGCCTCAGTGGTTTGTTAGAGAACACTGAAGAACAAACAGCATCATGAAGACCAAAGAACTCACCAGACAGGTCAGGGAAAATGTTCTGGAGAAGTTTAAAGCAGGGTTAGGTTATAAAAAAAATATCCCAAGCTCTGAACATCTCAAGAAGCACTGTTCAATCCATCATTCAAAAATGGAAAAAGTGTGGCACAACTGCAAACCTACCAAGACATGGCTGTCCACCTAAGCTGACAGAGCGAGCAAGGAGAGCACTGGTCAGAGAAGCAGTCAAGAGGCCCATGATCACTCTGGAGGAGCTGCAGAAATCCACAGCTCAGGTGGGAGAATCTGTGCACAGGACAACTATAAGTTGTACACTCCACAAATCTGGCCTTTTTGGAAGAGTGGCAAGAAGAAAGCCATTGTTGAAAGACAGGCATAAGAAATGTAGGAGACACAGCAAACATGTGGAAGAAGGTGCTTTGGTCAGATGAGACCAAAGTTGAACTTTTTGGCCTAAATGCAAAGCACTATGTGTGGCGGAAAAATAACACTGCTCATCACCCTGGACACACCATCCCCACTGTGAAACATGGTGGTGGCAGCATCATGCTATGGGGATGCTTTTCTTCAGCAGGGACAGGGAAGCTGGTCAGAGTTGATGGGAAGATGGATGGAGCTAAATACAGGGCAATCCTGGAAGAAAACCTGTTGGAGGCTGCAAAAGACTTGAGACTGGGAAGGAGATTCACCTTCCAGCAAGACAATAACCCTAAACATACAGCCAGAGCTACAAGGGAATGGTTTAGATCAAAGAATATTTACGTGTTAGAATGGCCCAGTCAAAGTCCAGACCTAAATCCCATTGAGCATCTGTGGCAAGACTTGAAAATTGCTGTTCACAGACGCTCTCCATCCAATCTGGCTGAGCTTGAGCTATTTTGCAAAGAAGAATGGGCAAAAATGTCAGTGTCTAGATGTGCAAAGCTGGTAGAGACATACCACAAAAGACTTGCAGCTGTAGTTGCAGCAAAAGGTGGCTCTACAAAGTATTGATGCAGGGGGGCTGAATACTAATGCACATCACATTTTTCAGATTTTTATTTGTTTAAAATTTTGAAGACCATTTATTATTTTTGTTTCACTTCACAATTATGTGCTACTCTGTGTTGGTCTATCACATAAAATGTCAATAAAAAACTTTTAAGTTCATGGTTGTAAGATGGAAAAATGTGAAAAAGTTCAAGGGGTATGAATACTTTTGCAAGGCACTGTATACTTGTCCAGGGTGTATCCCACCTCTAATTGGTGGCACTAAATTGACCGTAGGTGTGAATGTGAGTGTGAATGGTTGTCTGTGTCTATGTGTTAGCCCTGTGATGACCTGGCGACTTGTCCAGGGTGTACCCCGCCTCTCGCCCATAGTCAGCTGGGATAGGCTCCAGCTTGCCTGCGACCCTGTAGGACAGGATAAGTGGCTACAGATAATGGATGGATGGATGGATGGATGGATGGATGGATAAAGAGACAAGGCAACCTGTAGGGGCTGCCAAAACAAAGCCACATAATGTATGACAGGCCACAAGAGCTGGGGGATGTAATAAGCATAACAGACAGAAAAGAAAGCCCAGCAAAGACATCCTGTGTATCTCTCATTATTAAGAGGCTATTTAATTTTTTTTTCACTAGGGTATTTCCCTTATGCAATTTCATTTAAAAAAATCAAACATAATCTCTTCCTTTTGCTCAATTTATCCTCGCCAACTCTCTGCTGCCAAGAAAGCACCAAGGTTTAGAATTGTTTTGCATCTGAGAAAAACTCCTGGACATCATTTTTTTTTTGTCAAAACTGTTATTCAAAATAATGTCTATTTCTTCCAATGAGTAAACTTCAGTGCCTAATTGAGAAAGGTCCGACATGTCTGAAAAATGAGACAAAGCATCGTCGTCGTCATCATCACCATTATCATCTTTAACATTTTTTTTTCACTTGGTGGTAATTTTCCCACTTTCAAATTAGTGTTCCCTGCAGTGGTCAACTCGGATCTTATCCCAGGCACTGAGCTTACTACTGTAGGCTCTGCAGCTACTTCCCTCTCACTATTCTCCAAAACAGTATTTTGATCTGCAGTCTGTGCCTTTGCACTCTCATCACTGACATTTTCCACAGACTCCTTATATTCTTCTGCTTTCTCAGTCCTTTCCTGTATTTGTTCCTCCGCTATAACCTCGCCTACCTGACTCTTTGTGTCTGGGCCCTTCAACAGGACCTCTGCGGTACCAGTGACTCCGTTCACCGAGTTCTTGCTAGGGCCTGCATCAATCTCACCTTCAGTCCTGAAAGGACAAGTTAACTTTGCATGTCCTAAGTTACCACAGTCAAAGCACAGCATCTTACCAGTGCTTGCATATAACATGTACAACTTCCCTTTGTACATGCACGTAAAAGATACATTTAAAGTCAGCAACTTAAGAAACATGAACACCTGTCTTCTAAAAGACCAAATATGTTTCAAAGCCACATTTTTACAGCCAAGTGGTACCGTTCTCACTCTGCTAGTGATCTTGCTCAAACAAGAGAGCTCACGCTCAGTATCCTTATCAGGAATAAATGGTGGAACATTGGATATCGTCACCTTTGTTGTGGAAGAGAGTAGTGGTATAACAGGTACATAAATTCCACTTACCCAAATCCCACTCTCAACTAATCTATTAGCAAGCTGTACATCTTTCAAAAATATCACTACGGCTTTGTTCGTTCTTGAGGCCGAAGCAATGTTTTCATGACCAATATGTTCACCAATGCCCAACAAAACATCCTCAAAAGACACACTGGCCTGAACACCACACCTAACTCCATGACACAACGATAGGGACGACATCCGCCCCCGCATCAAGAGATGCCATCCCTATCACCACACGAATCTGCTATTTGAAGTAACACTCTACAATTATACGCACCAAAAATTTGAAGCAATCTCTAATAAAGGTATTACAACCCTTCCTCAAAAGTTTAGAAAATAGAAAAAAGACAGAAAGCACTCTTTCAAAGTTCCCTCTCATCATGGTCACCCTCCGCACACCCAATTCCCAGCAGGCACAGAGAGAGAGAGAGAGAGAGAGAGAGAGAGAGAGATGTAATTTGTGTGTGTGTGTGCGGGGGGGGCGTTTTTATCTCTTTCTGGGGACCAAATGTCCGCACAAGGATAATCGTAGCTGACTACTTTGATTGTGTGTGTGTGTGTGTGTGTGTGTGTGTGTGTGTGTGTGTGTGTGTGTGTGTGTGTTTCACAGAATTCTGGCCTTGGCACTGTCACAGCTTGTTTGCTTAAGACCTACCGGTAGAAGTTCTGCATGGAGAGATAAAGTAGTACACATTGTGCAAGTGGATGCCTTCCCTTTCCCCTTCCTGATGATTGCTTTTCTGAATCATCAGGGGCTGCTGAAGGAGAGGTGATGGAGAGGAACAAGAGGCTGAAGAAACACTCTCCTTGCTCTTTTTAGAATTGAATGGCATTCTGTGTCTGAGAGAAAAACGCAGACAGAAACATATGAGGAAAACAATGAGACCTTAACACGGTCACTGCAAACAATTTCACTTTCTGTTTATTTATATTTGATCTTCCTTTGTTTTAATTTATTGATCTTCATATTCACTTTGCACCTGAGATGTACATAAATTATTTTGTGATCATTTAAATGACTATTCTCTGTTTTTACTGTTAAGTACTTTGAGTTGATTGTGTACAAAATGGGGGGCACAGTGGTATAGTGGTTGGCACTGTCACCTCACAGCAAGAAGGTCCTGGGATCAAGCCCAGCGGCTGACAAGGGTTTGCATGTTCTCCCCGTGTCTTCATGGGTTTCCTCCGGGTGCTCTGGTTTCCCCCACAGTCCAAAGACATGCAGGCTAATTGGTGGCTCTAAATTGATCGTAGGTGTGAATGTGAATGGTTGTTTGTCTCTACGTGTCAGCCCTGCGATGACCTGGCAATTTGTCCAGGGTATACCCTGCCTCTTGCCCATAGTCAGCTGGGATAGACTCTAGCTTGCCTGTGACCCTGTACAGGATAAGCGGCTACAGATAATGGATATTGTGTGTGTGTCTAATACACTGTGTGCACAATTATTAGGCAAGTTGTATTCCTGATGATTAATTTTATCGTTGAACAAATACAGTGCTCTCAGTCAATCCAAATTGTTAATAAACCTAAAACCAGAATGATTAACAAAGGAAAGGGGAGTTTAGGCCTTCTCAGGGGAATATATAAGTGTGCACAATTATTAGGCAACATTTAGTGTGCAGAATTATTATGCAACTAAATGAAAAGCTTAAAGTTTCCCAT